>NC_083110.1:32808618-33430656 GCF_949774975.1 Lagenorhynchus albirostris | reverse complement strand
TGCTTTATGTATTTGAGTTCTCTAATATTAGATATATATATTTCATAGATACACCTTCCTGGTGAACTGACCTTTATGGAATTATATGTCCTTCTTTGTCTCTTGTGACAGCTTTTGTCAAATTCTATCTTGTCTGATATAAATACAGCCAATCTTGCTCTCTTAATTTCCTGTTTGCCTGAAATGTATTTTTTCATCTTTTTACCTTTAGCCAGTGTGTCCTTAGATCTAAGGCAAGTCTCTTACAGACAGCATATAGCTGGATCTTGTTTTTTTTAAATCTCTTTAGCTAATCTATGTCTTTTAATTGGTACATTTAATCTATTTACATTTAAGAAAATTAGTGTTAGGAAAGGATTTGTTATTGCCATTTTATTAATTGTTTTCTGTATTGTCTTTTTGCTTTTTTGTTCATTCTTTTTCCCTTTCCTGCCTTCTTTTGTCTTTTGTTGACCTTTCATAGTGACATGTTTTGATTCCCATCTCTTTCCCTTTGTGTAAATTCTATAGATATTTTCTCTGTGGTTCCTAAAGCAATTACATAAAATATCTTAAAGTTATAACAATCTATTTTAAACTGATAGCAACTTAAATTTTGCATGAAAACTCCTTTATATCTTTGCTCCCTTTATGTGGTTGTGACACAAATTACCTCTTTTTACATTGTGTACCCCTTAATATAGATTTACAATTATTATTTTTAGCTTTTTTTTTTTTTTTTTTTTGCGGTACGCGGGCCTCTCACTGTTGTGGCCTCTCCCGTTGCGGAGCACAGGCTCCGGATGCGCAGGCTCAGTGGCCATGGCTCACGGGCCCAGCCGCTCCGTGGCATGTGGGACCTTCCCGGACTGGGGCACGAACCCGTGTCCCCTGCATCGGCAGGCGGACTCTCAACCAGTGCGCCACCAGGGAAGCCCTTATTTTTAGCTTTTAAAAAAAATTCTACACCAGATATAAAAGTGATTTGGACAATTACATTACATTAGTACTGGATTCTATATTTTTCTATGTATTTACTTTTACCAGAGTGTTTTATATTTTTGCATGGTTTTGTTTTGCTGTTTATCATGTTTTTGCTTCAACTTGTATGACTCACTCAGCATTTCTTGTAGGGTTGGTCCAGTGCTGCCTGGTCAAGTCTTCTATTAAGTCCCTCTCGTGAATTTTCAATTCAGTTATTGTATTTTTCAGTTCCAGAATTTCTGTTTGGTTCTTATTCATAGTTTGTATCTTTTGTTGATATTCTCATTTTGTTCATGTATTGTTGTCTGATTTTATTTACTTGTCTATTATTGCTCTGTTTTAATTCATTGAGCATCCTTATGACAGTAATTTTTGAACTCTTTTTCTGACAATTCATGTAGTCTCTGTTCTTTTATAGTCAGTTTCTAAAGATGTAATTTGTTTCTTTAAAAAGGCCATGTTTCCCTGTTCCTGTGTGTGTCCTATTATTTTTTGGGTTGGGATTTCAGCATTTGAAGAATCATCTAACTCTTCCAGAATTTGTGGACTAGTTTCACATAGGGAGGACTTTTTCATTTAGATCAGCGAGAGATTTTGGAGACCTCTCAAGCCTTTCTGAGATATGCATCCTTTGTTTGCACTTGGATTCAGGCAAGACAGAGACTGTTTCATCAGGCAGCACCCCTAAGAGTCAGGATGTTGGTTATATGTTCTACTCCTTTTCTTCCTCAGAGGGAAGATGAGAGTTGGAATTTCCTCCAAATCACCCTCTGCCATGCTGGGCTCTGGCAAGAGAAAGTATCAGAAATTATCCTACCTAGTTTCAGTGTGATTGGCTTTGGGCTCACTTGGAGTGCAGGAAACTTATAACTATTCTTCCATCTTGCTGACCTCCCTTCTATTTGAATTAAGATTTTTTTTTAATATGCATTAGGTCTCACTCTTTATGCTATAAAGATCTATGAATTTTGAAAAACGGATTGTGTCATGTATTCACCACTGCAGTACCACAGAGCAGAGTTTCATGGTTAGTTTCATGGTTAGTTTCTGCTTCTAAAAAATGTCTTGTGTTAACCTATTCTACCCTCCCCACTCCCTAAACTTGTGGCAATCACTGATCTATTTTACATCTCTGTAGTTTTACCTTCCCCAAAATGTCATATAATCGAATCATATGGTATACGATCTTCTCATTCTGTCTTCTTACATTTAGTGATATGTATTTGAGTCATCATATGTATTTGAGTAGTTTGATGGCTTTTTCTTCTACTTCACTGAATAGTTTTCACAGTATGGATGGATGGATTACACTTTGGTTATCCATTTACCTCTTGAAGGACACCTTGGCAGCTCCTTTTCTTCCCTGTCCTCTAGTTCTTTCTCTGGATGCAGCATTCTAAGTCTGCTTTTTTGAATCCTCTTCCCTGTTGACCGTGGCTTTTATTTATTTATTTTTCCTTAGGTGAGACAGAAAGGGTGGAGGTGGCTGAAATGGAACAGAGTTCCCTTCCTCAAGCTGAAAAAAGATTTCAGAATTGCCCTCTGGTTCAAATTAATTAAACTTCTGTCTTCTGAAAACTAAGCCTTTGATAGAAAGAATGGTCTGGGTGGGAGTTTACAATGGCTACTCTTCCATACCATTTCAGGTTCATGTGGGGAGTTTTCTTGGATCCTACCTGTGAGAACCTGGTGATAATCCTGAAGTAAAGCACTTGACAGTGTGAGGAGCCCCGTATGACTCTGGTGCCCCAGCAGCTTCTTACTCTCATGCTAGTCCTCACTCAGTCTCCACCACTTCAAAAGTGCTAATAGAAGTTGTTCCTATTTGTTTATGGCATCAGATAGGTGAATCTCAGGTACTGTAACTCTCTGGATGTGCTTGACTCTTTAGATTTTGGGGTAATGGTTTGCCCTGTGATGTCTTTTCTCTGACATTTCTTAAAAAATAATTGATTTTTCTCTTTTTTCTGACAGTTCTTTAAAAAAATAATTGATTTTCACTTTGTCTTGCTATTTCTTATTGTAAGGTTAGGGGTAACAACTTCTACACTTTTTATGTGTGGGAGGGAAACCAGAAATACCTTCTTCATCTTTTAAATTCCTTGTGCTTTTAAGTTTTGCCACCACAGTAGCAATGCAAAAAAATAATAATGTTTATTACTTATTTTTCTGCTACAGTGATCTGACTTACTCTGGAAATATATAGTAGCTCTCTAAGGCCCAGACAAGGATAGATAAAAGGGGTTGGGTGGGTGTTGCTCGGGAAATATAGGAAGACATTGGAATAGACCTTTTCTGGCCTAACAAAGAGTTTGTGCTCTCCACATGGGACATAATCCAAAGTATGGCTACTTCTATGAGTATAGAATTACTCCTAAATTCTTGGAAGAATCCTCTCACACACACATACATACACACACACTCAAGGAAGGAAATTTCTAAACTTGATCTCTTCTTGCCTCCTTTTGACAGGTTGCCCTGATCCTAGCCGTGGCCCGTGTCTACTGACATAAATTTTATTCTAAAATCACTTTTTAACTTTTTTTCAGTCATGACATTTAACTCATTTTGGAATTATAAATAAGATTAAATCAAGACATGGTATTTTTCTAGGACAAAGATATAAGGAAATAAATACTAGCTCATTGTCCTTAGACCAATCTCAGTATCATTACCTTTCAGATTGAAGAACATCAAGGGAATGGGCTGATTGAATGCACTTTTGGCAACAGCTGGAGCCTAGATATTATTTAATAGCCAAGTCCAGGCATGCCCAAGATGACGCCTCCATCACCAGCCTTCACAGTAAACCCCTCAGAAATGGCCTGGGCTCATTGCCACAGTCTCCAGGAACAATTAAGTTTTAGGACTGTCTAACAGCTTCAAGAGGATGATATAGAGGATGTTTCTCAGGCTTAGTTAAACCCTCATTTCTTAAAGGTGGTTCTATGAAGGACAGTAATAAATTGCCATGGTGATTTGGGGGAGAAATGGGAAGCATATGCTGCATGTTCAAAGTCAAAGTGTCTTTGCCATCAAGCTCCCTATTCTATGCTTCTCTTGGCATCTTTCTGTCAATCATCATCCCACAATGACATTTCTGCAGTGGGTTAAATTAATTAAGAAATAATGATCCTGGCAGTGCAGTGGATGGGGAAGGGAGGTGGAAAATGTGGCCTGGGATCTAGAAGACTTATTCTGTTCTAACCAGTCTACCACTGGTTCTTATGAGCTCTCTCCTTAATAATCCTCAACATTTATCAATTTTCACCCTAAAAAAGTTATATATCGTTATTTATCTCCTTCTGAGCTCTGCTACTATTTTGTCTCTCTCCTAATCTTCTCCAGATAGTTTATTGCTTGAGGTAGAAGGCTATAAGCATCTATTCCTTTGCTTTATCCTTTCCCGTTGTATAAAAACAAACACAGTTTCTTTGTAAGTGCTCAAGGCATTATGACTTGACCAGTTTTCTCCCAATGACTTTCTATATGATAATGTACACCTGTGTTGATCTCTGAGCCTCAGGGTTATGTGTTTTTTATGACGGAAATTGCTTGACATTTTCCTAAACTTCGGGGTCATCTCCTCACTAAAGCATTTTCCCTGTTTCATACCAGGAGGAACATGCCAGTGGGTAGTGTGAGTGCCATGATTGATGTGCTTAATCATGAGGAGCTGCCCCTGTGGTTGGTGTGGGTGAATATGAGTCTGGAAGACTTGTTACTCTCTAGAAGGGGGCTGAGGGTAGGTGATTTTACTGATAAGAGGATTGAACTAGAGCCTGTGGGCAAACCTGTGATAGGGCGTTATCTTAGTCTGTTCAGGCTGCTATAACAAAAATACCATAGACTGGGCGCGATGTATTTCCAATAGGTCTGGAAGCTTGAGAAGTCCAAGATCAAGGCAGATTCAGTGTCTGGTGAGGTCTCACTACCTGGTTCATAGATTGCCATCTTCTCTTTGTATCCTTATGTGGAGGAAGGGGCAGGGCATCTCTCTGGGGTCTCTTTTAAAAGGGTACATTTTCCATTTATGAGGGTGGAGCCTGCATTACCTACTCAACTTCTGAAGGACCTATCGCCAAATATTATCACAGTGGGAGTTAGGGTTCAACATGTAAATTTTGGGAGATAAGAACATTCAGTCCATAATAGGCATTAAGTGTGAGAGTAGGCAGAATTGGACTGAGAGGTGTGGACAGAGCCAAAATGTCAGGAATCCACTAAAACATTGACCCAGGCTTTCTAGACACCTGCCTTACCACCATAAAGCTGATGATTTTTTCAGCAGTTTAAATGGTGGGAAGAATAGATGATTACTATATTGGAATATTAATGTGGTATCCCAATAGGCTACATTTTAAAAAAATTCTGAGTGTCAGCAGAGAGGGCACTACTGCAGATTACTGGCGTATAATGGTATTTGGGCACTCTGCAGACATTTTATTCATTGAGTGGATTGTAAAATTTTGAAAGTTATTCAGGAAGCAGTATTCTTTCCCCACAAAATGGAATGATTCATTTCTTATCAACCACAGGATCTAGGAAAAATATGTACAAGGCAATTCACTTAGCTCTAAGTAATGAACGTATGTGTGCATGGGCATACATATAGAAGTGGTAAAAAATTTAGGTTTACTTTCCTGAATCATTTTCCCAGTTCCTGTAGATAAATGAACTTGGCACATACAATTAGTCAAAATATCTTTGGCAACGTGTTTTATTAAACGCTCACAAAAATCACAAGATGTGTCAGAATTAAAGCTCAAAATGATAAGGTCACAAAGTCAGTAACTCACAGAGTGGGTATTCCATTATTGATCAAAGTGTGGTTTAATCAAAATTACTCATTTTATAGACTGAGAGTAACACAGAAACCAAATCTTGCCACAGCAACAGGGGCTGAATAGACAGTAAGGGGACTACATCCAGGTCATGATGCTGAAAAAATACACTAAGGCTGGGGATATCAAGCCTGTTGCACAAGGAGGGGTGGTATTATCAGATCACAGTTCATGAAGACAGTCATCATTAAGGTACCCACGATGAATAAATGGGTTTTGCAACAGATGGAAGGATTATATTGGTGGGAAACCCAGGGCAAGTGTGATATACAAATCCAAGAAATTATAATCAAGGACAGAGCTACAGGTTCTTAATGTGGGATTGGAATGTATAAAACTGATCCAGTTGCATGAAATTACTGTAGTATTAGAAAGGTTTATAAAAATTATATTACAGAACAGAAAGCAAAGCTGAAGTCTAAATACTTAAAATAAAGGACCTAGTTCTAGTTCGGGCTGGAGTAGTATACTAGTCCTGAGAAGGTAGGTTAAGCTGTAGTAATAAAGAATATCCCAAACCTCATTGGCTTAGAAATACTTATTTCTTGTTCATAACATACTTCATTGAAAGTTGGCTGGGACCCCTGATCTGTGTTATCATCATTGCCTTCTTTTGGGGACCTAGGCTAACAGAGCAGTCATTTTCTAAAACATTTTTAATAATAAGGAAGATGGAAAAAACTACATGGTATAAGCATTAAAATCTCTGCCAAGAAGTGAAATATATCATTTCTTTTTAAATTTCATTAGTCAAAGCACCCTGAGTTAAGCAGGGTGGAAGAAGTATAATTATCATACAGGAAGTAGAATAGGAGAAATGTGAAAAATGATAGAGTCTGTTACAACTGGTTATTATGTAAGTTGATTACAAGCCATACACTGTGGGAACTAGTCAAAACTGGACTCTCCATGTACTTTTTTGACGAAGATAAGCTTCAACCTAGAAAATGGGAAAGAAGAACTTCTGCTGTAAGTCAAGTATCCTCTCCAGATTTGTGTGTTGGTACAAGTTGATGTGCGTCTGTTTGGGGGGATGATGATGTGTGTGTGTGTGTGTGGGGGGAATGGAGGATAAAAATGGAATGAAAAGGAATATAAAAGATTATATAGCTCAAGTGGATAAGACAAAAGCATAAAATGGGGCTAAATGATAAAACCAAGGAAGAAGAATTCCAACTTGACTATCTGGGGCTTAGAATCTGTTCTCCTAAGAAAAAGAAAGGGAGAAGGAAATTGGAACAACAGTGAGGGCCTTCTATTTGAGAAAGATGTTACACCAAATCTTTAATTTCTGCAACAGCCCTCCAAGATCAATGTATAGATTTAATATGGACACAGCCCATTCTGTAGATGGAGAAACTTGAATCTCAGTGAAGACTACAAAGTTGTAGGTCAAGGATTTTAAGCTCACCACAAGTTATTTTTTTCCAGCCCATTAATATGATGACTCCTTATTTCAGCCACTTATGCAGCTCACAAACATTTCCCACACAGTGTGGGATGAATATAAAGCTACAGCAACAAAGAATACTGATCCAATAGGAATCTCTGTCTTGAAAGAACTAGAAACTAAAATTCGTAAACCACTCTGTTAACCAGACATTAAATTTTAGATGAGGTTTTAAGGCTCAGATTGTAACATGCTGCTTTTGTCAAGCTTTTACTTTTGCTGTGGGAAGACTCCCAGGCTTAGGAAAGGGGCTTGTTCAAAGAACACTTTTACATAGATGCTATTTCTCCTTGACTGGTCAGCATCGTGTGGGATTTTTCTTCCTTTGGAAGAGATATTTAAAGGTGCCTATTACTTGACCTCTACCAGGTAGGCTGCCTTGCAGCTGGCCATCCTGTGTAAATTTATCCAGACACCTGAGCTCAGCTTTCATCTAAGCACACAGATGAGAGTTGCAGCAGGCTCCCCATCCTTGCTCATTTGGTATTCCAGAGGAGAAGCTCAAGTCCTGTACCTTGTTAAAGGAAGAAACCAACTGCTAAAAGACCTTGGATGTGAATCATGGCATGCTCCCTCAGCTTATTAGAGCCATGTCTATTCCTGTTTGGCCTCTGATACTGTTTTGGTGCTATCTGTCAGGGAGATTTTTGAGTGGTGAATGAACAGTCAAATATTTTGCAGTTTATTACCTCCGTGTGGACATGGCCATTTGTCAAGAGAGCCAACCAACAGCCGTCTCAGACAATGCTCTCTCTTAAAAGATTAAGCAGAATTAGTGATATGGACAATTCTGGCAATGGAAGAAAAAAATATTTTGTTTTCCGGTAGACTTTACCTGAAACACCAATAATTCTACAGGCACAATGCACTAAGTATATACAAAGTTTAAATTTTTTTATTAACAAATGCTGAATAGAGATGCATTGTCTGTTGTTTTAAGCGTTCATGAAGCTGAGCAAGTAAAGGCATTACATTGGATAGTGAACAAACTATCAGAAACAAAAGAAGTTTTAAAGAGCTCCTTAAGTGTTCAGAACTACTGACACATATTCTTGTCAAGTAAAATATACATTCCAACACTTAAGTTAATTCATACTTCACTAACATTAACATGCCATCCATTAGAGTCAATAATTTATTATTTGGATACTTTCCATGCAATAATTTTAGTTAACTTAGTACTATAGTTGGAAATATATTACACATACTGTCTTATTTTTATATTCATAGTTAAGCCATACTGTATCACAGGTCCTTAAAAAAAAGATTCTAAAAAGAAGTCTGGGGCTTCACTGGTGGTGCAGTTGTTGAGAGTCCACCTGCCAATACAGGGCACATGGGTTCGTGCCCCGGTCCGGGAAGATCCCACATGCCGCGGAGCGGCTGGGCCCGTGAGCCATGGCCACTGAGCCAGCGCGTCCGGAGCCTGTGCTCTGCAACGGGAGAGGCCACAACAGTGAGAGGCCCACATACTGAAAAAAAAAAAAAAAAAGAACTCTGCTGACAGATGATAAATTTACCATATGAAAATAAGATTAACACAGGTCATTCCATTTGAAGATTCAGAAAACTACTTTTCAAATTTCGTTTGAATGACAGTGTTCATTATGTTGCTCTGCACAGTTACTTCTGCTTGGAAAAAAATATTTCTTTAGAATTAATAATTCTACAGGCACAATGCACTAAGTATATACAAAGTTTAAATATTTTTATTAACAAATGCTGAAGAGAGATGCATTATCTGTTGGTTTAAGCATTCATGAAGCTGAGCAAGTAAAGGCATTACACTGGATAGTGAACAAACAACACTTTTTCTAGTTTTCTAAGATTGGCAAAGAAAGGAAGCATATGCCATGCATCTCATATCTTTGAATTATTAATTTCAATTAATTTGTCAGAGAGCTGGAATAAATCATAGGAAAGTTATCTTTATTTCTGTAATTTTAGACTTTTTTCACTGAATGTTCATTGCTATTAAATATCTTTTAAAATATTGTGTAAATATAACATTTTTATGAAGAGAAATACATATGAATGTTTATATATGTGAACATTGAAAATCCTAACAAGCATAAAGTGAAATATAAAATAATGTATTTATGTGTAATGAAATCGCAGCTATTTTTGTGGGTATATTTTTCTACAGTGTGTAGTGTTTTTGGTTTTTTCTCCTCAAGCTTTATTGAAATACAATTTATGTACAGTAGAATTCACTAACTTTAATCATATGGTTAGATAAATTTAGATAATTTATTTATACTTTTTTTTGGTTGGTTTTTTTGGTACACGGGCCTCTCATTGTTGTGGCCTCTCCCGTTGCGGAGCACAGGCTCCGGACGCACAGGCTCAGCGGCCGTGGCTCACGGGCCTAGTCGCTCCACGGCATGTGGGATCTTCCCGGACCGGGGCACGAACCCATGTCCCCTGCATCGGCAGGTGGACTCTCAACAACTGCGCCACCAGGGAAGCCCTATACTTATTTTTTATTTAATGTTTTATTCTTATTCTAATTTCTTAAGGTAACACCTCAGGTCACTAAATTTAAAGTTTTGTAATGTACACATTTCAAACTAAAACTTTCCCTATATATACTGCTTTAGCAGCACTCCAGAAATTTGGACATGGTATATATTCATTATTGTTCATTTTAAAACATTTTAATTACTCTTACTACTTTTTTTTTAACTTGTGGATCATTCAGAAGAATGTTGTGTAATATCTACTTATTCGAAGGTTTTGGTTATGGCAATTGGTTATTTCAACTTAATTCCACTATATTCAGAGAATATGCTTTTTAAAATGTATTTTTATTCATCTTATATATCAGTATATAATTTATCATTGTAAAATTACCATATGCCTTGAATGTGTATTCAGATGTAGTTGGGTGTAGTGTTCTTTAAATATCAGTTATATCAGTGAGTTTGATAGGGATGTTCTGATCTTCATTTTTTGTTTTGCTTTAGTTTTTATGTCTCATTTTATCAATTGCTGAGACGATGTTAAAAGATTCATAATACTATGGGGTTGTCTAATTTTTTAATTAATTTTGTCAGTTTTGCTTCATATAGTTTGAAACTGTCATTAGGAACATTCACATGGTTTATCCATTAATTTCTAACATAATTAATGATTTGGTTGAGTCATCTATCATTTTATTTCTTATTTTCTCCTGTAATTTTATTTTTGCTTTCTGTTTTTTTTTAAATTTTTAATTATTTGAATATATGTTGATACTCAATTTTAATTTTCCCATTGGCTCTTTATTTGTCCTTTGCGTTATATTTTTGTAGTTGCTGTAGGGATTACAACATACATCCTTAATTTTTCACAATTCATTACAGTTAATATTGATTTACTTTACATAAAATATTAAAAATTCCAGCTTTATACATATAGTTGTTTTACATGTTTCATCTATATCACATATATGATAAAGTCCATAAGACAATATAATAATTTTTGTTTTAATTATTTGAGTTATATGAAAATTAAGAAATAAAAATAATGTTATTTTGCATTTATTCAAATATTTCCCATTTCCAGTGCTTTTTATTCCTCTCTGAGAATCCAAATTTCTATTAGGTATCATTTGCCTTCAATCTGAAGAAATTCTTTAAATAGTTTACAATGTATATCTCCTGGCAGTCAATTTTCTTTAAACTGAAAATGTCTCCATATCAACTTCATTCTGTAAGGATATTTATACTGTACATAGACTGCCAGATTAACCCTTTTTGGGAACACTTTAAAGGTGTTATTTCATTCTCTCTTCTTTCCTCCATAGTTTCTGAGAAAGCAGCTCTTAATAAATCATTGTTCCCTCTCATGTAGTGTGTTGTTTCTCTAGGTGATTTTTATAGTTAGCTTTCAAAATATGACTACATTGTGGCTTATGTCTTGGTGTGGCTTCTGTGTGTTTATTCTAATTGGCTAGTTTCTGTCTTTTATCAAATTTGGGAATTTTTCAGCCATTATTTTCCAAATATTTTTACACACTATTTTTTCTCTACCTTCTTTCTGGAACTCCAGTTGCTCATATTTTCAACAATTTGATATCATCTAAAAGGTACTTAAGGTTCTGTTCCCCTTCAAAATCTTTTTTTCTTAGAGCTATTGACATTAAATATTTTCTATTGATCTATCAAGTTTCCTTGTTCTTGCCTATGCCACTTACATTTCGCTGTTATTGTAGATACTGCCTTGATCAGTTCTAGAATAGCAATTTATTTCTTTTAAAAATAATTTCTGTTTCTCTGCTGACATTCCCTATCTCTTTATTCATTGAACGTGTATTTTGTTTCTCTTCAATGAGGATAGTTGGAATAGTGACTTTAAAAGTCTTGGCTGCTAGTTCCAACATTTTGGTTATCTCAGGGTCAATCTCAGTTGATTTTCTTTGATCTTGAAAATATGTTTCAATTTCCTAGGTCTTTGTATATTGGGCTGTTTTCTTATTGTATCCTGATCTTGGAGAACTTGAATTCTGTGATTTTTGTCCTAAGAGAATGGCAAATTTTATTTCTTGGTCAACAGGTCTGATTTTTAATTCAGAATTTTTGTTTTTAGCCAAGTTGCTTTGAGTTGCCTGCATGTTTGTGGTTCAAAGATATATGTAGATAGAATTAGGACATCCTTTCTTTGTCTCTTTGCCTTCCGGATTTCTCCTACGTCTTAGAGGTCGTGAATAGCCGGGGCCAGAAGGCTGTGGTTTTTCCAGTGACATCCTTGTTGCTTCCCATACCATGCTGAATGCTTTGACTCAAATCTAAAAGGCACGACAACATGAAATCAATTTGTTTAATACCTCTCCTCTGAGTGTGTACACCCCGCAAGATTCTGTCTACTTCTGTTCCCTCTTCAGTGCCTTCAGGTACCTGCTGTTTGTATTATGTTCAGATTTTATAATGATTTGCTGTGTGTGAGTCAGTCGGGTGAGATCTTACTACTTCCACACTATAGGAACCAGAATTACGTTTTAATTTTTAAAAATGCTTTTTTAACGTTTGATTTTCAGCACTGCAACAAAGAAACCCATGTTCAGTATGAATTTTGTAACATTATCAGAAACCTGACATCATCATCATTTGGATTTTTTTACCCCTATATCCATTTAATATAATAGTAATAATATACCAGTATTATATTTGTGTATTTTTATTTTACTCACATCTACTAATTATGCTCTTTATGTTAGCTGATACTTTATTGTATTTTGATCATTTCTTTAGTAATTCTGATGGTTTCTCCCAAAGGATCCTATATAATTTATAGATTGGATGGTTGTTCTAAATTCTTAACATTTTTTCTCTTCCCGCAAATTTTTGTCCTGTTCCTTTACTTTATGGAAAAAAACCTCAAGAATGTCTTGCATGTCACTTATTCAAGTTTCCAAAATGCTATTTATATAATTTACTACCCTCAATATAAATTTTACTTCTTTTAAAATTTCCTTGTCATTCTTATTTTTTTTCATTTTATTTTTTAAAATTCCCAACCTTTTTTCATATGGTGTTTTCAAATATTATTACGGAATATCAAAACATTTTCTAAAATTACTTGGTGTTACTAAAGTAGAAAATTGGAGTGATATTAACTGAATCTTGAGGATAAGCTAAATATATTTTATGATACCATATTTTTATTTGTTTCATATTATTTTATATACAAACAGATATGTATGTAATATATACACTTGTGTGCATATATATGTATGTGTGTTGATATATGTGTGTTTGTTAGTGTACATATGTATACATGTATACATATATATGTATGAACACTGATTAAATGATGAGTATCAACCAGACTTAGTATTTATCAAGGCCTATGTTGTAATGTGGTGTATGGTTTGATCATAGTGGACAAAATCCTTCTCACAGATGCAATTGAGAAATAGGTTAATGAACAAAGTTCCTGGCAGAATTCCCAGTTCCTAGAGAACTGTCATTTGTTTCATCTTTGTTTGACAGAAGTGGGATATTTTCCTTCTTCACTGAGTGGTTTTCTAATATTTTGAACAGATGAACTGCATGAAAACTGTAACCCCAAAATAAATTAGTCCTTAGTCTCTGTCTAATGTCTAATCAGTTCATGGATTGTGAGGTTTGTACATTTAAGGATACATGTTTTCCTATTGCCAGGCGTGAGAATCGACAACCCTTTCATATTTCAGTCTTAGAGGACTCATTTTAAGAGGAGTAGAGATTTCCTTAAAAGCTCTCAGAGACCCTGGAGAACAGAATCGGCCCAAGACTAACAAGGAAATTAAATCCTGTGATTCCCAGGATTTGCTACTTAGGCTGGTCTATGGGCTATATTCTTTGCAGCCAAACTGAAGTTTTTACGGTATGACATCTTTATAGTTAGAAAATCTGATGAATGGTTACATTTAATGTAGATGAGACACATATACTAACCACATTCCAAATATTCAGACTTGTGAGTTATAATGGGGAATGGAAAGTTTTTACTCCAACCAGAAAAAAAAAAATACCGTGATACACTCTAGAATTAGAAAATTACTAAGATTTATATTACCACTTATAAGGAATTTATTTTCTATTCTTAACAGAAATATTATCATGTATTTGCTGACTTAGGAAAAATACTAAACAAAAGGGAATATCCATGTAATGGCTTTCATATACTCCTTGAAAAATATATAAGCTATAAAGTCAAAGTTATTTCTGTGATAACACAAGGAGCAAATTTGGTTTTCTTCCTTTTGAAATTATTTATTTGTTTTAGATAAAATCTAATTTTCTCTACAAGGAAAACTTATAGGAAGAGAAAAAAAAAGTTAAGAATTTAGAACAACCATCCAATCTATAAATTGTATGGTATCCTTATTATTTAAGAAATATACCTCCGAAGGCTATAGCTGCCATAGATAGTGATTCCTCTAATGGGTCTGGGCAAAGTAAATTAAACACCTTCTGGGAAGTATTCAACATTCTAGAAGCCATGAAGAACATTCATTACTCATGAGAAGTACTCAAAATATCAATATTAACAGGAGTTTGGAAGAAGTTGATTCCAACCCCCATGGATAGCTGAGGGGTTCAAGATTTCAGTGAAAAAAGTAACTGCAGATATAGTAGAAATAGCAAGGGAAATAAATTTAGAAGTGGAGCCTGAAGCTGTGACTGAATTGCTGCAATCTTGTGATAAAACTTTTAACAGATGAGTTGCTTCTTACAGATGAGCAGAGAAAATGTTTTCTTTAGATGGAATCTACTCCTGGTGAAGATGCTGTGTGGATTGTTAAAATGACAACAAATGATTTAGAATATTACATAAATTAAGTTGGTAAAGCAGCGGAAGGGTTTGAGATCATTGACTTCAACTTTGAAAGAAGTTCCACTTTGGATAAAATGCTATCAAACAGCATTGCATGATACAGAGAAATCATTCTTAAAAGGAAGAGTCAATTGATGTGGCAGACTTCATTGTTGTCTCATTTTAAGAAATTGCCCCAGCCATGCCAACCTTAAGCCTCCACCATGGCTATCATTCACCAGCCATCGACATCTGAGGCAAGGTCCTCTAAGAGCAAAAAGATTATGCCTTGTTGAAGGCTCAGATGATGGTTAGCATTTTTTAGAAATAAAGTATTTTTTTAATTAAGGTATGTACAGTTTTTAGACATAATGCTATTGCACACTTAAAAGACTACAGTGTAGTGTAAACATAGCTTTTATAAGCACTGGGAAACCACAAAATTTGTGTGACTCGCTTTATTGCAGTATTTGCTTTATTGCAGTGGTCTGGAACAGAACCCTCAATGTCCCTCAGGTATGCCATAGTTTGGGGGTTTATACTTAGGTCTGTGATTAATTTTGAATTTTAATTGTATAAGATAAGGGAGATATGATGAGGTTTATTGATTTTTTTTCTTATGTACATTAAATTGTCCCAGCACCATGTGTTGAAAAGACTATACTTTTTCCATTGTATTGACTTTGCTACCTTGTCAAAAGTTAATTTGCCATATTTGTGAGATTTCTGGGGGGACTTTTCTTCTGTTTCATTATCTTTTCTCCAATACAACACAGTCTTGATTACTGCTGCTTATATTTTCTTGAAATCAGGTAGTATGAGTCCCATCCTTAGCCCAAGCAGTATAAAGGAATACTGGGATTAGTGCTTAAGTATTCTTTTAGGCTGCTGGGGAGGAACTATGTTCTTCAATGTTAACAGATGGTATTGAGGATTAGACCGAAGTTTCAGGTTGTAATAACTGCACACTTACTTGTTCAGCTCAATTCTCTGTTCATATGACTTTGGACAGCCTCACTGGAGTGGCTTTTCTTGAAATTAGAGATTGATAGATGTTTTTAACACTTGAGGAACCAGATCTTTTATACATATATCAAGAATAATCATAATGATAATAATAATATTTTGCATTGTTTGTTGTGGAGCTATATAGTTTACAGAGTTCTTTCATTTGTATTATCACATCCAATTAAAATAAAAAAGCCTGCAGGATAGTACTATTTTCCCTATTTTAGAATAAGGAAGCTAATACTGAATTATTTATCAAAGATACATGCAGAAAATAACACCTTTATCATTTTGATGTCCATGGATTAAGGAAAAAATAAGGCATTAGCCAATTCAGTAGGAAATGACTTATAAGCAACACTTAGTATCATCAAAATGAATGCTTGCCTAAGGGTTAACTGAAAGAGGTACCTTTGACCAATCCAAAACTCTAGGTTGATACAAACAACAAGTGGGTGGAAGAGGGTAGCACTGTATATGGCAACATAATTAGAGCTAATGAGATAAAATTCAGGGAATTATGGAGGAGGTCAAAGTTAACTAAATTGTGAAGTTAGTAGCAATTAACAATAGAGCTACCTTTTCTGCTGAGTTTTAGAAAAAACATCTTTTATGAGTGAGAATAATTAGTTTATGGGGTTAATTTCCAGTAGTTGCTTGAGAGAGTGTTCCAGAAAAATGTTGTTTCTGAAGAAATGTAGCCAGCAGGGAGACACATCTGCATACGTGAGCACACACACATAGCCTACTTTAGGTGAGTTTTAAAAACTGTTTTTAAATATATGCTATGTCCTGGAAACTGTCCATTAAGCTGAAAGATAATGATTTGTTTTTCCTTTCAATTTTCCTTTAAAATTTGGCAATGATAGTAAAACTTTATACTATATACACAATTGACATTTTCCTTCTCTGTGTATTTTTGTAAAATGTCACAGTGATAAATTAAAATAGTTTCTTAAAATGGTCTCTAAACCATTGAAAGAGTAGCAATAAAAACTATGCCAACTTTACAAGCTGGCTCTTCAGTTTTTCCCTAATTAAAAAATTGAATGTAAATTTTGAATTTCAAAGTCAGGTCATTTCCAACATTGACTCAATTTTATATAAATTTTAAATTACAAGTGATCACATTTTGGACAATTATGAAAAATTCTCTAGGAATAATATGAGAAAAACACAACCTATTTCTGATCCATTTGAACATTAAATAGTGTTTTTATAAAGTCTGCTGGGCAAAGCCTCTATTGGACAAATCCTGTGTTATTTGCACACAGGAATTCATAGGGTCTATGAGAAAACTAGAGTAGCTTTTTCAAGCTATATTTGTTTCTCATGCACAGTACCAAGTCTTGGAATAGGAATAAAGGTGGAGAAACTCAAGTATAGTAAAAATATTGTTTATATATAGATAAATATATATAATTTCTTTCTGTTTTCATGTACAATCTCTTGCTAACACGGGGGAAACAAGACTGAGGATGTTGATGATTTAATGAACATCCTTCCTCCTGTTAGAAATATAATTCAGAATCTCTCTAAATATAAGGTCAGTAGTTTATGTCCAGATGTGCATTATCACACACCTCTCCGTACACTAATTGTTCAAGATTAGAGTGCGTGGCTGGGATATGCCCCATCAGGGCTGCCAAAGGGGACACTATATGTTTGACAGGTACAGAGGTGAGAGTGGGCTCAAAGGACTATTACCATTTACTAGTCTGACAGTGATTTCTGCTAAAAGTGGGGTGTGGTTAAGCAATAGTTGAAGAGCCCAGAAAATGAAGGCAATAGCTTAGGAGTTGGGAGTTTGGTATTCTTGCTGGGGGGTACACTGGTCCAAGAAACCTCGGGAGCGTGAGCAGCACGGGGGACCTGGAGAGCTGAGATCAAATGGGATCTGGATGGTCAGGTGCTAACTCTACTGACCCTTCTTACACTCTGAACAGTCATTTCATCAGCTCTATTGATATTGCCTGTACATCCAGAACAATAGGAGTGATGGACTGTGAGTGAAACACCAAATTATTGCCTCTCTCTGGTCCTTGGCTTTGTATCAATACACTAGTGTCAGTAATACCCACTCAGCCTGCCTCAGCAAGGACCTGCTCGTGTGAGACGAGAACCCACATTTTGTATGGCAGGCTCATTGGATGAGAGGAGCAGTTATTTAAATAATTGAAAGGACAATACTGAATTACATTTTTCCCGTGGATCGTGAGATTTGGTTTATTTGCTACCTTTCAAATGGATTAACATAAAATTCCCCAGGTTTAAAAAATAAAGAAAAAATGAATAAATACCCAGATAGGGTATTTTTATGTTTACGTTTTTATTTTTATGCTTGTAAGTATTTCAGTGAAAACTTAGTGCAAGTCTGAACCCATCTTTTGGACATTTTCTATGTATTTTCTTCATTGCAATGAAGAAATGATAATGTATTTTCTTCATTGCAGGTCCACCTAATCATCTCGTGAAAGTGGTTTCTCTATGGAAAGCTTTGTTTTGCTTCCTACAAATACATGCTTATCCCCTAAGGGATGCGTTATAGTCATTGTGGATGCACTATTTAGTATGTGGATTTCTCTGTTTCTGTCTTACAAAAACCTTGTCTGTGTGCCCTTTCATACTGACTGTGTGTAGGATTAGGCGTCTTTATGTCCTTGTGCAGTGGTCTGAAGAATTGTTTTTCCCCCCAGCATAAACAAAAAAAAACCCTATCCAGAAGAATAAACACAACTGAAGCAAATGGAAGATTGATTTAGGCCTATAGAACATAAAAAAGTGGAAAATGATAGGAGGCATGTTGATATTTTTCCCTTCTATGGCTGGGGCAAAAATGCGCAAGATTTCCCTTCGTGAACACCATTATGAACAGTATTTAAATGATCATGAATCCCAATGGAGAGGGAAATCTGTAAGTGTCCCTGTCACAACTCATGTTAGGGATTATGTAACATTATATTCTATGCGTTAGGTTTTTGTTTTTGTTTTTGCCTGTTCACGTTCCTTTGTCTTAATAACAGTCTCCTTGGGATGTGGGAGCCAGGTGATGGAGGAGGCAGATGCCATCACCCAGGTTCATGGATTGCTGGACCAGCATGTCAGCCACAGGGTTTCCTCATTTTCTGTCTGTCTGGGTCAGGGACTGAAGGACCTCACCCTACTTGAGCCCGCAGGGACTCATTTGTGGAGGTTGGGAGATCTGTTGAAAAGCTCTCAGTGGTGGCTCTTGTTTGTTACCAGAAGCCAAATCAGAGAGTAGCCACTGCCACCAGTACAGCAAAGAGAAAGCAGTTGTGATTCCCTTTGACAGTTGCTTAGTGATTGCCCCAAAGCTGTTGGACTATGACTCAGCTGCTTTTCCAAAGTGGGACCGCACAGTCTTCTGATTTGGGGTAACTAGGCAGAGAGGCAGGTTCCTTTGTCAAGTGCAGGCACAATAAAGTTTCCACACACCAAGTATCCACACCTTATAGGTGAAAATTTCTGTTGTGATTGACAATGTACGTACAGGCATGTGGTTATCCTAATATGATGAGTTCAACTCAGGAATACCAAGCACCTGGGGGATTGGGTGGGTATGTATTCAGAGACAACAAGTGGAGATAGCAATGCTGAGTCAGTAAATTGTGTTTATTTACTGCTTTCAGAGAAGCTTCTCAGTCATCTTCTCTGCAAATCAGCTGAGAAGTAGAAGTGGTTCAAGATCAGAAATGGAAAATTAGCCAATAGCAAAATAGGCCAGTTGGACTTGGAAACAAATAGACGCAGGAATCCCCGTTAGGGTAGAGGAGGAAACTGTTAAAGGAAATCACAAATTACTCAATCTGAAGAGCCAAAAATTGACTTTATCCCAACTTCTAGCTGCAGGGATTGAGAAACTCAGTGCAAAAAAAAATGTGGATATCCCTTAAATAGAATGATGTGCTGGGTTATTTGGGATTGGGAGAGGGTGAAATTTGTCACTATAGTTAAAAGGGGTTCTGGTTATACTCTAGTCAAAAAAGCTGATTGGGTAAACTTGACAGTCTGTCCAAAGGGATCTGTGCATGGTGGGGATTCTGTTTGTGATTTTGAAGTTTCCAGTTTACAAGTGGATTACATCCTGCAGAACAGAGTGGAATTTACAGGTTTTTCCCAGATGTGGATCATGTGACTTTAAAAATTTTTTTTTTAATTATCAGAGCTAACTAAATATCATCAGCCTGAAGAGTTGATGCTGCCACAAGTTCACACACATTTTAGTTAACTGGACCAAATCTGGTTTATAATAATAGGTGAAGAAGATGATTTTTATCTTAAATAAACCTGAAGTTGAGTCTAGCCTATCAAAACTGGCTAGTAAATACATTTCATTCAAGTGTATAAAGTCACAGATAAAGTGGAAAGGGTTCTTGCAGGATTTTGAAGCGTCTAGTAGTCCTTTATAGAAGAAACTATGGGTGATCAGAAAGGTTTAGGTGTATTTTGTTGATCTTTTCATTTGGGTTGTTACGATGACTGATTTGTTTTTGGCATTTAATGGAAAGCATTTAGAGATGCGAGCACCCAATGTCTCGGGATCAGCCCTACACAATTAATTTTCCCACCTCAAATGCCCATAGTGCCCCCACTGAGAAATACCAGGAGACTTAAGAAAACCCCAAGGGCCAAAGAAGTGTCTGAAATACCTCATCTGATCAGATCATAATAACAGAGTGTGGCCCAAAGACCAGGATGAGAAATCATTGGCCCCAGAAAATAAAATATCATCTTTATCTAGGGCTTCAGGGGCCCAGACTTAAGGAAAAGAAAGGAACATCTAGTGAACATACATTGGGTGACTTTTCCACATTGAATAGTTCCATCTGTTCAACAACCTTATGAGAAAAGGGAGATTGCCCTCTTTTACAGACAGGAAAACTAAAGACAGAAAAGAGAATAACTTGCCCAAGGGCACAGAGCTAATAAGTAGCAGATCCCAGGATGAGAGCGCAAGACCTAGGGGCAGACATTAGAAACCTCTCCACCCCTTTTCAACCAGGGCAACCTCATGTAACTTAAGGCACTTCTAAGTGAGTTTCATTTAAAGAAATGAAAAGGGAGCCTCAGAGCTAAGAAGTTATCATTGGACCATGTTTTCTTGACTGTGTAAACTAGCTATGAAGTAGAGTTGTTTTTCTAATGGGAATGTGATAAAAGTATTTGAACAATTTATATTCTTGCCAGGGGATCTCGTTACCATGAAATTATTTTTGCAATTCTGTCTTTATGATAAGCCAAGCTCTTTTTATTCTCCTCTTCTGTTCGTTTGTTTATGTTGGTCTACACTGAATACTAAGAGAATGGTGTCGTTTTTATGCCAATCCTATAGACATAGTTACAGAAGAATTAGAAATGATTAGCCTCACAGCCATCTGAAAATGTACTGTTAAATAGTAAGAACTAATTCTGAAAGCTGGAAACTCTTATGAAAAGCCTGTTACTGTAATTGGCTTTTGTGCAGCAAATGGAGTATGTTCCTCAGGGCTTTGTAGGGAAATGAAATAAAGTGAATATAAACTATATTACCATTCCTTAAAGTACTTTTAACTACTTCGTGTAGTCTAGTACTTCAGAGATACTTGCCAACATTATGGCCTCCCCCACATGTCTCATTCATTTGTTTCTCTTATTAGAACCGAGTAAACAGATCACTGAAGAACATCAGAGAGCACTAACTTAAGGATCTACCTTATTAGATTGTTTTGCAGTAAATATAATATGACATTCACTTCTTTATCAGAATGAATGTTAAGCCGTTAATTTGTATTGATATAACCTTTAGAATGATTCCGATCTTGCAGTTTTAATGCATTCTAATCTTTCACCATATATATCTTTAAAATGTTTCCATCTGCATTATTCCTTCCATGTGCAAATTCCATCTCTGTACAATTTGATGATTGCATAGTGCCATTATTAATCATGAGGCAATCACACATCTTGATGATGACTGAAATTCCCATCTACCATTTGTTTAGAAATGCAGGAAGAATGGTGTATTTTTATGGTTGATCATAATATCCTAGAAGGAAGTCACATCTTATATGGGGCTAGTGTGGACAGTCTTCAAGCTCCCCTTTAGTTTTGAGAGACTAATTTTTTATTTAAAGCTTTGAAGGGAACTGTAATGTGTAAATGATAAAATTTTACCATGTATTAAGACCCATGTATTGAGACATAATGATAAGCTATAAATGATTAATAGTTGATCCCTACTAATTGATCCTCCAGCGAGGGTTTTGAAGCCTCTATTGGAGAATATGCAGGCAGTGGAGGTGTGGTTAACTTCAGGACCTCATTTTTGTTGGTCATAGCTTCCAAGCCTCAGTGTCAACCCCCAAAAGTGTTGCTGTAATAGTGGAAGACTTTTCTCTGCCACTGATTTTGAGGCACTGAGGGCTTGACTGGGCATCTCTATACAAGAAACTCAACTACCATTCTCTCACCTGGGAAATACTGTATCTGCTGCTGCTTAGGTACGTCTTTCACATGTGGATAAACCTACCTATTGAGCTCAGAATTTTCTATAATACCTTTTCAAGTTTAGTTGGTAAGTGATATATCCGTATTTCTAAGTCTGACCCTTAGGCTTGGGAATTTATTTAGTATTTAGTTGCCTAACTAAATGTCAGTATCCTCTTGAGTGGTTATTTTGTAATTTTTGTATTTTGTAATGGTAAAGTGTAATTCCTTTATCACTTAGAAGTTGATTCTTTAATGTGGTCACTTTGCATTTAGATGTCTTATGTTTAAGCTCATTGTTTACTGAGGAGCATTTAGCACTAAACAGTTTTTGTTTTCAAAGTTTACTGAATATCTGAACTATATTACCCTGTAATATGGTATCTATAGCACAAGTAACAGTTGAAGTTATATTGATTTTAAGTCCCCATCATAAATGTCTGAAGTCTTCTTCTCTTTTGAACAGTGACTTGTGACATGAGGTTAATAATATGAAGGGATTTTGGTCTTTCATTTCCTTTTTTCTTTTGTGGTAAGTTATTGACACTCCAGATATTAACTTTCTGGAACTCTGAACACCCTTCTCTATGCCTCAGAGACTCTCTCTCCTCGAATCTGTTGTTTCTCTAGTTTTTCATTCAATCCAACCTTCTCTTAGCCTATAGCTATTTACTTGCTTCTCTATCTGGTTACGTATTTGGAGAGCTATTAAGAATTGAAGTGCATTATTTTATGGTGTTACCTGTCTTTATTCTTTTAGTAACTTCTCAGGTCAACTCTTACCAGTGAAAGTGGCATAAGTTTCTTCTATAAAACAAGAATTGAGTTATACTTATCCATCATACGTGTAAAAACCACAATTCTGTGTATTTTCTGGAACTGAAAAGTACAGAAACAGACAAGCCAAACAGAATGTTGGGAAATAAACAAATAAAATAATAGCAACAATAACAACGTGCAAGGAAAGTAGAAGCACGGAAATTTAAAAGGACCTAGGCCTGGAAAGTGTTTTCCCCTGCATTATACGTCTTTGTGTGTGTATGATGACAACTTACACATAATAGCTGCTAAGTGAATGCTATTCCCCTTCCTGAGCTGATTCCAAGTTACAGGAGAAACAAAAAGAGTAAGTGTTACTGGATCTTATTTCCACCCTATCTTTATTCAATCAATTTGAAGCAGACTTAGAATTAATAATCCACAAGTCCATGGAGATAGAATAGGAAATCCTAAAATTCTTCCAAATCTACCATCATAGTTCAAAGCAAATCTACATGTCACCTGAGGTCTACAACTCATGTCATTCTGATAATTTATAAACACTGCCTTACATTCTTTTCTCTAAATAGAGAGATAATTCACACACCAAAAAATTCACCATTTTAAAGTGTATAATTCAGTGGTTTTTAATATATTCACAGAGTTGTGCAACCATCATAACTATCTAATTTCAGAACATTTTCAGCAACCGAGAAAGAATCCACATACCTGTTAGCAGCCACCCCTTCTCCCCCCTCACCCTGACACCTACTAATATATTTATTATCTCCATTGGCTCACCTACCCTGGATATTTCATACAAATGGAATCATGTATGTGGTCTTTGAGACTAGAGTCTTTCACTTAGCATGTTGTAGCATAGATCAATAACACAGTTCCTTTTTTATGGCAGAATTATATTCCATTGTGTAGATATACTACATTTTGTTCATCCATTGATGGACGTTTGTGTTGTTTCCATCTTTTGGTCATTATGAGTGTATTATGCTATGAAAATTCATAGACAAGTTTTGTTAGATAAATATTTTCAATAATCTTGACTATATGGTAACTTTGTGTTTAACTTTTTGTGGAACTAAGTATTTTCCACAATGCAGTACCATTTTAGATTCCCGCTATCAGTGTGTGAAAGTTCCCGTTTCTCCAAATCCTCCTCAACGTTTGATCTTCACTTTTTTATTATAGCCACTAGAATGAGTGTGAAAGTGTATTTCACTGCAGTTTTGAATTGTTTCTCTCCTGGCTAATCACGTTGAGCATCTCATCATGTGATGACTGGCCATTTGAATATCTTCTTTGGAGAAATGTCTATTCAAATTCTTTGCCCATTTTTATAATTGGATTGTCTTTCTGTTGTGTTGTAAGAGTTCTTTATTTATTCCGCAAATATTTTCTCTCATTATGTGGACTGTCTTCAATTTCTTGATAGTGTCCTTGATACACACAAGTTTTTAATTTTTATGAATTCTAATTTGTCTATTTTGCCTTTTGGTTAGTTGTGGTTTAAGATATACCCACCTAATCTCAGGTCAAAAATATTTACCCCTATGATATCTTCTAAGATTTTTTGAGACTTATTTCTTATATATTGGTCTTTGATCCATTTTGAGTAATTTTTGTATGGCATGAGGTTGGTGTTCATCTTTTTGGAATGTGTATATCCTGTTGTCTCATTTTTGAAAAGACTATTTTTTTCCCCATTGAATGGTTTTTGGCACCATTGTTAAAAATCAATTAGCATAATTCTTTGGGTTTATTTCTGGGCTGTTATTTCCATTGCATTGATTTATACGTTTATCCTTATTCCAGTACCACATGTCTTTTTTGGAGGGAAAAATTTAACTCATAACAAGTCCCTCTAGTGAGCTCTTATTTTCAGTTATTGTTCTTTTCAACTCCAGAATTTCTATTTTTTTCTTCTTCTTCCTCCTTGTTCCCTTTTCCTTCTTCTCCTTCTTCCCCTTCTCCCTCTCCTCCTCCTCCTTTAATCTCTCTCACTTCACTGCTTTCTCTATTTGGTGAGACATCATTCTCATACTTTTCATTAGTTCTTTAAATATCATTTCCTTTAGCTCTTTGAACATATCTAAATACCCGAGTAACTCTTTGTCTAATAAGTGCAGTGTCTGGGCTTTCCATAGGGAAAGTTTTATTGATTTTTTTTTGTTTGGTTTATGGGCAATACTTTCTCATTTTCTTGCATGTCTCATTTTTGTTGTTGTTGTTATTGCAAAAACAAAGCAAATGGAAAGTTTAAATAACATAATTGCAACTCCGAACATCAGATATTCCTCCTCCCCAGGGTGTTATACTTGCTTGCTGTAGTTGATGTTGTTACCTTTAACACCTTTTATTAACGAATTCTTTAAAATCTGTATTTGTCAGGTATGGCCACTGAAGTCTGTGTTTGGTTAGCTTAGTGCTCAACTAATGATTGGAGAGAGATTTCCTTAAACCTGTAGCACTCACAAGTCTTTCTTTTTGCCAAGAGGTCCTATACGCATGTTGGGGCACAGCTTCAGCGTGGTAGTTGGAAACTTCATTAGTCCTTACTTCCCACTAATGCAGAGCCTCATGGTTAACCCGACTGAGAGTGTAAGGCTTTTGCACGGTTGCTGCTGAGCTGGGGAGTGGAGGATGTGACCAGATAAAGTGGTGCAAAGATCACTGTTCTTACTGAGATTCAGCTCTTTTTCTTGCATAAATGCTCCCCCAGTTGCTGCAAACCTTTGGTCAATTTCCAGAGTTCTGAAAAAGTTGATTCTAATAATTTGGGGAGTACAATTTTAGAGGTTCTCATTATGCCATTTTCTGTGATAGCACTCTCTGATGTGCTTGGGCTCTCAGGTTCATTTCAGGTTTATTCTTTCTGAATCTACAGAGACCCTCAATGTTTTCTACTGCTGTTCCCCTCGGTCTTGTCTCTACCAACACAGATGTGGCTTTCATTTGATTTCTTTTCCAGTGCACATATGCACACACATCACTCATGCCAGCTGTTGCAGATTTGGTTTCCCAGGAAGAAAATTCTGCGATAGAGATGAACATACAGGATGTTGATTTAGGAATGCCCCTGAGTTCAATACCTGTGGAGAGGAGGGAAAGGATGCAGGCTTGGACAGAGGTAGAAGAGGAGCTGTAATGTACTTTAAAAAATATATATATTTATTTTCATACAATTTTAAAGGTTATTTTCCATTGTACTCTTAACAAAGTCCTCAGCACAACCCATAGGAAGCTCTGTAGCTGTGATGTCCTTTCAGAATTATTCTGAATTAGGTCCAGTGGGCTGGGACTTTGTACCCTTGCATTGAATAGTCACAGATGCAAACTTCCCATGACTTTGGGCAAGGCATCTGCAAAGTCTCTTTTGCCATGTAAGGTAACATATTACAACTTCTGGAGATTAGGGTGCAGGAATTTTAGGGTTGCATTGTCTTACCTATAACACAGTCTGCCAATATACCTTTTGTGAGTTGCATATTTATGAATACGTAAATTTCCCATTTTTCTATTGGTTAGACAGTCTCTTTCTTACTGATTACAGGAGATTTTTTATTCAGAGGTCCCCATTGTTATACAAACTAAATCCATTACTAAAATATGTCATGTTAAATTTTTGAAAGTAAACTATATTTCATTATTTTAAGTGAGAAAAAGAGTAATGCACTGTAACACTATTAAAAATTTTTCCCAGATACCACCAAAACACTTAAACACATTCATTTGACAATTCGTGAAACATACATGCACAATATAAAATATTTAGAAAGTAATTACCTAATTATTCAATAACAAATGAAGTCATTAATCTGCACTTTTGCATGGTGTTACAAATGCACTGAAAAATATCAAATATGAATTATATTTTTCCTCTATAGTGCAAAAAACAAATACTATAAGTTAACAATGAAATATTATGTTAAAGAGACATAAAAAATGCCAATGATATTTAGCTAGAAAAGTCCTAAAATTTTAACTCACCTACTGAAGAGCTGCCTGAATGGAGTTTGGTAGTTACTGGAAGGAGACAGATACAATAGATACCTGCTTTTTCGTGCTTGGTGAAAGTCTGGAATTGTGAGCAGGTGAAAGAGTGAGTAAAACAGAATGTAGGTAATGTTCCTCCTTGTCTGTACCTGCAACTAGGGAAGCGGCAGACTTCCTTTTCTTGTCACTCAAGAGTCTGGAAGCGGATGGCTATGAATCACTGAGTGATATCACCCTCCACCATAATCTCATTAATTCTGGACTTGGATCAACTCTAAATTATATGTCATCATTTAAATCATTTGCAGGTGTTTTGGCCTCACTAATTTATCAGTGGCACTATAGATTTTTTTATTTCATTTTTTCCTTTTAACATTTTTATTTTAGTGTAGCATATACAAATCATAAGTTTACCGCTAATGAATTGGCAAAAAATAAATGCAGTTGTGTTGTCATCAATCAGGTGTAGAAAGAGAATATTACCATACTTCAGAGGCCCCTCTAAGACCCTTCCTAATTACTAGCCCCCCTTCTAAAGTATCCACTCCCTTAGCTTCTTCCACATTAATTATTCTTTATTCCATATTAATTATTTCTGTCACTTTATTTTTGTCATTAATTATATATGTGTATGTATATATTAATTATATAATTAATTATACATTAATTATATATGTGTATGTATATATATTATATCTATCTATATATATATACAGAGAGAGAGAGAGAATCAAACACTCCATATTATCTTATATGTATTCTAGTTATGTATTGCTGCTAACACATCACCTCAAAACTTAGTGGCTTACAGTAAGAATTCTCAATGAAATGGAAAACTCCAGGGGTAAAAAGCAAAGAGGACATGGAAAACCAGAGCAGTACAGGAACAGGCAACCTAACTGGCAGTGTGGAGCTGGGGAGATTGTTGCCAACATCAGTAATCATGGTGCTGAGATTTGAACAGTCTCATGTGGATGAGGGAGGGACTTTTATAAAGAGAAGAGTTGGAATCGAATTTAACTAAGGCATTACTTGCAAATTTTGAAGAATGTAGATTGTTTGTGGTGGATGCCATAATTGCTTGGAATTCAGGGTGGACAGGTAGGGAGACAGGGGAAGCCATGGCATTCACAATGTGTCTGTTTCTCCACTCAGGATGTTCTAGATCAGAACATCCTGCAGTTCTCCATGCTGTGGTAAGAGCTTACATTTCCTGAGTCCTTGCTGTGTGTCAGGCACTGTTCTAAGAACTACACATGTGTTAGCTTACTGACATTTACTATAATTAATTGAGGAAAGCACTATTATTATTTCTACTTTACAGATGATGAGTCAGGGCACAAAATGGTGAAGTCATTTGGCCAAGGCCATGTACATAAGAAGATGTGAATCCAGCTTCAAACTGGAGCAGTATAACTCCAATATAGTTTTTTCCATTTGTTATTTTTGAGAAATTTCAAATACATAGGAAAGTTGAAAGGATCATACAGTGAACATCCGTATACCTAGGGGGAGTTGTTTTGTGTAATTTTGCTGAATAATGTGTTTCAGACATAATGACATTTCACCTCTAAATAAGAGGGTATTCTCCTGCATATAATGATGATGCCAGGATTATAACTAAGAATTTAAGACTATATCACATCAGCTAATATCTAGAACATACCCAGATTTTCCCAATTGCCCTCAAAATTGTATATTTTATAGCTGTTCTTTAAAGATCAAGATTCAGTCAAGGTTCACAAATTACCTGAGACTTGTATGTCTCCTTAGAACAAGTTCTCCGTCTTTTTTCTTTTCTCACAATATTGACTTTTTGAAGCATTCAGGCTAGTTGCTTTGAATTTCCCACATTCTGAATTGGTCTCATTTTCTCATGGTGCTGTATAAATGGCTCTTCTATAAAGCCTGGGTTTTATCTACTATGTTACTTTTCCTCTTCTTTAGGCCCTGAGAACTGAGTCACTTACCAAGGAGGCATTTATTTAAACATTAGCATTGCTTCTTTATCCATGAATAGAATAGGTAATATTTTAAAATGTAAGATTGTCTTTGGTAATCATCACAGTGACTGACACCAGGGCCTGATTTTATTGAGTATGTTAGAAACTTTTAAAGGACAAGTTCGGCCATTGGCTGGCCTCTGAATCTTTCCCAATGACCATATGGGTGGTAGATAGTTCTGCTGCTGTGTGTAGTGAAAATGAAGTAATATCCAAGTGCCTGCCTACTGCTACACTTGGTTCTGCATGTGTGAGTCTGTTTCTGTGTGGGCATATGGGGTGTGTGTGTGTGTGTGTGTGTGTGTGTGTGTGTGTGTGGCTGCATGCACGCATGCACTCACCTGCACACACTCATCAGCTCCTCACAAAAACCTTGTATTGTCGGTATTATCATTCCATCTTACAGAGATGCTCAAAACCATTATTTGCAAAAGATTTCCTCATTCTAAAGCCTATGAGAGTTCCAAAATTCAAAATAGTAAAAGATTTCACCTCATGCCGATTTTGATTGGCTATTAGTGGCTGAATAGAGTACAGTCTTGAGGATTCTGAGGACACACCTTATCCCAGTGAGAAAAAGTGCCATGGAAAATATTCAATATCAACCATGAGTCCCCAGGAAGATAGATGCTAGTACCTATGAAAAATATTTGAGAATGTCACCTGACCCCCAATGAGCAAGCGAAGTCTAGCAGGCTCCTATCTAAGAACACCATTTCTTTCCTCCTCCAAAGACAGTCCTGGGTCCTCTAAGATTTTATCAATACAAGGTATCCAGGGGTTGAGGCCCTAACTCTTCAGGTAACACGCATGTTGAAGGGCTGGGGTGACATCTGAAGTTGGTGAGGGGGATTAAATGAGGTTCATAATAGCTCCTTAAAGTAGACAAGAGGTTATTATTTACACCTGACTAGAAATAATTGCTATGTAATGGTCCCATAATGGATCCTCCAAAAGATTCTACACGAGAGAGCAGTTAATGTAAAACAGCTTCATGGGTCATTTAGATGAAATTCACATTTTTTGTGTGAGTGAGAAGTGCTGAATAGATGCTTTCTATTGAATTCTTCTTAGAGAGCTCCAGACCCATGGAAAGAGTGGAAAGAAAAGCAACTTTGTAGGATGCCTTCTCCAGGCTTCAGTTACCCCACTGTACTGAAGGCATCGTGACACAGTAGAGTTATTCCCTTAGAAACAAATGATAATTAGGAATGGAAGCAGATGATTTGATTGCATTAAGTCTGAGGTAATTAGAGACATAATTTGATTCCCTGTAATTTGGCTATTACATAAGAAGTCACCAACAAAGCGATAGATGCCAGTATGAAAGGGTGTAGGGAAAGCTGAAAATTTACTCTTCATCCTTTTTCAAATCTTGCCGCTCTCTGCCTTTTCCCAACCCAAGGCATCATTTTGGCACTGAAACTATCATGAAGGCTTTTGTTCAGGTGTCTCTCTGCAACTTCTTAATATGGTATTTCACCAATTACCTAACCTGAACTCAATAGTCTAACCCAGTGAGTCAGGGAAGCTCATTTCATACTGATTTTATATTTGTAGTTGACATTTAGTGAGGTTAAATGATTGGGCCATTATTATCTGAATTTGAAGAGACAGAACAGTAATTAAAAGTTTTTTCCCCTCTACATTATGCTAAGTGTAGACATCAATGTGAAAAATAACACATTATAAAGAAATGTTGGGTAACCCAATGGAACGTATTATCATATAGTTCCAAAGGCTTTTGCCTCTTTTCACTTCATTGTTTTTTCATAAATGCACACTCATTCCCTCAACCACAAACAGGAACATTCCCTTTGACTATGGCAGGTCTTAGGGATCCAGGAATTATCTCATTAAGGCTATTATCGTCTGTTACACCATTTGGTGTATGGGCACCCTCCCATCACCAAAATGACCTTGAAAACAAATGTATAGTTTAAAAATTTTTTTCTCCAGCTAAAGGTGACATTTTAAAATTGTATGTAAGAATCACTTGAGGAACTTAAGACAACAGGTTCCTAGAATCTGCTCCCAGAAAATGAAGCTCTGTTGGTCTTCATCTAGGACTCAGAAATATGCATCTTTTACAAGTACCATGGCAGAATATAATTCAAGTTATTTTCAAAACTCAGAAATGCTGCAGTTAGAGGGATAATAGAAATTGCTAATGGGAAAGTTATAAATGCACTCAATCTTTCAAAACTTTGTAGCTAGTGTCTTTCATCTATGTTCTTGTGTCTCTTTTCATAAGTTTCTTCCTCACAACTATATTCCGAAGAGATCTCTCTAACATCTGTAATCTGGTACCAACATAGGACAGGCCATAAAGATGTGACTAGTAGTTACCGTATTGGACAGAACAGTTCTAGAATCCCAGAATGTGCTTGTCCATATACCACTAGGCTTTCTTCCTTTATTGGATGACCCTCTCTGAGACATTATAGCTCAAATGGGTACTTTAGTACCAGTTGGAAGTTCACTTCCTTCTTCAATTACTGAATCATATTTGAGCTTCAGTTCAGTATTGCCATCTGTAGTATGATACTATAAACCTTATTTGCCAGAGATTTTCAGAATATCACTTGAGATAAGACTTTTTAAAAAATAGGCTTCATTTTACAGCAGTATTAGGTTTACAGAAAAATTGAGCAGGCAGTACAGAGTTCCCATATACTCTCTCTCCCAATTACTTACTCCCCCAGTTTTCCCTATTACTGTCATCTCCATTAGTGCATTACATTTGTTACAATTGATGAACCAATAATAATACATTATTATTAACTAAAATCCATACTTTACATTAAAATTCATTTTTTGTGTTGTATATTTCTATGGGTTTTGACAAATACATAATGTCACACATTCACTAGTACAGTATCATACAGAGGTTTTACTGCCCTAAAAATCTGTGCTTTGCTTATACATCTCTCCTGGACCCACCCAACCCTTGGTGACCACTGATCTTTCGTATCTCTATAGTTTGTCTTTTCCAGAATGTCTTATAGTTAGAATTATACAGAATGCAACATTTTCAGACTGCCTTCTTTCATTTAGTAATATGCATTTAAGATTTAAGATTTCATGGGTTGATAGCTCATTTTTATTGGCTGTGTCAGGTCTTAGTTGCGGCATGCCGTCTCTTCATTGTGCCGCGCGGGCTTCTTTCTGGTTGTGGCGGTGGGTTTTCTCTTCTCTAGCTGTGGTGCCCGGGCTCCAGGGCACGTGGGCTTTGCAGTTGTGGCTCACAGGCTTTCTAGTTGAGATGCGCGAGCTCAGGAGCTGTAGCAGGCGGGCTTAGTTGCCCCGCGGCATGTGGGATCTTAGTTCCCTGACCAGGGATCGAACCCGAGTCCCCGGCATTGTAAGGCAGATTCTTTACCACTGGACCACCAGGGAAGTCCTGCTCATTTATTTTTATTGTTAAATAATATCACATTGTGTGGATGCACCTCATTTTGTTTATGAATTCAGCTAGTGAAGGACATCTTTGTTGCTTCTAGTTCTTGGCAATCATGAATGAAACTGCTATAAATATTCAGGTAAGGTTTTGGTGTGGACGTAAGTTTTCAATTCATACGGGCAATACCTAGGAGAATGATTACTAGATCATGTAGTAAGCCCATGTGTAGCTTTGTAAAAACTGCCAAAATGACTTCCACAATGACTGTGCCATTTCATATTCCCGTTGGCAATGAATTACAGTTCCTGTCGTTCTACATCCTTGACAACATTTGGTGTTGTCAGTTTTGAATTTCCACCAGTCTAATACTTATATAGTGGTATCTCGTGGTTTTAATTTGCAATTCCCTAATGACATATTGTGTCTAGAATCTTTTCATATGCTTATTTTCCATCTGTATATCTTCCTTGGTGAGGTGTACAGATTTTTTGCCCATTTTTTATTGGGTGGTTTGTATTCTCATTGTTGAGTTTGGTTAAGTCTTTTATCAGTATGTGTCTTGTAAATTTTTTTACCACTCTATGGTTTGTCTTTTGTTTCCCTGAGGTGAGTTTTGTGTAAAGTAGAATTTTTTTAATTTTAATGAAGTCCAACTTATCAGTTGTTTCTCTCATGGATTCTGTTTTGGTGTTGTATTTAAAAACTCATTGCCAATCCCAAGGTCACCCAGATATTCTCTTATGTTATCTTCTAAAAGGTTTGTGTTTTACATTTAGGTCTATGATCAAGTTGGAGTTAATTTTTGTAAAACGTGTAAGCTTTGTGTCTAGATTCATTTATTTGCATGCGGATGTTCAGTTGTTCCAGCAGTATTTGTTGAAAAACTATCCTTTCTCTGTTGAACTGCCTTTGCGTCTTTGTCAAAGATCAGTTGATTATATTTCTGTGTGTCTATTTCTGGGCTGTCTATTCTGTTCCATTGATCTATTTGACTGCTCTTTCACCATTGTGACACTGCCTTGATTACTATAGCTTCAGTAAGTCTTGGAATTGAATAACATTAGTCCTTTGACTTTGTTCTTCAGTATTTTATTGGCTACTCTTGGTCTTTTGCCTTTAAATATAAACTTGAGAATAAGTTTGGAAATATCCACCAAATAATTTGCTGGGATTTTGATTGGGATTGAGTTGTATTTATAGACCAAGTTGGGAGGAACTGACATCTTAACAATATTGAGTCTTCCTATCTACGAACATGGACTATCTCTGCATTTATTTAGATCTCTTTTTTTTTTTTTTTTTTTTTTGCGGTACGTGGGCTTCTCACTGTTGTGGCCTCTCCCATTGCGGAGCACAGGCTCCGGACGTGCAGGCTCAGCGGCCATGGCTCACGGGCCCAGCCGCTCCACGGCATGTGGGATCCTCCCGGACCGGGGCACGAACCCGTGTCCCCTGCATCGGCAGGCGGACTCTCAACCACTGCGCCATCAGGGAAGCCCTAGATCTCTTTTGATTTGTAAAATTTAGAGTATTATTGTTTTCGTCATATAGATCCAGTACATATTTTGTTAGATTTATACTTAAGTATTTAATTTTTGGTACTGATATAAATGGTATTGTGTTTTTAGTTTCAAATTCCAATTGTTCATTGCTGGCATATAGGAAAGCAATTGATGTTTGTATAGTAACAAGTATCCTGCAATCTTGCTATACTCACATATTAGTTTCCGGAGCATTTTTCTTTTTCTTTGGGATTTTCTACATGGGAAATTATGCCATCTGTGAACAAGGAAAGTTTTATTTCTTCCTTCCCAATCTTTATGCTTTTCCTTTCCTGTCTTTTCTTACTGTACTAGTTAGGACTTTCAGCATGATGTTGAATAGCACTCATTAGAGAGTACATCCTTGTCTTGCTCCTGATCTTAGGGGTATAGCATCTAATTCCTTGTCATTAAGTATATTACCTGTAGGGTTTTGTATATATTCCTTATCAATTTAAGGAAGTCTCTCTCTATTCCTAGTTTGCTGAGACTTTTTATCGTGAATGAGTGTTGGATTTTGTCAAATGCTTTCTCAGCATTTATTGATATAATCACGTTTAGCCTGTTGATATGATGGATTACAGAGAATGATTTTCAAATGCTAATGAAAGGGTATTTTAAATGTAGTTTCACACACCATGCAACATTTGAAGACCAGGCTTTTTATGTACATTCCCTTGAACAAAAATCTTATCAGATACAAAGAGTAATAGGGAGGGTACTTGGGAAGGAGAGAAAGCCGGAGGGGAATCGGCTGCTGTTCCCATTGCATGCTCCGTTCTAGGAGCATTCCTTGCTTTATGTTAAACAAAGAAAAACTTGTTTTACATATGCCAGTATAGTTATCTTTAGTCATCTAAGATTCCCTTAAGAAACAAGAGAGGAGAAGAAAGACCTCATATTGTATCATTTGGTTTATTAGACTTTTATCGCCCTTTCCTTTAGAATCGGAATATCAAGGTTGGTTCCAGAATTTTAGATTTTACAACTGAAGAAAATCAAAGGGTTTATTTTTTTTTTTCAGATGGCCAACTGAGGTTTTGCTTTGCTGGGTTTTAGGACAAATTGTGGAGGGCAACTTAAGATGCAAGAAGAAGATCTCACAGCTCTTGAATTGTCTACAACTTTAGAAGAGTAGGGCCTCAGATGGTTAACTGTATCATCTTTATACTTTATACTGCAAACTAGTAGTGTGGGTCACGCGGATCACATTCAAAATTAAAGGTGGTCTTTCCTAAGAAAAACAGTTTGGTAATGTAATTGTATTGTATTTGTGATCTCACAAATATGCTTTAAACTGTGCTAAGAACTGTGAGATATAAATGGACAGGAAACTAAGATTGTCATCATCATGAAGCTGGCAGTCTATTTGGGGAGACAAAATTAAATGGGAATGACCCAGACAGGAACTAAGCTTTATATGAGCTTTATACCATCCAGTTGCAAAACAGGTGTTACAGAAAATAAACATCTAAAAGAGTCAGGAAAGTGAAACCAGAGTAGGCTAGAGAAGAGAAGGAAGACTCTAAGAGAAATGGGGATTTGATTTGCGCTTGAAGGAAGAGTAGAATTTTAGGCAGGTGGAAAAGGTATTCCAAAAACTTTTGAAGAAAAAGACAGCACAGAGGTGATTTGTGACTTTCCTGTGCCGCTTCTAAAGCATCCCTCTTCCTACCTCATAAATAGCTTTGCTTCTCTGTGGCTCACATCTCTGACTGTGTCAGTCTCTTCATCTGTAAGGTATGAACAGATGCAGAGAGTGACACATCTGAATCAATCACCTGATTGTTCCTTCTCATTTTTTTTTACACATGATCACATAGCTCACAGCTTCCTCTCAGTCCTAACCATTATCCTCATCAGAATGAATTCCAAGTACAGATGCACAGTCATTCTAGAAATCTGGAACTTTGTTGCAGGACCATCAGCAATATCCTCCTTTTTCAGCCTATCTCAGCCAGAGAGCCTGTGATCATATCCTTCTAAGCTAGAGTCTCTGCCCTAAAACCCCCGCCTTCTAGCTCCCTTGCTGCAGCGCTTCCTTTAAACGCCTCTTTAACTTCATCACTACCACTCCTTTCACTGCTCCACTTTCCACAGGACTGCTCATAGGTTCACTCACACGGCTTGGATTCCATGGCTCAGCATCACAATCGTACTCTTACAGGTCCTTGGCCAGCAACTGCTTTCCCTTGCTTCGTCACAGGGAAACACAAAACTTGGCTAAAATTGACACAAAACTAAAGAGATTTCTAATCACCAAAAATGTATAATTATGTTGCCTTTGGTATGCATGCAAAAGTTGGGGCGGGGTGTGTGTGGGGGGAAGTCAGACCAAACTGCTCGGAGTAATAGTGCCAGCTAAGTTTGCTCAAGAAGGAGAGTTGAACTAACATTTTGTGATGTCTACTATGTGCTAGGCATATTACGTATGAAGTTTAATTCTCAGAAGAATCCAGTGAGATAGGTGTTATGCCCATAACACCTTAAGGCTCAGACAGGTCAAGAAATTGCCCAGAGATACATGGTAAACAGAGACACAGTTCCTGAGAAATGTTAGTTTCCTCTGCTTTGCTGTTTTCTGGAATTACAGAAGTCTCTTCCTTAAGAGAGCCTTCTGGCATCTTGACAGTGAAGCTTATCTCATAAAGAAATTCTTACATTCAGTGTAAATAGCACTCTTTTGACGTTGGCTGTCTCATCTCTTTCATAATTCTAGATGTTAAATTACATTTCATTGTGTGTATGTCTGAAATAATAATATTAGATTTTGGGGGTGAATATTAGAAGTTGCCATAAAAGAGACTTGTGTATTAAAGTAGCATGTCCCATCTCTAAGAGATTGTCATGTGGGTGTTTAATAAGTAATATTTGAAGGTACAATAGAATCCAAAGTGCACTTTGAATATATATGATATATTTATATATATATACATATATATGATATATTTATATATATACATATATATGTGTGTATGTGTGTGTGTGTGTGTGTGTGTGTGTATATATATATATATATATCAGAACACCACTTGCATCCCCTTTAGATATTCTCTCCAGTTCTCTCTATAGAACAGCTCAATGCTGTGCTACCCTGTCTCTGAATCTTATATCCAGGTCCTGTACCTGCTGCTTTCTGAAGTTCCGTAGAAAGAAACTCAAAGCTGGCTCTCTTGGTCACTGCCAGTCAACAAACTTCTGGATGATAGTGGAAAGACAGCCATCATTTCTGTTGCTTCAAAGAATTCACATGCTTTAGTGCTGTGTGTATATAAAAAGCTGTGGCAACTGATTGGTTTGTGGATTTGTGATGCCAATTTTGTGAGGTTATGCAAGCCCAATGCTGGTATACCACGGTTTCCACCAATAGAGTGACCCTAATACGCCCATGAGTGAGGAGAGACATGGCTATTACACAGAGCAACTTGGTCATGAAATTCCTTATTTATGACCACATTCAGCAAGCCATGAAACTTTCCCACTTACTGTCATATTTTAATTCACTGCCACACTTGTGAGCACACATATAAATCAGGGTACATCTTTAAAAGATAAATCTCACACCAAATCCAGGGTGAACTAATGCATCCTTTTTTATGGAATCTATGTGACCGGACTATAAAGAGCATTTTTGATTAATCAGAACTAAGGTTTTAATAAAGAAACAGAAGATGGGCTAACCACAAAATTAAAACTCCCAACCATCTCAGAGTAATAAAGTCATAAATATAAAAGTGCTCAAAATATCTCATTTGCATCTTTGAATAACGTCCCTGTTTAACAAGGACAGGGCACTGCCTGGACCAGCAGAGGGCAGTTTCCCATGTATGTTGTCGTTTCCTGGTTCAGTCTTATAGCAGTTTCTTTGTCAGTCTTTCGCTGCGTAATAGAGCAGGGCCCTGTGGTAATTAATTGCCATCGGCCGTGTGTTTTTACCAGTGATTTTTACACCCAATTGCTCAGCTGCAATATTGCATCAGCCTCATTTCAACACATGCTGGAGAACAAAAATGTGCCTTTGGATTCCTAATCAAGTTTGGTCAATTTAAGGACTCTTTTTTGCAGAAACAATGTCAATTTATCCTGTGACTGTGGTATAGCCTCCCTATTAGTAGTTAAAATTTTATGGCTTTCTGAACAAGGCAGATCGAGGTTTAAAATCAGACTCTGCTGCCTAGTGTCTCTGTGACCTTATATTTGTTATACTAATCACTCTGGTTACTTAAACTGGGCCTATTTTTTAAATAGTAAAATGTAAATAATGATAGTATATAGTCCAAGGTGATACTGAGGTTTAAACATCTTAAGAATCAATGAAATATGTACTTGAAGGTTTTCAGCTTACTTATGTAAGTTACACATGGACTTAGAACATAGCCTCCCAATAAATTTACCTCAGGAGTTTTTGAGCTCCATTAGCCACAAGCTACGCTAACTACCTCCAGGCAAACAATTGAATCAATACACTCATCTGTTTGGTGATTGTAAACATAGCAAAGGATTGATAACAAATGCACTTTGTGGTTCATGAAATGTTTTTATGTGCATTATTTTATTCATTCTTCATGGCCATTTTTTTTTTTTTTTTGCGGTACGCGGGCCTCTCACTGTTGTGGCCTCTCCCGTTGCGGAGCACAGGCTCCGGACGCGCAGGCTCAGCGGCCATGGCTCACGGGCCCAGCCGCTCCGCGGCATGTGGTTCCCAGACCGGGGCACAACCCACGTCCCCTGCGTCGGCAGGCGGACTCTCAACCACTGCGCCACCAGGGAAGACCTTCATGGCCATTCTTTAGCGAGGCAGGACAGTTATTAGGATCTTACTTTACAGTGAGGAACTCGAGCTTCAGAAGGTTAAGCAATTTGTTTCAACGTGGCAATGACAGATACAGAGCTTGAACTTAATTCACTCTGATACCCAGTCCGTGGTATTTGTAACACGCGATCTGGTTCCTCTGAAGAGTGACAGCATTTCCCTCTCTCAGAGTCTGCCTCTACATTTGTAACCAACAGAATTAAGACAAATTACTCCCAAGTTTCCTTTTAGCTCTGACATCCCAAGAGATCGTAGGACAATTTCCATGAAAGGGATGGTACTAACATCAGTAGAGAATTATCATGATATTTGTACTAGGCTTGGAGAATGAGGCTTCAAGGCTTAGAAATACTGAAGAAACTTTTTGGAGCGAAGAGAGGTAAAGAAAAAAAGATAGTGAGGCTCCATTAGTCCCTGAGTCAGTTAATCATTAGATTTTTTAAAAAGTCAACTGTTTCTCCTCTTCAATACCCATTAAATACCACCCCCTAAGACAGAACACCATAATTCTGCCTATCAAATTTCCTTCTAAACCAATAAATTATAATACACCAAACTAACTTCTCTCCCTCACTGCCATCCAAACACCACCCTAAAACCAAACCAAGTAACTCCAAATAGGAGTAGTAGCCATAATAGCTGTAGTGATAGTAATAAACATGCGTTAAGCTTTCTGTGTACCGGAACTGTCCTTTGAGCTTTCAAAGGCACAATTTCATATAATCTTTCTGATCTAATGAGGTGGGTACTTTTATTATCCATTTTATACAGCTGAGTAATTTGCCTCATCATCATCATCACTCCTATAGCATTTCTTGTCCAGGCTACTCTCATTTATTTCCTAGTTACTTCACTAGTCTTTTTTTTTTTTTCTCTACCCTTACTTACCAACCCATCAGTCTATACAGCATCTGAACTGATCTTTTCAAACATAGATTTAATCATGCCCTTCTCATGTTTAAATCCTTCGTGAGCATTTCATTGCACTTATAAGATGCCTTAAAAAGCATTTCTGGCTGCAACCTACCTTTTTAATTTTATCTCATCTCATTTCATGCCTCTTCCTTCTTCTGTCATGAGGCTTTACCCATATTGAATTCTTCTCTGTAACTTGGCTGGATCAAGAATTGTCCCAGTCCATGGTCTTTTTCCATGGGGTTCCCTGACTGGAAAACCTTCCTGCCTATTTTTTTCCTTTGTCATTCCAATGCATATCTCCAAATTCATGTCATTTCTTCAAAGAGGCTTTTCTGGATTACCTAGTCTCAAGCAGATACACTTAATTCTTTGGTGCGAAGAATTACCCTGCTTTTTCATTATACTTATTATAATTAACAGTTACATACTTATATGCATTTTTACTATTGTGGTTTTTTTTTCAAGAGGGAAGGGCCCATGTCTATTTGTTTACCACTTCATATCCAAAATTTTGCATAGTTTCTTGCACACGGTAGGAATAAAATAGCGAAGTCACGGACTCAACATTTTCATCCTTATTAAACATCCTTATTCCCTTTGCCTCAATTTCTTCCTCCAAAAATGCAGGCCATTTAAACAACCTATTCATTAGATGAAAACAAAAATTATAGAACACATGAAGCCATAATTTAAACAAACAAAAATTAACAACAAAAAACTGCTCAAGGATAATAAAAGAACAAGCAGGGATTAAATGAATGACTCCCATCTTTATTATGTCAGATTTTCACCTTCATTTTTAAAAAAATACTACTAGTCCACCTGAAGGTAGCATTCCAGGTATTCTGGATCTAACTAATAAAAAAATTATAGAAATATTACTAGAGGAGGTGAGCTAGTATCCACCCAAGAATTAGGAAGGTACTCAGGGATAAAATTGAGAAACTACTGGCCCGGCATTTAATTGGAAAGGCCATATGATGTAAGTCATAAAAGTATAATTATATGGATGAGGTGAATGGTAACTAGTTCACCCAATCCCAGAATAATAGAACTAGTAGGCACTCTTCCTAACCCACAGCTTTGAAACTTGAAAGAATTACACATTACACTGAAGGGAAATAAAGTGAAACATTTTAAGATAGAGATACATTTTAGAGAATTTATATTAATTCATGAATATCACTGTGATGGTATGTTAAGAGGAAAGAGGCCATTGGGGAATCCGTGATTTAGCTTTTTAACCAGAGGCCCTGGAGCAAAGGCATGCTTGTCTTCAAACCATCCCTTCATGTGATAGGTTAAACACATACTTGATACAATGTGTTAATTACCTACCAGTATTTTAGTCCACATTTTGGTGTCAAATACCTTTTCTTTCTTTAATAGAATCGTGGAGCCGACTCTCTTTTAAGTATGGCAGACCTACCACTTATTAGGTGACTGCAGGACTGAGTGATCCTCTGGAGGATATTTTTTCCGATCACCTCTGCCCTTCAGTCTGTCTGAGCTGTCATCCTAAGAAGATGGTTTCATATTCTTTGCCCCAGTGACCACCCACTAGACCTGTTCTTCCAAGCGCTTTGTTCTTACCTTAAATCATTTTTTCAATTGATTATGCGTAAATATTTACTGAATACCTATTATTAACATGCTTGCTGCTGGGGAAATGGAAAAGAAAGGGGCATCATACCACCTCTTGCAATGCATGCAAGAGAAAGAAAGATTAATGAGTCATTGCTGTACAATGCATGAAATGCTACAAGAGAGACACTTGCGAGAAACACAGGCAAACTGAAGATGAAATGTCTCATAGAGAACATGACATTTGAGTTAAATTTTAACGACCTAAGTTCATAAGGCAACACTTTGGAGGTGGAGAGAAAACATTTACGGAAGGGAAGAGAGATGTGCTAGAATATAATATGCTCAAGAAAATGAAATTCATTTAAAAGGGAAATGTCTCAAGAGGTAGGCATCAACTTAAGGAGGAGTCAAACTCTGTCCTGGAGGAATAGAGACTGGAGCCAATGAGAGAAAAGGCTTCACTAGATTTTGAGAGCGAGAAAGAGACGATGCAAGCTTGCTGCTTTCCAACTTGTTTGGCTAGATGGATTATGGTGGCATACTCTGAGATGGAAAGCGCTGGAGGTGGATCAGTTGAGAGTGTGTGTATTTGTATGTGTGTATAATGGAGAGGGAGAAGGTATAAGGTGACAGGTTCACCTTTGGATATATTAGTTTGGGGATACCTTGGGTCCTTTAGGCGGAGATGTATAGCAGGCAACTTGACACACAGTCATCAGATGAAGACAAGTTTTGGCTGGAGACAATGACTTAAAAGTCACTATGTGAGAATGTACAGAAAGAACACATAATGGAAAGACAAAGCTGTGTTATTTAATCAGAAGTTGCAAAACAGTATAATTTTCTTAGAGGAAAGTTATTGAATTCAGCTATAATGGCCTCAACTTAGCAGATGGAAATGTGAGCCCATAGCAGGTCTTCATTCAATGAATGAGCACATAACCACTTGCCAGACACCATGGAAGACATGAAGCATACTTATCAAAAGTTATGAAGGTTATTTTTTAAGCAAAAATATGCCTCACAGAACTACAAAGTATGTTGATTTCTAATTGCCATGTGCTAAAATCCAGGAGAAATAAGCTTCCAGTTCTGATGTAGCAACATTAGAAGGGGATATGTAAGCAAGTATGACATTACGTCTTTGGAAAAGCTGAACCACTATGGAGCAGTTTTTGCTTCTCATAATGGGTGGGGCAAGATGGAAGGGTGAGAACACTATAAGACCAGGACTGCTCATAAACAGGACTATTGTCTTATATATCCAGCTGGTTTGAAATACACATTAATATCTGCCTCAACAGCTTGTCTTGTGGAAGCAATTGAGCCAGGAGCACAGCAGCTGGCAATCAGTGGTCTAAAAGTAGTCACTATATTGCGTTCACAACAAGGGCAGGTGTCTGGTATTTGGGAATTTTCTTCCTTGGAACCCTGGATAGACCAGACTACGGGAAGTTGGCCACTTCTTCTCTGTTCACAGTTTCTTGTTAGATAGAGATATAGTAGTGAAGTAGACAGAGAAAAGTTAAATAGACAGTTAGCTAATGAGACACACAGACACATGCTCAACACACAGGAGTCACGTGTCAAGGAAGATGATAATGCTACTGCCCTCTATCCCCCTCACCCTGCTGCCAATCTTTTAGCCACCTCTGAAGCCACCTGGGAATTTTAATACCTAAAGTTCTTCATACCTAAGCATATTCAAAACTATTGGATTTTTCTTTGACTATACTAAAAATAATTTGAGAAAAAATAAGCTTGGGCAAGTCAGAAGCATTTTGATGAAAGCACAAGGAAAGATTTCAGAGTTATCTGGCCAAAGATTCATTAAAATAGACCCATAAGAGCCCCTCAGTTTTTGAAAGTTTTGAATATAGTATGGAAATAGAAGATTAGGGATGTAACCAAATACTTTAAATTCTAATTGCTTGAAAAATAATTAAAGTGGATTTTTATATATTTTATTATGCTTGGACTTTAGTCATATTTCTAGGTCTCTTCTTAACCATTTTATGAGTTAAGGTGTGTTTGTAAGAGTCCTATGCTTATTTCCTCAGTAAATATCAAAGCCCTCTCGTGTCCTTTTTTTCTTATTAACTCTATTGAAGTTAAGCTATAAAGGACATGGTACCAACTGACTATGAAGGGATTGAAATTTTAAAGTACAGGCAACATTTAGAAAATGACAATATAGCTTCTGCACACATAGCTTAACACTTTAGAGAAAATAGGCAAATAGTCCTACTGTCTGTTTCGAAGGAAGAAAAATAAATAAATTTAACATTATTATCTACTGTATTTTGGTAAATACCATTAAAACAGTAACACTGGGAATCAGGAGACCTATCTTCTCACACTGTTTTTTTTATAACTATCTCTGTGATCTTGATAAGCTACACCCTCTTTGGGTCTCATTTTCCTCATCTCTGAAATGGGATAATTAGACTCATTCCTTCATCTCTAATAGTCTGAGTCTATGAAATAGTTGGATTCAAAGGTAACTGAACAAATCTTGGTAGGAGAGTGTGGTATCATCTTAGGCTCAGGCAAATCCAGCCCCAGTTGCTATAAAGGATGATGAGATAGTCGGGGTCCAAGAGCTTTTCTACACTTGGATACAGGGATATGCTCTGTAGTTTGGAACTCTCGGAAGCCGGGAGTTGTCAACTTTTCCTGATTCAAGTAAGCGGATGCTCTTCTTCCGGCCACCCTCAGTTATCTGCACCCTGAAACCAGTGGGAGCAAAGATTTCAATCAGATCCACATGCGAACTTGGTGCCACTGGGCATTATATGATTAAGTCTCTAAATAACACTCCAGCCAAAATCTAATCAGAGAGCCTGAATTGCAATTGTCAGTGCATCCACTGGCTATCTGTGTGCTGAATAAATATTGCACTTCCTGTGACACAAGCTTGCCAAGATACTCCTAATCTTTTCTCTAGCATGAGGGCTCCCAATCAGAAACCATGTCCTGGGAGATCGTTGCGAGCTCCTTTACACACCATTTCACACACCTGTTTTTGTCTCCATGAATTTGCAATGACTTCTCCTCTAGTCTCAGACTGATTAGAGCATTCTTCTTTCCCCTCCAGTTGTTACAAAGGCAGTTCTAATACAAATCAGCTCAAATGCCAGAACAGGTCAAATCTTTAGCTTTTAGCCTCCCCAGTGAGCCTAGTTTAAGTTTAAAAAGGACGCTTTAAGCCTTGCTGTATAATTCTGTCTTTTGGGCTCTGAGAAAGAAACCAGGTGAGTTAGTAATGATCGCAGCAGAGAATTCATTAAGGTGCCCTAATTGAGGGCTGAAGCGAGGGGGGGAAGTAAAGCCCCAAAATTTGACCTGATTGATCCTGGAGACTGCAGTGGGAGGACAACTAACACTCTGTGAAACATCTAAGAACTAAAGGCTTAAACATTTTATGTTACCCTCATGGCATCTCTTTAAGATAAGAATTGTTATCACCATTTTACAGATGGCTCAGAAACGTTAAGTAATCTGCCCAGGGTCACGTATGTACAAGAGCCATGATTAGAATGCAGATCTTTTTTTAGGCTGGTGTTCCTTTTTTCTGTTTCCTAGCCTGCTGGGGAGAAAACCCAGGCTTAGGGAAGTATAAAGCAACATGAAGAATGGCTTTGGAAATCAGTTTCCTCTGGTAACAAAAAGCTGACTAAAGCCTGCTGTCATGGGGTTGGAGGGCAGAAGCATGGAGAGGGAGTGAAGCTGAATCCGGCCTCTGTTCCACAACATGGAATTAAATCTCAGAGATGGAGTTTTGGGTGAAGTAGAAAAGAATAGCTTTATTGCTTTGCCAGGCAAAGGAGGCCACAACAGGCTAATGCCCTCAAAACTGAAGAAGATGTCCCAACTTGGAGGGGGTGGTGAAGAGTTTTATAGTAATGGTTCGAAGATGGCGTGATCAGCTCGTGGACATTCATCTGACTGGTTGGTGGTGAGGTAAGTGGGAGTCAGCATCATCAACCTTCTGGTTCCAACTGGTGGCCTAAGGTCTACGTGCTTGTGGGCAGCATACAGTTAACTTCTCCCACCTGGTGGGGGTTTCTGTATCTGCAAAACAGCTTAAAGATATTGTTATGTATATCCCTTGAGCGAACCAGGGCCCTGCCCCAAGGCTGCACCATTGTTTCTTTTGACTGTTCCTCTCGTCTCTGCATCCCCCTCGCTTCCCTAAGTGGCAACTGTTTGAACCTGCTCATTGGAACTCATGGAAGGTCCTGGAGGATGAATGAAACCTATTTCCTGTAATCAAGAAGTGGGGGACACAGAAAGGCTTTTGTGCTCAGGAGCCCCACAGGGTCCTGCTGGGTTGCAGGAGCAGAGAGTGAGTCTGAATGAATTACAGGTAGGGAGGGCAGGTTAGGAGGGAAAGCAGCCAGGGTTCAGGCTTTGCGGAAAATTAGCTGGGGATTCAAGGGTATTCATCGAGAAAGCTCCACTTATAATTTCTCTTACTAGCAATTAAACCCTCCAAAGCCAGCCATACTAATGTTCCAATGTACTGCTCATGCTCGTTGCTACGTCTCACATGCCCTGCACTAGAGTCAAGCAGCGTGACAGCATGTGCCTCTTCCCTGAAATTCACATGCCTGAGATGCCCCAGGGTCTGGAGATCTGTCTCTTCCCACCTGCCGTACTCCTTCATCAAGGCCCAGATCAAATATCTGTAGCCTTCTCTGAGTCCCCATGGTGAAAATGGAATCTTCTCCTACTGAATTGCCTTAGCACATTTATCAAGTCCCAAGCACTTGGCAGTTTTTGTACAAGCCTTGTGTTCCCTGCTAGATTCTCAGATTCCTAAAGGTTGGGGCAAGAGATATGGCAGAAAAAGCACATATTTGAGGTTTGATAATCTTCTGTTTTCCCCTCTCAATCTCCTCCACAGAGATGATGCTCAGAAAATATGTATGAAGTAAAGGAGTTTATTCCCACCGTTATGCTTGCTTTTTCTTTTAATTTCCTTGGTAGAAACCACTGATCATCCATTGAGTAAGTTTTCATTTACTAAGCACCAACTATGTAGATAATTCTGTGATGGATCAGGTCGTAGAAGGCTTTTACTGTCATGCTAAAACACTGAGTGTTAGTCTTATTTCAGGAGAGATATGAATAGGTATGATGCAAGGAAGTGACATGATCAGAGTTATTTTTCAGAAAGATACTTTTTGATGCAATATTAAAGATAGAATGGAGGAAGGTGAACCAGACGGTAGGGAGAACAGAAGTATGTTGGCAACATTCCAGGCATGAGATGATAATGGCTTAAATTAGTCTTTATGATGGAGAGGAAAAGGTCCAATGGAATAACAGACTATGAATGTCTGTTCATAGACCTTTACAGCCCAGGCTTCACCACCTGATCACTTACAGATGATTCTTAGTATCTGGCTATCCCTTCATTTCAACTCCATGGGATTTGACTTTTCTTTATAGATTTGCCAAATATAGGAAAAATCAAAAACTTGTTACTAAAAGAAAATAAACATATATTACTTTAAAGTAATAGATAATTTATATCATTAAGCAGAAATGAGTTCCAAAATGTGAAGGTCTCAGAACACTGTCATGAAATTGCCAAGAACCATGGGCCATATGGTAATTCCATATTCAGCTCTCTGAAGAACTGCCAAATTCTTTTCCACAGCTGACCTAGTGTGTTAGATTCCCATTGGCAATGTACAAGTGTTCCAATTTCTGTACATCCTCACCAACACTTGTTGTTTTTTATTTTTTTTAATTATGGGTATCTCAGTAGGTATGAAGTGATATCTCATTGTGGTTTTGATTTGCATCTTCCTAAAAACTATTGATGTTTAGTATCATTTCTTGTGATTATTGTGCATTTTTATATCTTCTTTGGATAAAGGCCCTTTTATATATTATATTCCCCAAACATAGATTTATATTTAGTTTTATGCACTTGTGTGAAAAATAAAAACTGGAGTTAGAAAAAATACAGTGATATTGACTTTTATATTGCCCATGTATTTACCTTTACTGTCAATTTGTATTTCTTCATCTGGCTTCAGATTACTATCTAGTGTCCTTTCTTTAGAATCTGAAGGGCTCCCTTTAGGATTTCCTATAGGGCACGTTAATAAACACCCTCAGGGTTTGTTTGTTTGTTTGTTTGTTTGCCTAGAATATTTTAATTTCTCCTTCATTTTTGAAGGACAAATTTTCCAGATATGGAATTATTTCTTGACAGTTTTTTTCTTTCAACATTTTATGTCATCATACTGCCTTCCTGCCTCCATGGTTTCTGATGAAATTTGCTGTTAACCTTACTGAGGATCTCTTGTGCTTGATAAGTTGCTTCTTTTTCCCTTGCTGCTTTTAAGATTCTTTCTTGTCTTTGGCTTTAGCTACTTTGATTATAATGTGTCTTTATATGAATCTCTGAGTTTATTATATTAGAATTCATTGAATTTCTTGGATTTGTAGATCTATGTATGTCATTTTCATATCTGTATTAATTTTAGAATTAGCTAACCAAATGCTACAATAAAAGCTTGTTATAAATATGGCATGAAATTACATAATGCCTATAGACTAATTTGGGGACAATCAGTATCTTACAATATTGACTTCCAAGCAGTATATCTTTTCATTACTTAGTTCTTTATTATTTCTCAGTAGTATTTGTAGCTTTCAGTACACTGCAACTACATATCTTCACATATCTTGTGTTAAATACATTTCTTAGTTTAGATGGTTGGTGATATAAAGAGAATGAAATTTTTAGTTTGATTTTCCATTTCTTCACGGATAATATATAAGCACAGATATTTATTTTTGTAAATGAACCTTGAGTTCTCTGACATTATTAAATTCACTTATTCAGATAATTGTTTTGTCAATTTCTTAGGTTTCTCTATATAAAAAATCATGTTGCCTGCCCAAAAAGAAAATTTTACATCTTTCCATTTCGTGCCATAAAGTCTTTTCTTAGCTTCTTTTTTCATATCTCTTTTGTCATCTATGTCTTTGCTGATATTTTATCTAGTTGTTCTATCAATGGAAAGAGAGAAGTGTTACATCTTCAAAAATGATGACAGAATTGCCAATTTTTAATCACTTAAATTTTTGATTCATGTGATATAAAGGATATAATTTTTTATGTCTTCTTCTTGAATTGACCATTTTATCATGATGAAATATTCCTCATCATTTAAATGTGCATTGACATCACAAGAACAAAAAATCAGAGAAGTAAAATTTGTAGTAAAGTCTCCAGGTAAATGATGCATTTTTCTTTATCTTCTGTTGATTTATTTTCCCAAGTTTTCTTTTGGCTGAGATTCTGTGACTACAGAAATCCATTTACTGTAGCAAATGGATAGCTGAATGTGTCATACTAAGCAATCAAAATAGAAGGCTTTGCATGTGCATGGATGTGTAGGTGTACATAGGCAGATCCTTTGAAATAGACCTTGAGAGATACTATGATAGACTCTAAAGAATGTGATGATTGATAAGACGTAGGTGGGAGAGGAAAATTTGGGAATGATGCCTAGACATCTTGTTTGGACATCTTAGTGGATAGTTATGTCTTTCAGCAAAATAAAAAATACAGAAGCAGCAGCAGGTCTGAGAGTGCAAAATAATGACTACAGCTCTGGACAAGTTAAGTTTAAAATGTCTGAGGAGTATCAAGGTGATGTCCAGTAGACAGCTGGATATATGGTCTAGTGCTCAGGAGGGAGGTGTGGGCTGGAAAAGAGATTTGGAAGTCATCAATGTCCTGTCAAGGGCTTGTCAAGTGGAAACTCAAGTGAAAGCCCCAAGATTCATTTGATACCCAACAGACAAAATAAAATACCAGGAACTTCTTTGTGCAAATTGTGCATTTCTCTCTGAGAAACCACATTCCGATGGTGGAAAACTTTAGTGTTTCAAAGTTGCAGTCCCCCTGTGAAGTGCAATTTTTGATACGTGATAATACTGTCTCTGTCCCTCTGCCATAAAATCTATATTTGACCAGGTAAAGCAAAAATGGAAATAATAAAAAGAAAATAGTACACAATATTTTAACTTAATAAAAGCAGCTTAGCTGTTTTATCCTGGACTCTGTAATTATTGACATAACTTTTAAGTAAAGGGAGTTATGAAAAACATTGGGAAGAGGAAGATTATAAACGTGTGTGTGTGTGTCTGTGTGGTTTTTTATTGTGGTAAAATACAAATAACAGATAATTTACCATTTTATTCATTTTGAAGTGTACATTCAGGGTATTAATTATATTCACAGTGTGCAACCAACCTCATTATGGGAAGTCACTGCTAAATGGGTACAGGGTTTCAGGTACAGAGACCAGTAGTTGAAATACACTGATACGTATTAAATGTCCTATTTTGTGATGTGACACACACACGTACACATACATAATTTGGTTTTATCATCACACGCCTATAGTTTTGATATTATTATCTCATTTTACAGAGCGTGAAATTAAGCCTCGAGAAGTGTCTTAAACACAAGGGCAGATCTCACTCTTGGAAGTGAGGGACTAGATCTCAAGCCTCTCCACTCCCACTTTACCTTGCTCTTTTTCAAGACAAACTTTTGCCTAAAACACATTCACTGTTATCTAGCTCCAGAACTTCTTTTTCTTCCTAAATGGAAACCCTGAACCCATTTAGCAGTTACTTCCTGTAATGAGGTTGGTTGCACACTGTGAATATAATTAATGCCCTGAATGTACACTTTAGGCTTCAGGTACAGAGACCAGTTGGTGTGAGTTAGACATTAACTGCCCAGCAGTTTTCCCCTGGCAGTGACCTCCCCTTGAGAGTTGGGCATTACCCCAGCAAAGTGAAAACAGTGGAATAAAAACAAGCAGTGAAACGAATGGCAAAGCTTTACTGTTCTTTCATGGCATAAGTTCAAGTTCATTTGTTACACAGTATATATATAGAAGTAGACTTTGAAATGTGGTGAAGAGATTTAGGAGGATCTAAAAGACATCCACAGAATTCAGGAAGAAGTTGCTGAGGAAGTGCATGATTTAATCAGTAAGCAAATAATGAGGTTATAGTTGAAGAGTCAGAAGCAGAATGAGGCACCATGTTGAGGAATTAGGAGAAAAATGAAGGATAGGGGGTGTGGAAGGCAAAAAAGGAAAGAGTAGGAGGGAGAAGATATTGATGTAGTCAGATTTAGTCATTCAGCAAGTCTTCTTTTTGTAGGGAGAGCTGCTAAGTCATGTTTATCCAAAAGCCAGTGAAACAAGGTGGAAGGTCCAGCTAATCAGGAGAGTGGCTTGATTTGTCAATTTCCTGGAGACAGAGCTTTAAAAAAGGAGGGTCCTAGAAACTTGAGGGGGAGGGTGTGACTGTGCATCTCAGAGATAAAGGGAGAAAGATGTCACCTATTGACCACAATGGTGTCATTAGAACTCTGCTCATCAATGCTTAGAACTAAGAGTAGATATTAAATTAAGTCAGAAAATCAACTTTTTGATTCATTGTTTATTCACTCATGTGTTCACTTGCTCATGCATTTATTTGTTTAATCAACAAATAAAATTTGAAAATCTATTACATGCATGGTCAAAGATATTCCAAAGGTTTTCTGTTAGGTGTTGGGTGATAGGAAGAAGGAAAGACAAAATTTTAGTGTGAGAGCAAGGGCCTGACCTAAATATAAGAAATTCAAGATTTTGAATCCATTTTCAGATGTACCTGAATGTGAAGATGGTAGGCTCACGTGAGCTTCCTCAAGTGTGCTGTTCCTACCCAGTTAGAACTCACTTTAAAAAAGCATCAGTTACAAAGCCTGGTTATAAGCTCTTTGAAACTTAAATCATATTTCCTCAAAAACTCAATATCATGCACGGCACTTTCTAATGTTTTCTCCATAAATATCTCATTAATCCCCAATGTGGCAGGGAATAAAATTACCAGGGTATTAAGGTATGCAGTGAACCTTCCCGTGATATCCTGAGAGTTCTGATTCAGAAATATGGCCTTAATTGGATTATAGCGTAGTTGCATTTAACTGTGGAAATTCAACTAAACAACACCGGGGAAAAAGTTAGAGTGGGGCAGAAATAAAAAAGGAACATTTTAAATAGCAAATGTTCCCATATGACAGTTTCTTCAAAGAGATGACGTCAAAGGATACACATGAGATGGTGGCTTAAGGCTGTGGTGCCTTCAGTGTGTCTCATCCCCATGCACCTACCTTTCATAATGTGAATGTCTCCCACTGCTGGAAGTGATCCCTGAGTTAAAGATACACAGGGGGCTTTTTGAGTTGGGAAAGTTCTGTGTATGGAAGACAGAGCCACTGTTGCATCTCCTAGGAGCTTCATGCATCTTTAAGATTTATCTCTTGGACATTTTTGGCTTCCTCTCCAATTATAATGGGTTTTCCAATAAGAAAATCTCTGTTTCTCCCTGAAAACTCCCACTTTCCTCCTTGATGACCCAAATTTCCTGACTCTCATATCTGTATTTTTAGTACAACCAAAATTCTATGGCAGTTCTGAGTGGTCCTGTGTGTTCTCCTTTACTCAGTGACAGAAGCCCGGGGCAGTACTGTTCAGTTCTTTCCTATGTGCTTTCTTTGACCATATGTGTCCAAACTGATATTATCTCAAATACTAGAGATTTGACATTAGCACTGCATCTACATTGTGAGTTTAATAGATATCTGAGAACTAGATGAACTTTACAGTTCATAATAAGTTGCATCCTTTCTACAGGTAAATGTATTTTTCCTCAGGAATCAATTGTCTCAGTGGCAGGGTCCACTTGTAAAGGCCTCTGTATCAAAAGCAGATTCCGGCTCAGTCACTGAATCTGTTTGCTCATAATGGCAGCAAAAGTATAGGGATTAGAAGTGAAAGTACAGCCACTGCAAGTGATTGTCGGAGAAAGGTCTTTGTTTTGGATAGAATGTGGTAGGGAAAGCTTTGACCCCTGGTGGAAGAAAAACAGTACCCATCAATAGACCTGGCATATAGCCTGTAGTCAGTAGACACTGCACTGGAGGACAGTGGGCCAGAATAAAGTGGGAAGCCCCGAGAGTGAAGAAGCCCACATATTTCTTGATGTGGATTAGTATATTTATTTGAATTTAAGTTAAAATCTATCATAGTGTTATTATGTTATGAACAACAAAGGAAGATAAAGTATAGTCAACTTCCAACACAATACTTTCTGACATAGAAATTTAATTTATTTTTTAAATATAAATTTATTTATTTTTTCGCTTTTGGCTGTGTTGTGTCTTCATTGCTGTGAGAGGGTTTTCTCTAGTTGCGGTGAGCAGGGGCTACTCTTCGTTGCAGTGCGTGGGATTCTCATTGCGGTGGCTTCTCTTGTTTGGAGCACGGGCTCTAGGCACGTGGGCTTCAATAACTGTGGCCTGTGGGCTCAGTAGTTGTGGCTCATGGGCTCTGGAGTGCAGGCTCAGTAGTTGTGGCACACGGGCTTAGTTGCTCCACGGCATGTGGGATCTTCCTGGACCAGGGCTCGAACCCGGTTCCCTGGCATTGGCAGGCGGATTCTTAACCACTGCACCACCAGGGAAGCCCTAGAAATTTTATTTTAGATGTATTTAGATATAGAGTTCTAATATATATCATGCTGCTCTATTCTATAATTCTTTGAATATACAATATCGTCTGTTTCACTGCTTGGTCATAGTGTATTATTTTTGAGGACATTTTAAAAGGCAACTAAACCCAACGCATCTAGTATTAGCAATGTAAATAATACATAGAGCCACGATACAATGGATGGCTTTGGCCAAGCCTGCCCATTTCAGGCAATAACACCCTACCTCCCAAGTAGCTCCTGGCCTGCTGCCTGGATGGTGCATATTGAAAGACTCCATTGATTTGAAGGGGTATCAGACTTCAGGAATTTGTACTATGTGAAAAAAAAACATGAATCTTAGAACTTTTGAAATGGCAAAGATGAAGTAAAACAAGCTCTCTGCTTTTATTGTGATGAACTTAATAAACGTAAGTGTACCTGTACTCCAATCAAATGATGTGCAGATATGTGGGACAAGAATTAATTCTGAAGAAATTGATTCGAACATGTCGAAATTTGTCACCATGACAGGAAAATCGTTATTCCAAGGGATTTGCTCTCTGTACCTGGTAACAGATACCAAGCTTTGCATTAGAAAAAAAATACAGAGATGCAGTGAAATCTTGAGCATCTAGAGGACATTCTGCCTTCTGCAACGCGGATGGCTAACATTTGCATAGAGAGAGTGCATTGTATGTGCCAGGCTTTGTCATGCACTGTTTCTGCTAAACTTCATAGCAATCTTATGAGTTAAGAATCACTGTTAGCACATTTTATTGATGAGGAACAGAGGTGCAGAAAGGCTAAATAACTCACTTCGTTAGCTAGTAAACAGAGGGTCACAATTCAAGATGCAAACCTGAAGCATTTCTCACTCTGCTATGCTGTCTCCTGGCAAGTTAGCCTGGGCTAGTAGCTTTCTCTTTACCTGCCAGATGTTCATAAATCAGGCATTTTTGAGTTGGGAAATCACTCCGCAACTTTGGCTTTCTATCACAAGCAATTACGCTTCTCTATCGGCTTCAGTGTGAAACCAGTGAATGCAGGTGCCCTCGGCATCAGAATATTCAAGAGTGAGTGGTGCAAGGCACTTGTTTGTTTTTCTTCATATACTCTTCCTTGAAGTTTTCAGTTGATGGGATTTTAAAATTATTTTTCAACTATAAAACTAATAGAGTTAACTGTTAAAACGCTAGTCAGTATAAAAGTATACAATGTAAAAACAAAAGTGTTTCCCTCTCTTTTTGCCCACTACAAGGGTAAATCGCTGTCAACACTTTGCTCTGTGTCTTATATGATGACTTTTAGATTCATATACAAATAAGGTGTAAGGTTTATAAAAATTATACCAAATTATTCATGTTGTTATGAAATGTGCCTTTTTACTCACCAATATAATATCAAAACAAAAATTATTGGTTCATGAATTGCAAAGAAGGATTAAATAATTAAACTATAGTATCAGAAGGTGGAGCTGGGCCTCAGTATTTCCTGAAATCAAAATTTTGTACACTCTTCTCTAAACTCAGATTCTTGCATATTGTCAGCTGGATCGTCTCTCTCATTGCAAAGCTAATAATTTCTACAGGAAGGGGAATGAGGCTACCAAAAAATTCCCAGGTTCCCTTTTTTATTTCCACTTCAAAAAAAATCTATGGCATGACTTTAACTGATTCAGCTTGGGTTAGGTATCCATCTCTGGCTCAATCACCTGTATGTAAAAGTCCAGGGAATCATGACTGTCACATCCTTGTTCAATTACCCAAGTCTGGAACATTGGGTAATTGTGGGCCTACAGACAGAGAAATTAAAATATGCCAATTTCCATCTTAAACCACATTGTTGGGAGCAGGAACTGGGTGTGGTGTCAATAATGGTCTCTCCACATCTCTAAACAGGTATCACAAGGATAAAAGTTATCTGGATGAGCAAAATGATAGGAATCCATTAAGCAAAGGATGGATGTACCATAGATAATTTGTCATCTCTTTATGGATGGACATTCATCTTAGCTCATGTTCTTCATCATTACAAATATTTTTCATTATTATAAATAATGCTGCTGTGATCATCCCTGCACACATATCTTTGTGTCCATATAAGCATTTCCATATGTGTCCATATAAGTATAATAGATTTATAAAAATGGAACTGTAAGTTAAAAGCACATGCATGTTTTAATTTCATAGATACTGTGAAATCCCCACTGAAAGATATTTACACCAGTTTACACTACCACCAATGGTGATTGTTTGTGTACCTAGCAAATCCTCTAAAAACTACTGGATACAATTAACTAGAGGGAAATTAAGCACTTTCTTATGTGGATTATAAATCTGCCACTTCAAGATAAATATTGAAATTCCTAGGCTCTATTTTTATATAACTTCAAGTTATGTATTTCTGAGAGTGAATTGACAGTGAGTATGAATCTCAGTACTAAACTTTAGAAAATTCAGGGTTTATTTTCACCAAGAGAGGAAAAGCTATTTAATCTCAAGACTGAGAAAACATTCTACCTCATCATGGAATATGCTAGTGGAAGAGATGTGTTTGATTACCTAGTAGCTCATGGCACATGAAAGGAAAAGAGGCTTGAAGAAAATTCCACCAGGAAGTATCTGTTGTGCAGTGCTGCCAACAGAAGTGGGTTGTTTATAGAGACTGAAAGGCAGAAAACCTGCTCTCGGATGCTGACATGGACATCAAGATTGTAGACTCTGGTTTCAGCAACAAATTCACCTTTGGCAACCAGCTACGTAACTTCTGTGGCAGTAATTTTGCTACCCCAGAACTACTCCAGGGAAAAATTTAAGATAGACCCGTGTGGGAGGTGTGGAGGCTGAGAGTCAATCCTATATGCAGGGGTCATCTGATTCCTGCCTTCTTATCTGAAGAAGCCATGGGAGAAGTTACTGAGTGAAATATACCATATGCCCTTCTACTTGTCCATGGAGTGTGAAAACCTGCTCAAGAAATTTCTCATTCTCAGTTCCACCAAGAGAAGCACTCCCAGCAAGAGAGGCACTTTTGATCAAATTATGAAAGATTCATGGATAAATTTGGGTCATAACGATGAACTAAAGCCTTATGTGGAACTGCTCTCTGACTACAAAGACCCCCCCAGAGTTGATGGTGTCAATAGGTTACACACAATAAGAGATCAAGTACTCACTGATGGGCCAGAAGTTCGAGGTGATGGCCGCCCATCAGCTCCTGGGACACAAGAGCACAGAATTGGAGGGCTATACTATCGCCCTGAGGGCCCAGCCTTTACCTAATCTGACCAGCAGCAGCAATCCTTTCCCATCTCACAAGGTACAGAATAGTCTCTGCCAACCCCAACCAGTGGGGTGTCAGCAGCAATGCTGGTCCTGCCATTTCCATCTCTAATTCTCAGAATACTCAGAGTAGCAGTGCAGAAAATCAGCAGCCTTCAGATGGCCAGGAACCAGAACAAAATGCTAGCAGCACGGTCAACTTGCCTGCCACCTCTCTGATTGTCTTGGCAAAGAAGAAAATAACTCCTGTTCCCTACGCAAAGAGTGACCTCTCCACCAGCAGAAATCAAAACAGGAATTCCCCATTTTTGGAGAGGGCCAGCTTCCACCAGAAAGAAAAGAGCCTGACCAGGCTAGGTTCTGGGGCCTCCACCAGCTTCTGCTTCTGCTGCAATTGACCCAGCCTTTGCCCTGCCTGCACTAGAAACCCACGACAGCCTTGGTGCAGCCCAGCCAAGCCTGTGGGTGCTGCCTCACAGACAGCAATGGTGAGGTGCCTCGGCACTGCCCCGTCAGCATGTCCCTGTGGCTTCCCACAATGGTGGAGCCCCGGACAGGAAATTCCTTCCAAGCTGAGCAGCTCTGACATATACACAACCAGCAGAATTTGCCCTGTGGGAAGACCCGAGCCTCTCCCTTTGGCAACAGTCAGGGCCAGAAGAACTAGTGGAGACTCTCAAACTTCACCTGGTGGGCAGCAGAAGCAATGATAAAAGAATTTCAAGAGGCTAAGTGGTGCCCACTCTACTTTACATGGAGTATGAAGTATCACAAGCACATGGAGTCTGCTGGGAGATGTGCAAGGTCCTGGATGCAAACAGCTGCCAGTGTGAGCTAAACAAACAAAAAAATATATTGGGCTGGCCAAAAAGGTCGTTCGGGTTTTCGTAACATCTTATGGATAAACCCGAACGAACTTTTTGGCCAGCCCAATACTTGCTGCTGTACATGCATAGTTCCCAGGACCAAAAGGACTACATGCAGTGGAAGATGGTGGTGTGCAAAGTGCCACTGAGGTCTCTCAATATGTTTGACTTAAGTGGATATCAAGCATTTCCATGGCCTTTAGAAACGTTGCCTCTAACATCACTGTAGAGCTTAAGCTTGAAAAGGCTGCCACGACCCACCAGAGAGATAAGAGAAGTAGGCTGGCTATAGCTGCTCTGCCCCCGGTGTGGACTAGTGTATTTCCCCCTCTGGCACTTCTCTTCCTGTGACTTTCTCTGTCTTTTCTTCTATTTTTGCAGGGGAGAGGAGATTGGTCTACTGAAATAAAGACAAACCATCCAAATGGAAACACAACACACATCTCTCTCTCTCTCTCTCTCTCTCTCTCTCTCTCTCTTTCTTCCTGCTATTAACTCATAATGTCTATTAGCATTTCTTTGAGCTGACTAAAGTAAAGCGTTCTTTATAATAATAGACTACCTGTTACATAGTAAATGCATTCACATCATGCCCTCTAGAGCAAAAGGGAAGCATAAGATATAAAATCTCTGGATCAGACGGTTAAAACTGTAATCATTTAAAATCAAGGATGGCATGAGAAAACAGGAAAGCACTGAGCTACTTCTGCAAAGAAAAATAAATTTCTTTTCTCTGGGATAAATATAAGCCAATAAAGCTTAGCCAAATCACCTCATGAGTATAAATGTTTTCCAGGCAAAGTTACAAAGTGCTAAGATGAACACATCTAACCTGTTGCAATAAAGCTGTTCAGTAATAAGAGCCCCTGGATTCCATAGCTCTAGGATGGATTAAATATTTTATCTTCTAAAGAACAGTAATCAGCTGAGGAGAGTGAAGGAATTGGCTTTATTTGATATTTGATTTACTTTCCCTGCCATTTCCATGGGTCACCTTTTGGTGCTGACTTTCAATTCAGTGGCTGTTGTAGCACCAGAATCCTGAATTATGAAAAGAGTGGTTTCATTTAGGAGAAGTAAATATTCTAGCAGCTGTGAATTCAGGATTTAAAAATCATTCTAACTTGCTGAAAATGAACAGTCCCAGCATAGAGTCAAGCGAGGAGCAAATGGCAGAAATACCTGTATGAGTCCATTCACTGGGTGTGTAGTGTGTTTCTTGTCTATGGCTTACCTTGTTATTTGCTTGTTTTTTCCCCCATTTTCACCTCCCCAGATGCCCCTAACCACTGCATCTCCAGCTCTCCTGAAGACCAGCTGATTCCTTCATTCTCTTCATTCATTCAATAAAATATTGCTCATCTATGAAGATACAATATTTAAAATAATTTTCATAGTAGGCATGCATAAACAAATATACTGTACTAAGTGCTATTTTAGGGTACCCACTGATAGCTGTTGGAACAAAGAAAATAATATAACTAACTGTGAGTGGAATGATTAGAAGATGAGCAGAGATCTGAATTGCAAATATACAAGGAATCACATTTTAGGTAAAAAGAGCTGTAGTAAAATCAGAGTCTCAGATGTTCTCTGAAGTAGGTAATAATTGGTTATGACGTAGGGATGACACAGGGTATGACGTGGCAAAGTGGTAGGAGATGACACAGAAAGAGAAGTTGAGATCAGATTCTGAAGAACCCTGAAGAGCAGAAGACCTTGGTCTTTATTCTGGAGGTGAATCATCAATGACAGTGATTAGATGAAGGGTGTATTCTAGGATAATCACTCCATTTTCAGGATAGAGAATTTGCATTAAAAATCCCAGTTTCTAGATTTTTCCACAACATGCAGAAAAAAATATATGAGACCACAGATTTTGATAATACATGCCAGTTACCAAGGTTGTTGCTTTTAAGAGAGATACGTTTTTAGCGAAATTCCCAGTGAGTACAATTCTCCCCACTGTAAGTAGGCTATAGGAGAATGAGGTCACTTCTTCATATCTTAAAGTTAAAGCAAGAGGTAATGTGAGTAGGGAGGCTCTGAGTGTCTGACTCTCTTTTGATCTCCTATGATGATACTCACCAGTAGATGAAGTTCCTGAACTAAAATCAATACTCAGTGGAAAGTAACTGCTTATAGGAGGCATAATTTAGAGTGTCAGCCTAATCCCAGTCCCTTCCTTGGTGAACTTCCCCTCTCACAGTCCCTGTATATTTGATACAATGAGGAAATTATCCCCAAACCCTGGTCCCAAGTGATTGGACAGATCATAGGCACATGACCTAAGGGCAGTCAAGCCCTTAAACTGGCCTAGTACATTTATTGCCTGACTTGGTAAGATTCTCTACCTTGCACCCAAACCATGATCTGTGAACAAGCATCTTTGGCATCACCAGGTAATTAATTAGAAATGCAAAATCTCAGGCTCTATCCAATACCTCCTAAATCAATCTGCATTTTACCAAGATTCCCAGATGGTCCATATTCATATTAAATTTTAAGTAGCACAGCTCTAGACCAGCAGGTCTAGAGAATTTAATTTAAGAAATATTAAAAACATGTGAGTGATTAGCAGACTGGAAAGAAACAGACATGCAAGTATAACTGTGTTCTTGTTCATGGCCAGTTACTTCAACAGAAACGCTGTGACTCCTTTTGCTACTGAGGTGCCTGTAGAGCTACCCCATGTCTAGACGCTCCTACCAGTTACAGGTGTTCAAGTTCCTCCTGCAGTGTTTCTGTTCTTAAATGTCCAAGAGAGTCACATCTTTCATGTGGGTATTTGTAATTAAATTCCTTCCTCTTGGAACCAGTTTGAGATTTTGTTTCCTACAGCAAAAGTTGCCAAAAATCAAACACTTCTTATAGTAGCAATCACTGAGGAGTTAATGAGAGCAAATCTCTGATTCAACTGAGTAATTCTAGTAAGAGCAACAATTTCTCTTGTGCAAAAAATTGGCAGCAATTCATTTCCCCAGCCAGACCTGGTCAATGAGGAAGAAGCATATCACTCTCATTTAAGACTTGCATTAATCTCCTTAGTCTAGCATGATGACATTCCTTGTACAGAAAAGGATCGTTTACTCAACCTGAAAGAGGGAAAGAAGCCATGTCAAGAGAAAATTGTCCTCCCTTTTCACAGGCAGAATTGGCAATTTTTTCTGATGCTTCTCTAGGGTGAAGAGGGGGTTCGATGTAGACGTTCCAATTTTAAGTTCAGGAGGTTCGGCTTTTTCCCAAGACCTTTGCCAGGAGAGACTGTCTCTCTCTTTCTTTTTTTCTTGTGTAAATTTTTTTTTAAGTATAGTTGATTTACAGCATTATATTAGCTTTGGGTGTTCAACATAGTAATTCAATATCTTTATAGATTATACTCCATTTAACGTTATTACAAAATAATGATTATATAAATCAGAGAGAGACAAATACAGTTATGTTATCACTTATATGTGGAATCTAAAAAATAAAACAATCGAATGTATATAGCAAAACAGAAACAAACTCACAGATATAGAAAACAAACTGATCTCAGAGAGGCAGCCGTGAGTGGTGGCGTGAAGCAAGATCTTAATTCCCTGTGCAGGAATTGAATCTGGGTAGCCTGGATGAAAACTAGGATTCCTAGACACCACACCCCCTGGCTCTCGTCCTTAGTGAAAAATGCATTTCTCACGGAGGCAAAACTGTAAAAACAGGTACAAAGTGTATTATCAGAGACATAGCACAATTGGGAGAGCACACAGAGAAACAGTTTGTTTAGTTCCGATGGAGGCAAGGCAGAGATGCACACCTGGAGAGAAAGGGTGTGGGCGTCCTCCCTAATGAGGAGGAGTGCAGTAAAGAGGCCGCTAAGTCACTTATATAGGGCAGTTCTTCCGGGTCTTTGTTTACCTTTGGCCAATTATCTGGTTTCTTTTTCCACACCTGCCCTGCCCTAGGACCCTCCCCAACATGCGGGTGCAACTTTTTTCCAAGATGGATTACAGCCCAGAGGCCTATGGGACGGCCTTAGCATCACATATTATGGGGTGGTGCCCCCTCCTTTTGACCGCCAAGGAGCCTTTCTGCGCATGTGCAATGTTTCCCTTGCCCCAAGGATGGGAAATGTATGACCTCTTGATCTTTTAACAGGGTTTAGTCCCACTCTGTCCCTGCCATGAGAATGTCCAATGTCTGGTTATTTACCCTATTTCTGTTGCTGGTTTTTATATCGAGGTGCAGATCTCGAAATATAGACAAGTGTCCAGTCATAAATATGTAATCCTGGAGCCTGCTTGTCTCTTGCTTCAGGAAATATAAATAGGGGACTGGTAATGAATGTCTGGCCTGGAGCCCATCTTCTCACCCCAGGAAGTGTGAACAGGAGGCCAGTTGTGAATGCCTAGCTTGGAGCCCATCTATCTCCTGCCTCAGAATGAGTGGATATCAGTTGGGAGAAGGATGGGGGGTGGGGGGCAAGATAAGGGTACAGAATTAAGAGATATAAACTACTATGTATAGAACAGAAAGAGTATATTGTACAGCACAGGGAATTATAGCCATTATTAGGAGAACCTGTCTCTTTATTGGCATTTCCTCCTTTGTTTTCATAAACTCCTTTAAAGAAAATCCTATCCATCAGGAACATTCTGTCCTGCCTCATTGCAAGATATATGACCTTGAGCAAGTTGTTTAATTTTTTTGCTTCTTCATTTCTTTATTTATAAAAGGGGGACATAAAAACCCAGTCATTTTATATATATTATTCATTATATAGAAAATAATATAAATATGTATATATCTGTGTGTGTGTGTGTGTGTGTGTGTGTGTGTGTGTGTGTGTGTGTATATATATATATATATATAAAATCATACTTGGGTATCCACCCTCCATATCCACAGATTCAACCAACTGTGGATACAAGGGCCAAATGTATATGTACTTTTCAATGTCAGTTATATAAATGCAAGATATTCTTAAAATGTTCTGTGATGTCTTAGTACTTTTTCAACATGTTTTAGCAGTGGAATTTTTTGTTCAAAAAATATTACATATTAAATAAACATAAGATCTGGTGGTTTGGTTGAATTAGCTTTGTGGTGATGAAGGTAGTGATCTGAGGAATTGACTCTTCAAACATTGTAACTGAATGTAGAGTTTCATAAAGCATAGTGTGAAAATCGGATTTCTATATAATTTGAGTCATCATATATTCATCTCAACAATTATTTATAGAGTGCCTGAATTCTGTATCAGGAACGTGGCCAAAATACAAAGATCTCAGTTCACCTGGGAAAGAGATAAAAAAAATATATTACATGGTATGTGTTGACAATTGATTTTGGAGTAAGTATTATTGAAGCACAAATCTCTCATCAGTTACCTCTGCCTAATGAAAGTGGAGTAAAACTTCACTTGCCTAATGGTGGTTGGGAAGAAGAGAAATGAGGTTATATTTGACCCAGACCTTTCAGAATTTGTAGAAAATTTTGTGTTAAATAAGTGAGAAAAGAGTGCTCCAAGCAAGGGAAAACAAAGGTAGGTAAAGCCACAGTGCTATGAGTGAGTGGCTTCAAGAACATCACACAGTCTAAGATTGGAGTTTGGTTTATGAGATAGAGCAAGACAGTGGTGGAGAAAAGCTAAAAAGGGTTGGGACCAAGCTGTGAAGAGTTTTGACTTTCATGAAGTTCTGTCTATTTGGCAATAATTGTTTAATAAAAGAAAACAAAAATGACTAAATATCTATTTTGGAAAAACCTCTGTGGCAACCATGTCAAAAAGAGTTTTCTGGATCATTTTTTTTTTTTTTGCTCCTGCAGTTCCACAAGCCATCCTGTCATCCTGTTTTCTATTTTCCAGGAATCTGACCTGCATAGATTGCATCAATGTGCTGCCATGACCTCTAGCTTCTGGTAAGGATCCATCAATGGGAGACACCCGCAGGAGACTAGAGAGGGGTGGAAGAGAGGGCTGATAGGCAATTCTTTGCCTTCCAGCGTTCTCCCTTCTGGGTAACCACTGGTGAACTGCATCTCTGTGCCAAAGGCCACAGTTCCTGCTGTGTAGCTTTCTTCAGTTTATGGTAGTCATTTCTTCCTTTTCCTTCTTTCCTATTTATTTATCAGGATGGACTCAAACATTGTATTTTTTCCAGTGGGATTATAATCTGCTACTATCATAATCATTTTCAGGTCAGATTGTCAGAATCTTGGCTCTTGAGGGTCCTTCAAGCCCTCAAGCCTTCATGTCCTCTTGACATGTCCCACCATTCTTTGAGTATTTTCTTACTTTGAGGCTGAACACAACATTCAAAACTCTTCTCGTACTTTCAGTGCCTCAGCCCTGGAATCGGCCATTTCTCCATGGTGGTCTAGTTCCTCCTAGTGGTTCAAGGTATGCTCATTGCTGTTTTGGTGCTGCTTCTAGGTCTCTCAGCAGGCAGACTTATGGAAGGTCTATCAATTTATATTGATAACTCCAAATTTAATCCAATACCATAGAATTCTGGTCTTCTCATTTCCATATAATTCCCTTCTCCAACCCTCAGAAATCTGGTTGCCGCTATCCTTAGTATATATTTATGTATTTGTCCAATTCTAGAATACATAGAAATTAGTTTCAGAGTTACTAATTCATATTACTGAGAAAAGGAAACCTCCTCAGGTTTAGGAAATGTTGTCAGTAGGTCTCTGCTGTCATGAGCCCTGGGATATCGCACCATTTCTTCTTAGTTTCCCTTAAACTCCATTACACCTCTGCTAACAGGCTTTTTATTAGACACTCTTTAAGTATCTAATTAGACTCTGTCATCTGCTCTCTACTGGGACAATAACTGATAAAATGTGCTAGAGAATGACTACTTATAAGGGGTTTAGAATATGTAGAAAGAGACAATCTGCCCTAGCTTTTATCAATATTCAGGCACTGAGCACTTTGTGTCAGCACCAGTGGATTTTATCCAGTGCCTGGCATTATCATGAACAAAACTGTAGTGAGCCATGCAAGAAGAACTTTATATTACGAGATGTATGCAGACAGAAATTTAGGGAAAGACATATACCCTTTATACACTTTAGAAAATTAAACACCTAATGTTTTAGTTATTTCCATTCTGATTAATAACATTCTGTTATTTTTGCATCTCCACTTGTATCTGATCTGGGCATGGTTCCTCCATAGCTACCTTTCCATTGGCAAAACTCATGAAGAAGCACAGGACATTACTGAAAAAAGCCATGTAGCAATGTGTCACAAAGACATTCTTGGCTAATGTAGTGTTGCGATTTATAATAGGATATGTATATTTGTTCTTCATCCTTATTTCAGGCACAAAGCTTCTAAAGCCCTTGGATGTCCTGTGAAAAGAGCAATAAAGGTGTCTTTTTTTAGTTTAATGCGGTGATTTTGCAAAGCATCTAAGGATGGAGGCAGGTTGCCAGTGGAGCCAACCATGTGCTTACAGTGTTGGAACTTTAAGTTCCACCCTACTCCCACCCCCACCTTTTGAGAGGGGAGAGGGGCTGGAGTTGCGTTCAGTCACCAATGGCCCATGATTTAATCAATCGTTGCTATGTAATAAACCCCAAATGGCAGGCTTCTGAGAACTTCAGTGTTGGTGGACACATGGTGGTACAGGGAGAGAGGCCCTCGGAGAAGTTCTGCACCCTTTCCTTATACCTTGATGTATAAGTATCTTCATCTGGCTGTTGAGTCATTATTCTTTAACACCCTTTGTAATAAACTAGTAATCTAGTGAGTAAACTGGTTTTCTGAGTTCTGTGAGGGGCTCTAGCAAATTAATGAAACCCAAGAAGGGGGCTGTAGGAAATTCTGATTTATAGCTAGTTGGTCAGAAGTGCAGGTAGGGCAACCTAGACTTATGATTAGTGTCTGAAGTGGAGGGCAGTCTTGTGGAACTGAGTCCTTAGACTGTGAAATCTGATGCTATCTCTCCGTGCATAGTATGAGAATTGAGTTGAGTTGCAGGATGTAGTGCTGGTGTCAGAGACTTGCTTGGAGATGTGGGAAAAAAGAATCCCACACGTTGGTATTCGATACAGAATTGTGACTTTAAAATTTAAACTTTCTCTAGTAATAACTGGAATATGTACATTATTTGTCTTGAGTGTTCATACATCTCAGAGAAGAAGAGAAATAAAAGTTGACATCCTAAGGCTGGAAAAAAAGTTAGCTAGTTGAGTAATGAAAGTTTGTATTAACTATGTGACATGAGTTTTCATACATGTCACTTTACAGTAATTAGCAATAATATATTGATCATGGTACTGGGAAACATGGAATTCCTGAGCCCTGTGGCTAAGAATTTAAAGTGGTAAATGCTTTCTTAACGGAAATGTGTTTTTTTTAATATACTGGCTTTGTCATAGATTGCTTATACTATTTGATTCAGAAACAAACTCTTCTCTAATTTATTCTTTAAAATATCATGAAAGGGCTTCCCTGGTGGTGCAGTGGTTGAGAGCCCGCCTGCTGATGCAGGGGACACGGGTTCGTGCCCCGGTCCGGGAAGATCCCACATGCCACGGAGCGGCTGGGCCCATGAGCCATGGCCGCTGAGCCTGCGCGTCCGGAGCCTGTGCTTCGCAATGAGAGAGGCCACAACAGTGAGAGGCCCGCGTACCGCAAAAAAAAAAAAAAAAATCATGAAAAATGACCAAAGAGAGTTGTGATACATCATTTTCATCTCAACATTATTTTTAGTAATTAAATCTTGAAAACTTTTGAAAATATTCAACATTGATATATTTCCTAAATCTATTTTGATGAAGCTTTTATAAAATTATATTTTGGTTCAATAAATAATGGTGGACAATTAAATGCAATACATTAAAATTAAAAAAAAACAGGACATGGAATCAAAATTTAACTATTAACTCATATTAAGAATTATGGGGGGAACCTTCAAGATGGTGGAGGAGTAAGACATGGAGATCACCTCCCTCCCCACAAATACATCAAAAATACATCCACATGTGCAACAACTCCTACAGAACACCTACTGAATGCTGGCAGAAGACCTTGGACTTCCCAAAAGGCAAGAAACACCCCACATACCTGGGTAGGGCAAAAGAAAATAGAAAAAACAGAGACAAAAGAATAGGGATGGCACCTGCCCCTCTGGGAGGGAGCTGTGAAGGAGGAAAGGCTTCCAAACACTAGGAAGCCCATTCACTGGTGGAGATGGGGAATGGGTTGGGGGAAGCTTCAGAGCCACGGAGGAGAGTGCAGCAACAGGGTGCAGAGGGCGAAGTGGAGAGCTTCCCACACAGAGGATCAGTGCCAACCAGCACTGACCAGCCTGATAGGCTTCTCTGCTCACCCATCGGGGCGGGTAGGGGCTGGGAGCTGAGGCTCAGGCTTCAGAGGTCAGATCCCAGGGAGAGGAAGGGGGTTGGCTGCGTGAACACAGCCTGAAGGGGGCTAGTGTGCCACAGCTAGCTGGGAGGGAGTCTGGGGAAAACTCTGGACCTGCATAAGAGGCAAGAGATCATTGTTTCAGGGTGCTGAAGGAGAGAGAATTCAGAGCACCACCTAAACGAGCTCCAGAGATGGGCGAGAGCTGTGGCTGTTAGCGCGGACACTAGAGGCAGGCATGAGACACTAAGGCTGCTGCTACAGCCAACAAGAAGCCTGTGTGCAAGCACAGGTCACTATCCACACCTCCCCTCCCGGGAGCCTGTGCAGCCCGCCACTGCCAAGGTCCCGTGATCCAGGGACAACTTCCTCTTGAGAACACATATCATGCCTCAGGCTGTTGCAGAGACACTGGTCTCTGCCACCTCCGACTGGCCCTGCATTCCATACCCATCCCTCCCCCGTTCCTGAGTGAGCCAGGGCTCCCTAATCAGCTGGTACTTTAACCCTGTCCTGTCTGGGTGGGAAAAAGATGCCCTCGGGTGACCTACAATCAGAGGCAGGGCCAAATCCAAAGGTGAACAGCAGAAGCTGTGCAAACAAAGAAGAGAAAGGGAGGTTTCTCCGTGCAGCCTAAGGAGCCACAGATTAAATCTCCACAGTCACCTTGATGTACCCTGCATCTGTGGAATACCTGAATAGACAACGAATCTTCCCCAAATTGAGGAGGTGGACTTTGGGAGCAACTGTAGACTTGGGGTTTGTTTTCTGCATCTAATTTGTTTCGGGTTTTATGTTTATCTTCGTTGAGCATTTAGAGGTTATTATCATTGGTATATTTGTTTATTGATTTGGTTGCTCTCTTCCTTTTTTATATATATATTTTTTCCTTTTTCTCTTTTTGTGAGTGTGTATGTGTATGCTTCTTCGTGTAATTTTCTCTGTATAGCTTTGCTTTTACAATTTGTCCTAGGGTTCGCTCTGCCTGTTTTTTGTTTGTTTGCTTTAGTATAGTTTTTAGCACCTTATCATTGGTGGATTATTATTATTACTTTTGGCTTTGGTTGCTCTCTTCTTTTATTTTATTACTTTTTAATTTTTAATAATATATTTTAATTTTAAGAACTTTTCTTTTCTTTCCTTCCTTTCTATCTATCTATCTATCTATCTATCTTTCCTTCCTTTTTCTTTCTTTCTTTTTGATTCTCCCTCTTCTTCTGAATCATGTGGCTGAGAGGATCTTGGTGCTCCGACCAAGTGTCAGGCCTGAGCCTCTGAGGTGGGAGAGCCGAGTTCAGGACATTGGTCCACCAGAGAACTCCCAGCCCCACATAATATCAAATGGTGAAAGATTTCCCACAGATCTCCATCTCAATGCTAAGACCCAACTCCACTCAACAACCAGCAAGCTACAGTGCTGGCCACCCTATGCCAAACAGATACCAAGACAGGAACACAACCCCACCCATTAGCAGAGAGTCTGACTAAAATCATAATAAGGTCACAGAAGCCCCCAAACACAGCACTGGACACGGTCCTGCCCACCAGAAAGACAAGATCCAGCCTCATCCACCAGAAAACAGGCACCAGTCCCCTCCACCAGGAAGCCTACACAACCCACTGAACCAACTTTACTGACTTGGGGCAGACACCAAAAACAACAGGAACTACGAACCTGCAGCCTGCAAAAAGGAGACCCCAAACACAGTAAGTTAAGCAAAATGAGAAGAAAGAGAAATACACAGCAGATGAAGGAACAACACAAAAACCCACCAGACCAAACAAATGAAGAGGAAATAGGTAGTCTACCTGAAAAAGAATTAAGACTAATGATAGTAAAGATGATCCGAAATCTTGGAAACAGAATGGAGAAAATACAAGAAATGTTTAACAAAGACCTAGAAGAACTAAAGAGCAAACAAACAATGATGAACAACACAATAAATAAAATTAAAAATACTCTAGATCGAATCAATAGCAAAATAATGGAGTCAGAAGAACGGATAAGTGACCTGGAAGATAAAATAGTGGAAATTACTACTGCAGAGCAGAATAAAGAAAAAAGAATGAAAAGAACTGAGGACAGTCTCACAGAACTCTGGGATATTAAATGCACCAACATTCAGATTATAAGGGTCCTAGAAGAAGAAGAGAAAAAAAAAGGGACTGAGAAAAGATTTGAAGAGATTATAGTTGAAAACTTCCCTAATATGGGAAAGGAAATAATCAATGAAGTCCAGGAAGTGCAGAGAGTCCCATAAAGGATAAATCCATGGAGAAACACTCCAAGACACATATTAATCAAACTATCAAAAATTAAATACAAAGAACAAATATTAAAAGCAGCAAGGGAAAAGCAACAAATAACATACAAGGGAATCCCCATAAGGTTAACAGCTGATCTTTCAGCAGAACTTCTGCAAGCCAGAAGTAAGTGGCAGGACATACTCAAAGTGATGAAAGGGAAAAACCTACAACCAAGATTACTCTACCCAGCAAGGATCTCATTCAGATCTGATGGAGAAATTAAAACCTTTACCAACAAGCAAAAGCTAAGAGTATTCAGCACCACCAAACCAGCTTTACAACAAATGCTAAATGAACTTCTCTAGGGAGGATACATAAGAGAAGGAAAAGACCTACAATAACAAACCCAAAACAATTAAGAAAATCGTAATAGGAACATACATATCTATAACGACCTTAAATGTAAATGGATTAAGCGCTCCAACCAAAAGACATAGACTGACTGAATGGATACAAAAACAAGACCCATATATGCTTCCTAAAAGAGACCCACTTCAGACCTATGGACACATATAGCCTGAACGTGAGGGAATGGAAAAATATATTCCATGCAAATGGAAAGCAAAAGAAAGCTGGAGTAGCAATTCTCATCTCAGACAAAATAGACTTTAAAGTAAACACTGTTAGAAGACAAAAAGAAGGATACTACAGAATGATCAAGGGATCAATCCAAGAAGAAGTATAACAATTGTAAATATTTATGCACCCAACATAGGAGCACCTAAATAGATAAAGCAAATGCTAACAGCCATAAAAGGGGAAATCGACAGTAACACAATCATAGTAGGGGACTTTAACACCCCACTTTCACCAATGGACAGATCATCCAAAATGAGAGTAAATAAGGAAACACAAGCTTTAAATGACATATTAAACAAGATGGACTTAATTGATATTTATAGGACATTCCATCTAAAAACAACAGAATACACATTTTTCTCAAGTGCTCATGGAACATTCTCGAGGATAGATCATATCTTGGGTCACAAATCAAGCCTTGGTAAATTTAAGAAAATTGAAACTGTATCAAGTATCTTTTCCAACCACAACACTATGAGACTAGATATCAGTAACCAGAAGAAAATCTGTAAAAAATACAAACACATAGAGGTTAAACATTACGCTATGAAATATAACCAAGAGATCACTGAAGAAATCAAAAAATGCCTAGAAACAAATTACAATGAAAACATGACGACCCAAAACCCGTGGGATGCAGAAAAGCAGTTCTAAGAGGGAAGTTTATAGCAATAGAATCCTACCTCAATAAACAAGAAATATCTCAAATAAACAACCTAGCCTTACACCTAAAGCAATTAGAGAAAAAAGAACAAAAAAATCCAAAGTTAGCAGGAGGAAAGAAATCATAAAGATCAAATAAGAAATAAATGAAAAAGAAATGAAGGAAACGACATCAAAGATCAATAAAATTAAAGCTGGTTCTTTGAGAAGATAAATAAAATTGATATACCATTAGCCAGACTCATCAAGAAAACAAGGGAGAAGACTCAAATCAACAGAATTAGAAATGAAAAAGGAGAATTAACAGCTGACACAGCAGGAATACAAAGGATCATGAGAGGTTACTACAAGCAACTCTATGCCAATAAAATGGACAACCTGGAGAAATGGTCAAATTCTTAGAAAAGCACAACCTTCCAAGACTAAACCAGGAAGAAATAGAAAGTATGAAAGACCAATCACAAACAATGAAATTGAAACTGTGATTAAAAATCTTCCGACAAACAAAAACACAGAACTGGATGGCGTCACAGGGGAATTCTATCAAACATTTAGAGTAGAGCTAACACCTATTTTTCTCAAAGTCTTCCAAAATAAAGCAGAGGGAGGAACACTCCCAAACTCATTCTATGAGGCCAACATCGCCCTGATACCAAAACCAGGCAAAGATGTCACACAAAAAAGAAAATTACAAGCAGATATCACTGATGAACATAGATGCAAAAATTCTCAGCAAAATGCTAGCAAACAGAATCCAACAGCACATTAAAAGGATCATACACCATGATCAAATTGGGTTTATCACAGGATGTAAGGATTCTTCAATATACACAAATCAATCAGTGTGATACACCATATGAACAAATTGAAGGATAAAAACCATATGAACATCTCCATAGGTGCAGAAAATGCTTTTGACAAAATTCAACACGGATTTATGATAAAAACCCTCCAGAAAGTGAGCATAGAGGGAACTTTCCTCAACATAATAAAGGCCATATATGACAGACCCACAGCCAACATTGTTCTCAATGGTGAAAAACTGAAACCATTTCCACTAAGATCAGGAAAAAGACAAGGTTGCCCACTCTTACCACTATTATTCAACATAGTTTTGGAAGTTTTAGCCACAGCAGTCAGAGAAGAAAAAGAAATAAAAGGATTCCAAATCGGAAAAGAAGAAGTAATACTGTCACTGTTTGTAGATGACATGATACTACACATAGAGAATCCTAAAGGTGCTACCAGAAAACTACTAGAGCTAATCAATGAATTTGGTAAAGTAGCAGGATACAAAATTAATGCACAGAAATATCTTGCATTCCTATACACTAGTGATGAAAAATCTGAAAGAAAAATTAAGGAAAAACTCTCATTTACCGTTGCAACAAAAAGAATAAAATACCTAGGAATAAACCTACCTAGAGAGACAAAAGACCTGTATGCAGAAAACTATGACACTGATGAAAGAAATTAAAGATGGTACAAACAAATGGAGAGACATACCATGTTCTTGGATTGGAAGTATCAACATTGTGAAAATTACTCTACTACCCAAAGCAATCTACAGATTCAATGCAATCCCTATCACACTTCCAATGGAATTTTTCACAGAACTAGAACAAAAAATTCACAATTTTTATGGAAACACAAAAGACCCCAAATAGCCAAAGCAATCTTGTGAGTGAAAAATGGAGCGGTAGGAATGAGCCTCCCAGTCTTCAGACTATACTGCAAAGCTATAGTAATCAAGCCAGTATGGTACTGGCACAAAAACAGAAATATAGATCAATGGAACAGGATAGAAAGCCCAGAGATATACCCACACACATATGGTCACTTTATCTTTGATAAGGAGCCAAGAGTTTACAATGGAGAAAAGACAGCCTCTTCAATAAGTGGTGCTGGGAAAACTGGACAGCTACAAATAAAAGAATGAAAGTAGAACACTCCCTAACACCATACATAAAACGAAACTCAAAATGGATTAAAGACTCAAATCTAAGGTCAGACAGTATAAAACTCTTAGAGGAAAATACAGGCAGAACACTCTATGACATAAATCACAGCAAGATCCTTTTTGACCCACCTCCTAGAGAAATCGAAATAAAACATAAATAAGCAAATTGGACCTAATGAAACTTAAAAGCTTTTGCACAACAAAGGAAACCATAAACAAGACAAAAAGACAACTCTCAGAATGGGAGAAAATATTTGCAAACAAAGCAACGGACAAAGGATTTATCTCCAAAATATACAAGCAGCTCATGCAGCTCAATATTGAAAAACAAACAACCCAATCCAAAAATGGGCAGAAGACCTAAATAGACATTTCTCCAGAGAAGATATACAGATTGCCACCAAACACATGAAAGGAGGCTCAACATCACTAATCATTAGAGAAATGCAAATCAAAACTACAATAGGGTATCACCTCACACCAGTCAGAATGGCCATCATCAAAAAATCTACAAACAATAAATGCTGAAGAGGGTGTGGTGAAAAGGGAACCCTCTTCCACTGTTGGTAGGAATGTTAATTGATAACAGCCACTATGGAGAACAGTATGGAGGTTCCTTTAAAAACTACAAATAGAACTACCATTAGTTCTCTATTACCCATTAGAACTCTATTAGAACTCTATTACCCAGTTGAAAAATGTCATTTTTGTTATTTAGATCCTGAACCAAATTTAAAAATTATGGACTCAGAAAGATCATCAATGTTATGGCCTCTTAAAATTTTAACCAACAAATTTATTGAGTTTTCTTACTGGTTTTCTTTTGTAAGAATTTTTTGACTGATTCTCTCGAATTTCCTAGATGTATATTCATAGCATCTTTGGTAATGAAAAATTTCCTTTATCTTTTTCAGTATGTATACTTTTCAATTTTTACATTTTTCAGCTTTATATGGTGATTGATTCCTGATCAGTGTGAAATGTTAGTGAAGAGAATAACCGTTCTTGTTTGTTCTTCATAACTTGTTTTTGGCTTGAGAGATTATGTCATTTACAATTTTTTAAATTTTTTTATTGAGGTATATAGTTTTGGGTGTACAACACAATGATTCATTACTTATTTATATTGCAAAGTGACCACTATAATAAATCTAGTTAACATCCGACACCCTACATAGTTACCAAAAGAAATTTTTTTCTTGTTATGAGGACTTTTAACATCTACTCTCTTACCAATTGTAATATGCAATACAGTATTATTAAGTATGATTTTTAATAATATTTAATATTTTAAAAATAATACTTAATATACTAATTTTAGTAATACCCTTTTTTCTGTTTTTGCAAGAGGTTTACTCTTAGAGTGATGACTTTCATGAAATGACTTTTTTCCCAAATATTATAAATTGATTCAAACACTTTAAGTAACCACATATAAATCATAAAAATTATCATCATCATAACAGAAACAAATAACCAAGTATAATTGGTTACCCAATTAAGAAATAGAAAATTATCTTCAAAGCCCAGTCAGATGCATTTTCATCACCTATAAGGTGTGTTTTTTGTTTTGCATTGTTTTCTGATTATAGATTTTGTCTAGCTGTTAAAAGTAATTTTTTAAATACTGCAAAATATGAAGAATGAAATTAACAACCAATTTCACCACCTAGCAATGAGCACCCTTAACCTTTTGTACACTTCGAATGTTTAGTATATAGTACATATGATTATGTGTTTAGAAAATATAATCATACTCTTTTCACTTGAAATTTTAAAAATATTTATAAATTTTTTGTTATTATAAACATTACTTTTGAATGTTAGATCTCTATGAGCATCTCTGATTATTTCCTTATATAAGGTTTTTGATGGTGAAAGTAGTGGATTAACGAGTACAAACATGTTTTAATTATTAAGTATTCCTAAATAGCTTTTCAGAAAGGTGAAACCAGCTACATTTCAACAGCGTTATATTTTGCAATTCACTGTATGCTAATTTCATATAATATAAAAATATGAATATAATACATATTATATATGTATTATATATAATAACACACTAACTTTTTGTTCACAATTCATATATTTAATGATTTTTAAAATAATTTGAACCATTCACACTGTTTCCTTAGGCAATAGACAAATTATTTTTATTTGTCTTTCTTTTAAGTTTGTTCTTCATTTTTATTCAACATTTTACAAATTCACAATTAATAAATGTTGGCATTTTCTTATTAAAAATAAAGGGGTACAGACCAAAGTGAAAAATCAAAGTCTTTATGTTTTGAAGTTACATGAAATGGTGCACTTTTTCTTTTTTTAATAAATCTTTATTGTCGTATGATTGCTTCACAATACTGTGTTAGTTTCTGTTGTATAACAAAGTGAATCAGCCATATGCATACATATGTCCCCATATCCCCTCCCTCTTGAGTCTTCCTCCCATCCTCCCTATCCCACCCCTCTGGGTCCTCGCAAAGCACCAAGCTGATCTCCCTGTGCTATGCTGCTGCTTCCCACCAGCTAACTATTTTACATTCGGTAATGTTCATATGTCGATGCTACTCTCACTTCACCCCAGCTTCCCCCTCCCACCCCATGTCCTCAAGTCCATTCCCTATGTCTACATCTTTATTCCTGCCCTGCAACTAGGTTCGTTAGTATCATTTTTTTTTTTTTTAGATTCCATATATATGCATTAGCGTACGGTATTCGTTTTTCTCTTTCTGACTTGCTTCACTCTATATGACAGACTCTGGGTCTATCCACCTCATTACAAATAACTCAGTTTCGTTTCTTTTTATGGCTGAGTAATACTCCATTCTATATATGTGCCACATCTTCTTTATCCATTCATCTGTCGGACATTTAGTTAGGCTCTATATCCTGGTTATTGTAAGTAGTGCTGCAATGAACATTGTGGTATGTGTCTCTTTTTGAATTATGGCTTTGTCAGGGTATATGCCTAGTAGTGGGATTGCTGGGTCATATGGTAGTTCTATTTTTAGTATTTTAAGGAACCTCCATACTGTTTTCCATAGAGGTTGTATCAATTTACATTCCCACCAACACTGCAGGAAGGTTCCCTTTTCACCACACCCTTTCCAGCATGAAATGGTGCACTCCTGATGCTATGTTGGTAGTAACGTTTGACTGATATATTTTAGGTCAGACTTTACAAAGTTAACTGGAATTTTACAGGTGACATCAAACCAGATGTACTGTACTCCCACAATATCTGTACTATACATCATACTTGTCTATGTTAAAAATTCCATTCCACCACTTTTTCCATAAGTCTGACATGTTGAGAACCACAGAACAAAGTTAAAATGACAGATATTTATTAAACGTCTGGCTGCTGTAGCATTAATGGGCTTAGAATCTTGCATTTCTAGTTTTCAGCTGCCAGTTCCCAAGCAAGTGATTTTACTGATAAAGGATAGGTTTGACAGGGAAGAAGGGAGAAGGGCAACATGATTTGGAAAATTGTACAGGTTTAATGGAGGGTATTTTCAGAGCCAAAAAGAGAAATGCCTTCAGTTTTTTTAAGCTTCTCTTAAGTTGATTCCAGGATACCAACACTGCCTTCCTTATCAAATGTAGCCCGAGGAGGTCAAGAAAAACAGCCCACCCAGTGAGGCAGACAGGCTTTCAAAGAATTGAAAGTCTAAGATGATTTTGGCAAGGGAATTTGGATAGGATACAGGTAAAATGATTCTTTGAGAGATTCTTTTGACCTCACAATTTTAATATTTTATTGTATTTATTTTCTTTTTCTTTTTTGACCTACCTCCTAGGCACTCTATAGTTCAAAAACTCAAAGTACATTGTATGCTCCATGTGGAAAAAGAGGTTGGGAAAAGTTAATTTAACATTTTTAGCAGAGCCCATATCTGGAGATTGTCCATGCACACAGGGATTTGGAGTCTTACTTCACCATGAACATGCTCTGCCATGAATGTTCCACCATGGCCCATTAGACTTCAGCAAGATAACGCCTATCTGACTCAATCAGTCCTCTTGACACACACCTGAGCTCAAGTCTCTAACTGTTTGGCTGGGCTTTCAGCCAGTTTTCTGTGTCTTTTCTGTGACTGCATTGCACAATCTCTATTCCTTTTCTACTAATCATTTCTCTTTCCCACAGATAATCCAAACCTAAATTCACATTTTAAATAATTATTCACAGCAGTTGTTGGGTTTGGCTTAACATGAGTGATTGATTTTTTTTTAAGTCTCTTGGACACACACAAGGATTATATGCTTAAATAATTAATACGAAGAATTATGAGCACAGCACTCTGGGGCTCCTGTGTTGCTCTGACTGCTGTTTTCTCCCTGGGTGCACATGCAGCTGTACCCTTCTTTGGCCCGTGCAGGAGTGTGTGCAACTCCCTGCCATTTGTGGACCTCTGGTACCTCCTGTGCGAGGACCACAGGATTTCTCTTTTCCCATGAGTGTTAGCCTGACTTTTCACGTCAATGCTTCTATCTCCCACCACCTCCCTGCGGTTATGTAATTTCATTCAAGAACCCACATTAAATAGAACAATAGGCAGGAAGGGATTTTACCTTCAATCACCTTTTGTTTTGTACTGCATCATAAACCTTCTCTAGATCGATAGATAGATAGACAGACAGATATCTTGGGTATGGAGATAAAAGGGAAGTTGTAAAGGAATCTAAGCACTACGTAGGCATTTGGGTAGATGAGTCATAAAAATGAGTAATCAAACCTCTTCCCTTTCTTGGCATATAGTTTAATTCCATTTACTTCATATATTTAGATAATTTTATAGAAAGAATTTTAAAAGACTTTGACAACAAGACTCAGCAATAATCGGGACTTTTTTAGATGATTTGACTGAAGCCAATATACCCAACATATGCAGAATATCTTTATTTTTGAAGATTTGTTAGTAACACACTGAAATTTTATTTTCAACACACAGCAGTTGGGCAGTAGTAGAATTGGATGTGGTTGCACATATCTGAGTGTATTCTATAGAATCTCTTCCCTAGGAACTTCTAGCTGAGCTGCTGATGTTTCAGCAATGTTTTTCAGCACACACAGTTGCATTTTAAAAGGATTTAAATGCTACACCTAACCAACAGTCTTTGAAAAATTCTATTTTGCCATTAATTTACTTAATAAGGATCCACAGTACACTACTTTAGGAGACAAATACAAAACAGTAGGAACAACATAGCCTGAGTCTTTCTAGAATCTAGAGAATCATTTTAGATTCTCTTGAGAATGAAAGAAGCAAGTAGATTTGGAGCCAGTGAGATGTAATGGAAGGTGCCAGGAGATCTAGGTTTATGTCCTCCTCTATACTTTATCTATTCGATCAGAGATTAAATACATGTTGGCATTGTTTAAACACTAAATTTCTGTATAAATACAGATTACTTATATTATTCCTAAATCCTAAGATACTTAGGAACGAGTTCCATCCTCCATAAAATAAGAATAGGGTGTAAGGTTTTCCTCCCAATATTGTGGGACGTTCACAATAGTGTACCTACATGTATTTAATCCAGAATTCTCTGATCCAGAATATGAAATAGGGATTCCATTATCTACAGTTTAAAAATGAATGAAATCGTAGAGATTTTCAACTTAAACATGACACATAACCAATATCATGAGATGCTACTTTAAAATAATGTATTGAGGGGCTTCCCTGGTGGCGCAGTGGTTGAGAGTCCGCCTGCCGATGCAGAGGACACGGGTTCGTGCCCCGGTCCGGGAGGATCTCACATGCTGCGGAGCGGCTGGGTCCGTGAGCCATGACTGCTGAGCCTGCACGTCCAGAGCCTGTGCTCCGCGCCGGGACAGGCCACAACAGTGAGAGGCCCGCGTACAGCAAAAAAAAAAAAAAAAAAAAAAAAATGTATTGAGCTCCCTGTTAGAAGAAACCTGAACTATATGGAATATCTTTCTCCCTCCCTCCCTGATCCTCACTCAAGCAATTAATAAAGTAATAGCAACAAGCTTTCATTAATTGCTTACTATAGGTTAAGTGCTATTAAAATGCTTTCTTGCATTATATCATTTTTTTTAAAAAGCCTGCATATGCCAGAAGCATCAAAATGTTTTTGCCTCAAATAGTGCTGTTGGCGCAATATGATATGATGGGATAGACCCAGGGCTCAGGTATTTCCTCCTCTGAACAAAGCAGCAGAGATTGGGGAAGTAAGTAGAGAACATCCTAAAAGAACAATATTAATACGAAGGGTAAGGAGCAAAGATAAGCGTGACTTCAATGCAGTAGATAGAGAGAACTCCACATTGAACAGCTTAATTCCATGAAATACTAATAAAAATACATAATATCAAGACAGAAATTGCTTCTAAAATTCCATGTATTCATTCATTAGTTCAACAGATATTTGTTAAGGTTTCTGAACCTTACATCTGCGTTAGGTTCTTTCGTGAATTCTTTGGGTACAGAACTGAAAAAAATATTACTTACATAGAAGATGTATTTTAATCAAGATTAGAATTAAGTGCAAATAATATTAGAAAACTAAGTAAATTTGAAATATGTGACAGCATTTTCTCAGGAAAAAGTAGAAAACTTGGCAAGGTAATAGCCATGAAAAAAATGTCGTTAATGGGTGTTATGTACTTAATTTCACATGTTTTAACAAAGTTGTGTCATCAATGTGCCTGGTGGTAAATATTCCATAATTTCTGAGTATCTTTGTGGCTTACTGTGATAAAGCTAAAGTAAAAAATATATTTTATGTTTATAAGAGGAAATAGATACACACAGACACTTAGATAAATAGTATTGTTTAGTAAACCTTTATAAATTTAATAATTTTTCAAAAATTATTGGGGTATAGTTGATTTACAATGTTTTGTTACTTTCTGCTGTACAGCAAAGTGAGTCAGGTATACATATACATATATCTAATCTTTTTTAGATTCTTTTCCCATATAGGTCATCACAGTGTATTGAGTAGAGTTCCCTGTGCTATACAGGGAATAGTTATATATTAGTTATCTACTTTATATATAGTACTGTATATACGTCAATCCCAATCTCCCATTTATCCCTCTCCCCCTTCCCCCCGGTAACCATAAGATTGTTTCCTACATCTGTGACTCTATTACTGTTTTGTAAATCAGTTCATTTGTACCATTTTTTAGATTCCACATATAAGAGATATCGTATGATATTTGTCCTCTATCTGACTTAACCTCACTCAGTATGACAATCTCTAGGTCCATCCATGTTGCTGCAAATGGCATTATTTCGTTATTTTTTACAGCTGAGTAATATTCCATTGTATATATGTATCACATCTTCTTTACGCATTCCTCTGTTGATGGACATTTAGGTTGCTTCCATGTCCTGGCTGTTGTAAATAGTGCTGCAGTGAACATTGGGGTGCATGTATCTTTTTGATTTATGGTTTTCTCTGGATATATGCCCAGGAGTAGGATTACTGGATCACATGGTAGCTCTGTTTTTAGTTTTTTAAGGAACCTCCATACTATTCTCCATACTGGCTGTACCAGTTTACGTTCCCACCAACAGTGTAGGAGGGTCCCCTTTTCTTCACACCCTCTCCAGCATTTATTATTTATAGATTATTTTTATGAAGCCCATTCTGACGAGTAAGCAGAGATAATTCATTGTAGTTTTGATTTGAATTTCTCTGATAATTAGTGACATTGAGCATCTTTTCATGTGCTTTTTGGCCATCTGTATGTCTTCTTTGGAGAAATGTCTGTTTAGATCTTTTGCCTATTTTTTGATTTGTTTGTTTGTCACTGAGCTGTATGAGCTCTTTGTATATTTTGGAGATTAATCCCTTATCAAATGCTTCGTTTGCAAATATTTTCTCCCATTCTGTGGGTTGTGTTTTTGTTCTGGCTCTGGTTTCCTTTGCTGTGCAAAAGCTTTTGAGTTTAATTAAGTCCCATTTGTTTTTTTTGTTTTGTTTTTATTTTCATTACTCTAGGAGGTGGGTCAAAAAAGATCTTGCTGTGATTTATGTCAGAGAGTGTTCTGCCTATGTTTTCTTCAAAGAGATTTTTAGTATCCGACCTTACATTTAGATCTTTAATTCAGTTTGAGTTTATTTTTGTGTATGGTGTTAGGGAGTGTTCTAATTTCATTCTTTTACATATAGTCGTCCAATTTTCCCAATATCACTTATTGAAGAGACTGTCTTTTCTCCATTGTATATTCTTGACTCTTTTGTCATAGATTAGTTGACCATAGTTGAGTATGGGTTAATCTCTGGACTTTCTATCCTGTTCCTTTGATCTATATTTCTGTTTTTGTACCAGTACCATGCTGTTTTGATGACTGTAGCTTTGTAGTATAGTCTGAAGTCAAGGAGCCTGATTCCTCCAGCTCTGTTTTTCTTTCTCAAGATTGCTTTGGCTCTTCGGAGTCTTTTGTGTTTCCATGCAAGTTGTAAAAATTTTTTGTTTTAGTTCTGTGAAAAAATTCCATTGGTAAATAAATTTAATAATTTTAAATAACATTGTTCTTTAAAAAGTATAATTTAGCAATCTGTAAGTACATTTTAGTAATATTAAAATCACCCAGTAATTTATTTGTAAATTTTAAACCACAGTAAATTACAGGTAATAACATGTATCCATGGTATCCACTGCAGAAATTGATTAATGTTGGCTTTTTTATTTTTGTAGCTTAATTTTTTGTAATAAATAGAATATGCAGATAAATCTGAAGCTTCATTATTCTTTTTAGTTCCTCTTTTCCTTAAAAGCAAACACTGGGGCTTCTCTGGTGGCGCAGTGGTTGAGAGCCCGCCTGCCAATGCAGAGGACATGGGTTCGTGCCCTGGCCCGGGAAGATCCCACATGCTGCGGAGCAGCTAGACCCATGAGCCGTGGCCTCTGAGCCTGCGCGTCCAGAGCCTGTGCTCTGCAACGGGAGAGGCCATAACAGTGAGAGGCCCGCATTAAAAAATATATATATATATATATAGCTATAGTTTAAAACTTGGACCAAAATTATACAAAACAAGTATGCAACAGTGTTTGCTTTTATATATATATATATATATATATATATATATATATATATATATATTTTTTAATATATATTTTAAAAAAATAAATATATTTAAAATATATATTTTTTAAAACATATTAAAAAATATATATATATATATCCAATCTTGGCCTTCTTTAATTATGTTAATTTATTATTGTAACAAAGGTAACTAGCAGTTAGGTCAAATACAAATACCATTGATGGTCATTTTCACTGTCATATAGCAAGAATTATTAGTAAGTACTATCTTTATGAAACAAATTGCTCAAAATAGATCTTAATTAAAAAATAAACAGCTTTATTGAGATATAATTTACATGCCATAAAGTTCACTCATTTAAAGTGATTTTTAATGCTTTTGAATATATTCACAGAGTAGTGTAACCATCACCATAATCATTTTAGATCATTTTTATCTGGTACCCATTAATGAACATTTTAATTTGTTTAAATTAAACAAGCTTTTGCTCTCCCACCCACACAATTCCCACTCAGCTCTCAGCAACCACTAATGTACTTTCTGTTTCTACAAATTTGTCTGTTCTAGACATTTCATATAAATAGTATCACAAATGCATGGTATTTTGTGACTGGCTTCTTTCCCTTCTCATAACACTTACTGTTTTTGCTATTCATCCATGTCGTAGCATGTATTAGGACTTCATTCTCTGTTATTTAGCAAATAAATTTCATTATATGGACATGCCACATGTTGTGTATTATTTAATTCATCCATTGATGGACATTTTTTTTTTGCGGTACGCGGGCCTCTCACTGCTATGGCCTCTCCCGTTGCAGAGCACAGGCTCCTGACGCGCAGGCTCAGCGGCCATGGCTCACAGGCCCAGCTGCTCCGCAGCATGTGGGATCCTCCCGGACCGGGGCACAAACCCATGTCCCCTGCATCAGCAGGCGGACTCTCAACCACTGCACCACCAGGGAAGCCCCACTGATGGACATTTGTGTATGAGTTTTTATGTGGAGATATATCTTCATTTCTCTTGAGTGGAGACTTAGGAGTGGAATTGGTAGGTCATATGGTAACTCTACGTTTAATTTTGAGGAATGGCTAAATTGTTTTCCAAAGGGCTGCACCATTTTATATTCCCACCAACAGTGTATAAGGGTTGTAATTTCTCCCAATCCTTGTCAAAACTTGCTATTGTCCGTCTTTTTGATTATAGCCATCCTACTGTTTGTGATATGGTATCTTATTTTGTTTTTTCTCCAGTGACGCCTCATACTCAGTCATATTGGGTATCTATTCATGTGCTTATTTGTTATTTTAAAATCTTCTTTGTAGAAATGCCTATTGAAATCCTTTGCCCATTTTTAAATTGATTACTGGCCTTTTAAAAACTATTGAGTTATAATATTTTTTAAAAATAAATATATTATGGATATAATTACCTCATTAGATATATGATTTACAAATAATTTCCCCATTCTGTGGGTTGTCTTTTTCCCTTGTTGATGGTATTCTTTGAAGCACAAATATTTTCAGTTTTGATTAAGTCAAATTTTCAATCTTATAACTTACGCTTTTGGTGTTATAACTAAGATATTATCTAATGAATGGTTGTGATTTACTCTTGTATTTTCTTCTGAAAGTTTTATAGCTTTACTCATACATTTAGGTTCATGATGCACTTTGAGTCAATTTTTGTGTATGGTATGAGAGAGGGGACCAAATTAATTATTTTGTGTATGAACATTTATTTGTCCCATACAATAATTTTTTTTGTATCTTAACATCCTCTTCTCCTTCTGTGGTTATCATATTTATTTCCCTTAAATCTTAATGAAGTGAATGACATCAATATTTTCTGGTATTGTACCATTCTTCTACTTCTGTTATGAATTTAACTTGATCATAATATTTTATTTTAATACACTACTAAATTTGATTTGTTAATATTTTATCTAGAATTTTTCATCTCATTCTGTTATAATTAAAATATCCATTTATTTTACAATCCTTAAATTTTTCTGACATCAGTTTTACCACCTTATGAAATGAACTGGACAATTTGCTAAATTTTCTACTTTTGAGCAATTTTATTTATTAAATACAATGAAATATTATCTTAATGTAATGGCATACCTCTGTGTGTGTGTGTGTGTGTGTGTGTGTGTGTGTGTGTGTGTGTGTGTGTGTGTGTGCATGCATCCACATGCACATTGGCTTACAGGAGAATAAGAAAGGATTTTTGAAAACAAAATAAGTAGTAAAATAATTTTTTTGCATTTTTATTACTTTAATTCAATTTATGTTATGTTCTCCTAAAAAACTATTCTGTTCAGTCTATTTTCAAACACATTTACATTTCAAATTCTATATAATGTTCACTCTACATGGTTTTGGATCCCATTTTCATTCACAGTATTTTCTTTATTTCAATCCTGTTTGTTCAGTCTTACTATGTTTCTTTATTTTCAGTCTTTTTCCACAAACCAGTTTTTAGTTTTGTGTGTCACTTCTATCTTTTAAAATTTTTATGATTTAAAAAAAATTTTCATTACAAGTCAACTCTTTTCCATATTATTTTCTTTCTACATTTTGAAGTGGGGAAAAGGTAGGTAAGGAATGTAACTCTTTTTTGATTTACTTAGTTGATTCTTTCAAATGCTATACTACTTCATTTTTTCTTACTCTTACCTGAACTTAATGCTGCAATTTTTATGTATTACTTCAGCTGCAAGCCACATGGTTTTAGTATGAATTACTTTTGTTACTGTTTAGAATGGAACCTTATAAATTCTGTTACACTTTCTTTTTAATCCATGGAATAAGTAAGGTATCCTTTATTTTCTCACTATGTAGAGTTTAGACTTATTTAATTGAAGATTTCTAACTTATTTTATTGTAATAAAAAATGTAGATGGGATAGTGTTGATTCTTTGAAATTGGTTAGATTTCATTGATAGCCTCATATTTGGTCATTTTCTTTCTGAAATGTTACATTTGTCTTTGAAAAATGAATTTATCCTTTATTTTAATATTGCTAATTGTCTAACTTTGTTTAATTTTACTTTGCAAATCTCCAGCCATAGCTTCTGCAGCTTCAAAATGTATAAATCTAAGAGCCACTCTGTCTTCAGCTTACAGTGTTTGCCTTAATTCTGAGATTCTTCTTCATTTATAATGCTTGGGCATTTCCACCTTTTAATTCTTAATTCTGCTATGTATACCAAGACACATTGTTATATTTGTCGAGAAGTATTATATGTTTAGAGAGAGAAGATTGAATAATCAGCTCATCTTTGTTTTCAAATTTACCAGGAGTCCATAAGAGTAATTTTTAAAGTTTTCAAAATAGGATATTTTTTTAAAAACTGTCCAGTCCAAATAGTAAACAGACAAAAATTGCTTATAACTTTGAAGAAGAAAGATTCCAATACTTCAAAAGACATTACAGATTACATAAAAATAATCCTTCTCAATTCATTTTAAGGAACTAAAATACCACTTTAAAAAAGGTAAAGATAATACAAAATAGACAATTATAACACATATCTCATTATTTTAGAGGTTAAATGTTTATATAAAAGTGAGCCAAAGATTTTTATAATAAAACAGCAAAACACTATAAGGTAGTGTTTATCCAATAAATAGAAAATACATGGATGGTTGAGGTTAGAAATCTGGTAATATCTAAAAATATTTTAATGGATCTCAAACGTGTTTATCCAGTTTTACAATGAAGAAACATTTAACAAAATGCAAAGTAAAATATCTGTGCTGCTAGTAATACTAAGACTAGAATGATACTTCTTTAAGATGATGTCACTTTTAAACCATAATAATAAAAACAACAGTCATAAATACTATAATCATCATTTTAATGCTTGAAACATTCCCATTAAATCAGGTCTATAACAATGTCATATGTAAACCACTCTTTAAGAGTTTTCTGGAAATTGTAAGCAATCCAATTTTCAAAGTAGGAGAAAATGGAAGCATATAATTGGAAAAGGCTGGGAAATTAATCATTATTTGCAGATCATATGACTCTACCATGGAAACCTAAGAGCTTAAACTGACAAAAATTATTAATTACAATAAGAAATTTAAGTAAGGTGTGAATAAAGAATACAAAACAACTATTTTTCTATGTATAGCAGCAATCAGTGGTAACACTTAAGTAAATAAGAATAAATTCTAAAAGAAAATTATAGCAACTATATGAAGAAAACAAATTACTGACTCACATACAATAAAAAGATGTAAATTTAGAAAACATAATTTAAGATATATATATTCTCATAAAACTTATCTATGAAAACTATATCAGGTCTCTTTTCAAGAAATAAACAGTTTTAAAATTCATTTTGAAAGATAAACGCTCTAGAATTCTCATATTTCAAAGAAATAATATAATAATAAAGTATGAGCTGTTCTTACAGATACCAAGCCCTGTTAGGATTTTCTGGTCTTGTATACTTTCAGCACATTGATTGTCACCCTTAAACTGTACTTCTAGGGGCCAGATTCACACTTTCCTATAAGAGTGGTCTAACTAACACCATGATCCATTTTGCAGATTTTTTATCAACTCTGGCAGTACCAACATCTTTGTACAGTTGTGTTGGTGCAATTATTAGGATAATTTATTTGCCTTCTTGCACTATTTTTTAAAACCTAATGAAGAACAAAAATTTATATCTCAAAAACTTAACCTTGTTTAGATGATGATGAATATCACTGGATTTGGAAAAAAGTGATCTTTGACCTTGGTCTTACACCCAGAAGATTGAGCTTGATGTACCATTTTTAATAAAGATTAAAATTCAAGAACAGATTTCTGGAATGGAACGTTGCATATATATACTGAACCCTTTAAGTTAGAGTGAAGCTGTGTCTGGTACCTCTCTCACTTCTTATGTCTTTTCACTTGCTTATCTTCTTCATTACCATATAACCTCACTGAGGGTAGGGACTTTGTTTATTTATTCCATGCTCCTAGAACAATGCCAGACACATGATATGTACCTACTTAATACATGCAGGGAAAGGGGAAGAAGAACCTACTTCTTATGTATCTCACATGGCACCGTGGGAGGCTAGGAAACTGGTGATGGTGTGAAGATGCAGTCGGAAGGGAGAGGCTAATGTGTGGGCAAGAAGAAGTTGTGTTGAAGTCCTGGGCTGTGCAAGTGGACATGCCAGCTCTTTCTGTCTCATTTCCTTTCCCAAGATAAAGGTCAGAAAAGCAGTGCCTACAGAAAAACCCACAAATTGGTCAAGGGACTACTCACTAGCATAGAGCATCACAATTTGAAGGCAATGACTAGAACCAGTTCTGGAGCTGTTGTAACAAAGTACAAAATCCAGTATCCATTGCTGTGAACACTGGTAGTGGCTACACTTAAGCACCAGGGGAGCATACCCTGCCCATGGAGCACATCTCAGCACCCAACAGCTGTGGTCTCGTGATTCCTGCTGTCAGTGTACTTTTGTGCGTTCACCTTCGAGTTCTGCTAATACTGGGAAAGGGTAAGAAGAGAAAGCCAGCACTTTACCTGGCTGAAGGAGTGGAGTGCAGAAAGTTTTAGTTTTTTCTGTTTTTATGAACCCATTGTACCTCCCAACTCCTCTAAGCTGGGAAAACACCTGTTATGTCTCCCTTGAGCTGGCCAATTTTTTTTCTGCTTTACAAGTGGAAATACAATTCCCTTTAGGCTTCAGAGTCTACATTTATAGGGAAATTTCCTGCTTGTTTTTCTCTTCTCAGTTTCCAATTCAAAATGTCTCAGCAAGTTTTTCTGTAAGCACGCTGTATATAAATGAATGTGTAGGAGCCTTCACTACATATTAGAGTCCAGGGTATTGTGATACACATCTGGGAAGGATGTAGAGGAAATCCTCTAGGGTGAAGGCAAGAGCAGGCTAAGGCAGGCTCTGAAGATTAAGAGCTGCAAGTATGTCATTATCACACTCTGGCTGACCCTGCTGAGCCCCATTCAAAAACTGAATATACATTTAAATTGGTAGAAAGGCTTTCCTACTAGGAAGAGATTTCAGACTGCAGGGGTGCAGTTTCTGACTGGGCTTGTTTATCTTGTTATACATCAGCAGGATGGCTGCAACAGTTCTTCCTCCTGTCCCACCATTCTTTTTAACAATTTGAGGGGAAGCATCTTTATATGATCTCCTTTTAAAATGTTGGTATAATAAGCCAATGAAAAGAAATTGATTTATAGAATATTAAAGTGGAATGAAAACTACAGTATTTAAATTTTTTATTTTTATACTATGTGGTATAACACTTTACAAGTAATTCTGGTAATTTCAAAAAGGAAGGAAAATTATTGCTACCCTATCACCTGTATCCAACTTTTCTTGATGAATTTTATTACGTGGTTATCCTCTATTGATTTTTTTAATTATAAATGTAAGCATAATTTCTATATAACTATGTTGTTGAGTTTTAAGAGTTCTTTGCATATTTTGGGTAACAGTCCTTCACCAGAAGTGTCTTTTGAAAATATGTTCTCCCAGTTTGTGGCTTGTCTTCTCATTCTCTTGATATTGTCTTTCCCAGAGCAGAAATTTCAAGTGTAATGAAGCTGAGCCTCTCAATTATTTCTTTCATGGATTATGTCTTTAGTGTTATATCTAAAAAGGCATCACCATACCCAAGGTCATCTAGGTTTTCTCCTATACTATCGTCTAGGGGTTTTATTGTTTACATTTAGGTCTATGATCCAATTTGGGTCATTTTTATGAAGGGTGTATGTCTGTCTAGATTCATTTTTTTGTATGTGGATGTCCAGTTAGTCCAGCACTATTTGTTGAAGAGACCATCTTTGCTCCATTGCATTGTCTTTGCTCCTTTGGTCAAAGATCAGTTGACTGAATTTATGGGGGGTCTGTTTCTGGGATCTCTATTCTGTTCCATTGGTCTGTCTTTCCTTTCCCCAGTACCACACTGTCTTCATTGCTGTAGCTATACAATAAGTCTTGAAGTCAGGCAGTGGAACTGCCTCCAGTACCTTGTTCAGTAGGGTGGCCCTGGGACAATGGTCTGCTTCTGGGTCCACAGTTAGGTACTCAGTTGGCCCACAGTGTGTCTATTACCAGGTGGGTGGCTGGTGTGGCTCCCGCCAAGTCTCAGTGAGGTTCTGCCACATCATTGAATGGGTCTCTGGGTGAGCAAAACTGGTCCTGGACCATGGCTGAGAGGAGATAGAATCAAGCCCCCAGGGATGTTTCAAGTTCCATAGACACATTTGAAGTCTGCAGGCCTGGTTTTAGAGGCATAGATGGTTGTGTCTCCGGCCAGATCCCAAAGGAGGCTAGACTGGTCCATGACCATGGCTGGAGGGGTTGGAACTGAGTATAGAGAGGTGTGTGTGTGTGTGTGTGTGTGTGTGTGTGTGTGTGTGTGTAATATATGTATATATCTGATATCTACATAAGCATACATAATCTAATATACTGTTGGTATTATTTTAAATAAACTGTTATCAGTTAGATCATTAATAAGAAGAAAAATAAAAGTTTTTTATTTTATCTTATTTCTTCTTCAGTACTCTTCCATTCTTTGTGTAGATACAAATTTCTGACCTATATTATCTACCTTCTTTCTAAAGAACTTCCTTTAATAGGTCTTGCAAAACAGGTCTACTGGCAACAAATTCCCTCACTTTTTGTTTTCCTGAGAAAGTCTTTATTTTTCCTTCACTTTTTAAGGGTAATTTTGTGGGGTATAGAATTCTAGGTTGGTGAGTTTTCTCTTTGAACATTTTAAATATTTCCCTCCCCTCTCTTCTTGATTGAATGGTTTCTGAGGAGAAGTCAGATATAATTCTTATCTTCCTTTATAGGAAGGTGTTTTTTTCCTCTGCCTTCCTTCAGAGTTTTCCCTTTATCTTTGATTTTCTGGAGTTTGAAAACTGTATGCCTAGGTATAGATTTTTGGGGGCATATTTCTTGCTTAGTTCTCTGAGCTTCCTGGATTTGTGGTTTGGTACCTGGCATTAACTTGATAAAATTCTTAGTCATTATTGTTTCAAATATTTTTTCTCTTCTTTTCTCTTTCTTCTCCTTCTGTTATTTCCATTATGTATATATTATACCTTTTGTAGTTGTCCCACAGTCCTTGAATAGTCAGTCTTTGTTCTCATTGCTTTTCACTTTTTGAGTATACCTCTAGTTCAGAGAGTCTTTCCTCAGCTATGTCTAGTCTACTAATAAGACCATCAAAAGAATTCTTCATTTTTATTACAGTGTTTATTTATCTTTAGCATTTCTTTTTATTTCTTTCTCAGGATTTCCATCTCTCTGCTTACATGTCTATCTGTCTATTGCAGGTCATCTGTTTTATCCATTATAGCCCTTAGTATATTAATCCTAGTTGTTTTAAATTCCTAATCTGATAATTCCACTGTCCCTGCCATGTCTGGTTCTAATGCTTGCTCTGTCCCTTCAAACTGTGGTTTTGGCTTTTGGTATGCCTTGTAATTTTTTCTTGATAGCCAGACATGTTGTGTTGTACCAGCTAAAAAGAACTGTTATAAATAGGCCTTTATTAATGTGGTGGCAAGTTATGCAGGGAGGGGAAGTGTTCTACAGTCCTGTGATTAGGTCTCGGTCTTTTAGTGGGCCTATGCCTCTAGACTGAATTTCACAAGTGATTCTCAGGTTACTTTTCCCACTTTAAATGGGGCAGCATAGCTAGATTGGGTTGGAGTTGGGTATTGCCTTTCCTAGGGTCAGTTAGAGTCTGATAATTCCCTAGCATTTTAGGTTCTGGTTAACTAGTTTCTGCCAAGGGTAGACTTTCTTAAGAATAACAGTGTTCTCTGGTGTATTTCAAAATGGTCCCTTTTCTCCTCGATCTGCACAGTAGTTTGACCTGTGACTCCCCTCTCTTATGGATCCAAGAAGAGTCGACTTTTCAGTCTGTTCAGCTTTTTACTTGTTATTAAGATGGAGTGGTGACTTCCAACCTCCTTACATGTGGAACGAAACTAGAAGTCCTATTTATAACTTTGTACTTTTTTCTAAACTAATTTCTTCTGGTAAATATTGATCTGTATTTCTTGAAATGCACCATCTTACTGGAGCTTGTTGTGGAAAAGAGGTAGTAGAGATTTAGTCCACTCCTGTTATTTTACAGATGAAGAAAATGGGGACCCTCAAAGAGCAGTGACATGCCCAAGTTCCTGCAACCAGTGACCATTCAAGGCTGAAGCACACTGAGGGTTCTTCTCATCCAGGTAACTTTCTCTGCAACAACTAGGAGGGGAGTGAGTGAGTGTAGGTGGGTTAGTGGCTCCAACAAGCCTCTCCTGACTCACAGTGTGTCTAAATGAGGTGTGTAAAAGGCAAGAACAGTGACCACATGTTGCAAACCCTGAAGGTACTGAGAGAAATTCAGTTGATGGATTGAATTTTTAAAGAATACAATTTCAAGAAAATGACTACTCCATATTCACAGGCCAGATCAAAGGTGAGTTTTTAAGGGAATCCCTACTGAGCAGAGTACCTTTCTCCTTCATTTGCTTCCTATATCGCTTTGTTTTAAGTACATTTGACATTTACCACATTTTATTTTAATTTCCTCTTCAAACGTCTTCCTCCAGGGAGTATATTAAGCAGAGCACCATTTATTATTACTTTTTCTAGTCCTAATATTTAACTCTGACACATGATAGTTGATCAATATATATTTGGTGAATTGATTGCTATGTATTATCATCATAGCTAGCTTTAAGCACGTAGGTTTTCTCAATTTTCGCATATTGGCTCCTACTTATGTGCTGTGTTAAGAATAAAGATAGAAAGATGAACCAATGCTGTCATCCTTGTCCTCAATGGACTTTCATCTTAATGGGGCATACAGAAAAAGCATCAATAAACACAGTATGCTAAAACTATAATAGAGAAGTACATAGACACAGGACAGGCACCTCCTACACATAGGAACTCTCCCAATAAGCTTCCAAGAAAATAATAAAATTTGAGGTGGGCCTTGGCAGACAGATACAAATTTAACCATGTGCATATGCTAGGAAAGGGTCTTCCATTCAGGGAAAAAAAGTGTATTCTAAAGGGACGGATGTTAGTGTGGGTGGCAAGGGGATGGGACAATGATAGAGTGGTTGGAACAAAAGTTAGTCTGGGAAGTGAGGGTTAATAGATAAGTAGATGAACTCTTGCCACAGTGTGGAATGGGGTAGCAGGAAGTGGACATAAGCTTTCAGGTTTTTGGTAGGAGTGTTGATTTTTGACCCCTAAAGTTAGTTGTGAACTTTTCCTTTCCCAGATGTTTTCCTACATTAATCTACTACCATTTCAACACGTATATGAGATTCTTACCTACTCGGTTAATCTTGGTGGAAAGCAGCCAGAATTATTAGCTTTTCACTTCTTGTGACCCACTTAGCCAAATACCTTGAACACTGTCACTTCTCCCTGTCTCTGAAGTCACTTCCCAAGTCCAATTACTGTGTCTCTAACCTAATCTACATTGTTATCATCCTTTCTCCCTATTTCCATTCTTCTTGTCCTTTAATAAAATTCCTACACAAAAACCACAGTCAAATCTCTTATAAATGTCAAATGAAAAGTGTTTCCTCTACCACTTCGACTCTTTATAATATCTTAATTCATGTAGAATAAAACTCATACTCATTTAAATCTACAATCTTGCATGCTGTGCCTCATGCTTAATTTCGTGACACTGTTCCCCAAGTTTATCATGCTGCAGTCACAGGGACCTGGTTTCAGTTTTCCCACATGCGTCTATCCCTGTCTTTCCATATTCTTCATAAGACCAGCTCCTTTTTATCCTTCAAGTCTCATTTAAATCTCATACTCTCGGAGTCTTCTTCAAACATGTTATATAAAACAGATTGCTTTGATTTATTTTTAAACTTATTTATTTATCCTCACTTGTTGTAAACTAAAATACAGATCCAGAAAACTGCTATAGAATGCATGTACAGTTATTTGATTATTATGAGGCTAACATCTTTATTAGCACTTGACCAATCAGGTAAAAATATATTGTCAGCCATACCAGAAGCCCCTCAAAATGCCTTATTCTCAGCAATACCTCTCATATTCCCCATAAACAAATATTCTCCTAAGTTTTAGTAATCACTTCCTTGCATTGCTTTAGTTTCATCATACAAGGGTACCTCCCTAAATCTTACGCTTTGGCCTCATCCATTTGTCTCTGTTTTGTTTTGTTTTGATATATCTTTCCAATGGATTTTGATTTATAGGTTTTACTTCTGTCATTTTTTCCTTATGTTTTATTTTTTAATTGAAGTGTAATTTACATAAAATAAAACACACAGATTGTAAATGTACATTTCAATAAGTTGTTTCAAATCTATGCATCCCTGTAACCACCAGTTCATCATCTCAAAAAGTTCCCTCATCCCTTTTTTCTGTCAATTCCATCTCCCAGAGGCAACCATTGTTCTGATCTTTATCACCATAGTTTTTCCTTGTTCTTGAATGTCATATAAAGGGAATTATGCAGTGTGTACTCTTAAGTTTCAAAGTTCTTTCACTAAACATAACGCTGTTTCATGTATTAGTCATTTGTTTTCTTTCATGGTTAAATAGTATTCCATTCTATAAACATACTATATTATTTTTAATCCATTCTCTTGTTCATGGACGCCTCAAAATATTTCAACTTTGAGAAGATATCAATAAAATGTGGACATTCTTATACACGTCTTTTCATGAATGTGTTTTCTTTTGGGGAAATTCCTGAAAGTTAAATTGTTGGATTGTATAGTAAGCATACGTTAAACTTTATAAGAAACGAACTGTATTTCAAAACGTTTGTACCATTTTACATTCCAACCAGTAATCCACGAGCATATCAGTTGCTTCACAAATTTGCCAACAATTGGAATGGAATAGCCATTCTAGTGGGTGGGTGTAGTATCACATTGTGGTTTGTTTTACATTTATTTGATTACTAATTCTCTGAACATCTTACCATGTGCCTTTTGGAGAACATTAGTTGTGAATTGTCTGTTCAGGGTTTCCCCTATTTTAATCGGATACTGGATTATTTTGTCTATTCTTATGTTACAGAAGTGCTTTATACACAGACACATACATGTTCACACACAGACACACAGGCCTCACAAGCATACACATCTGTCAGCCGTTATGATGGTGGATGTATGTATTGAGAATATTTTCTCCAAGTCTGTGCCTTGTCTTTTTATTTTCTTACTGGTATCTTTTGAAGAGACTATTTAATTTTAATGATGTTTAATTCATTGACTTTTTATTTGATGTTCAGTACTTTTTGTACTAAACATCCAAGAAATTGTTACCCGCTCCAGGTTCACAAAAATATTCACCAATGTTTTTATCTAGAATGTTCATTGTTTCAGCTTTTATGTTTATTTATATTGTCTCACATTAATTATTGTGTATAGTATGATGTACAGGTCAATTTATTTTCATACGAATGTCTAGTAGTTTCAGTGCCATTAAAAAAACCCCAAACTATCCTTTCCTCATTGAACTACTTTGGAATCTTTGTCAAAAAATATCAATTGACCTTATATGTGCAAATTTATTTCTGTAATGTGTTAGCCTATGTTTTTTTAACCCTTAACCCAATATACTCTGTGTTGAGCCCTCTAAGTTTCTTCTTTTCCAAATCTTTTTTCACTTTGCTAAGGCCTTTGAATTCCCATGTAAATTTTAGAGTTATCTTGTCAATTTAATAAAAGCCTGCTGGAGTTTTGATTGGAATTGTCTTGAATTTTAGATCACTATTTCTCAATCTTTTTAAAAATTGTTTCACCCTTCCCCCCACCAACTTCAAGGAGAAAAAGTAAATTCTATTTAAATCCTCTCAAGCAAGCTACATTAAATAATAAAGAATAACATTCTATCAGGTAGGGTTGAGCCTTGGAAAATGACAAGCCATTGTAATATCTGAGGATTTTTTTGAACAAATTTTCATCCTTTCTAAGGGGTGATGTTGTCCCTGCTGAGAACATATGCTTTAGATCAATGTGGGGAGAACCTTAACAATGTTTAGTCTTCCATTCTATGAGCTTGCTATCTCTTTCCATTTATTTAGGTCCTCTTTAATTTCTCTGGCAATGTTTTCTAGTTTTCATTGTACAGCTATTTCACCTTTTTTGGTTAAATTAATTTCTAAACAAGAATTTTTGTTTCCTTGTGCCTTCAAAAAGTAGTATTTTCATTGTATTTTTAATCATCTATTGTTAATATATAGAAATACCATTAATCTTACTGCATTCCATGGTAACTTCTGTCATTTCAGTAATAATTCTGGTAATAGAATTTAGTCCTTTTTGACAGATTCCTCCCTTAGGATTTTAAACCTAAACCATCAAGCGGTCAGCAAATAAAGGCAACATCCTTGTGCTTTATTTCTGTTTTCTTCTAGTCACACCTTCCTGAGGGGAGGTTTATAAAAATTTAAGTGAGGAAATACCTTATAAAGTGAAAAGTAATAGGTGTAAGTATTTTTGTTATTTTTCCTTTTCAGTCTCCTCTCAATCTCAACTAGCACCAACTGCAATCAGCCAGTGTGCCCATTCTTGTCTTTTTCCTCTCTCGGAGCAGTGTGTCTGCCAGAATGGATGGACTGATTTCCTGGATGAACAAAGGTAGGATCACAAAGCTTTACCTTCATTAGAGGGCAGCTGAGAAAAGGGGAGCCTTCCCAGCTGGCCTCCAAAAGAGAATACAACAGCAGGATTGGGCCAATTACTACAAGTTTGTATAAAACAGTGTTTTCTTTCAGGCTACCTCCCTGGAGTGTAAGTCTACTATTGTGGTTCATAGCCAGTTTCTCTCGGTGCTGGCTGACTTTGATATCCCAGGAAGCATGTGAGAAACTGCAGTCCTGGCTGAATTAAGGTCAGGAGAAACGAAAAAATGCAATTACAGTGGAGACACCTTCTATTCTATCATCTTGTTTTTGTGTATGGCTATGTTCGCTTCAGTATTGTGCAAACTTGATAATTAGTTCCTTGAAGATTTCTGGTACTGGCTTGAATTAAATTGAGGAAAACGCTTTCATCAAACATAGTCAGATCTGGATATAGAGGAGCAAATATGTAATACAATGGGAATAAAGAAAAACAGAGGTAAATGCACATGAGACTGGAAATAGAATGGGCTTGTAAAAGAGAGTATAAAAAAGGAAAAAAAGAGTTGAAAGGAAGTTCCAAAACATATCTTGAAAATCTACCACATAGCATATATTTTATATATTTTTCTTGCCTTTTCATAAGCTTTTTTTTTTCTTATTGTTGAGTTGTAAGAGTTCTTTACAGATATACTTCATGTTATTGTGCTTTACAGATAGTGCATTTTTTACAAATTGCAAGTCTGTGGCAATTCTGCATTGAACAAATCTGTCAGTGCCATTTTTCCAACAGCATTTACCCACTTCATGCCCGCCTGTCACACTTCGGTTATTTCTCACAGTGTTTCAGACTTTTTCATTATTGTTATGTTTATTAAGGTGATACGTGATCATTGATCTTTGATGATACTACCATAACTCACTGAAGACTCAATGATGGTTAGCAGTTTTTAGCAATAAAGTATTTTTTTTTAGTTTCTTTTTTTAACATCTTTTTTTTTAATTTAATTTTATTTATTTTTTTATACGGCAGGTTCTTATTAGTCATCAGTTTTATACACATCAGTGTATACATGTCAATCCCAGTCGCCCAATTCATCACACCACAACCACCACCACCCCGCCACTTTCCCCCTTTGCTGTCCATACGTTTGTTCTCTACATCTGTCTCAATTTCTGCCCTGCAAAGCGGTTCATATGTACCATTTTTCTAGGTTCCACATATATGTGTTAATATACGATATTTGTTTTTCTTTTCTGACTTACTTCACTCTGTATTGACAGTCTCTAGATCCATCTACGTCTCAACAAATGACCCAATTTTGTTCCTTTTTATGGCTGAGTAATATTACATTGTGTATATGTACCAACCGTCCTTTTCCATTTGTCTGTCAATAGGCATTTAGGTTGCTTCCCTGACCTGGCTATTGTAAGTAGTGCTGCAGTGAACATTGGGGTGCATGTGTCTTTTTTTTTTTTTAAGGAGAAACTTTCATTTATTTTCCAGACATATAGCATTCTTTAAACTTTTTTTGTGCAAACTACTTATACTAGAAAATGAATCACAGAGATATAATGTACAACACAGGGAATATAGTCAATAATATAATAATTTGGTATGATGTGTAATCTAGAAAAATATTGAATCACTATGTAATACACCTGAAACCAGTATTATATTGTAAGTCAACTATGCTTCAATTAAAAAAATTAAATTTCTCTTGTAAAACGTAACATAGATAAATAAAAATGAACAAACCTTGAAGTGGAGGTGGATTTAATCTCAAACCAACATTAAGTACCACCACTTAAATCAAGAAATACAAAATGGCCAAACTCTGTAATCTCCCCCTGTGCTCCCTCTTCCTTACTACTCCTCTCTGTTCCAAAGTTAAAAAATATCATGACTTTTATTGTCACTACATCTATGCTATTCTGTAGAATTTGCCACCCATGCATGAATTTTCACATATTATAGTATTGTCCTGCCTGTTTGTGAACTTCATATAAATAGAATAATCAATACGAATTCTCTTGTGCTGACTTCTTTTTTTTTTTTATATCTTTGTTGGAGTATAATTGCTTTACAATGGTGTGTTAGTTTCTGTTTTATAACAAAGTGAATCAGTTATACATATACATATGTTCCCATATCTCTTCCCTCTTGCATCTCCCACCCTCCCACCCTCCCTATTCAACCCTTCTCGGTGGTCACAAAGCACCGAGCTGATCTCCCTGTGCTATGTGGCTGCTTCCCACTAGCTATGTATTTTATGTTAGGTAGTGTATATATGTCCATGCCATTCTCTCACTTTGTCACAGCTTACCCTTCCCCCTCCCCATATCCTCAAGTTCATTCTCTAGTAGGTCTGTGTCTTTACTCCTGTCTTACCAATAGGTTCTTAATGATATTTTTTTTCTTAAATTCCATATGTATGTGTTAGCATACAGTATCTGTCTTTCTCTTTCTGACTTACTTCACTCTGTACATCAGACTCTAGGTCCATGCACTTCATTATAAATAGCTCAATTTCATTTCTTTTTATGGCTGAGTAATATTCCATTGTATATATGTGCCACATCTTCTTTATCCATTCATCTGTCATTGGACACTTAGGTTGCTTGCATGTCCTCGCTATTGTAAATAGTGGTGCAATGAACATTGTGGTACATGACTCTTTTTGAATTATGGTTTTCTCAGGGTATATGCCCAGTAGTGGGATTGCTGGGTCATATGGTAGTTCTATTTGTAGTTTTTTAAGGAAACTCCATACTGTTCTCCATAGTGGCTGTACCAATTCACATTCCCACCAGCAGTGCAGCAGGGTTCCCTTTTCTCCACACTCTCTCCAGCATTTATTGTTTCTAGATTTTTTGATGATGGCCATTCTGACTGGTGTGAGATGATATCTCATTGCAGTTTTGATTTGCATTTCTCTAATAGTTAATGATGTTGAGCATTCTTTCATGTATTTGATGGCAGTCTGTATATCTTCTTTGGAGAAATGTCTATTTAGGTCTTCTGCCCATTTCTGGATTGGGTTGTTTGTTTTTTTTGTTATTGAGCTGCATGAGCTGCTTGTAAATTTTGGAGATTAATCATTTGTCAGTTGCCTCATTTGCAAATATTTTCTCCCATTCTGAGGGTTGTCTTTTGGTCTTGTTTATGGTTTCCTTTGCTGTGCAAAAGCTTTCAAGTTTCATTAGGTCCCATTTGTTTATTTTTGTTTTTATTTCCATTTCTCTAGGAGGTGGGTCAAAAAGGATCTTGCTGTGATTTCTGTCATAGAGTGTTCTCCCTATGTTTTCTTCTAAGAGTTTGATAGTTTCTGGCCTTACATTTAGGTCTTTAATCCATTTTGAGCTTATTTTTGTGTACGGTGTTAGGGAGTGATCTAATCTCATACTTTTACATGTACCTGTCCAGTTTTCCCAGCACCACTCATTGAAGAGGCTGTCCTTTCTCCACTGTATATTCCTGCCTCCTTTATCAAAGATTAGGTGACCATATGTGCATGGGTTTATCTCTGGGATTTCTATCCTGTTCCATTGATCTATCTTTCTGTTTTTGTGCCAGTCCCATACTGTCTTGATTACTGTAGCTTTGTAGTATAGTCTGAAGTCAGGGCACCTGATTCCTCCAGCTCCGTTTTTTGTTCTCAAGATTGCTTTGGCTATTCGGGGTCTTTTGTGTTTCCATACAAATTGTGAAATTTTTTGTTCTAGTTCTGTGAAAAATGCCAGTGGTAGTTTGATAGGGATTGCATTGAATCTGTAGATTGCTTTGGGTAGTAGAGTCATTTTCACAATTGGATTCTTCCAATTCAAGAACATGGTATATCTCTCCATCTATTTGCATCCTCTTTAATTTCTTTCATCAGTGTCTTATACTTTTCTGCATACAGGTCTTTGGTCTCCTTAGGTAGGTTTATTCCTAGATATTTTATTCTTTATGTTGCAGTGGTAAATGGGAGTGTTTTCTTGATTTCACTTTCAGATTTTTCATAATTAGTGTATAGGAATGCCAGAGATTTCTGTGCATTAATTTTGTATCCTGCTACTTTACCAAATTCATTGATTAGCTCTAGTAGTTTTCTGGTAGCACCTTTAGGATTCTCTATGTATAGTGTCATGTCATCTGCCAACAGTGACAGCTTTACTTCTTCTATTCCAATTTGGATTCCTTTTATTTCCTTTTCTTCTCTGATTGCTGTGGCTAAAACTTCCAAAACTATGTTGAATAAGAGTGGTGAGAGTGGGCAACCTTGTCTTGTTCCTGATCTTAGTGGAAATGCTTTTAGTTTTCACCATGGAAGACAATGTTGGCTGTGGGTTTGTCATATATGGCCTTTATTATGTTGAGGAAAGTTCCCTCTATGCCTACTTTCTGCAGGGTTTTTATCATAAATGGGTGTTGAATTTTGTTGAAAGCTTTCTCTGCATCTATTGAGATGACCATATGGTTTTTCTCCTTCTATTTGTTAATATGGTGTATCACATTGATTGATTTGTGTATATTGAAGAATCCTTGCATTCCTGGAATAAACCCCACTTGGTCATGGTGTATGATCCGTTTAGTGTGCTGTTGGATTCTGTTTGCTAGTATTTTGTTGAGGATTTTTGCCTCTATGTTCATCAGTGATATTGGCCTGTAGTTTTCTTTCTTTGTGACATCCTTGTCTGGTTTTGGTATCAGTGTGATGGTGGACTCATAGAATGAGTTTGGGAGTGTTCCTCCCTCTGCTATATTTTGGAAGAGTTTGAGAAGGATAGGTGTTAGCTCTTCTCTAAATGTTTGATAGAATTCGCCTGTGAAGCCATCTGGTCCTGGGCTTTTGTTTGTTGGAAGATTTTTAATCACAGTTTCAATTTCAGTGCTTGTAATTGGTTTGTTCATATTTTCTTTTTCTTCCTGATTCAGTCTTGGTATGTTGTGCATTTCTAAGAATTTGTCCATTTCTTCCAGGTTGTCCATTTTATTGGCATAGAGTTGCTTGTAGTAACCTCTCATGATCTTTTGTATTTCTGCAGTGTCATTTGTTACTTCTCCTTTTACATTTCTAATTCTGTTGCTTTGAGTCTTCTCCCTTTTTTTCTTCATGAGTCTGGCTAATGGTTTATCAGTTTTGTTTATCTTCTCAAAGAACCAGCTTTTAGTTTTATTGATCTTTGCTATCGTTTCCTTCATTTCTTTTTCATTTATTTCTGATCTGACCTTTATGATTTCTTTCCTTCTGCTAACTTTGGAGTTTCTTTGTTCTTCTTTCTCTATTGCTTAAGGTGCAAGGTTAGGTTGTTTATTCGAGATGCTTCCTGTTTCTTAAGGTAGGATTGTATTGCTATAAACTTCCCTCTTAGAACTGCTTTTGCTGCATCCCATAGGTTTTAAGTCGTCGTGTCTCCATTTTCATTTGTTTCTAGGTATCTTTTGATTTCCTCTTTGATTTCTTCAGTGATCACTTCGTTATTAAGTAGTGTATTGTTTAGCCTCCATGTGTTTGTATTTCTTACAGATCTTTTCCTGTAATTGGTACCTAGTCTCATAGCGTTATGGTCGGAATAGATATTTGATACAATTTCAATTTTCTTAAATTTACCAAGGCTTGATTTGTGACCCAAGATACTATCTATCTTGGAGACTGTTCCATGAGTACTTGAGAAAAATGTGTATTCTGTTGTTTTTGGATGGAAGTTCCTATAAATATCAATTAAGTCAAGATCATCTTGTTTAATGTATCATTTAAAGCTTGTGTTTCCTTATTTACTTTCCTTTTGGGTGATCTGTCCATTGGTGAAAGTGGGGTGTTAAAGTTCCCTACTATGAATGTGTTACTGTTGATTTCCCCTTTTATAGCTGTTAGTATATGCCTTATATATTGAGGTGCTCCTATGTTGGGTGCATAAATATTTACAATTGTTATAACTTCTTCTTGGATAGATCCCCTGATCATTATGTAGTGTCTGTCTTTGTCTCTTGTAATAGTCTTTGTTTTAAATTCTATTTTTTCTGATATGAGAATTGCTACTTCATCTTTCTTTTGGTTTCCATTTACATAGAATATCTTTTTCCATCCCCTCACTTTCAGTCTGTATGTGTCTCTAGGTCCGGAGTGGGTCTCTTGTAGACAGCATATATATGGGTCTTGTTTTTATATCCATTCAGCCAGTCTGTGTCTTTTGGTGGGAGCATTTAATCCATTTACATTTAAGGTAAATATTGATATGTTGTTCCTATTCCCATTTTCTTAATTGTTTTGGGTTTGTTATTGTAGGTCTTTTCCTTCTCTTGTGTTTCCTCCCTAGGGAAGCTCCTGTAGCATTGTTGTAAAGCTGGTTTGGTGGTGCTGAACTCTCTCAGCTTTTGCTTGTCTGTAAAGGTTTTAATTTCTCCATCAAATCTGAGTGAGATGCTTGCTGGGTAGAGTAATCTTGGTTGTAGATTTTTCTCCTTCATCACTTTAAATATTTCCTGCCAGTCCCTTCTGGCTTGCAGAGTTTCTGCTTAAAGATCGGCTGTTAACCTTATGGGGATTCCCTGTGTGTTTTTTGTTGTTTTTCCCTTGCTGCTTTTAATCTGTTTTCTTTGTATTTAATTTTTGAAAGTTTTATTAATATGTGTCTTGGTGTGTTTCTTCTTGGATTTATCCTGTATGGGACTCTCTATGCTTCCTGGACTTGATTAACTATTTCCTTTCCCATATTAAGGATGTTTTCAACTATAATCTGTTCAAATATTTTCTCTGTCCCTTTCTTTTTCTCTTCTTCTTCTGGAACCCCTATAATTCGAATGTTGGTGCGTTTAATGTTGTCCCAGAGGTCTCTGAGACTGTCCTCAGGTCTTTTCATTCTTGTTTCTTTATTCTTCTCTGCAGTAGTTATTTCCACTATTTTATCTTCCAGGTCATTTATCCATTTTTCTGCCTCAATTATTCTGCTATTGATCCCATCTATAGTATTTTTAATTTCATTTATTGTGTTGTTCATTGTTGCTTGTTTCATCTTTAGTTCTTCTAGGTCCTTGTTAAATGTTTGTTGCATTTTCCTATTCAGTTTCCAAGATTTTGGATCATCTTTACTATCATTATTCTGCATTGTTTTTCAGGTAGACTGCCTCTTCATTTGTTAGGTCTGGTGGATTTTTATCTTGCTCCCTCATCCGCTGTGTGTTTTTCTGTCTTCTCATTTTGCTTATCTCACTGTGTTTGGGGTCTCCTTTTTGCAGGCTGCAGGTTCATAGTTCCTGTTGTTTTTAGTGTCTATCCCCAGTGGCTAAAATTGGTTCGGTGGGTTGTGTAGGCTTCCTGGTGGAGGGGACTAGTGCCTGTGTTCTGGTGGATGAGGCTAGATCTTGTCTCTCTGGTGGGCAGGTCCACATCTGGTGGTGTGTTTTGGGGTGTCTGTGGACTTATTCTGATTTTAGGCAGCCTCTCTGCTAATGGGTGGGGTTATGTTCCTGTCTTGCTAGTTGTTTGGCATAGGGTGTCCAGCACTGTAGCTTGCTGGTTGTTGAGTGAAGCTGTGTGTTGGTGTTGAGATGGAGATCTCTGGGAGATTTTCACCATTTGATATTCCATGGAGCTGGGAGGTCTCTTGTGGACCAGTGTCCTGAAGTTGGCTCTCCCACCTCAGAGGCACAGCAGTGACTCCTGGCTGTAGCACCAAGAGCCTTTCATCCACATGGCTCAGAATAAAAGGGAGAAAAAGTAGAATGAAAGAAAGAAAGAAGGTAAAGGAAAATAAAGTAAGGTAAAATGAAGTAAATTTATTAAAATAAAAAAAATTATTAAGAAAAAAATGTTTTTTAAAAATTAATAAAAAATAAGTAAGTGGACAGATAGAACCCTGGGATAACTCATGAAAGCAAAGGTATACAGACAAAATGTCACACAGAAGCATACACATACACACTCACAAAAACAGGAAAAGGGGAAAAAATAATATATCTTGCTCTCAAAGTCTACCTTCTCAGTTTGGGATGATTTGTTGTCTACTCAGGTATTCCACAGATGCAGGGTACATCAAGTTGATTGTGGAGCTTTAATCCACTGCTCCTGAGGCTGCTGCGAGAGATTTCCCTTTCTCTTCTTTGTTTGCACAGCTCCCAGGGTTCAGCTTTTGATTTGGCCCTGCCTCTGCGTGTAGGTCGCCGAAGGGCGTCTGTTGTTTGCTCAGACAGGACGGGGTTAAAGGAGCAGCTGATTCGGGGGGTCTGGCTCACTCAGGCTGGGGGGAGGGAGGGGCACGGATTGCGGGGCCAGCCTGCGGCGGCAGAGGCCGGTGTGACATTGCAACAGCCTGAGGCACGCCTTGCGTTCTCCCGGGGGAGTTGTCCCTGGATCCCGGGACCATGGCAGTGGCGGGCTGCACAGGCTCCCCGGAAGGGAGGTGTGGAGAGCGACCTGTGATCGCACAGAGGCTTCCTGGTGGTGGCAGCAGCAGCCTTAGCGTCTCCTGCCCGTCTCTGGGGTCCGTGCTGTTCGCCATGGCTCACGCCGGTCTCTGGAGCTCCTTTAAGCAGCACTCTTAATCCCCTCTCTTTGCACACCAGGAAACAAAGTGGGAAGAAAACGTCTCTTGCCTCCTCGGCAGGTCCAGACTTTTTCCCCGACTCCCTCCCAGCTAGCCGTGGTGCACTAACCCCTTCAGGCTGTGTTCACGCTGCCAGTCCTCTCCCTGCACTCCCGACCGAAGCCCGAGCCTCAGCTCCCAGCCCCGCCCACCCCGGCGGGTGAGCAGACAAGCCTTTCGGGCTGGTGAGTGCTGGTTAGCACCAATCCTCTGTGCGGAAATCTCTCTGGTTTTCCCTCTGCACCCCTGTTGCTGTGCTCTCCTCCGCGGCGCCGAAGCTCCCCCACTCCACCACCCGCAGTCTCCACCCGCGAAGGGGCTTCTAGTGTGTGGAAACCTTTCTTCCTTCACGGCTCCCTCCCACTGGTGCAGGTCCCATTCTTATTCTTTTGTCTCTGTTTATTCTTTTTTCTTTTGCCCTACCCAGGTACGTGGGGAGTTTCTTGCCTTTTGGGAGGTCTGAGGTCTTCTGCCAGCATTCAGTAGGTGTTCTGTAGGAGTTGTTCCACATGTAGATGTATTTCTGATGTATCTGTGGGGAGGAAGGTGATCTCCACATCTTACTCTTTCACCATCTTCCCCCTCTCTCTGCATGTGTCTTTTTGAATTATGGTTTTCTTTGGGTTTATGCCCAGTATTGGGATTGCTGGATCATATAGTAATTCTATTTTTAGTTTTATAAGGAACCTCCATACTGTTCTCCATAGTGCCTGTATCAATTTACATTCCCACCAACAGTGCAAGAGGGGTCCCTTTTCTCCGCACTCTCTCCAGCATTTGTTGTTTCCAGATTTTCTGATGATGCCCATTCTAACTGATGTGAGGTGATACCTCACTGTTGTTTTGATTTGCATTTCTATAATTATTATTGATGTTGAGCAGCTTTTTATCTGCTTCTTGGCCATCTGTATGTCTTCTTTGGAGAAATGTCTATTTAGGTCTTCTGCCCAATTTTGGATTGGGTTGTTTTTTTTTTTAATTTTGAGCTGCATGAGCTGTTTATATATTTTGAAGATTAATCCTTTGTCTGTTGATTCATTTGCAAATATTTTCTCCCATGCTGAGAGTTGTCTTTTCGTCTTGTTTATGGTTTCCTTTGCTGTGCAAAGGCTTTGAAGTTTCATTTGGTCCCATTTGTTTATTTTTGTTTTTATTTCCATTACTCTAGGAGGTGGATAAAGAAAAATCTTACTGTGATTTATGTCAAAGAGTGTTCTTCCTATGTTTTCCTCTAAGAGTTTTATAGTGTCCTGTCTTACATTTAGGTCTCTAATCCATTTTGAGTTTATATTTGTGTATGGTGTTAGGGAGTGTTCTAATTTCATTCTTTTATCTGTAGCTGTCAAGTTTTCCAGGCACTACTAATTGAAGAGACTGTCTTTTCTCCATTGTATACCCTTGCCTCCTTTGTCATAGATTAGTTTACCATAGGTGTGTGGGTTTTGATCATAGGTGCGTGGGTTTATCTTTGGGCTTTCTATCCCATTCCATTGATCTATATTTCTGTTTTTGTGCCAGTACCATATTGTCTTGATTACTGTAGCTTTGTAGTATAGTCTGAAATCAGGGAGTCTGATTCCTCCAGCTCCGTTTTTTTTTTTTCCCTCAAGACTGCTTTGGCTATTTGGGGCCTTTTGTTTCTGCATACAAATTGTGAAACTTTTTGTTCTAGTTCTGTGAAAAATGCCAGTGGTAGTTTGATAGGGATTGCATTGAATCTGTAGATTGCTTTGGGTAGTAGAGTCATTTTTACAATGTTGATTCTTCCAATCCAAGAACATGATATATCTCTCCATTTGTTTGTATCATCATTAATTTCTTTCATCAGTGTCTTATACTTTTCTGCATACAGGTCTTTGGTCTCCTTAGGTAGGTTTATTCTTAGGTATTTTTTTTTTCATTGCAGTGGTAAATTGTAGTGTTTCCTTAATTTCTCTGTCAGATTTTTCATCGTTAGTATACAGGAATGCCAGAGATTTCTGTGCATTAATTTTGTGTCTGCTACTTTACCTAATTCATTGATTAGCTCTAGTAGTTTTCTGGTAGGATCTTTAGGATTCTTTATGTATAGTATCATGTCATCTGCAAACAGTGGCAGTTTTACTTCTTCTTTTCCAATTTGGATTCCTTTTATTTCTTTTTCTTCTCTGATTGCTGTGGCTAAAACTTCCGAAACATTGTTGAATAATAGTGGTGAGAGTGGACAACCTTGATTTATTCCAGATCTTAGAGGAAAAGGTTTCAATTTTTCACCAATGAGAACAATGTTGGCTGTGGGTTTGTCTTATATGGCTTTTATTATGTTGAGGTAGATTCCCTTTATAACCACTTTCTGGAGAGCTTTTATCATAAATGGGTGTTAAATTTTGTCAAAAGCTTTTTATTCATCGTTGGGATGATCATATGGTTTTTATTCTTTAATTTGTTAATGTGGTGTATCACATTCATTGATTTGTGTATATTGAAGAATCCTTGCCTCCCTGGGATAAATCCCACTTGATCATGGTGTCTGGTCCTTTCAAGGTGTTCTTGCATTCTGCTTGCTAGTATGTTGTTGAGGATTTTTACATCTATATTCATTAGTGATATTGGTGTGTAATTTTCTTTTTTTGCAGTAGTTTTCTCTGGTTTTGGTATCTGTTTGATGGTGGCCTCATAGAATGAGCTTGGGAGTGTTCCTTCCTCTGCAATTTTTTGGAAGAGTTTGAGAAGGGTGGGTGTTAGCTCTCTTCTAAATGTTTGATAGAATTCACCTGTGAAGCCATCTGGTCCTGGACTTTTGTTTGTTAGAAGATTTAATCACAGTTTCAATTTCATTACTTGTGATTGGTCTCTTCATATTTTCTATTTCTTTCTGGTTCAGTCTTGGAAGGTTATACCTTTCTATGAATTTGTCCATTTCTTCCAGGTTGTCCATTTTATTGGCATAAAGTTGCTTGTAATAGTCTCTTAGGATGCTTTATACTTCTGTGATGTCAGTTGTAACTTCTCCTTTTTCATTTCTAATTTTGTTGATTTGAGTCCTCTCCCTCCTTTTCTCCATGAGTCTGGCTAATGGTTTTTCAATTTTGTTTATCTTCTCAAAGAGCCAGCTTTTAGTTTTATTGACCTTCGCTATTGTTTTCTTTATTTCTGTTACTCAGTTTGATTGATCATATTAACTGATAAATTTTGTTTTTAGTATTTTTAAAAAATTATTCTCTAATTTAGGAATCTACAGTCTACAACATGTGGCCCAAATGTGGTCCAGCACCTGTTTTTATATGAGCTAGAATGTTGTTACTTTTTTAAATGGAGAAAGAAAGGAAAAAGAAAAATATGTGAGAGTGACCATATGTGGCACACAGAGCTTAAAATATGTACTGTTCTTTTCAAAAAAAGCTTGCTGACCCCTGCTCTGTTTTATTTCAAAACACAGTTTGTAGCACATGCTGTCACAACCCTACTCATGTTCTGTGTATGCTTATCCAATTGCTGGTACATGTGCCTCTTGACTTAGGTAGTGGTGGTTCCATTCCATGTGCAATGGCCATTCATTCCTTGACACCTATGAAGAGGCCATAGGTGCCAAAAAATGAATGCCCCCTGGCAGCAGTCTTCACTAGTGGATAAACATCCACCCTCTTGCCCCTCAAGTGGGAGAGAGAGCTCTAAGGCACGCGTTCTAAGCTAGCTCACAGGGCCCGAAGGGATGAAGCTCTGGTTGACAGGGTAGTGGCACACTTGATACTACATACTTTATGGCTTCCTTCTGTCCCCTGTCCTGCTTCCTGACTCCCTTTCAGTATTTGCTGGTATTCTCTCCCAAACAAACTACTTACATTCCATTCATGTGCTGTTGCCTAAAATAGTCTTTGGAATGTTATCTTCTGTTTTTTCTGCTTCCTTGAATTTTACCCAGTTCCTTAATTTCATACATAATGCATTCCTGAAAACATGTACAAGTTAAATATGTATACTTTCAGAAGGTAGACTTACATTTTATAAGTTCTTAGATAGCCAAATATATCATTTAAAACTTTCTCCTGACAGTAACCTTTAGTCACTAATTTCAAAGGCATATTTTAGATATCTTATAACTAAGTTTTAAACTTATTTTTCTTCACAATTTCTCACACAGTTGACGGTGCTCATCCCATGACTAACTCAGCTAAAGATTCATCTCTTTAGATACCCTTAATAATGTTTACCTCTGAGTTTTATCCTGTATATTATATTTGTACTGCCTATGACAAGTAACTTCATTTTTAATTTTCTTCTCTTTCCACGTTTTTAATTAAAATAATCAGATCCAAATGAAATTAAGATAACTGGAAAAATACTATTCAGATAAAGACAATTGCGCTGCTGCTAAAATATGTGTTTGGCGAACTGGCAATTTCACCTTGAAATATTTCAGTGTTGCTATTCATCAGAAGAAGAATGAAAACCATAATTGACTTGAGAAAGGTATTTCAGAGCGAACAATGCATTTTTCGAAAGAATGCCATACATACAAGTTAATTTTTTATTTTTATTTTTTTTTAAATTAAATTTTTTTTTAAACCCCCTGCTAGCTTTTTTCTCTGTTTCTTCCAGGAGTTCCTACAGCTTTGTGTTGCAGGAGCTTTTTAAAATTCTCGTGGTTTTTCTTGCTCTGCTTATTCTTGCAGAAGGAGACATTTATTTACCTTGTGTTTATTTAGCGCGGTGGTTCCCAACCATGATTGTACGGTGGAATCAGGGGTCCTTTAAAGACAGTACAGAGGCCTGGGTCTCCCCTCCTGAGATTCTGATTTAATTAGACTGCGATATGGCCTGGCCATTGGGAATCGTGAAAGCATCCTGGATGATTTTAATTCACAGACAGAATCAGCTAGGAGTTTAGGCAGATTCTATTGGACTTTGATATGTTCTTGTTTGAATCATGTTACAAGAGGAAAAATGATGCCGTACATAAATTCACAATATAATCCCAATAGGGGGCTCTGTTTCTCTTCTGACGAGTTTCTTTTCCTTGTGTTTTATTTGAAAGATGGAAGTTGTATGTTCCTGGCTCTTTGCAGAGTGTGGCCAAGTGCTCACCTACTGTCACTCTGTCTTCCAGGAGGATTCACCTGTACCACCAGCTCATTGCTTGGCACTCCTACTCTGAGCACCAGGAAACCAGAGACTTTCTATTGCCACTGCTGTAGCATAAGCATTGAGCCTAAGTCTAGAGAGATTCTAAACAGTTGTTGCTTTAAGGACCTCCCCTCCTCATGTCTACCATCACTTTGCCCTCTCATGGCCCCCTTGTTTATCAGGCATCTCTTCTAGACAGCAGAATATAAGGGTTTTACTGGGCTCACATCCACTTAATTCTTTGATTATCTAAGGCAGACATGGTTCCAGAATTTTCCTTTTGGAGAAACTTAAGGCATTCCACTGGAAGGGCACTAGAGCTCTTTTTTTATGTCTTCTTGTGTACAGCAAGCATGGTGTTGTCATCAGTCTCAAGTGTTCGTTTGGCGTTGCTTAAGAGAGGCTGGTGGAGACTGTCATTATGACTTTAGGGAAAATTGGAGAACTTTCTTTAATTTAATCTGATTACACTTTCCTAGTCAGCATTTTTGAAATTTTGGTACATGGCTGTCAAGATTCCCTCATTGCTAATGCCGATGAAGGTTCTCTTTAACTCCTATCTTGTTCACTTCAGTGGCGATCTAGGAGTCAGGAGATAACTGTGGCTGCTCTCTTACATTCTAAGGAAAATATGGTTAGGGACTTTTGATTGAGCAGTTCGGGTGGACAGAGTACTCTAGTGGGATATGGTACATTGTCAATGAAGCCAGCAGACATGGGTTCATCCCAAGAGGATGGTCTGTTCTAAGATCAGAGGAGCTGCCAACAGTGGCAGCCTTGCCACGTAGGTACATAACACATACATGTATAATATGTAGTGTCAGAGATGGAACTTCCACTCCTAACCCCTGCCACTGTGTCTTCCAAATTATTTCATGTAGCATACACTGCCTTTTCTATCATTACTGGGCATCTGCCTGAGCAAGTCGGGCCAGTCATAATAATTCACCTGATAGGCAGTTCTTTGGTTTGTGGATGATCTAAGCGGGACCCATCAGAAACTTCCCGAGGACATTTGCAGAGAGGCAGAGCTTCCATCCCAGTCTCTCTAGTGATGAAGCTTGAAAATGTGAGACAGAGGAGTCATCAGTAGCCATATTGCCTGCTCTGTGGATGAATACAATTGACAGCTGATGCTGTCAAGCAAAGAGAAGGGATGAGACTCAGAGAAGGTACTGGGTGTGTCAAGTTTCTGAGACCCAACCACCCAGTTGTATCCAGATTTCCATCTCTTGTGTAGCCAGTCAATTCCCTTTCACCTGAAATGCTTTGAGCTGGGTCTCTGTCACTTCTAAACCAAAGAGTTCTGAGTAATAACAGCACTCAAAGTGTAATCAGAGGATCTGAGTTTGAGACCTGCCTCTGACCTTGGGAATTTATATTATAGGCATTCTGGCAAAATGACAATAACAATACCAGCACATTAGAGATGAGAAAATTCTTGCCTCGGTGTCTGGTATGTAATTATAGACTAGAACAGCACTCAGAAATTAGTTACCTTCCTCTTTCCGTTCCCACTCCTCTCCAACCACCAGCTAAAAGCAACAGAGTGAGATCCCAGACACCCAGCAAAGTCCCTGTTCTTACTTTCAGTCCTCTAAGAAAGGCTCTGCTGTATATGTTTTAGTTTGGGATCCAGTATGGTTTCACCTGAATCAAGTCCTACACTGTTAAAGAAAAATATAAAAGCAAGTCTTTTTGATCATTTTCCTTGCCTGAGAATCCATATATTTCCCTCTTTCTGAATAACTTCATGCCTTTTCTTAATGTCTGTGATAATGTACAGATCTACAAGCAATTAACCTGTTCCTTGTGGCTCATGTTCAGAACTAAACGCTCATGTTCAGGAAGTAAACGCTGGCAAAGTCTTAAAACACCCACAGAAGTCAGACAATACAACTGTCAACAGAAAAATAAAAGAACATTTCATGTTATTCAATTTCAACAATATCTGTAAACATCTTGAGGAAGCCAAAGTCTTCTATTGATCAGTTTAATATGTCATTCTACTCCAGAGGAAAATGGTAATAAAATGAATGTCGTTAATGTTCAGAGACTACGTCACAATATACTATGTGTGACAGGTCTCTCTGTACTCAGAATTTTCCACATTTACAAATAAAAATCATCTCGTCCGCTTCCTAAAATTGTTCCCTGGTATAAAATTATATCTGTGTAATTTTATATTTCAAACTCTTATCTTGTTCTCATTTGCGCATTTTCCTCCTGCTTCTGCTTTGGTGAGGTAATATATTTATATCCTCACTTCGAGTTCAGAGACAGCAGAGAGAATGAGATAAACACACCAGGGGCCTGACAAGGCCACGGAATACCTCACTCTGTTCCTGTATACTGCCTTCTATTACAGAAACGCACTTGTCCTTGGAAAAGTATCTGTTTATTTCCTACTTTTGAATAGCTCACTGTCTTTATGCCACTCTACTGCCGAAGTTCCATCAGATTAAAAATAGAAACTAAGCCAGGAAAAACAACAGACAGGCTTTGGTGTCTCAGAAACCATGTACACTTGCCAATTAACATGGAGTATCATTTCTTTGCATACGAATATAAACACCTGGCATTTAAAATCTGCTTTTAGCCACTGATATTTAGAAGAAAGGTTATGAGCTCTGTGGTCAGTAGATAGCTAGTTCCAGTCCAATTTCTGTTGACTAATTATATTTCTCCAATGAAAAGTAATTTATCCTTCTGAGTATTATGTCTCCACGTTTTGTAAGATGGGAATAATAATTACACATGACCAATAAGTGGTTTAAGGTAGAAATGAGATAAGGCATGTGAAATAAAATCTAAAGCATTTTTGCAAATACCATATTTTAGAGTCAAATCAACCCAAGTAAACTTCCCAGAAGGGTCATTGATGTTGTCTTCTGGAAGAATAGTCCTCACAAGACAAGTGTCAAATTGCTTCTTCTTTGCGGGAGGAGGGGGAAGTTAAACCACCTAATTAGCCATCCATATTTTTTTTAACCACTCAAAGTCTCACTTTCCACTGACATTTGAATGACCTAAGAACACTTCTGAATTGCTAATGGAAGAGAGGCACAGAGGTGACTACAGTAAAAACACCTGCTGGGGCTGTGACAGAACTGTTACTCATAATGACCCCAGAATCAAGAATCAATGCCCCATATATCAGTCAAATGGAATTCTTACTTGGTATGCGGTTAACTGAGGGAGCTCTTGAGATTCTTAAGTAACTGTTTTAGAATTGATCGCATGCAGGCTTGATGGTTTGCACCACGGGACTTTAGAAAGCCAGAGTGATGCTTCTAAGATCCAGCATTAAGCATGGTATTTATCTGTTCTACATGCTGCAGTGGCTCCCCACGTAGGGCTTAATCCTTCCATACGATACCCCAAATCTTTTCCATCTGACTTCATTCTCTCTCCTCTCATGCCACTGTTCCCACACGGTAGGCTGGCCTCTCCAAGTTTCTGTGCATGTCATACCCTCATTGGTGTGTGTAAACGGAGGCTTTTTTTGTCCCATGGAACTGTATTATCAGTATCTCTAAAGGGCACTTCCTACTGCCCTTTCCCAGTAGGAGGTGAATAAGTGCTGATGAAGCAGCCTGTAAGAACTATATATTCTATTTCAATGTGAAAAGAGCAATCTCCAGAGACAGCAGAGACTAGATGGACCACCTTTTTGCTTTTCGTCTGCTGTGTGGCTGTCAGGAAGGTCATCTGGGCTGCTCTAGCTTTCAGTGGAAAGGAATCTACCTTACATGCCACCAGGCAGTTGTCATTGAATTCATGATCCTTTCTTAACTCATGATTTTCGTTATCCTCATGTTGCGAAAGCCAGGGATTTCGTTGTTTAACAATTTCATACCAAACAAAGCCAGACAGTCATTTATAAAACATGTAAGTCTCAGAGAGTGGCAGAATATGGTTTAGAAAAACATAAATCTTGGATAAATATTTTAAAGTATGTCATACCTTTTAAAAGACATTAACTCACAGTAGACTCCTCGGAAGGCTCCTTTTTAGCCATGAAAAAAATGTCAAAAATACTATGCACTGAATCAATATTTCACAGAATAAATAAACATAGTCCATTATGAATAGAAAGAACCCATCAGTAAATTTGGAAACGCTTATACAAAAAGATTATTGCTTAGACTTAAAAGGATGTGGTTATCTTACATTTTTGACAGAAATATTTGGCCTGGGGTAGAGACGGGCCTCAGGCTAGAGAGTAGAGTTAGGCTGCATTTGCCTCAGAAGGCTGCTGGTGTCCTGGAAAGATCAACTCCAAACCCGAAATATGTGAACATTTCTTAACTTTATGGAATACAACAGGACACCAGCACCGTCCACACCACATCCTTTGATTTGTTTCAAGATATTTCTCTGTAGGAGAGAATTTGAATCTATAACTGAAGCTGAGATATATAGAAATATACCTGGTGGGCCTTTTTCACCAGTGAGAATGAATATATAAAAATTGCAAAAAAGCTTTAATTTTTAAATGCTTTAATGCCCTTCTGTTTGATTAGCAATAAATGCAATCTTTCTCAGTACCCTGCTCTCTCATTTTCCCCCCTCCGCTGGTGGTAGAACAGATGTTCACCTTTGTAGGGGTCGCAGATGTCCTCATATCTGCCTTGGGTGGGTATCTATCTATTCCTCTGGTACCTGAGGTTCTGCTCACCCTTTGCCCTGTTGGAGGCTACACCTGGGGTGCCAGGCTGTGGTTTTTTCAGCTACTGATTTTCTACTCCATCCTCTCTGGCCAGCAAAATAGTTGTTTGTTTGCTATCCATCTTTCCAGGTATTGTTGGAATAAGCAACATTTAGGAGTTTCCTATCAGAGAGTTATTGAGCCCACAGAGCTCACAGGCATTAGGGAGAAGGGATGATAATGGTGGGACTTGGTGATGGTCTGGGCTGGGCAGAGAGTAGTCAGAAGAGCTTCCTAGTCATCTGAGAGCTCTGCAGTTTAGGGTGTTAAGAGCAGAAGCCTAAGAATCAAGCGTCCTAATTTTAATCCTAATTAACTAGCTCTATGACCTTGGGTAAATTATTGAATCTCTCTTCTCCTCAAATGTAAAATGTGAATAATGAAAGTTCCTGCCTGATGGCCTAATTGAGAAGCACTTAGCCTTATAATTGGTGTAAGGTAAGCACCCTCGGAAAGTCTCTTGATATATAGCCTTCTAATGTCAAGCACAGTAATGATGGCGTACCTCCATTTTTTTCCATTGAGGTGTAATTTACATATAACATTATATTAGTTTTGGGGATACAACATAATGATTCAATATTTGTATATATTGGAAAATGATCATCACCAAAAGTCTAGTTACCATCTGTCACCATACATGGAAACAATTTATTTTCTTATGATGAGAGTTACACCTCCATTTTTAATTATTAATCCATCAGCAACCTATATTTGATGAACTTTTCTCTTTTATAATGGGCCAAACATTGCCTTTCATTAACTTCATCCATGAATTCTGCCATCAGCTGCTGTGGTAAGTGAGAGTTTGCTCTTTTGCATGTATTGGTTTTTAAAATATCTGAAGGCAACTATCCTTTCCCCATGAGCTTTCATCATTTCGGGGTAAAATGACCCACTATTTCAAAAGAAAAATACCAAGTCCTAAAGCCATTTTGTCCTCCTTCTTGTCTATACACATTCTAGTTTATCAGTACCTTATTAAAGTGTATCACCCAGAATATTCCAAGTGTGATTAAAAATATGCAGTGCAATTGAACTTCTACTGGTGCAACTTAATATCATATTGGCCTTCTCACCACTGCTGGGACAATGGTGGTGCAAAGTGAGTTTTAAATTACCTAAATCTCTAGAGTTTTTCACATTCCTGTATATCTTGCACTTGTGCAATTGATATTTTTAAGTTACACACTGGATTTATACTCCCCGTGGCTAAATTGAATTTATCAGATTCAGCTGTTTCAAACTGCTGAGAAATTATGGATCCCTGATTTGATCATTCACTGTTACACAGTTCTCCCTCCTTTGTGTCATTCTCAAAAATTATAGGCATGCCATGTATCTTTATGTCATTTATAAAAATCTTGTCCCCAACTTCCAGTTAAATCTGATGAATTAAACAGAATTATCTCTGCTCCTTTCTCTTTTTTTTAATTGAAGTATAGTTGACTTACAATATTAATTTCTGCTGTATAATAAAGTGATTCAGTTATATATATCTTTTATATTCTTTCCATTGTGGTTTATCTCAGGATAATGATTATAGTTCCCTGTGCTATACAATAGGACCTTGTTCTTTATCCATTCTATACTGAATAGTTTGAATCTGCTAACCCCAAACTCCCAGTCCATACCTCCCCCTCCCCCCTCCGCCTTGGCAACAACAAGTCTGTTCTCTATGTCTGCCTGTTTATGTCTCGTGGATAGGTTCATTTGTGTCATATTTTAGATTCCACATATAAGTGATATCATATCCTATTTGTCTTTCTCTTCCTGACTCACTTCATACATAGTATGATTAGTTCTATCCGTGTTGCTGCAAATGGCATTATTTCATTCTTTTTTTGTGGCTGAGTAATATTCCGTTGTATATATGAACCACACCTTCTTTATCCATTCATCTGTTGATGGACATTTAGGTTGCTTCCATGTCTTGGCTACTGTGAAGAGGAATGCTATGAACATGGGGGTGCATGTATCTTTTTGGATTATAGTTTTGTCCAGATATATGCCCAGGAGTGGGATTGCTCTTTTCTGAAAGTCTGTTTAAATGACAGATAAGAGGGAGAAACTTAACTACTTGCAGAGATGGCTGCCAACAAGAAATAACCCCATTCCTGTGTAGAATCTTAGAGAGGCTCTGGAACTGGAGGCACCAGATGCTCTGAGAAGCTGGGTTCAGATTTGGAGCTGGGAAATTGTGTGAATTCTACAAAAGGATCATTTTGACTTTCAGTTCCTCTTCCTCATCTCATCCATCTCAGTGGTTTCCCCTCTACTGACTTTGTGGTATTGAAGCCATTTTGCCCTCCTCCTCCATATTCACTCCAGTTTATAAATAACTTGTTAGAGTAAATGACCCAGAAAATTCCAATTCCAAATCAAGTAAGTGTTCCAACGAACACTTTTTTTTTTTTTTTTTAAGAAATTGAATCAGTTAAGTCCTGGATTTGGGACTACCAATGGAGATTAAGGGTGGAGGTGAGGTGATATACTGAAAGCAAAATGATGCAGTTAAAACTATCAGAGTGAATCATGAAAACATCCCCCCAGAATAATTTCTTGCTCAGATTCAGAAAGTTACATCAAGATTTCTATCTCCAGGCAGAAGATTGGGAGCTGCTTCTTCTTTTGTGGTAGCACTGACTACCACAAAAGAAAAGGTTTAGAGACACTGAAACGTGAAGCACCCATTACGCTTTCCAAGGCCTCACTCAGATATGAATGAATGGCCAAGAATCCACAAATATATAAATAAATCTACAACATGAAAGACAGTTTCTATCATATCTATTTATATTATTCCTAAAGCAATGATAAAATATATCAAATCCATGAGACAAGACAATATAGAATACTAAAAAAGGAAGAAAATAGTAAGAAAGAGTTCTTCCAAATTAATATAGGTATGCAAATTTTTAACGCAATCGAAAGATTGAAAGGTAGGAAAAAATCTCATGTAAATTAGCGCAAAAAGGCAAACTATGTCCCATAAATAACTAACAGGAGTTCCACAAAGAGGAGAAAAAGGGTCGGGGGGGGGGGGAATTAAATAAAGAATAATACTGGAAATTTTCCCATTAGTAAAGAATTCAAGATTATAAAACCCCAAATTGTCCAGATCAGTAAATGTAAAAATAGCACCCCAAAGCATATTTTCATGGTATCTGAGCACCCTGGCTCTGAAGAGAAGTCCTCAAGAAATGCCAGAGTGGGAAAGAAAAGGCAGGCTTCTCAGCAGACTGGGAAGCTGCATGGCATTGGACGTCTTTATGTTCTAATTTCCTAGAAAGCTGAAAGTGAGAAAATGATGATGTAATATCCTCAAAATTCAAGATAAAAACTATATCCAACCTAGAATTAAAATTTTTACAAGACTGATGATGAAAATATGAACATAGTCTTTCTTTCAGAAAGAATTACCAGAGGATATAGTCTTGCCAAAGGAAGAAAACACCCGAGAAAATGAAAGCATTGTAATTGACTGACCTAGGCCAGCTCTGACTCAAGCTATGAGGGGGGCTTTACTCAGTGAGGGGAGAACAGGCTGAAGTGGGAGAAAACCAGGAGAAGGTCTCGTTCTTGAACACCACAGTACAGGAAGAAAAACCTCTTCATACTAACAAGTTTTAAGCTTCTATTCAAGTCAGATCCACTAGCATTCTGTTAACCTAATGGTTCTCAACACCTTCAATTTCATCCCCTGCCCAGGGGACATTTTACAAAATTTGGAGACACTTCTGGTTGCAACTTGTAGGGAGACAGGGGCACAATTGGCATCTAGTGGGTAGAGACTATGGGTACTGCTAAACATCAGTGCTCCACAACAAAGAATTATCCAGCCCCAGATTAAACTTAAGGCTGACACCAAGGAACCCTGTGCTAACCTAATCAAGTCCCACGGACAAGCCCAATGTCAAGTGGTTAGGAAAGACCCACCAGGAGGTTAGGGCAAGGGTCTAAATGTATAATACTGCTGAAAATGGAGTGAAGAATCAGATGGGTAATTTGATCTGACTCATTAGTGTACAAAAATTGAAAATTCCTTTCCAAGAATGTGGACAAATCTTTCATGGGAAATGGGTATTGCGTTTATTTCCTAGAAAGGAAACTAGGGATTATTATTGAATTTCTTTGATTCTAAGATGCGTACTTCTTTTTCACATTCAAACATCTCTTACTATTGATGGTGTATAGATTTAATGAAACACATTAAATGCTTATTATGTACGTGGCCCAAGATAGGCAGTAAATTCAGAAGAACTCTTAGAGATAGAAATAATTACATTTTGCAGATATAAGTGAGGATGAGAACCCCACTCCACATGCTAGGTGGACAACATTGAAGTCATAACATCTCTATTTGTGTTTCTCACCTACCTGCAAAATGAGGATACTGGTTTGATATCGCTAACTTGTACATTATATGGAATAACACATGCAAAGTAACTCACAGTGCCCACACAGAAAGCATGCATGATAAAGTACCACAAATATATCTCACATGGTGTTAGACTCCTGGCAACTACCACCTAAATTCAGTGGTCTGATATTTTTGTTCTCTTACAGGGCTCGGGCTTAACACACATATTCCTTAACATGTATAAAAACAGCAGGCTAATCAGTGGAGCTCTTTTGGGTGTTCAGAAATACATTTATAAGGTAATGTTGAAGTCAGCATTTGTAAAGAGGAGTTAAAACAAATCTTGTGACATATTAAAGAAAATAAATGAGTAACACTTTAGCTGGCTTCAATATTTATTCCTCTAGATCAAAACTTACATCAACCTTCCCATTAAAATTTACTCTGAGCACCTTATATATTAGTTAATATGAAAATGCAGTTTTTCCTTATACTCTAAATTGTCATGAATATAAATACATATTATGATGAATAGATAGACCTTGGAAATTGACTGCATTTATAAAGGGGGGAAATCACATAGCAATAACTTTCTATTACCATGACTGTGTAGGGAAGAAATCCTATGTTACTGTGGTACAAAAACAAAAATATGTTTAGCGATGAAAGATAAGTCATAGGTGGGAGTCCTGGGAGAGCTGCCTGCTCCTTTGACTGATGTTCCAACCATATCTTATGCTTGCATCTTCTCGAGCAGATCAAATTCATTTCTAACACATTTTTGCTTCTGAGTTAACATTTTAAGATTGACTGTGGCTTGGATCATCTGGCTTTCCAAATAGATCTGGGAGTGTGTAGCTGCATACCAATGAGGACTTACAATTCATTTCAAATAAAGCTCAAGGCCACTGCAGTAAAAGTCCAGGGCTATCACAGAAAGTGACTACTTACTGATAGGATATGCGCTATGTCAATTTGCCTGTATTTTGTGTTTCTCTACCGTTAGGTACCACATACAGTCTTGTCACTGTGGGGAGTTAGAGAAAGTGGTTGGCACAATTTTGTGATGATTATAATTCAGCCTCAAATTACTGAGAATAAGATGTTTGGTTGATTTACCTTTGTATTATTAGAACCCCTGTGGTTTGCTGTCTTAACAATGAGGACTCTAATGACTGAATGACATACCCAGAAATACTTGTTCTGGGCTTTCTTCCAAATTGTAAAGAAGATGGCAATGTCATGGCTGCCTTATTTTGACCGTGTAATCCTAATCAAGGTCTCAGGTTAGATTCAGAGATGGTGGCACTGAATGGGGAGAAAGAACCATAAATTAAGAGATGAAAACTGGTTTTAGTCTTGATTTTCTACAACTCTGGACTGTCACTCAACTTCTTTGGATTTCCTAGGCTGGGTTGATGCAGTGACTCTCCATCTTGGCTGTACATCCTAATCACCATAGAATTCTGTAAAATATGTTAATGCCTGCCTTACTCCCAGGTTATTTGGTGGGAATCTCTTTAGTAGAGACCTGAGTCTCCATATTTTTTAAACATCCCCCAGATATTCCAGTGGAAGCCAGGATTAATCCCACTCCTCTGGCTGATTCCTAAGAGCTTTTCCACACTACTTAGTACAGGTGGGGGACTTGCTATCCATTCACCTTTTATTCCTTTCCACCAGATTTTTATTTTACCCTCCACTTATTTTCTTTTTCCTTCTTATATGACTGACTTGCCAACCCCTACCCTACAATTGTGAGCTCATTTTCATGATGTGTGGCAACATAAACCTGTATTACTGGTAAAATCAGGCAAAATTTTTAAATCAGTATTTTCCTCATACGAAGACACAGTGCTGAGGTTCCTTCAGGTTCCAGAGCTGAAATCTGTCCTGGAAAAAAAACCAAAAACATAGTTACATGGCAAATGGGGTGGGATAGACATGGCTCGCATTTGTTCTTTTTCTGAGTCTTCTGATGGAAGAATTTCTTTGGGAAAAAAAGGTAACTACTTGACAGAACAGTTACTTCCTGTTGAAAATTATTCCTTGTAGCTTTAAAAATACAATTCTTCCTTGTATCTTTAAAAATAAATTAGTTTGGTTATACTGTGTTGTTTATGAACTGTACCTGTGAAGACCACCGGCCCCACATACAAGGGATTTCTCAATTTCTCCTACTAAAGAAATCCTGGAGCATGTACCGTTTTATATTCTGATGGTGAGAGTCTGAGTTGACAGTCTAGATTAATGCAGCCTTCAGCCTCCAAATCAGGAGATTAGCAAATTGTAGGGAAGCTGTGATTGGTGGATACAACATTGCTATCCGATGTGCTCTAATTGACACCTGGTGGATAGAATTTTTTTCTATGTGATTGCTTATAAAATTCTTGTAGATAAAAACTCTAATAAAGAGCTCGCTTTGTTATTTATTTTGACTTGACTTTACCAAATGCACTGCAATCAATCATCATCTACTTCATTTCTCTCTTTAGAGCCTAGAATGAATAACCTTAAATTAATCAACTGATTACAAATTCCTTAATTCTATGCATTACATTTCTCATTCTTTGCAGTTCTTTTAACTAAAACTAGGAATTAGACTCATGGGGCTATGCTGTCAGTACTGGCTAGGTATTTAGTAGTGACAGACTTACATTGTTTCCATACCTCTGGGAAGTTTCCAGGAAGGACAAAATTACATTCATTAAATATCTGAATTACTTGGAAGGAGAATAGAATTCTGTCTGGTCATGCCCTTGAGAAGTGTACATTTTTATTGTCTCAGTCTCCCTCCAGTGGTTCTTTGGGGAATCAGGAAAAATCCAGTAAGTCAACCCCTTCTCTTGGTTAAATAATCACCCAGAGCATCAGGTAAATATATTCATTCATTCATTCTTTTTTTTTTCCAACAGATATCTATGAGTGCTGACCGTGTGTCAGACACTGTCACAGGCAGGCCCTAGGGATGAGAAATTAACTAAACAAAGACTCTGCTTCCGGGATTCAGCTAATAGAGAAAGGTCAAGTGACACTAAGTACTATGGAAGAAAATAAAGAGGGTAATGGACAGAGAGGGAGGGAGAAAGTGCTGTGTCATATATCCAGTAGTCAGGGAATTTCTCTCTAGTACAGTAACATTTGAGCAGTACATAAAAGAAACAAAGAAATCAATCAAGCTGATATCTAGGGGAAAGTTTTCACGGCAGCAGTAACATAGTGTGCAGAGGCTCTCAGGCCACAGAGTTCTTGGTCTGTTTGGGAAACAGCAAGAAATCTGGTGTGGCTGGAACAGAATGATGAAGAAACAGGGTTGCAGAAAGGTCAGATGCTCAAGAAGGATCAGGTCATTAGGGCTCTGTAGGTCATGATAAGGACTTTGCTGTTTATTCTGAGAGAGATTGTTGAACTCCCTCATTCTTATTTTTGAAGGATCAGTCTGGCTTCTGTGAAGAGAATAAGCTTTGCAGGCAGTCTTTGGGGCAGAGAGACCAGTTCAGAGGCTTCTTACATGGTTCAGGTGAGCAATGGTGATGGGTTGGCTTAGGGAAGTGTGACTGAGGTGGTATTAGGTGGTCAAATTCTGGACTCATTTTGAAGATAGACCTGAGAAATTAGATGATGGATCGAGTGTGGCATGAGAAAAGAGAAAGAAATCAAGAACACTCTCAGTTTTGTTCTACAGATCATTGTCTTGAGTTCTATTATAGAACTATCTCAGGTTTGAGAGGGAGAGAAAACAGGATTCAAAATCTTCTGTAAACTCTGGATGATTTTCTTAAATGTTATGAGCCTCAGTTTCTCCAAAGGTACTTTACTAATAACTATATCTAACACATTAGTTTAAATTAAGTAATAACCATAACTGTATTAAATTCTATATGTACATCTTAATCTTCACAGCAACACTATGAGAGAAGTGATGTTATCCCAGTCATATGGATGAGGGAACTAAACCATGAAGAGATTACAGAATTTGTTCAAGGTCATACAGAGCTAGATCTAGAATTTGAAATCAGGTCTGTTTGATACCAGAACCCAAGTCCCCACACAGTTCATTGACAACCATAAAAATAATAGTAATCATACTAATACAATAACATTGTGTACAGCATGCGATGTCTTCTGTTTATTTCCTCACATACATTATTCCTTTTAATTCTTGCAACTCCGTACCAGGTCCATGTATTATCTTTCTCTTACAAATGAGGAAGTAGAGGTTTGTAATGCTCATCTATACCACATAGCCAATCAGATAGCACACCTGGAAGACTGGCTTAAAACTCAGATCAACACTACACAGAGCTCTCTGCTCAACTAATGCCAAGATGCTTCTCTACCTCAAGGATTTAGTGTGCATTCCTTCCGTAGATGTGGGGAAGGGGGGAGTGGCAGGAAAGCTGAATGTGGAGATTCTTATAAAAACCCCTAAATCTCTGAGGAACAGCAGGCACCTGCCCACATAAGATGCCAGAGCAATAAGCAGGGACCGGCCACTTCAACTCTCTGGTACATTTCTCTGAGGTTAATACCGCAAGATGTTAATCTGCTTCTTCCTCCAAAACCAGAATTTATTTCATTTTTCATTGCTTAATTTTTCAGAAATGATAGGTATTTATCAGACAGAACACTTTTGCAATTCATAAGTACTCTCCTTTCACCAGCAAATCCAATAGTTTCATGTTGTCAGGAAAAAAGAGATCAAGTAAAAACCGGGTCCTTGTTGGAATTTTTCTTTTCCTTGGTGGAATGAAAGTAAAAAAAAAAAAAGGAGAAGAAAAAGAAAGAAAAGGAAAAAAAATCGTCAGCTATTTCAAAGGTAAAATCTAACTGCATTTGGAGGATAATAAAGAAGAGAAATGTAATTTATTATAAAACAACATTAATAGATTGGTTTCCATTTGTTCTAACCTCAGTTGCTATGAAGTCCCAATATAAATCCAGCTGAATGTTTTTTCAGTGGACTTGTAGTTTTTTTTCTTGCCACCATTTGGTCAAAATCTCAAAGGAATTAAATCAGTTCTTGAGTATGAAGTGTATATGATATGAAATTGTGAATTAGTGGGACTTACAATGTAACAGCATATCAATATTTGAAGATATTGGTACTTGATATCCTGTCAAGGAAAATTTCCCTCCAGATTTTAAGCTGGAAAGTCACTGGAATAACTGTTCAGAAACGAATCACAACTACATGATTTTTTAGATTTTTGGTATGTATGTTGAGAATTGTGTACAAATGGAAATGTCTGTATACTGATCCTCAAAACAACCAGTAACACCTCAATTATGAAAGAATTTCTTGAAGCAAAAAAAAAAAAATCAGTTCTTTATAAACCTACTTTTAGAAAGGCAGAGATTAAGGCAGTTATAGAGAGCAGTAGACAGAACTCCTTAGAACTGTCATTTAAAAGGGAGAATCCATTTATCCTGATGCTGAAATGCAGCTACAGGGATATTTCTGTATATTCTGTAGCACCATGGAAAAAGGTACGAAGGGAGTAGGTAGGATGCTTAATGGCGGTTGAGGTATGATGTCTTGATTTCTAGAACATTAAAGGTGCAAACATTTATTGAACACCCTTGACACGGCTGACACATGACTAAGCATTCTCATATGCTAATTTAATCTTCAGGACTACCACCAGAGCGAGAGAGTTTTGTCCTTCCCATTTCAGAGATGAGGAAACAGTCTCAGAGAATTGAAAATGTCTAAAACACATATGGAGTACATGGGGAGCTGCTAGGATATACATCCATATCTGTATGACTTCTCCTCATGGCTGCTGTACCTTGCAGTGCCTTTTCTTAGCATCATAACCATCCACTAACTTCCCTGTAAAATGGGAGTATTTTTCTGAAAAGATTAACTTTAGATAACATGTGTAAAGTGTACAGTATAATGTCTGGCATGTTTTAGGAAGTTTTATTGTTTTGTTGTTTTTGTTTTTTACTGAGAATGCTTTCTGTTTTATGGAGTTACATGACCAGAGTGCTAAGGGCAAACCATCAAAGTTCGTAATGGTGTCTTGACATTGAAAAGTAGAGAATGCAAATTACTAGAGTTTAAATTAGTAAAGAGCTATTAGTTATATATTATGTGTAAAATATATATAATATAATACTGTGTATGTATTTTAACCTTAAAGGTTTTACCTGGTGCATGTACCAGTCAGGGTTGTACAAGAGAAAAAGAACCAGTAGGATGGAGATATGTATACTATAATATTATGTAATGTTATACAAATATAATACTACAAGGTACAAGATTATAATATTACAATGATGTATAAAAATTATAATGTTACATATATGTATGTAATGTGTCTGCAGTCCACAGACAGAATTTCTTCTTCTTCAGGATACTTTACATTTCCCCTTAAGGTCTTTCAGCTGATTGGATGAGGCCTACCCCTACCCAGGTTACCAAGGATAACCTTCAACTGATTGCAGATGTTAACCACATTTACATAATATCTTTATAGCAACACCTAGATTAATGTTTGATTAAATAACTCGGTCCTATTGCCTATAAATTTGACACATAAGACTATCTATCACAGTACTTATTTGCCTCACTGTGCAAAAGCAGGAAACTTGCCTGAATCGTTTTGTCACACTTGATAATCAAGGTATTTTTTAGGTTATCTCCCATGTGGGTGGGGGAACCAATGGGGGAAGAGGGATGGCTTTTCCTTGTGTCTGCACATTTTCCTTAAAAAGTAACTATTGTAGTATTTGTTCTTGCTTATTGAATTATTTGCAAAATGCCCTGAATTCAATATTTTCTTGAAGGCAAACACTTGTTAAATTATTCATAGTGCTTCTTTCTAAGAATAATTTGATTACCTGCTGCCTACGTCAGCTAGGAGACTGTAGTACAAAACTTTGAGGTTTATAATGTTTTATGGGCATTTTTCCTTGACTAATCTAACCTGTATTTAGAAATGGGAAAATGATAAACTCTGAAAGCAATTTATGGAGTATGCTTTATGCTAATGGGGATTGGGATTTTAGAAAAGGTGATCAGAGAAAGCCTTGCTGACAAATTGACATTTGAATAAACATCAAAAAGAAATGAAGAGGAGAGTCATGTAGACAACTGAGCAAAAAGTATTCTAGGCAAAGTTCCTCTGATTGGAGGATTTCTGGTGTGCTCCAGCAAAAATGAAGAAGTAGTGTGGCTAGAGGGGAATTAATGAGAGGAAAGTGATAGTAAAAGAGAGCAAAGACAAGGAGAAGCCTGATTCATGTAGACTTTTAGGTCTTGTTGTTGTTAATTAGATCGTTTTTAAATAATACTCTCTTCCCTACTTCCATGGGAGGATATACTTCCTTGCCCCGATTTTGTTGACTTGGCAATGTAACTGACATTGTAACCAAATAAATATGCTGCTCCGATCTCCTTCAAAAAAGCCTGCTTCAGCCGTCATAATTGGAACTAGAGCTTCTAGTATGGTCCCTGTGATACATTACTATGTTCACCCAGAGACTGTACTTCTACTGGGCTGTTCTTAGCCAATTACTGAGCATTGCATGTGCATGAGTATCATTTTTGTGGAACGCAAGTCCCCTGGCATGGGACTTTTGGCTCAAAGTTTCCACATTGGTCTAGCTGACACTTTCTTAGAACTGCACTGCAATCTGATATTCACACTACCCATTTCTTCTTCCTTCCCCACTCCTTATAAAATTGTCAGACCTGCATTGCAACTTTGCACTGAAAATTCCTCCTGCCTACTACTATCCAATTCTTTGTCCTTCACTGGCCTTCTTCTACTGAATCTCTTGCACGTCTAATCCCTTTCTAGCATCTTGTTTTTAGCAGATCTGAACAGACACACTTAACTTGGCTTCATACTGTTATATTGTACTCCCTGCACCTTGATTTTGGCTTCTCATGTGACATGCGTTGACCAAAGGTAAGGGCTAGGTGAAGCAGAACTGGACACAATCTCTAGCTTGAATCAATTGCAACTGAGCCTAGACTACCATCACAAAGTCAGAAACAATCATTCCACAGCCATGAGCATAGATAAAGTATTGTAGTTTTAGCCATTGAGATTTAGCATAGTTTGTCATACAACGTTATTGTGACAACAGCTAATTGATACACATAGTAAAATTTTGACTTTTCCTCTGAATTAGATGGAAAACCATTAGAGAGGTTGAAACACAAGATGAGGTAATCTGAATGATCCTGTTTTAGCAGGTTTATTTATGTTCTTTTTTTAAATTGAAGTATAGTTGACTTACAATGTTGTGTTAATTTTTGCTGTACAACAAAATGATTCAGTTATACACATATATACATTTTTTAGTATTCTTTTCCATTATGGCTTATCACAGAATATTGAATATAGTTCCTTGTGCTATACAGTAGAACCTTGTTGTTTATCCATTCTTATTTAATAGTTTGCATCTGCTACTGTTACATTAGCAGGTTTATTTTTATTACAATGTTGATAATAGAGGTGAAGAGATAAAGGGCAAAAACAGAGAAATCCACTATTTGGCTTATGAAATAATCTAGTCAAGAGATAATGGTGGTTTTGACCAAGATGGAGAGAAGTGGTAGAAATCATGATATTCTTCAAAGATAGGAAAGACTGGATTTATAGATGGGATGAAGTGTAGTGTGCAATAAAGAGGAGAAAATGACAACACCAAAGTTTCTGACCTGAGCAATTGGAATGATGGAGTAGTCTCAACTGAGATAAGAAACAGTCTGAAATCAGGCTTTATAGATACTTGAACATTTCAGCTGCGATCATCTGTATTTCCATCACACTTTAGCCACCCTCTCCCACAGTTATTTCTCGGGCTTTGTCATCACCAGTAAATATATCACTTCTAGAATCTAGATTTTGCGTATGCGCCACTCCAGTAACTATCTCTTATTTTTCAAGTTTACCAAATCCAGTAACCCACTTTGAGAATGTTTCAATGTTATCAGGAGTTACAAATTTTATACTATCCACCTCATAATCTATTTTTTTTCCTTCTAACATAGGACACCATACTTTACTATTAAGACTCCCAGTCTAAATTTTTCTCAGGAATACTCACCCACTCAACTATCCTGCTCAGCTGTTCACATCTAAGGCCAGCTCTCTCCCATGCTCAAGCCAATTGCTCCTGCAATTACCCAATCTATCTACCAATGTACCAGCTTCTGCTCTGCTACTAAATCATTTCCATCAGCAAACAAGTGTGCCTAAATAGGTCTAGTATGAAATATCTGCTTCTCTTTCCAACCACCCAGGGTGTCCCATGATGGAGGGTAGAGGTCAAACTAACCACATGAAGAAGACTGGCCACCCCGCCAGTCAACTCACTGGATCTTATGAGTCCTGATATCAGGGCTCCCTCAGCTTCATACACACAAGCAACCCCAACTGCAATCTAGGGGCCAGTTATTCCTGTTGTCCAGGCAACAACACTGTCCTACCACTAAGCCATTGCATCTTTCAAGTCAGCTTGTTACAACACTGATGACTGTGACTGTCATGATTATGGACCCAGAGCTGTAATTGATGTATTGATGGCATAGCTTATTGGAGCTTCAGCTATCATATCAGTAAAATGGGAAGGATAATGTAACCCAATCCAAAGGACTGCTATGAAACTTAATTGTCCCCATGCACAGAATAAACTCTTAGTTTATTTTAGGAATATCTATAAAGACTTTACTTCGTTTAGATTTCACCAGGACACATGACCAATTACTAAAGTGATCATGTGAAATATATATCCAGCTTAAATTTGGGAAACATACTGAAGTAGATAGATCAGGTAAGATAAAGATAGCAAATAAAATATAGATATATGTAGTGACAGATGAGTATTATAAAACAAGAACCAATGTTTTCAAGAAACATCCCATTGACATGTAATCAGACACAAATTAATACATGGATACAAATAGCAATTATGCTGTTACTTAACATAATATAAAAATGTGTAAACATCATGGCCAACAGATGAGACTTATAGCACCTATAAGAAAATTTATGACCAATAGCATAAAATAAGAAGACCCATGGAATTAGAGGTTTGTTTGTATTGGCGTTTCATGACAAGTTTAATTCATTCACATATAAAAGGATTATATAACATTAGAAATGAATTAATATAATTCACCCCAATAATAGAGTAAAAGAATTTAAAATAAGTGAAAAAGTATATAACTGCTCCAACGTACATAGAAAAGGCATTTAATAAAAATCAAATTTATAACTTAAAGAGGAATAGAACAGAATTCCCTTGACATTATTATATATAACAAACTTTATGCTTAATTTTGAGACTACAGAACTATTCCACTTTGGAAAATGATTTAGTGATTATCTTAAAATTGAAAATATACATATCCTAAAACCCATGCACAACAGTAGTCATTACCTCTTAATATTCTTCAAAAGATAAATGCAGTGTGGTAGGTTCAGATGATACAGTACAATGCATCTCAAGGAGAACAAATCTCAAGGCGCAATTCTAGGGGAAGAAAGAAATTTAATCCTTTAGGTACCAGTGCAAGACCAACGTTGTCAGGCTGTTTTTGAGCATCAGAACTTTGCTACCTAAGATGATATGCAATTAAGACTGTAAGATTCCCTTACTTTATTTGGAACTATGATACATTTATAGTGTCATGTACAAATCTAGAGGCAAAAAAATTATATATTGCAAATGTGGAAGGTCTCAAAATTTTTTGACATGTAATGTTCTAGAATAGAGGTTAGCAAACTTTACTGTAAAGGGCTAGATAGTAAATATTTCAGTCTTTGTAAGCCACAAATGGTCTCTATCATAAATTCTTCTCTGTTATTTTTTCAACCGGCTAACATGTTAAAAAAATTCTTAGCTCTTTTATCTGATCCAGTGTAAGGACACACAATAATCTATTAGGTAAATTGGGCCTTTGGATGGAGCATTCAACATATTTAGTTACTGTGATTGTTTTATAGGCTTTATTCTTATAAAAATCTCTGGGGTTTAAAATGGGAATTATTCATAAGAAAGTCTTCACGGAACTTATGTTCAACACTCATAGTAATACCAAATAAGTAACTATTGTTCCTCAGTGTCTGATATATTACACAAAATGCATTTGATATCAGAAATTAAAGTCTGAAAAGTGTAGAGCTAGTTTTTAGAATGCTAAGTACCATAGCTACCTCACCCCTTTGGTGGTTCTTTCTCTACCATCTTTGTTCTTCCAAAACCCTTTTGTCTGCCCAAATTTAACAGCACTGAAAACTTCATTACTTTCAACACTGTAATCTGTTTTTATGTCTCTTCTCCAACGTTTTAATCATAAAAGAGAAAAACCAAATATTGATGGTGAAAAAAACTGTTTTCTATGCTCCCATGAAGAACTTACAAATCTTGGGGTTTATATTTTCTAAAGCTGTTAAATATTTATGAATATACCTGTTTATTTAAACAAAGCAATGATTATGTAATATAAATAGAGAAAACATTTGGGGATTTATTATATAAATTATATATTGCTGACCCTCAACACATCTCCACACCAATACAAAAAATGATTTATTTTCTCAATGGTGAGAGTTATTTAATACCTACCAAATATTTCAGAAGTCTTATTTTTGGATTCTTATTTTGCTGTAATGAGAGTTCGTGAATTTGATACTATTAAGGTATACCATTCGTGACAGCTAAGGAACCTGAGTTTCCAGGAGGTTAAGTAACTTGATTGAGGTCTCTTAGCCTATCAGGTTTTCCTTTTATCCTCAAGTCAGCATCAGCAACATGTTGTACATTTAATTGGACCTGAGAAGATGGAGATGAAACCATAAGAGTTTTAGCGCAGTGTGGGCCAGGGGACTAAGCTCAATTCAAGACTTTGCAAAAAAACAGGACAGTATAGAAGACAGTGCTTTTCATTATATAAATTCCATACTAAGTCAATTAATAACGATGTAGTGATTTCTACTATATTCTAGGACAATGTTAAGTTCCTTGGTGGATGGCAAAGATATGTAAACACTGTACCTGACCTCAAGGAGTGTATACATGATTTGGTGAAAAAAGACCAATAGAGACAGTTAATAATTCACAACAATCGATTGAGAAGTCAACTTGATTGGACCTAAAATAAATGCTGTATGTTCAGTTGGGAGATTTTACAAATTTCCCACTGAGAGTAAACTTGTCACATCACTTGCCCTTTGCTATGCCAACATATATTATAAAATTTGAGCAGAGGCAAAGTAAGCTGAATGATGGACATTCAATTAAAAAATAAAAACAGTTCCCCTTGGAAAGAGTAGAGAATAATATTGCTATTCAGCCATTTGTTTAGGAAATACTTAATAGTTGTTGACTTGAGGATTTTCTTCTTATACCAACCAATTCTCTGATTCCCCAACACCAACTTGTGTGTCCAAAAATTCAATTCAATTCTGACACTAATTATCCAGAGTTAGCCCAGCCTCCTTTGGTTAATTCTCAGTCCCATAAAACTGCCCTTGACTTAGACATCAGTTACAAATATGGTGTCCAAGGTACCTACATTTCTGCCTGGCCAGCTACAAATTCAGGGGTTCCCACAACACCCCTCAGGTTTGATAATTCACTAGAACAACTCAAAGAATTCAGGGGAGAACTTTACTTACTACTATTTATTATAAGGAATATAATTCAGATTAATATAAAGGATACAATACAACTTGTTACAAAGGATACAATAGCCAGATGGAAGAGATGCATAGGGTAAGTTATGGGGGGAAGAATTAGGGTTGTGAAGCTTCCATGCTCTCTCTGGGTACACCACCTTCACAGCACCTGGATATGTTCACCAGCCCAGAATCTCTCCGAACCCCATCCTGTAGGTCTTTTTCTGGAGGTTTCATTACATAGACATGCTTGATTAAATCACTGACATTGGTGATTGAACTCAACCTCCAATGGAGGTCAGAGATGGGGCTGAAAATTCCAACCTCTAATGACATGGTGGGTTCCTCTGGGAATCAGCCCCCATCTTGTGCTATCTAGGGCCCACCAATAGTGAGTTCATTAGTATAAACTCAGGTATGGTTGAAAGGAGCTCATTATGAATAACAAAAGATATTTCTATCCCTCAGGAGATTCCAAGGATTTTAGGAGCTCTGTGCCAGGAGCCAAGGACAAAGACTAAATATTATTTTTTTACTATACCACATGACTGAATAAAACGTCTTTAGATCAACTCTTTATTTATTGTCAAGATTATCAAACAATGTTTGAAGAAATAGCTAAAACCTGGAAAGATACCATTTTTAATAGCTAATAAAAGAAACTTCGGGGGTCTTATAGGGTAGGCAGATCCATGCAAATTTCAGATTGAGAATAAGACTATGCACTCCCATCCTATAAAAGTCAGTATGTGTCCAGGCTAATATATATATATTTTTTTTTTCTGTGAATTACAAAAGGGAAACTTTTTTTTTTATTATTAAGCTTCTGCCTCTGGGCAATTTTCCCTGAGTGGAAAGTTAAAAACTAGAACTGGTGAAAATTTATGTGCTACTATCTACATGCTATCCTGGATAATCTCTGCATTTTTCTCTTTGTTTTTATACTGAATTGAACACAGATATTCTTCATATCTTTGTAGACTCCTGAGTCTACCAAATTATAATCGAAAACTTTTCTTTTTCCACTAGTGACAAGAACCTAGCTGATTAAATCGTTTCCCTCTAGAATAGTGCTTGACGTTTATAGTAAGAGGACTTTTTTATAAAGGTAAAGAAATCTTAGGGTCACTAAATTTGTGAAGTTTTCTGTTGATTTCTCATCACAATTTTTATAAATGTTTTCATCATGTGAGTCTCGTATTTTAAAACAGATGGACCTGCATAATGACCTTAATAAAATTCTTGTTGTAGAAGTTCATGGATCCTAGATTTGATTTAAAATTATCTATTATTATTATGGTTTTTTATCAAGCATCTGATGTTTTTTATATTTTTCATACCTCATTCATCTTGTTTTAGTTTTATGTATGTATGTATGTGTATATATATATATTTTTTTCAAATTATTTTCCCATATAGCTTATTAGAGAGTATTGAGTAGAATTCCCTGTGCTATTCAGTAGGTCCTTGTTGATCATCTGTTTTATATAGAGTAGTGTGTATATGTTAATCTCAAAATCTATCTATACTGGAGGATGTTCTCTGTGCACTTGAGAAGAATGTGTGTTGTGCTGCTTTTGGATGGCATGCTCTATAAATATCAATTAGGTCCATCTGGTCTCATGTGTTATTTAAGGCCTGTGATTCCTTACTGATTTCCTGTCTGGATGATCTGTCCATTGATGTAAGTGGGGTATTAAATTCCCCCACTATTATTGTGTTATTGTTGATTTCTCCTTTTATGGCTGTTAGCATTTGCCTTATGTACTGAGGTGCTCCTATGTTGGGTGCATAAATATTTACAATTTTTATATCTTCTTCTTGGATTGATCCCTTGATCATTATGTAGTGTCCTTCTTTGTCTCTTGTAACAGTCTTTATTTTAAAGTCTATTTTGTTTTATATGAGTATTGCTATTCCAGCCTTCTTGTGATGCTGTTTGCATGGAACACTTTTTTCCATCCTATTACTTTCAGTCTGTATGTGTCCCTAGATCTGAAATTGGTCTCTGGTAAACAGCATATATATGAATCTTCTTTCCATATCCATTCAGCCAGTCTGTGTCTATTGGTTGGAGCATTTAATTCATTTACATTTAAGGTAATTACCGATATGTATGTTCTTGCTGCCATTTTGTTAATTGTCTTGGGATTGTTTTTGTAGGTCTTTTTTCTTCCTTTCCTCTATTGTTCTCTTGTCTTGTGATTTGAAGTCTTTCTTTAGTGTTGTGTTTGGATTGCTGTTCCTTTTTTGTGTGTGTGTGTCAATTGTAGATTTTTGGTTGTGGTTCACTGAGGTTTTGATATAGCAGTCTTTATATATAAAAGATTGTTTTAGGGCTTCCCTGGTGGTGCAGTGGTTGGGAGTCCGCCTGCCGATGCAGGGGACACGGGTTCGTGCCCCACTTTGGGAGGATCCCACATGCCGCAGAGCGGCTGGGCCTGTGAGCCATGGCCACTGAGCCTGTGCTCCGCAATGGGAGAGGCCGCGGCAGTGGGGGGCCCGTGTACCGCAAAAAAAAAGATTGTTTTAAGTTGCTGCTTTCTTAATTTCAAATGCATTTCCAATATCCTGCATTTGTACTCTCCTGTTCTCACAATTGCTGGTTTTTATATCATATTTGCATGTGGATGACCTCTTACCTTTACTGTATGTTTGCCTTTACTGGTGAGCTTCCCAATTCGTAATTTTCTTGTTTCTAGTTGTGGGCTTTTCTTTTCTGCCTAGAGAAGTGCCTTTAGCATTTGTTGTAAAGCTGGCTTGGTGGTGCTGAATTCTGTAACTTTTGCTTGTTTGTAACGCTTTTGATTTTTCTGTTGACTCTGAATGAGAGCCTTGCTTGGTAGAGTATTCTTGATTATAGTCTTTTCCTTTTCATCACTTTCAATATATCATGCCACTCCCTTCTGGCCTGTAGAGTTTCTGCTGAAAAATCACCTGATATCCTTATGGTGATTCCCTTGTATGTTATTTGTTGCTTTCCCCTTGTTGCTTTTAATATTTTCTCTTTGTCTTTGTCAATTTGATTAATATGTGTCTCAGCATATTCTTCCTTGGGTTTATCCTTTATGGGACTCTGTGCTTCCTGGACTTGGGTGACTGTTTCCTTTCCCACATTAGGGAATTTTTCAGTTATTATCTCTTCAAATATTTTATCAGGGCCTTTCTCTCTCGTCTTCTTCTGGGCCCCCTATACTGCAAATGTTGGTGCATTTAATGTTGTCCTAGAGGTCTCTTAAACTGTCTTCATTTCTTTTCATTCTTTTCTCTTTATTCTGTTCTGTGGCAATGATTTCCACCATTCTGTCTTCCATGTCACTTATGCATTCTTCGGCCTCATTTATTCTGCTATTGATTCCTTTTAGTGTAGTTTTCATTTCAGTTATTGTATTGTTCATCTCTGTTTGTTTATTCTTTAATTTGTGTAGCTCTTTTTTTATGGTGTATAATACTCTAGAATTCTTTATTTTTTTTTAACATCTTTATTGGAGTATAATTGCTTTACAATGGTGTGTTAGGTTCTGCAGTGTAAAAAAGTGAATCAACTATACATATACATATATCCCCATAACTCCTCGCTCTTGTGTCTCCATCCCACCTTCCCTATCCCAACCCTCTAGGTAGACACAAAGCACCGAGCTGGTCTCCCTGTGCTATGCACCTGCTTCCCACTAGCTATCTATTTTACATTTGGTAGTGTATATGTATACATGCCACTCTCTACTTCATCCAAGCTTAACCTTCCCCCTCTCCATGTCCACAAGTCCATTCTCTACATCTGCATCTTTATTCCTGTCCTGCCCCTAGGTTCTTCAGAACCTTTTTTTTTTTTTTTTAGATTCCATATATATGTGCTATCATACTGTATTTGTTTTTCTCTTTCTGAATTACTTCACTGTGTATGACAGTCTCTAGGTCCATCCACCTCACTGCAGATAACTCAATTTCATTTCTTTTTATGGCTGAGTAATATTCCATGGTATATATGTGCCATATCTTCTTTATCCATTCATCTGTTGATGGACACTTAGGTTGCTTCCATGTCCTGGCTATTGTAAATAGAGCTACAATGAACAATGTGGTACCTGAATCTTTTTGAATTATGGTTTTCTCAGGGTATATGCCCAGTAGTCGGATTGCTGGGTCGTATGGTAGTTCTATTTTTAGTTTTTTAAAGAACCTCCATACTGTTCTCCATAGTGCCTGTATCAATTTACATTCCCACCAACAGTGCAAGAAGGTCCCCTTTTCTCCACATCCTCTCCAGCATTTAATGTTTGTAGATTTTTTTGAAGATGGCCATTCTGACTGGTGTGAGGGGATACCACATTGTAGTTTTTATTTGCATTTCTCAAATGATTAGTGATGTTGAGCACCCTTTCATGTATTTGTTGGCAATCTGTATAGCTTCTTTGGAGAAATGTCTATTTAGGTCTTCTGCCCATTTTTGGACTGGGTTGTTTGTTTTTTTTGATATTGAGCTGCATGAGCTATTTGTAAATTTTGGATATTAATCCTCTGTCAGTTGCTTCATTTGCAAATATTTTCTCCCATTCTGAGGGTTGTCTTTTCATCTTGTTTATGCTTTCCTTTGCTGTGCAAAAGCTATTGTTTCATTAGGTCCCATTTCTTTATTTATGTTTTTATTTCCATTTCTCTAGGGGCTGGGTCAAAAAGGATCTGGTTGTGATTTATGCCATAGAGTGTTCTGCATATGTTTTCCTCTAAGAATTTTATAGTGTCTGAGCTTACATTTAGGTTTTTAATCCATTTTGAGTTTAGTTTTGTATATGATGCTAGGGAGTGTTCTAATTTCATTCTTTTACATGTAGCTGTCTAGTTTTCCCAGCACCACTTACTGAAGAGGCTGTCTTTACTCCATTGTGTATTCTTGCCTCCTTTATCAAAAATAAGGTGATCAAATATGTGTGGGTTAATCTCTTGAGCCTTAAATCCTGTTCCACTGACCTGTATTTCTGTGTTTGCGCCCCTACTGTACTGTCTAGATTACTGTAGCTTTGTAGTATAGTCTGAAGTCTGGGAACCTGATTCCTCCAGCTCCGTTTTCCTTTCTCAAGATTGCTTTGGCTATTTGGGGTCTTTGTGTTTCCATACAAATTGTGAAATTTTTGGTTCTAGTTCTGTGAAAAATGCCATTGGTAATTTGATAGGGATTGCATTGAATCTGTAGATTGCCTTGGGTAGTAGAGTCATTTTCATAATGTTGATTCTTCCAATCCAAGAACATGGTATATCTCTCCATCTGTTTGTATACTCTTTAATTTCCTTCAGCAGTGTCTTATACTTTTCTGTATACAGGTCTTTTGTCTCCTTAGGTGGTTTTATTCCTAGGTATTTTATTCTTTTTCTTGCAATGGTAAAGGGGAGTGTTTCCTTAAATTCTCTTTCAGATTTTTCATCATTAGTGTATAGCAAAGCAAGAGATTTCTGTGTATTAATTTTGTATCCTGCTACTTTACCAACTTCATTGATTAGCTCTAGTAGTTTTCTGTTAGCATCTTTAGGATTCTCTATGTATAGTATCATGTCATCTGCAAACAGTGACAGTTTTACTTCTTTTAGGATTTGGATTCTTTTTATTTCTTTTTCTTCTCTGATTGCTGTGGCTGAAACTTCCAAAACTATGTTGAATGATAGTGGTGAGAGTGACAAGCTTGTCTTTTTCTTCATCTTAGTGGAAATGGTTTCAGTTTTTCACCATTGAGAACGATGTTGCCTGTGGATTTATCATATATGGCCTTTATTATGTTGAGGGAAGTTCCCTCTATGCTTACTTTCTGGAGGGCTTTTATGATAAATGGGTGTTGAATTTTGTTGAAAGCTTTTTCGGCATCTACTGAGATGATCATATGATTTTTCTCCTTCAACTTGTTATTATGGTTTATCATATTGATTGCTTTGCTTATATTGAACAATCATTGCATTCCTGGAATAAACTACACTTGATCATGGTCTATGACCCTTTTAATGTGCTATTGGATTCTGTTTGCTAGTATTTTGTTGAGAATTTTTACATCTATATTTATCAGTGATATTGGCGTGTAGTTTTCTTTTTTTGTCACATCTTTGTCTGGTTTTTGTATCAGGGTGATGGTGGCCTTGTAGAATGAATTGTAATTATCAAAATGTACGTTCCTATTACCATTTTCTTAATTGTTTTGGGTTTATTATTGTAGGTGTTTTCCTTCTCTTGTGTTTCTTGCCTAGAGAAGTTCCTTTAGCATTTGTTGTGAAGCTTGTTTTGTGGTGCAGAATTCTCTTAGCTTCTGCTTGTCTGTAAAGCTTTTAATTTCTCCATCCAGTCTGAATGAGATCCATACTGGGTAGAGTAATCTTGGTTGTAGGTTTTGCCCTTTCATCACTTTAAATATGTCTTGCCACTCCCTTCTGGCTTGCAGAGTTTCTGCTGAAAGTTCAGCTGTTAACCTTATGGGATTCCCTTATGTGTTATTTGTTGTTTTTCCCTTGCTGCTTTTAATATTTGTTCTTTGTATTTAATTTTTGATAGTTTGCTTAATATGTGTCTTGGCATGTTTCTCCTTGGATTCATCCTGTATGGGACTCTCTGCACTTCCTGGAATGACTGACTACTTCCTTTGCCATATTAGGGAAGTTTTCAACTATAACCTCTTGAAATATTTTCTCAGTCTCTTTTTATTTTCTCTTCTTCTTCTGGGACCCATATAATTCGAATGTTGGTGCATTTAATGTTGTTCCAGAAGTCTCTGAGACTCTCCTCAATTCTTTTCATGCTTTTTTCTTTATTCTGCTCTGCAGTAGTTATTTCTAGCATTTTTTCTTCCAGGTCACTTGTCCATTCTTCTGCCTCAGTTATTCTGCTATTGATTCCTTCTAGAGAACTTTAAATCTCATTTATTCTGTTGTTCATCATTGTTTGTTTGCTCTTTAGTTCTTCTAGGTCCTTGTTAAATGTTTCTTGTATTTTCTCCACTCTATTTCCAAGATTTTGGATCATCTTTACTATCATTACTCTGAATTCTTTTTCAGGTAGACTGCCTATTTCCTCTTCATTTGTCCGGTCTGGTGGGTTTTTACTTTGCTCCTTCATTTGCTGTGTATTTCTTTGTGTTCTTATTTTGGTTAAGTTACTGTGTTTGGGGTCTCCTTTTCACAGGCTGCAAGTCTGTAGTTCCTGTTGTTTTCGGTGTCTGCCCTCAGTTGGAAAATTTGGTTCCTTGGGTTGTGTAGGCTTCCTGGTGGTGGGGACTGGTGCCTGTGTTCTGGTGGATGAGGCTGGATCTGTTTCTGGTGGGCAGGACCACATCCCGTGGTGTGTTTTAGGTTGTCTGTGACCTTATTATGATTTTAAGCATTCTCTGTGCTAATGGGTGGTGTTGTGTTCCTGTCTTTCTAGTTGTTTGGGATAGGGTGGCCAGCACTGTAGCTTGCTGGTCATTGAATGGAGCTGGGTCTTAGTGTTGAGATGGAGATCTCTTGGAGAGCTTTTGCTGTTTGATATTATGTGGAGCCAGGAGGTCTCTGGTGGACCAATGTCCTGAACTCAGCTCTTCCACCTCAGAAGCTCAGGCCTGACACACAGCCGGAGCACCGAGACCCTGTCAGTCACACAGCTTATTTGTAGGTCTTGTGCATGTAATGAGAAATATCACTGGAAATTCCTGATAGTGTTGGAAGGTCTCCTGCAGAGAAGGAGGGTTGCTGTGGCTCACTGCAGGGACCTCTAGCTCTGTTTTAAACATTTCTTACCTCTTCTCGGTCTATGCCTCCATTCTTTTTCCAGGATTGTGGATCATCTTTACTACGGGGTTGGCAAAAAAGTTCATTCAAGTTATTCCATAGCATCTTACAGAAAAACCTGAAGGAACTTTTTAGCCAACCCAATATCATTTGTGTGAATTCTTTTACAGGTAGATTGCCTATCTCCACTTCACTTGGTTGTTCTTCTGGGGATTTATCATGTTCCTTCATCTGGAATATATTCCTCTGTCATCATATTTGTCTAACTTTCTGTGTTTGCAGTCCCACAGGTTGCAGGATTATAGTTCCTCTTGCTTCTGGTGTCTGTGCCCTGGTGAATGAGCCTGTTCTTAAGAGGTTTGTGTGAGCTTTCTGATGGGAGGCACTGGTGCCAATCCACTGGTGAGTGGAGCTAAGTCTTGTCCTTCCATTGGGCACGGCTGTGTCAAGAGCTGTGTTTAGAGGTGGCGTGGGCTCAGGAAGACTTTAAGCAGCCTGTCTGCTGATGGGTGGGGCTGTGTTCCAATCCTTTTGGTTGTTTGGTCTGAGGCATCCCAGTAATGGAGTCTTTGGTCTGTTGGGTGGGGCCATGTCTTGGCATCAAAACTGTGGCCTCCAGGACAGCTCACACTAATGAGTACTCTCCAGTACCCCCGCCCTAGTGTCATCCCTGCTGAGAGCCATAGCTGCACCCCACCTCCCTAGGACACCCTCTGAGACCAGCAGGTAGGTCTGGCCCAGGCTCCAATGAAGTCACAGCTTTTTCCCCTGGGTCTCAGTGCACACAAGAGTTATGTACACCCTCCAAAAGTTTCTGTTTTCCCTAGTCCTGTGGAGTTCCTGTGATCAAGTCCCACTGTCCTTCAAAGCCAAATGGTCTGGGGGCTTCTCTTCTCGATTCCAGACCCCCAGTCTGGGGAGCCTGATGTGAGGCTCAGAGCTCTCACTCCTGTGGGAGCATCTCTGCAATATAATTATTTTCCAGTTTGTAGGTCGCCCACCCAGCGGGTATGCAATTTCAGTGTATTGCAAATGCGTCCCTCCTATTGTCTCACTGTGGCTTCTTCTTTGTCTTTGGAAGTAGAATATCGTTTTTGGTAGGTTCCAGTCCCTTTTGTTCAATGGTTGTTCAGCAGTTAGTTGTGATTTTGGTGTTTCGTGAGAGGAGGTGAGCTCAGGTCCTTCTACTCCACCATCTTGTCTGGGGATCAGCCAAAAATTATCTATTATTTTTAAAATGACCTATGTCATTATTTGATTTTTTACTTTATCCAAAATAAAGTATATGTTATTTAAAATTTTCATAAACTTTAAAAAAAAGTCTTCTTTTGGGGTTTGGTACTTGCAACTTTGAAGCAGCTTCAATTTCTAAGAAAGATAAGCTTCTCCTGTGTAGTGAAAGAAAGAGATATTTTGGTAAACCTAGATGCATGGTCAGGTAAGGAGGATGACCTCAGGAAAGGGACAGACTTTTAGCAGGACTGGGAATTGTGGTTTAGAGATTGAGCTTCTGAAAGCTGAATAAGAAATATTTTGGGCTAAGATGGAGTCCATATATAATAATGATAGAGTCCCTCCAAATAACAGAAAGAAAGGGATTTAATCCTAGAATTAAACACATTTACTGAGAATTTTAAATGGAATAAGATCTATTCTAGGAATTTCAAGAGCAGCTTTCAAAGCTGAGAGTCCAGGGAAACCAAACCTATTGAGAATCTGAGAGAAGCAGAAATGTGCAAGGTGTTTCAGAAATGACTCTCTCTCAGAGAAGATCTAAAACTTCACTGACAAAGCTGCATAATCTGGAGTCGTTTTCTGTTGTACAATTCTAAGAATTTTAGCACATTCATGGATTAGTATAATTAGCACCAAAGTTAGGATACAGAAAAGATCTGTCACCCCTCAAAATTCTCTCATACTACTGCTATGTACTCAAACACTCAAGAAGAAATATAAAATCTGAATACTTCTATATCCAGTAAGATACTGAGTAATATAATTTTATCCTAAGGTATATTCCATATATAGGTGATTTCACCAATAAATTTTAAGGAAGAAATGATGCTGATCTCACACAATCCCTTCTAAATAACAGAATAAGAAGAAGGTTCTTTTACTAGTTTATGGAGTCAGGCTAACCTTGATAACAGAACCTCTCAACATGGCAACTTAGGAAAACTGAATGAATTTTCGCTCTGGAATATGTGTAAACAGCACATAAACATTATTATCACACCAAATACAAGTTCTATTAAAAGGGTAATAGATGGCAACAAAGTAGTGTTGATGCCAGTAAAACAAGTTTGGTTTAACATTTAAGAATAAAATTCACCACGTTAACAGGATGGAGGGGAATAAAGCATAAATTTCATCAGTTGCCGAAAACAGCATTTGATACAATTCCGCATGAATTCATACTTTGAACTCTTAGAAAACTAGGAATAGAACGTTCATAATTTGATTTAAAAAAGTAACTATAAAAAATATTCTTAATTTTGAAAGTATTCTAAACTTTCTCTTTGAATTCAGAAGTGAGGCAGAATACACACTTTACACATCTGATCACTTTTAATCAACATTCTCTTGGAAAACAGATGGTACAATAAAACAAGAAAAAGAAACATTTTTAAGAACTGGAAAAGAGGGAATAAAACTGTCATTATTTATAGACTAAATAATTGAGTATACACAGAAAATCCAAAAGAATATATGAACTTACTAAAATTAATCATGAATTTGTCATGATTTGTAGCTTGAAAGTCATATCAAAATCAATTATATATCTATATAATCAACAATTGTTTAGAAAATATTTTAAAATGTTTTTTGTAATATAATTAGTCTGCTATACTTAAAATATTGAATTCTGTTTGATATTATCTAGTAATGTTAATAACCGTATTCCTAAGACCCAGAAATTACACTGCCCTTGGAAATTCTTCATATACCCTCAGGAATGAGTATATCACTATTTCAGGAACAATAACCTAGAGAATCCAATGGGAAACGTCTTTGAAGTAACCAGAACTCTAAAACTCGCCTCCAAGAAACGCTGGCACTATAAAGGACATAGGGATAGCCAAATTTACAGGAAAATATGATAGGACTGAATTTTGAAAGGTTAGATTTCAGAGCCATTCAATGTGAAGCCTGTTGACATAAGCACAGTGACCAGAGCCCCCATGAGGGTACCGAGATAAAATCACAATGAGGTGTTGCTAGGTCTGTTCTTTTGGCTACATCATCCTTGAACTGAAAATAAAAGGGAAATAGGAATATCTGAGTCAGATTGGATGAGACAACCAAGATTCAGGCCAGTCCAAGAATAATTTTGCACAATTTCTCCTTATCATCTTCAAATATTGCTGTCTTTAGAGTATGCGTTCTTACAGACATTCATGATTTGAGAAACTAAGGTATCCCTTTTAAAGTGAAAAAAGCTGTGCCTTCCACCCAAGGGGCTACAGGTTAGTAGAGTTTTAGTAATTAGTAGGATGACTAGTGAGTTCCCAGGCCAGCCCTCTATCAGAGGCTACTGTATCACCATAGCCGATTGTCTGAAGCTTTCGTCATCATGGGTCTTAATATATGCCTTGCCAAATGAAAACATTTGAATTTGTCTCTCCTGCATTCAAACATCACTCTACAAGGTCAGTGTGCATCACATATTTGTCATTTCACCTGTGATGTCTGATTAAAGGGCATTTTAGCTATTTACTGAGAGCAAATAAAATCTATTTCATATAATACCAACTTTGTTCATTTATTCATTCAACAAACATGAACGGAACACCTACAAGAACCAAAAATTATTCTAGATGCTAGAGAACTGTAGCAATTAAAACAAAATAAAGACACTCTGTTCCTTAGGGAACTTAATTGGTGGGAGACACCAAAGAAACAAGAAATATGTAATATACTTACTATATTAGTTGGTGATAATTCTACATCACTGTGCAAATAGTTTCTACAATCCACTCATGAGGGAATGTTGCGTCAAAGGCAGATGCAGTCCAATTGAGCCTTATGAAAATCCAATTACTATGAACATAATAAGAAGCCTAATTGTAACATAGGCTCATGCAGTTTATTTACTTATGCCAACCATCAACACTCAGAAACTAGAATCATCAGGGACATTATAAGCCATACAAGATTAATTTAAAAAGTGAATTTTATAAAGTCAGTGGCTAAAAATTAAATAAGCTTAAAACCATGACAGAAATGCCTATGAGGAAAGAAGAATTTGACAAGGGCACACATTAGTGCGTGCATATAATGAAGACAAAATATGAGATTGTCAAAAATTCAACTTCCCTCATGTTTGAATTTTCCTTAGGACAGGATGGTAGATGAGTTTCATTTTGGTGCCAAACCTGATTGTTTACCCCAAGCCCAAAGCATTGTGTTTGAGGACTCCAGCTCCTATTAAAAACTTATGTGAGATTGTTTTCTGGCCTGACAATATGCAATACAAAGTCTGTACCTGGCAAGCTGCCTTCCTATGCTAGGCAAGGTGCGCCCAACTTCACTGCAGTATTGGACCTGACATTACCAACTCAGAGACTTCCGGTAAGTCATGCTCTTTGCATATTTGGAATCATAGCCCAGTCATCTTCATTCCTAGTTTTTCTGAGGCTTTGGGCAGAGAGTCCCTTCAGATGGCTCAGCTGACATCACTTAATGGGGGCCAGGAGGTCAGAAGAAACTGCAAAAATTTTTTCCCACTCACAATCAGTAACCAGTACTTTTCCATGCTTAGTCTGACCCTTTCGCCATTTCCCCAGGCCTCTGCCCGGAAAACAACAGGGATTTTTGATTGGGGCTCTCATCAGTAGTTTAGGCAGTCTCGCCCTGGACCTGAGGGTTTCACATCCTCGGGTTTTGCATCCGCGGATTCGATGACCAAGGGGCTTCGGTGGGTGAATTAACGGATGTGAAACGGAGGATTGCTAAGGCCGACTGTGTAATTGTACGAGGCCATTTTAAATAAGGGATTTGCGCATCTGCTGGTTTTGGTATCCCCGCGGGTTCCTGGAACCAGAGCTCCGAGGGAGGACTGCGCTATGTCAGTAAGTGATGCAAAGCTTCCCCATTATTTTCATCTGAGCACTTTGTTAGAGGCTACTCCGGCACGTAGCAGGCTCTCCGTGTCTGCTGGGCTGCTGGTAGTGTGAAGCCAAGTCTCCCTTTAGCTCTCAGGAGTATCTTTCCAGTGATGGGCACCTGCCTGAACCAAGCCCTAGGCGACTGGCACCTTCATGTTCGACCACTCGGGTGTGTCAAGAGGGTGGCCTGGGAATCGGCCCTTTGTGCGGTTTAGGTTGCCAGGGGCCGCTGCTTTCCCGTCCCACTTTGTCTCAGCTGCACCTGATGCCCTCATGTCTGAATGGTTTGGGTCTAGCGGGAGTTATCCCCCAAGGTGCCGCAAAGCTCACTCCTATCCGAAGCCATGTTCTTCTCAGTCAGGGATATTCTCAGGGATAGTTGGAAAACGTCTTCGATTGTCCAGTTCTAGCAATAAGAATGTGTGAAAGGTGATATAACAGGGGAGGAGAGAACTACAGCTGACCCTCAAAGAACATGGCGGTTAGAAATGCAGTCCCTCCTTCACCCCTATGCCACATTCAGGAGGGAAAAAGATCCCTGTACTGCTACCGCTCCCTCAAAAACGAAGGGATTGATAAATGACTCGCCCAAATGCACGAAGCTGAAACAATTTGCCCCAAATTAGGATGCACACCCTCGTTCTTTTGATTTCACATGCTGTGATCTCCGGTCTATTAGAAACTTTGCCCTCCCTTTTAGTTAACGTAAAGATCTGTAAAATGATAATACACGTGCTGTATTTGTTGAAAAATACCACATTTAAATGGACCAGAGCATTTCAAAGCTCTGTGGTTTAAGGGTCACCTGTAGTCACATGTGATAACGGGCTCCTCGAAATGGAATATACTTTGAGTGTATGCATTGATAGTCCAGTCACTTTCATTCTTAGGTGTACTTTGTTTTTGGAGGCTTTGAGCAGGGGTTCTCCTCAGGCGCCTACTGCTGAGATCTCCTTATGGGGTTCGAGGAGGGCAGGAGAACCCGCAAACACTTTTCCTCGCTCTGACTCGGTACCCAGTACTTTTCCACGCCTAGTCTGACCCTTTGTCCATCTCCCCAGGCCTCTGTTGGAAAACGGCAGGGATTTTTGATTGGGGCTCTCATCAGTTCGACAACCTGCACCTGACCCTCCACCCGTGACCCTTTGCATGGAGGAGAATAAAAGGGGAATTAAGTTGGTGCCTCTCCGTTTAGCCAGTAGTTTAGGCAGTCTCGCCCTGGACCTGAGGGTTTCACATCCTCGGGTTTTGCATCCACGGATTCGATGACCAGGGGGCTTCGGTTGGTGAATTAGCGGATGTGAAACCGAGGATTGCTAAGGCCGACTGTGTAATTGTACGAGGCCATTTTAAATAAGGGATTTGCGCATCTTCTGGTTTTGGTATCCCCGCGGGTTCCTGGAACCAGAGCTCCGAGGGAGGACTGCGCTATGTCAGTAAGTGATGCAAAGCTTCCCCATTATTTTCATCTGAGCACTTTGTTAGAGGCTACTCCGGCACGTAGCAGGCTCTCCGTGTCTGCTGGGCTGCTGGTAGTGTGAAGCCAAGTCTCCCTTTAGCTCTCAGGAGTATCTTTCCAGTGATGGGCACCTGCCTGAACCAAGCCCTGGGCGACTGGCACCTTCATGTTCGACCACTCGGGTGTGTCAAGAGGGTGGCCTGGGAATCGGCCCTTTGTGCGGTTTAGGTTGCCAGGGGCCGCTGCTTTCCCGTCCCACTTTGTCTCAGCTGCACCTGATGCCCTCATGTCTGAATGGTTTGGGTCTAGCGGGAGTTTTCCCCCAAGGTGCCTCAAAGCTCACTCCTATCCGAAGGCATGTTCTTCTCACTCAGGGATATCCTCAGGGATAGTTGGAAAACGTCTTCGATTGTCCAGTTCTAGCAATAAGAATGTGTGAAAGGTGATATAACAGGGAGGAGAGAACTACAGCTGACCCTCAAAGAACATGGCGGTTAGAAATGCAGTCCCTCCTTCACCCCTATGCCACATTCAGGAGGGAAAAAGATCCCTGTACTGCTACCGCTCCCTCAAAAAGGAAGGGATTGATAAATGACTCGCCCAAATGCACGAAGCTGAAACAATTTGCCCCAAATTAGGATGCACACCCTCGTTCTTTTGATTTCACATGCTGTGATCTCCGGTCTATTAGAAACTTTGCCTTCCCTTTTAGTTAACGTAAAGTTCTGTAAAATGAAATACACGTGCTGTATTTCTTGAAGGATAGTACATTTAAATGGACCAGAGCATTTCAAAGCTCTGGTTTAAGGGTCACCTGTAGTCACATGTGATAACGGGCTCCTCAAAATGGAGTATGCTTTGAGTGTATGCATTGATAGTCCAGTCACTTTCATTCGTAGGTGTACTTTATTTTTGGAGGCTTTGAGCAGGGGTTCTCCTCAGGCGCCTACTGCTGAGATCTCCTTATGGGGTTCGAGGAGGGCAGGAGAACCCGCAAACACTTTTCCTCGCTCTGACTCGGTACCCAGTACTTTTCCACGCCTAGTCTGACCCTTTGTCCATCTCCCCAGGCCTCTGTTGGAAAACGGCAGGGATTTTTGATTGGGGCTCTCATCAGTTCGACAACCTGCACCTGACCCTCCACCCGTGACCCTTTGCATGGAGGAGAATAAAAGGGGAATTAAGTTGGTGCCTCTCCGTTTAGCCAGTAGTTTAGGCAGTCTCGCCCTGGACCTGAGGGTTTCACATCCTCGGGTTTTGCATCCACGGATTCGATGACCAGGGGGCTTCGGTTGGTGAATTAGCGGATGTGAAACCGAGGATTGCTAAGGCCGACTGTGTAATTGTACGAGGCCATTTTAAATAAGGGATTTGCGCATCTGCTGGTTTTGGTATCCCCGCGGGTTCCTGGAACCAGAGCTCCGAGGGAGGACTGCGCTATGTCAGTAAGTGATGCAAAGCTTCCCCATTATTTTCATCTGAGCACTTTGTTAGAGGCTACTCCGGCACGTAGCAGGCTCTCCGTGTCTGCTGGGCTGCTGGTAGTGTGAAGCCAAGTCTCCCTTTAGCTCTCAGGAGTATCTTTCCAGTGATGGGCACCTGCCTGAACCAAGCCCTAGGCGACTGGCACCTTCATGTTCGACCACTCGGGTGTGTCAAGAGGGTGGCCTGGGAATCGGCCCTTTGTGCGGTTTAGGTTGCCAGGGGCCGCTGCTTTCCCGTCCCACTTTGTCTCAGCTGCACCTGATGCCCTCATGTCTGAATGGTTTGGGTCTAGCGGGAGTTTTCCCCCAAGGTGCCTCAAAGCTCACTCCTATCCGAAGGCATGTTCTTCTCACTCAGGGATATCCTCAGGGATAGTTGGAAAACGTCTTCGATTGTCCAGTTCTAGCAATAAGAATGTGTGAAAGGTGATATAACAGGGAGGAGAGAACTACAGCTGACCCTCAAAGAACATGGCGGTTAGAAATGCAGTCCCTCCTTCACCCCTATGCCACATTCAGGAGGGAAAAAGATCCCTGTACTGCTACCGCTCCCTCAAAAAGGAAGGGATTGATAAATGACTCGCCCAAATGCACGAAGCTGAAACAATTTGCCCCAAATTAGGATGCACACCCTCGTTCTTTTGATTTCACATGCTGTGATCTCCGGTCTATTAGAAACTTTGCCTTCCCTTTTAGTTAACGTAAAGTTCTGTAAAATGAAATACACGTGCTGTATTTCTTGAAGGATAGTACATTTAAATGGACCAGAGCATTTCAAAGCTCTGGTTTAAGGGTCACCTGTAGTCACATGTGATAACGGGCTCCTCAAAATGGAGTATGCTTTGAGTGTATGCATTGATAGTCCAGTCACTTTCATTCGTAGGTGTACTTTATTTTTGGAGGCTTTGAGCAGGGGTTCTCCTCAGGCGCCTACTGCTGAGATCTCCTTATGGGGTTCGAGGAGGGCAGGAGAACCCGCAAACACTTTTCCTCGCTCTGACTCGGTACCCAGTACTTTTCCACGCCTAGTCTGACCCTTTGTCCATCTCCCCAGGCCTCTGTTGGAAAACGGCAGGGATTTTTGATTGGGGCTCTCATCAGTTCGACAACCTGCACCTGACCCTCCACCCGTGACCCTTTGCATGGAGGAGAATAAAAGGGGAATTAAGTTGGTGCCTCTCCGTTTAGCCAGTAGTTTAGGCAGTCTCGCCCTGGACCTGAGGGTTTCACATCCTCGGGTTTTGCATCCACGGATTCGATGACCAGGGGGCTTCGGTTGGTGAATTAGCGGATGTGAAACCGAGGATTGCTAAGGCCGACTGTGTAATTGTACGAGGCCATTTTAAATAAGGGATTTGCGCATCTGCTGGTTTTGGTATCCCCGCGGGTTCCTGGAACCAGAGCTCCGAGGGAGGACTGCGCTATGTCAGTAAGTGATGCAAAGCTTCCCCATTATTTTCATCTGAGCACTTTGTTAGAGGCTACTCCGGCACGTAGCAGGCTCTCCGTGTCTGCTGGGCTGCTGGTAGTGTGAAGCCAAGTCTCCCTTTAGCTCTCAGGAGTATCTTTCCAGTGATGGGCACCTGCCTGAACCAAGCCCTAGGCGACTGGCACCTTCATGTTCGACCACTCGGGTGTGTCAAGAGGGTGGCCTGGGAATCGGCCCTTTGTGCGGTTTAGGTTGCCAGGGGCCGCTGTTTTCCCGTCCCACTTTGTCTCAGCTGCACCTGATGCCCTCATGTCTGAATGGTTTGGGTCTAGCGGGAGTTTTCCCCCAAGGTGCCTCAAAGCTCACTCCTATCCGAAGGCATGTTCTTCTCACTCAGGGATATCCTCAGGGATAGTTGGAAAACGTCTTCGATTGTCCAGTTCTAGCAATAAGAATGTGTGAAAGGTGATATAACAGGGAGGAGAGAACTACAGCTGACCCTCAAAGAACATGGCGGTTAGAAATGCAGTCCCTCCTTCACCCCTATGCCACATTCAGGAGGGAAAAAGATCCCTGTACTGCTACCGCTCCCTCAAAAAGGAAGGGATTGATAAATGACTCGCCCAAATGCACGAAGCTGAAACAATTTGCCCCAAATTAGGATGCACACCCTCGTTCTTTTGATTTCACATGCTGTGATCTCCGGTCTATTAGAAACTTTGCCTTCCCTTTTAGTTAACGTAAAGTTCTGTAAAATGAAATACACGTGCTGTATTTCTTGAAGGATAGTACATTTAAATGGACCAGAGCATTTCAAAGCTCTGGTTTAAGGGTCACCTGTAGTCACATGTGATAACGGGCTCCTCAAAATGGAGTATGCTTTGAGTGTATGCATTGATAGTCCAGTCACTTTCATTCGTAGGTGTACTTTATTTTTGGAGGCTTTGAGCAGGGGTTCTCCTCAGGCGCCTACTGCTGAGATCTCCTTATGGGGTTCGAGGAGGGCAGGAGAACCCGCAAACACTTTTCCTCGCTCTGACTCGGTACCCAGTACTTTTCCACGCCTAGTCTGACCCTTTGTCCATCTCCCCAGGCCTCTGTTGGAAAACGGCAGGGATTTTTGATTGGGGCTCTCATCAGTTCGACAACCTGCACCTGACCCTCCACCCGTGACCCTTTGCATGGAGGAGAATAAAAGGGGAATTAAGTTGGTGCCTCTCCGTTTAGCCAGTAGTTTAGGCAGTCTCGCCCTGGACCTGAGGGTTTCACATCCTCGGGTTTTGCATCCACGGATTCGATGACCAGGGGGCTTCGGTTGGTGAATTAGCGGATGTGAAACCGAGGATTGCTAAGGCCGACTGTGTAATTGTACGAGGCCATTTTAAATAAGGGATTTGCGCATCTGCTGGTTTTGGTATCCCCGCGGGTTCCTGGAACCAGAGCTCCGAGGGAGGACTGCGCTATGTCAGTAAGTGATGCAAAGCTTCCCCATTATTTTCATCTGAGCACTTTGTTAGAGGCTACTCCGGCACGTAGCAGGCTCTCCGTGTCTGCTGGGCTGCTGGTAGTGTGAAGCCAAGTCTCCCTTTAGCTCTCAGGAGTATCTTTCCAGTGATGGGCACCTGCCTGAACCAAGCCCTAGGCGACTGGCACCTTCATGTTCGACCACTCGGGTGTGTCAAGAGGGTGGCCTGGGAATCGGCCCTTTGTGCGGTTTAGGTTGCCAGGGGCCGCTGCTTTCCCGTCCCACTTTGTCTCAGCTGCACCTGATGCCCTCATGTCTGAATGGTTTGGGTCTAGCGGGAGTTTTCCCCCAAGGTGCCTCAAAGCTCACTCCTATCCGAAGGCATGTTCTTCTCACTCAGGGATATCCTCAGGGATAGTTGGAAAACGTCTTCGATTGTCCAGTTCTAGCAATAAGAATGTGTGAAAGGTGATATAACAGGGAGGAGAGAACTACAGCTGACCCTCAAAGAACATGGCGGTTAGAAATGCAGTCCCTCCTTCACCCCTATGCCACATTCAGGAGGGAAAAAGATCCCTGTACTGCTACCGCTCCCTCAAAAAGGAAGGGATTGATAAATGACTCGCCCAAATGCACGAAGCTGAAACAATTTGCCCCAAATTAGGATGCACACCCTCGTTCTTTTGATTTCACATGCTGTGATCTCCGGTCTATTAGAAACTTTGCCTTCCCTTTTAGTTAACGTAAAGTTCTGTAAAATGAAATACACGTGCTGTATTTCTTGAAGGATAGTACATTTAAATGGACCAGAGCATTTCAAAGCTCTGGTTTAAGGGTCACCTGTAGTCACATGTGATAACGGGCTCCTCAAAATGGAGTATGCTTTGAGTGTATGCATTGATAGTCCAGTCACTTTCATTCGTAGGTGTACTTTATTTTTGGAGGCTTTGAGCAGGGGTTCTCCTCAGGCGCCTACTGCTGAGATCTCCTTATGGGGTTCGAGGAGGGCAGGAGAACCCGCAAACACTTTTCCTCGCTCTGACTCGGTACCCAGTACTTTTCCACGCCTAGTCTGACCCTTTGTCCATCTCCCCAGGCCTCTGTTGGAAAACGGCAGGGATTTTTGATTGGGGCTCTCATCAGTTCGACAACCTGCACCTGACCCTCCACCCGTGACCCTTTGCATGGAGGAGAATAAAAGGGGAATTAAGTTGGTGCCTCTCCGTTTAGCCAGTAGTTTAGGCAGTCTCGCCCTGGACCTGAGGGTTTCACATCCTCGGGTTTTGCATCCACGGATTCGATGACCAGGGGGCTTCGGTTGGTGAATTAGCGGATGTGAAACCGAGGATTGCTAAGGCCGACTGTGTAATTGTACGAGGCCATTTTAAATAAGGGATTTGCGCATCTGCTGGTTTTGGTATCCCCGCGGGTTCCTGGAACCAGAGCTCCGAGGGAGGACTGCGCTATGTCAGTAAGTGATGCAAAGCTTCCCCATTATTTTCATCTGAGCACTTTGTTAGAGGCTACTCCGGCACGTAGCAGGCTCTCCGTGTCTGCTGGGCTGCTGGTAGTGTGAAGCCAAGTCTCCCTTTAGCTCTCAGGAGTATCTTTCCAGTGATGGGCACCTGCCTGAACCAAGCCCTAGGCGACTGGCACCTTCATGTTCGACCACTCGGGTGTGTCAAGAGGGTGGCCTGGGAATCGGCCCTTTGTGCGGTTTAGGTTGCCAGGGGCCGCTGCTTTCCCGTCCCACTTTGTCTCAGCTGCACCTGATGCCCTCATGTCTGAATGGTTTGGGTCTAGCGGGAGTTTTCCCCCAAGGTGCCTCAAAGCTCACTCCTATCCGAAGGCATGTTCTTCTCACTCAGGGATATCCTCAGGGATAGTTGGAAAACGTCTTCGATTGTCCAGTTCTAGCAATAAGAATGTGTGAAAGGTGATATAACAGGGAGGAGAGAACTACAGCTGACCCTCAAAGAACATGGCGGTTAGAAATGCAGTCCCTCCTTCACCCCTATGCCACATTCAGGAGGGAAAAAGATCCCTGTACTGCTACCGCTCCCTCAAAAAGGAAGGGATTGATAAATGACTCGCCCAAATGCACGAAGCTGAAACAATTTGCCCCAAATTAGGATGCACACCCTCGTTCTTTTGATTTCACATGCTGTGATCTCCGGTCTATTAGAAACTTTGCCCTCCCTTTTAGTTAACGTAAAGATCTGTAAAATGATAATACACGTGCTGTATTTGTTGAAAAATACCACATTTAAATGGACCAGAGCATTTCAAAGCTCTGTGGTTTAAGGGTCACCTGTAGTCACATGTGATAACGGGCTCCTCGAAATGGAATATACTTTGAGTGTATGCATTGATAGTCCAGTCACTTTCATTCTTAGGTGTACTTTGTTTTTGGAGGCTTTGAGCAGGGGTTCTCCTCAGGCGCCTACTGCTGAGATCTCCTTATGGGGTTCGAGGAGGGCAGGAGAACCCGCAAACACTTTTCCTCGCTCTGACTCGGTACCCAGTACTTTTCCACGCCTAGTCTGACCCTTTGTCCATCTCCCCAGGCCTCTGTTGGAAAACGGCAGGGATTTTTGATTGGGGCTCTCATCAGTTCGACAACCTGCACCTGACCCTCCACCCGTGACCCTTTGCATGGAGGAGAATAAAAGGGGAATTAAGTTGGTGCCTCTCCGTTTAGCCAGTAGTTTAGGCAGTCTCGCCCTGGACCTGAGGGTTTCACATCCTCGGGTTTTGCATCCACGGATTCGATGACCAGGGGGCTTCGGTTGGTGAATTAGCGGATGTGAAACCGAGGATTGCTAAGGCCGACTGTGTAATTGTACGAGGCCATTTTAAATAAGGGATTTGCGCATCTGCTGGTTTTGGTATCCCCGCGGGTTCCTGGAACCAGAGCTCCGAGGGAGGACTGCGCTATGTCAGTAAGTGATGCAAAGCTTCCCCATTATTTTCATCTGAGCACTTTGTTAGAGGCTACTCCGGCACGTAGCAGGCTCTCCGTGTCTGCTGGGCTGCTGGTAGTGTGAAGCCAAGTCTCCCTTTAGCTCTCAGGAGTATCTTTCCAGTGATGGGCACCTGCCTGAACCAAGCCCTAGGCGACTGGCACCTTCATGTTCGACCACTCGGGTGTGTCAAGAGGGTGGCCTGGGAATCGGCCCTTTGTGCGGTTTAGGTTGCCAGGGGCCGCTGTTTTCCCGTCCCACTTTGTCTCAGCTGCACCTGATGCCCTCATGTCTGAATGGTTTGGGTCTAGCGGGAGTTTTCCCCCAAGGTGCCTCAAAGCTCACTCCTATCCGAAGGCATGTTCTTCTCACTCAGGGATATCCTCAGGGATAGTTGGAAAACGTCTTCGATTGTCCAGTTCTAGCAATAAGAATGTGTGAAAGGTGATATAACAGGGAGGAGAGAACTACAGCTGACCCTCAAAGAACATGGCGGTTAGAAATGCAGTCCCTCCTTCACCCCTATGCCACATTCAGGAGGGAAAAAGATCCCTGTACTGCTACCGCTCCCTCAAAAACGAAGGGATTGATAAATGACTCGCCCAAATGCACGAAGCTGAAACAATTTGCCCCAAATTAGGATGCACACCCTCGTTCTTTTGATTTCACATGCTGTGATCTCCGGTCTATTAGAAACTTTGCCCTCCCTTTTAGTTAACGTAAAGATCTGTAAAATGAATATACACGTGCTGTATTTGTTGAAAAATACCACATTTAAATGGACCAGAGCATTTCAAAGCTCTTCTGGTTAAGGGTCAACTCTAGTCTTGTGTGATATCTTGCTACTAAAAATGTCATATGCATCGTCTGTATCCATAAGTATTATTGCACGGTTTCACCTAAGATTAAATCCGATATGACTTTGTGGCTATGAAGTGTTGGAGGCGTTATTTAGTCCCTAAGGCGTTTGTTGCCCTTTTAGATAATGCTATGTGACAGGAAGTCCAGTCAATCATAGCAAGGCCCACGATTTTGTAGATTTCCTAGATTTCAGGCAGATTCACAGATTAGTACTGCTGGAGATGTGATGATGTGGATGTGGGTAGTGAACCTTCTATAATTATTGTTACTAGACTAGGAAATAAAGAGTATTAGGTCATTAAGGAGACTCCAGTGACTTTGTAGTGAGAACACCTAAACTAAATTCCTGGCTCCATCCCTGGATAGAAATGTGACTTAGGGACATTATTGTTTCCTATCTGAAAGTCCTCATTCCCATAATAAGTAACATTTTGGCAGTAGGTTATGGGGCTCTTGTGGTGATTAAAAAAATTAATGTATTTAAGAATTTTAACCCTACAAAGTGTGCAGAGCAGCAGGGATTCAACAATAAAAGGCATCTCCTCCTCAGAGAAAGATAAACGTAGAAGGGCAGTGGCTGGTTATTGGAAGAGACAACTGAGGAAGTTGAGTTCATGTTGCAACTCACAGTGGAATTGTATAGATTTAGTATAGTCGTATCCTTTATAAAGCAAAAAATTGGCAATGCAGCTAGGACCCAGGAAGGATTGGAGCCAAAACAGAATGACAGTTTATAGGCATACCTTGTTTATATTGCAGGTTTGCTTCCACATCACCATAGTAAAGCGAATATTGCAGTAAAGTGAGTTTCAGCAATTTTTTGTTTCCCAGTGCATATAAAAATTATGCTTACAATATAATGTAGTCTACGAAGTGTGTAATAGCATTGTCTAAAACATGGTACATACTGTAATTAAAAAGTTTTATTGAAAAATGTTGCCAATCACCTGAGCCTTTAGTGTATCGTAATGTTTTTGCTGAGGATATGAAATATTGTGACAATTACCAAAATGTGACAGAGACATGAATGGAGGAAATGCTTTTGGAAAAATGGTTCCAATAGACTTACTCAGTGCAGGGTGGTCACAAACCATCAATTTCTCAAAAATGCAGTGTCTGTAAAGCACAATAAAATGGGGAATGACTTACACAAAAAGGAATAACAGCATCTCCTCATTTGCTGTCTTATTTTCTGGTGTTTCATGACCTCTTCGCTTCTCTAAGCTCCTAATTCTATGTGTTTCTCTTTGCAATTTAAGTACAGTTTCTCTGCACCGAAGTATCTTCTTAGTTTATCTGTCAAGAAGAGACAAACCAGCCTCATAAGCAGGTCTTAAATCTAAATTGTCAGTGAGATCTGATTGGTTCAGCATGGATCAGATGCCCAGGGCTGGACCAATCAACTTTATCCAAGGTGCCTGGATTATATAACTGTACTTACAGCTTTGGCTGTAGTTGCAGAATGTCGTGAGAGGATATGGAAATACTCTTTGCAAAATGAATATAGTAGAGATGTCCATTTTTTCTTCTCCCTCCGTCAGAGAAAAGTTATCAGTATTTCATTTGCTCATAATCTTAATTAAATACATGTTTTTACCTGAGTTCTTAATGAAGGGCAATGCATTGGTCATGTCTGTAACACACTGAAATAAAGCAAACAACAAAAATGAACCAAAAGGCAGAGGTAGAATTTTTATGTAGGAGAACTTTTACCTGGTTAAAGGTGAGGCGAGCAGCAGCTTTGAAGCCATGTGTCTATTAAGAATCGAGAAAATCCGAATTGTACATATCAAGGAAGGATGGTTTGCTTCTGAAGCAAATTGTGGGTATGTTAAAACCAATCTTATTCTCCATCCAATCCACTTCTTGCTATTACCATTGAGGGAAAACCACACCATGAAACCAAAGGTAAGGGTATTAAAACAATTATCTTCAGAAGTCTCTATATGCTTTGTTAAAATATATATCTAACTTTGCATGAGTACCCATTACTGTTGTCTTGTTATTACATATATTAACAGACATTTATATCTGCACATATATATTGTTTTCAATAGGAAGTACATTGTATACTTTACATCGAACTTTTACACCTGATCGACATCTTTTCATTTTCATAATATGAGCAAGTTATAAAGCATACAGTTTAATTCCTGTTTAAAACAACACATACATGTATTAAAGATGTATATATGTGTGTATAAGGTAAAATCATATTAATGATAAACATTTCAATTTCTAAATATAGGCTTGAACTCTAAAATTTAAATCAACTTTCCACAATAGTATCTCGAATACTAGGCAGTTCTGAGGATCTGAATTTTTCTTCCGTGTTTTGAGATACTTTTTATATTCTCCATGGTAGTAAGAACATATTATTTTACTAGTTAACTGAATTTTTTTTAATGTTAAAGGTTTGTATGATCATATCTTCTCTCTTAATTAGTCTTGCAAGTGATTTTTTTTTTTCCCTCAAAGAACTTGCTCTTGGGCATTTTAATTTTTTCACTCAATATCTATTTTCTAACTCATTATGTTCTGCCATTATCTTTATTGATCCCTTTCCTTTTTTTTCTTTTTTCTTTTCTCCTTGCGGTATGCGGGCCTCTCACTGCTGTGGCCTCTCCCGTTGCGGAGCACAGGCTCCGGACGCGCAGGCTCAGCGGCCATGGCTCACAGGCCCAGCCGCTCTGCGGCACGTGGGATCTTCCCGGACCGGGGCAGGAACCCATGTCCCCTGCATCGGCAGGCGGACTCTCAACCACTGCACCACCAGGGAAGCCCCTGATCCCTTTCGTTTGAGTTTCATAAAACTGTTTTGTTTTACAAAAGATTTGCATTAAATTCCTAGTTTATTTAATTTTGTCTTGTTTAATCATAAATCATGTATACAGATGGATTATCCACTAAGAAGACGTGGCCTACATAGCTCACATTTTGTTATGCAGTGTCTTTTTATTGTCTTTTTAAAAATATACGTTGTAATTTTTTTGGTTTCTCTTTTCCCAATCTTATGAAATGTCTGTTGAAAATATAGCAATCAAAGTTTATTTAAATTATTATACTCATTCTTAGCTTTTTTACGTTTTGAGCATTGAATACAGCTCTAAAATTTCTGTTTAATTACATTGATTGAGACATTTTTCATGTCTTAATACAGCATTAGTGTTATATATGCAACTGGACAGTGAAATACAGATAAGAAAGGGAATTCATGAAAAACATAACTTGAATGAAGATCTTCTTACCTGAAAAAGTAAAAACCATCCAGAATTGAGAAAGAAAAAATCAGCCCTGTTGATAATCACACTATAGCTGACCCAGAAAAGGCCCCTAGCAAAGCCAACATAAAACAGTGTTTCTCCCAAGGCCACAGTATAGGTGCAAAATTCCTTCATGAATGTACCCAATTCAGAGCTGGTCCTCACTTCCCGTTTTTCAGAATCACCCAGCGCAAGCTTAAAACCCATAAAAATCTCCGTCCTGCCTCATAGTGAGGTGCTCCATCTTTCCCCTTGTCTTTTCTCCTTGTTACTTAGTAAACCCACTTCAGTTGGATTGTGTGACCAAGTGTTCCTGGTTCTCATTCTCATACGGCTTTACCTCCCCTAATTCCATAAGTGAGCTGAAATTACGTATACTAAAATTATTATAATATATAGAAATATGAGAAGATCTGCATAGGCACTAAATATGACAAAGGGTACCAATAATGTCCCATACATTTTAGGGATATTCTGTTGTATGAAGTACTGGTGGAAGAAAATGGAAGGAAGACAATGAGGGCAAGTTGGTAACGTCCCTTGATGTTTCCTTTTGATTCTCTTTGAGCCTCACAGAAACCCTGTGTGGTGCAGAAGTTTGTGCTGCAGTGGTGGTCTCTGGGCACACTTTTTTTTTTTTTTTTTTTTTGGCGGTACGCGGGCCTCTCACTGTTGTGGCCTCTCCCGTTGCGGAGCACAGGCTCTGCACAGGCTCAGCGGCCATGGCTCACGGGCCTAGAAGCTCCACGGCACGTGGGATCTTCCCGGACCGGGGCATGAACCTGTGTCCCCTGCATCGTCACGTGGATTCTCAACCACTGCGCCACCAGGGAAGCCCCACACTTTCTTATTTGTCCAAATTCCGTGTATATTTCTGTCTGAGTCTCTTGCAGTTGCTTTTGAGCTGTGTTATTTACCTTGTGACCTAGTGACAATTTCAATTTCTTCAGAATGAAGAAATCATACCTACCTCTCAAGAGCGTTTTAAAATCAAAAGAGTTCATGCTTTTGAAAGAAATTGAAACCTTTAATTGCTACTGTTTGGGAGGGGGGAAATTTCCCCCTACTCTTCTTAGTCCTTTCAGCTGATATAATAAGGCAACACAAGACAGAGTAACAGGAGAAAAAAAACTTAATTTGTAAGGACAGAGTTCTTACAGAAATAGAACTTCTGAGGTGCCCAAAGTAGAGTGTTCATGTATTATTTTTAGATAAAGAAACAATTATTTGTTAAGGTTTAATTAAACAAAGGGGTTTGTATTTGGGGTAGTAAACTAGTGAAGAAGTAACAAAGTTTGTTTATATAGCTTTCTGAGCCTTGAGTTCTCTAACCCTGGTGATAAGGATGCTTTCTATCCTCCTGGTATAGAGAGGATACATTCCCATGTGAGATATATTTCCCACTATTGGGAAAAAGGAGTGTCAGATTGGTTTTTAATTATTTTTTATTGAAGGATAGTTGATTTACAATGTTGTGTTAATTTCTGCTGTACAGCAAAGTGGTTCAGATATATAATACATATATATACATATACTTTTTAAAAAGTATTTTCCATTATGGTTTATCACAGGATATTGAATGTAGTTCCCTGTGCTCTGCAGTAGGACCTTGTTGTCTATCCATTCCATATATTATAGTTTGCATCTGCTAACCCCAAACTCCCAGTCCATCCCTCTGCTCACTCCACCTCCCCTTTGGCAACCACAAGTCTGTTCTGTATGTCTGTGAGTCTGATTCTGTTTCACAGATAAATTCATTTGTGTCACATTTTAGATTCTACATATAAGTGATATTATATGGTATTTGTCTTTCTCACTTCACTTAGTGTAAGAATCTCTAGTTACATCCACAGCGCTGCAAATGGCATTATTTCATTCTTTTTTTTATGGCTGACTAGTATTCCATTGTATATATGTACCACATCATCTTTATCCACTAATCAGTCAGTGAACGTTTAGGCTGTTTTCATGTCTTGGCTGTTGTGAATAGCGCTGCTGTGAACATAGGGGTACATGTATCTTTTTGGATTATAGTTTTGTCTGTATATATGCCCAGGAGTAGGGTTCCTGGATCATATGACAACTCTATTTTTAGCTTTTTGAGGTACTTCTATACTGTTTTCCATAGTGGCTGCACCAACTTAAATTCCCATCAACAGTGTAGGAGGGTTCCCTTTTCTCCACACTGTCTCCAGCATGTTATTTGAAGACATTTTAGTGATGATCATTCTGACCAGTGTGAGGTGATGCCTCGTTGTAGTTTTGATTTGCATTTCTCTAATAATTAGCAGTGTTGGGCATCTTTTCATGTGCCTATTGGCTAACTGTATGTCTTTGGAGAAATGTCTAATTAGTTCTTCTGCCCATTTTTCGATCAGGTTGTTTGTTTTTGTGTTGTTGAGTTGTATGAGCTGTTTGTATATTTTGGAGATTAAGCCCTTGTCATTCTCATCATTTGCAAATATTTTTTCCCATTCTGTAGGTTGTCTTTTCATTTTGTTTATGGTTTCCTTTGCTGTGCAAAAGCTTGTGAGTTTGATTAGATCCCATTTGTTTATTTTGCTTTTATTTTTTTTTTTATTTTTTTTTTTTGCTGTACGTGGGCCTCTCGCTGTTGTGGTCTCTCCCGTTGCGGAGCACAGGCTCCAGACGTGCAGGCCCAGCAGCCATGGCTCACGGGCCCAGCCGCTCTGTGGCATGCAGGATCCTCCTGGACCAGGGCACGAACCCATGTCCCCTGGTTCGGCAGGCGGACTCAACCACTGTGCCACCACGGAAGCCCTATTTTGCTTTTATTTCTGTTGCCTTGGGAGACTGACCTAAGAAAACATTGGTACGATTTATGTCAGAAAATGTTTTGCCTATGCTTTTTTCTAGGAGTTTTATGGTTTCATGTCTTATGTTCATGTCTTATGTTTAAGTCTTTAAGCCATTTTGAATTTATTTTTGTGTATGGTGTGAGGGTGTATTCTAACTTCATTGATTTACATGTGACTGTCCAACTTTCCCAACACCCTTTGCTGAAGAGACTGTCTTTTTCTCATTGTATATTCTTGCCTCCTTTGTTGGAGATAAATTGATTGTAGGTGTGTGGATTTATTTTTGGGCTCTCTATTCTGTTCCATTGATTCATATGTCTGTTTTTGTGCCAATGCCATGCTGTTTTGATTACTGTAGTTTTGTTGTATTGTCTGAAGTCTGGGAGGGTCATGCCTCTTCGTTTTTTCCCTCAGGATTGCTTTGGCAATTCTGGATCTTTTATGGTTCCATATAAATCTTAAGATTATTTGTTCTAGTGCTGTGAAAAATGTCATGGGTAATTTAATAGGGATCACATTAAATCTGTAGATTGCTTTGGGTAGTATGGACATTTTAACAATATTCTTCCAGTTCAGTTCTATTTCTTTGAATCATCTGTGATTTCCTTTATTGTTTCATAGTTCTCAGCATATGTCTTTCAGCTCCTTGGTCACGTTTATTCCTAAGTATTTCATATTTTTTTTGGTATGATTTTAAAAGTATTTTTTTACATTCTCTCTCTGGTATTTTCATTGCTAGTATAAAGAAATGCAACCAATTTCTGTATGTTAATCTTGTATCCTGCTACTGTGCTAAATTCGTTTATCAGTTGTAGTTTTTGTATGGAGTCTTTAGGGTTTTCTCTATATAGTGTCATGTCATCTGCAAATAATGACAATTTTACCTCTTCCCTTCCAATTTGGATATCTTTTATTTCTTTTTATTGTCTGATGGCTGTGGCTAGGACTTCCAATACTATTTTGGATAGAAGTGACGAGAGTAGGCATCCTTGTCTTGTTCCAGATTTTAGTGGGAAGGCTTTCAGCTTTTGACTGTTGGCTGTGGGTTTGTCATAAATGGCTTTTATTATGTTGGGATATGTTCCCTCTATACCCACTTTGGTATGAGTTTTTTTGATCATGAATAGATGTTGAATTTTATCAGTTGGTTTTTCTGCGTTTATTGAGATGATCATGTGGTTTTTGTCTTTTGTTTATGTGGTGTATCACATTGACTTGTGTATATTGAACCACGCATGTGAATTTGGGATGAATCCAACTTAGTCATGGTGTATGATCTTTTTGATGTGTTGGATTTCGTTTGCTACTATTTTGTTGAGAATTTTTGCATCTATATTCATGAAAGATACATTGGCCCGTAATTTTTCTTTTTTGGTGGTATCTTTGCTTTTGGTATCAGGGTGATGGTGGCTTCATAGAATGTCTTTGGGAGTGTTTCTTCCTCTTCAATATTTTGGAAGAATTTGAGAAAGATTGGTATAAGTTCTTTGTATGTTTGGTAGAATTAACCTGTGAAGGCATCTGGTCCTGGACTTTTGTTTGTAGGGACTTTTCTTTATTATTACAGATTTTATTTTATGTCTAGTGATCAGTCTGTGAAAATTATGTATTTCTTGATTCACTTTTGGTAGGTTGTATGTTTCTAGAAATGTGTCCATTTCTTCTAGGTTGTCAAATTTGCTGGCATATAATTGTTCATAATATTCTCATTTTTTTTTAATTTCTGTGGTATCAGTTGTTATTTCTCCTTTTTCATTTCTTATTTTATTTGGGTTCTCTCTTTTTTTTCTTGGGAAGCCTGGTCAGAGGTTTGTCTATTTTGTTTACCCTTTCAGAGAACCAGCTCTTGGTTTTATTGATTTTTTTCTGTTTTTTTTAAATCTCTTTTATTTATTTCTTCTCTGATCTTTATTTCCTTCCTTCTGCTGACTTAAGTTTTCTTCTTTTTCTAATTCTTTTAGGTGGTCAGAGTGGTTTTTAAATCATTTTTTTCCACTGGTTGTTTCTCAAGTAACTTTAATTCAAAGTAATCAATATGTCATTGTGGCTTATTTTGGGGTGGCATGTACTGAGTTCCAACACTATGCAACAAGTGTCCATTATTATTATTTCTATTATTCTTATATAAATTATATCAATAAAGGAGCCAAGGTCTGGAAAAGATGAGAGACTTTCTTGTTTCCGTTATTTATTAACAAAGTGACTTTGGGAAAGTGACGTATCCTCTCTGAAGATCAGTTTCCTTACCTCTGAAGTGAGGAGCATAATATCGCCTAACTGAATGGCACTGTGAGAAGGATTAGATTACTAAAGTCATATGTAATGCACAGGAGGTGCCTGGGCACTTAACATGTGCTCAGTTAATGTTAGCTGTTATTGTTGGGAGGGGCAGCTTAGAGCCAAAACTCCAACTTTGGGTCCCAAGTCTTGTTCTCTTCTGGTAACTTCTCACCTTTCTTTGGAAGTAAGTGGAAATAGGTAACATTTTAAATTTGCTTTGTAAATTGTGAAGTGTGCTACACTGGTAAATGTTGGACCATAGTGTGTGAGGTGGCATCTTTTCTGTTATCCCAACATTTGTTCAGACCCTACCTTCCAGGTTTACTTTTTTAAAAAAATTTCTTCTAGAACTCATTTTCAAGTTAAAAAGTTTTTTTTTTTTTTAATTTACATGAAATGTAAGGGCAGAGCACTCTAAAGACAGCTTTTCTCTTCAAAACCTTTAGACAGTCTCTGATTTGGTTGTCACTGAATACCACCTCTGCTGCTATGGGGATGTCTACATATTTTAGCAGGTTTTATCAGTGAATTTCCTAAAAGCAATTTGCCAGTGGTTTTAAGACTGTAGCTAACAGGTTAAAATCAAATTAGAGTAATGCCAGTAGAAGAAAAACTATTTTTGCAAGATGTTAACCATATAATTGTTCTGAGTCATGGTATTTATTCTGGTTTTGCCCCTTATCATAATCTAAACATTTAATGAGCTCTTGTCATTCAAATGTACATTTTGCTTTAAAAAAAATCCTGCCATTAAACATAATTTAGGATGCTCTATTTTCCCTCCATGACACACATGTCATCTGGATAGTAAGCATAAACCAGATAAAAAAATCACTCTGCCTGGGCCTCACTGAACAGCAGGGAAACAAGAGATACACAAAAGACATATCAGAGAGGAACACATTTTGTTTGGGCAAGGAAAGTAACCCCTTACCTGCTTGGCCAATCTGGCAAAATAGTTTTTGGTTCAGTGGACTTATATTTTGCAGATGTTAGGGCTTCCTTTCCTTGGCAGTACCAGAAGATACCCTTGTACCTGGAAACTCTGGAATGAAAAACCAGGCATCAGTTGTTTAATACCTGAGTCAAAAGTAATGAGATGAAATGAATGTAATCAGTTTCAGTTACCTTCTGCTTCAACAATGAATAATTAATACATGGCGTTTTTCTAGTGTTAGCTCCGGTTCCACCATACTTAGGGATGGTGGAAACTCTGAGCCTGGGGTACCTGAGGGAAATTCCTCTCTAATAATTATATTTGGATCTTCTTGTTAAAACCAACTTAGTGAGCTTCAAGGACACCTCAGGGCTAAATAACAGGCTATTTTTAAAAATCTCCCATCTTAAAAAAAAAAAATCTTCTTTGTCCATTTCCCTCCAGGCATTCCCAGGTTTTGTTTCCCAAATGCCCTGACCCAAATAAAAATTCCTTTCTTGTTCTCTGCCTGCCCTCTCAGTCTTGATGAGTCAAGTTTTATTATGCCATCTGGCCAGTTAAGACCTAGATTCAGCCTCCAGTCCCTGTTTCTCTTACACCTCAATATATGTCCCACTTTCCCCCTTAATCTCTTCTCTAAAATCCACCACACAGGGCTTTGCCACTTGCTGGCGCCTAATGGGAGGATACCCTCCCATCTTCCATCCAATTCCAGGTTGATCCATGTGAGGGTTTTCACTCTGTGCCCCAAATTCAGATACAATATAAATGGGGTTGCTGGTTAAAATCAGGATGCCCAGTGCTAGGGACTGTTTGTCCTGCCCAAATTTACATGTTAAACCCTAATCCCCAATGTGCTAATATGTGGAGATAGGGCTTTTGAGAATTAATTAGTTCATAAGAGTAGAGCCTTCATGATGGGATTAGTGCCCTTAAAGAGGCAGGAGAGAGCTTGCTTCTCTCTGCTCTTGGCCACGTGAGGATGCCACAAAAAGGCTGTGAACCAGGAAGAGAGACCTCACAAGGACCTGGCCACTGGGACTTTCATCTCAGACTTTCCAGCCTCCAAAACTGTGAGAAATAAACTTCCATGGTATTTTCTTATAGCAGTCTAAGACACCCATATAAATTTGAATTTCAGATTTTAAAAAATGGAATAAAATCAGTGTTTACAAATTATTAGGTGTTTGCCTGAATTTCGAATTTAATTGTGTTTTTTATTTGTTACATCTGGCAACCCAAATTGTAAAATATTCCCCTTTCTATAATACTTAGCTATGTTCTCCCAAATCGCTTCTGATATCTGGAGACTAAGGAAATGCAAGTCTCAGTTCTACACAGCAGGTCATTGTCCCTGTCAGGGTTTATGTCCTGTCTATGGTCAGTAGCACTGTGGCGAGAGGGATTCACGTAGACTTTTCTGCGTTTTCTCAGGAAGAAAATGTCTGTGTGTTTGAAAGCTACCTAAAACCATCACCCACACTGTGCAGAATGTGTTCGTTCTGAACTTACTTTAGGAAACCAGTTTGCTATCCAGTGTCCTCCTCCCTGACATATCTTGGAATGTGACTGTTGACCCTACATGTGTGGTGTGCTGGGGCTACAGCCTGTTCTGAACTTGCAAGGCAGAGGCAGGAATTGCAGCATGCACCTTCTAACTCACGCATCAGTCAGGCATCTCTGTTCAGGACGTCTGTAAATTGAAGGTTTCTTCTGTAGACATCTCTCCTTGCTGCTGAAAGGAATTTTTGTTTTGGTTTGGTTTCATTTACCAGAACAGAAATGTTACGAGCTTCTGTATTTCTGTGTATTAGAGAGCCTAACACAAATTTACTACTTTGTTTCTAACCTTTATTTTCAGTCCTGCTTAGAGGCTCTTTCAAGCTAACAGCAGGATTCCTTTGCCTCACTAAGCAGTGTCCCCACTGCTCTATGTCTTCCTCCTCTTCTGTTCCCCTTCCTTTTTCTCCTTCCCTCTCCCCTTTCTCTTCTTCCCTCTACTCCTCCTCTTCCTTCTAGCACTAAGTAGGGCAAGAACTGCATGGGTTTTACCCTCAAATAGATATGCCTGTAAATTTCAGTTCAGTCACTTACTAGACAAGATCTTGGGAACATTGCCTGGGCTATGTCTTCTCATCTAGAAATGAAGATAATGTAGCACACTACTCTCACAATGCTCTGAAGATTAAATGAGGTAATGTATATAGAGTTCTTGGCCTGTAGTAGTTGCTTAACAAATGGTATATTCTTTCCCTTTCTTCCAGTTAGCAACACATGAAATATATAAGTATGTAAAAATACTTTTGCACATATATGTCAACGTAGCTAGTTTACACCTTAGCCCTGCTTGCTCTTTGAGGACGTAGTTCAGGTTCATGTAGACGTTTTCTGGAATCTCCAATTTCTAACTCCCAAAATGCTTCCCTTTGAAATTGGAATTATCTACTAATTATGAGATCAATTATTTAATATGTGTCCTCACACTGGAATGCAACCTTTTCAAGAAGAGGAACAGCATCTGTTTTTTGCCCTGCTCTTTTCCCCTGAACCTAGAACAATGACTGTCATGCACTAGGTACTCACAAATGTTCCCAGAGGGAGGGCTCAAGGTAATACCATGCAATAGCCATGGTGTCCACATGCCAAGAGTCATACATACGTTAGGAATAAGGCATCAAAACGGACTATAAACTGCTTTAAACCCAGCTTTATGTACATCACAATTTACATCAGTTCTAAAAATTGCTGACGGTATCGCAGTGCTTTCAGCATAGACTTTAAAATTCTAAGTGATCAATAAGGAATCAGGAAATGTCCTCCACTTATTCCATAGAGCCAAGAAATGAGATGAAATAAATATGACATAGGTCTTGCCCTCAAGAACTAAAACTTCCTGCAAAAACTGAAATGTTCCTACTCATGGGAATCAAGTCTCTGACCTTTTGATTTTATCCAGATGACTAAAAAGAGGTGTAGACTCACATCAGGGATTCTTGGCTAATTGATGAAATTTAGTTTTTTACCAAAAAACTTTTTCTACCCTTGCCTCTCTCTCTGTGAACTGAAGTTGAAGGGTGTAGTGTGTTTCCTGCTACATTATTTCCCATCTCCTAAATCCCATCTCAAGAAGAAACTCTATTTGATGCAAAGGCATTGGGAGGGTAAGGGGAGCTGGCAGATTTGTGATTTGTGCGGTGGAGGGAATGGCCACCTTGCCCAGGTAGGACAGAAGCTGCCCAGGATGCTGAATCGTCCTGGTACCATCTGCTTGGCTGACCCACTAATCTGCCAGCCGGTTTTTGTGAACACCAGCATTGTTTCCCAGTCGAGATTTCTTGAAACATCTCTTACGTCAATTAAAGACTAGAGAACAGATGGTGATTTCTTGAGACAGTGAAGTGTTTAACCGATTCATTACTCATGTAGGGAACAGTGATGACAACCAATTTGGCATTGTGTGCTTTGGCTTACTTTTCTTTTAGGTTGTCAGTTTCCAGAATGTTAGGAGATTTCAGGCTTAAAAAATGGAAATACGCTTCTCCGCTTCAGACGGTGGAGGCTTATCAGAATGCCCTAGGAAGTCAGCGAGCACAGGGATCTGTCTCAATAATGTCAAAGTCAGGCTTTAATGGAATGGAGGTGGTATTCACCACCCTTCAGGTACCAAAGCAGCTCCAAGGACACTCATCAAAACTAGCGACTGCCATCGAATTTGATCATGTCTGCCAAAGCATAGCACTGTGCCCAGCACACAGAAAGAATTCAGCAAACTACATCTGTTACACTACAACAACAGAAATTGTAGGAATTTAACAGTAGGTTTATTGAGCTAGTCATTCATTTTAGCATACTATTGAAAGGATGTGCCTATATTTCTCTAATTACGTTACCATATTCATAACTATTTTTCTCTGACCCTACCCCACTAGTTTCTGCTGCTTTCCTTCCTTTCTGTCTCTCCCATCCATCTGTCTCCGTCTCATTTACAACCAGAATTCCCTGAGACAGAGAATCTGATGAGGCCTGGTATTCACTCTCCATTGTCAGAACACACCCACTAGATATTCTTGTGCCAAATGACTCCTTAAATTGCCCCTTAAAACTGACCCATCACTACTCCTCTTGGATCTGAGTATAGACCCATGATGCACTCTATCCCAGCCATGTTAAAAGGTCCACAGGACAGAAAGCAGGGGGAATTATAGATGAGTCACCCTGAGGGATTCTGCTAAGATTGAGACTGGGGATACAGGGTACATTGAGTTTCACAGACTATTATATACACCAGTAATTCTGTTTTCTTTTCCTCTGGAAGCTGGTAATCAGTTGCTTTTTTTTTTTTTTTTTAAGTATAGGAAGTTTTATTTGGTTCAACATTTTGTAAAACTTTTTAAATTGAAGTATAGTTAATTTGCAATATTCTGTTCATTTCAACTGTACAGCAAAGTGATTCCGTTACATATATATGTATATATATGTAATATATATTCTTTTTCAGATCCTTTTCCATTATAGGTTATTACAAGATATTGAGTATAGTTCCCTGTGTAAGTCTTTGTTTATTTTATATATAGTAGTATATTTTAATCCCAAATTCCTAAGTTATATATATAAGTTGCTTTTTATACTGGGGTCAAGCCTTTAAAAATCTGTCAGTGAGCACAAACTGTTGCTCAGGAGGTTGTCGAGTGCCAACCTCGTTAGACTTAGGGAGCTGTTTGGAAAGTCTGCAATAGTTCACAAAGAATCTTCCCATCATGCGTGTCTCCAGGTGCCTGGAGCCTGGCTGGACCACATCAGCTCATTTTGGGCTCAGGGCTAAGTAAATGCTCCCAAATTCCTGGCAGGGCAGGATAAGGTATCAGGGATATCAGAAGGTAGATAAACTTTGGTTCAGATCAGTGTTCTGTCGGCAGCTATCTAATATGTCCCTCAGCCTCTCTGGGGTGTAGTTGATTCAGCTGTTAAAAAAAAAAAAAAAAGTAGGTTGTTATGTGGCTTTTATGAGATAATGTATACAAAACACCTAAGCAATAAACACGAACGCTTTCCCCCTGTGAGACTTATTCTGCACATACTTAGCAGCGCTTCTAGCCTCTCTTTGCTTCTTAGACAGCAGTGGGCCCTTCCAGTGTTTGTATTTACCGGGTTGGAGCTCTGCTGATGTTCTGTGGAGACGTGTAGTCACATTGCGCATTGAGGTGCTGGCAGTGCAGCATCTGCTGGTAGGAAGTGGGCATGAGGAGATGCCAAGGAGGCAACCCTGAGTGACTTGTGTGATGGGGTAGGGTGGATGGAACCCGGGTGCAGCCTGGGCTAGACCTGGCAGATCAGGACCTGGGCCAGACATGACGTCCCCATTGATCTGGTGAAACCCAGCCTAAAAATCACAACAAGAGTGGAAATCATGGCCTTGGTTATGAATTGCTTTCTGTACGTGCTCAGAACACTGCAGCCCACCTTGATTCTGAGCTTCCAGGCACGCACCTTGATGATTTGAAGCCTTACCCTCCTGCCTCTGTGTCTTCCCTCTTTGAGGGCATAGGGACACCCTCTTTTGGTGAAAGGATCCCAAAGTAGTAGCTTACACAAATCTTTTATGAGTACTCTTGATACCATCAATTTCTAAGGAGTATACTTTTAGGGATCAGAAGTTCATACAGCATTCCCAAATAACAGTGCCAGATGTTAAGATCTCATTAATTAAATAGAGACAAACTGCTGGGACTTTGGCTTATTCAGATGAAAACTCCTATTAGAATGTGGTGTATATACATTCCATGCTAGGTTTTAATCTGTGTCTAAGTAGAATATAAGTTTAGAGGAAAATTTGTGACAATGTCATTTTTAATTTCCTCAATAAGATATGTATATCTTGAAAAATGAAACTTTCTTATTTATCTTGGATTTTTTTTCCATCGGTGGTATCACAATGACTTGAAGATACTGGGTCCTTGACATATATTTAATGGGTACATACTGATCATTTTATTAACGTTATGGCTGCTCTTGAAGTTAATAACCAACCCAGAATATTACTGCTACGCAACACCATCTGTTTGGATTACAGAATATTCTGATCACTTCTCTCTGCGTCATCCACCTTCATATGTTCATGAAGATCTTAAGGTACTTATTCTGCCCCAAATCGTAGACCTTCCTACTCACACCTTCTCTCTCAACCCAAAATTGCAACACATCCTCATAAATTTTAGAACAGTAAGACTAGCGCAAGCAAAGTAGAGGGGAGGGAATAAAATACTTTAAATGCAGACTATCATGATAGAAAAATATAGTAAAACTTATAAATAAGTACTACTTATTTGCAAAATTGAATAAAACAGATCTCTGGCAATCCTTTAAAAACAAACAATAAGAGAAATACAAATGCCCTAAGGAGGAATAGTCAGCAGATGTAAAATAGATGAAGATGCAACATTTCCAAGTTCCTTGCTAAAGGATACTGAAATCCAAAATGGGATAAAGAGAGCATAACATAAGAAAACCCAAGACCAGTGTCCTATCATGTCAAGACCCTAAATCATAATAAAATATCAAATATCATCTAGCATTATATTAAAAGAATAATGATAAATATAGTTTATTCAGAGATTGCACATATGGTTTGACATTAGTCATTCTATTAATATAATTCATCACAAGAGTTAAAGAAACTAAAGCTATTTATAAAACCCTGGTGTCAGAAATAAGCATTACATTAAAAACTGAATCACACCTGAAGATACTAAGAAACTTGACTATATACAAATCTAAAATGTCCATATATTATCCTGGGGTAGCTGCTGACATCAATTTGTTGTGTATATTTTTAGATTTTTTTGTGTGCAACATACATACATGCACCTATAGCAATATATGGCCAATTATTCTGTAATTATTTAGATTTCACTATGTAAAAAACCACACCAAACTTAGTTGTATAAAATAATACACACTTATTATTGCTCAGGGGTCAATGGGTCCATGGTTGGTAGAATGGGCAGCACTGCTGAACTTGGTGGGAGTTTCTTGCATGTTTTGGGAAGTTCCTGGCTAAGCCTGGTTCAGACTCTTGTCCTTACACACACATTGTTACAGTGAAAGAGGGGTCCACACAGGGAGGGTAATAATTGCAGCCTTTTTTTTTTTTTTACAAGCATTATATTTCAAGACCCAAGAAAGAAATACTGTATCATATCCATGTATTCTGATAAAATCTTGATGAAATTTAATGTCCATATGAAGAGGAAAAAAAAATCCTTAGTGGGTCAGGAAGAGAAGTATTTCCTAAAATTATAAAAGATATGGAACTCATAAAAGATATGGAACGACATGTTTAACGATAAAACATTTTATGAATTCGTACTAGAATTAAGACGGGGGCTTCCCTGGTGGCGCAGTGGTTGAGGGTCCGCCTGCCGATGCAGGGGACACAGGTTCGTGCCCCGGTCCGGGAAGATCCCACATGCCGCGGAGCGGCTGGGCCCGTGAGCCATGGCCGCTGAGCCTGCGCGTCCGGAGCCTGTGCTCCGCAATGGGAGAGGCCACACAGTGAGAGGCCTGTGTATCGCAAAAAAAAAAAAAAAAAAAAAAAAGACGGGTGCCCTCTATCATTACTAGGGAAGAACTGGGCAGATCAATAGGGAGCTCTTGCCTCTCCTACCCTCATCCAATTGACTAATTGACCACAATAGAAATAGTTTATCCCCAGAGCTGCTTTAATTGAAGGGTGTAAAGGAGATTTCTTAAGAGGTGATTTATTAGAAGGATGCCAGAAAACTCGGATGGTTCCTGGGGTTGGTCTTTAAGCAGGTTGAGAACTTGGCACTATTGGTGCCAGTTTTATGCACTGTTAGCAGTTTCTTCCAACAAAAAATTAGTAAAGTTCTAATGATGGTTTTCATTTAGTACACTATGTCAGAGGAAAGTCTGGAATTCTGTTAAATTTGAAACATCTGACATTATTGTTGATACTATTGCAAATGAAGGTTAAAAACTGCATTGAAGCTAAGACGATATTTTTCTGTGTGTGTGTTGATGATACAGACATAAATTTTGGTGATGCACAGTATTATGGTACAGAGAAAACTCATAATTAAGAAACTTTTGGAACAAAAACATTTTTGGAATTAGCTATGGTACACATATAATTGTATCCAAACTTTTTATACCATTGCAAACGGAAATTATAATTGTAGAAATTTACGTATTTTTAATATCTTTATTGGAGTGTAATTGCTTTACAATGTTGTGTTAGTTTCTGCTTTATAACAAAGTGAATCAGCTATACATACACATATATCTCCATATCTCCTTCCTCTTGCGTCTCCCTCCCTATCCCACCCCTCTAGGTGGTCACAAAACACGGAACTGATCTCCCTGTGCTATGCGGCTGCTTCCCACTAGCTACTGTACATTTGGTAGTGTATATATGTCCATGACACTCTCACTTCATCCCAGCTTTACCCTTCCCCCTCTCTGTGTCCTCAAGTCCATTCTCTACATCTGCGTCTTTATTCCTATCCTGACGTAGGTTCATCAGAACCTTTTTTTTTCTTTAGATTCCATACATATGTGTTAGCATATGGTGTTTGTTTTTCTCTTCCTTACTTACTCTATGACAGACTCTAGGTCCATCCACCTCACTACAAATAACTCAATTTCGTTTCTTTTTATGGCTGAGTAATGTTCTATTGTATATATGTGCCACAAATTCTTTATCCATTTATCTGTTGATGGAACTTAGGTTGCTTCCATGTCCTGGCTATGGACAGGATAATAGAGCTGCAATGGACATTGTAGTACATGACTCTCTTGGAATTACTGTTTTCCCAGGATATATGCCCAGTAGTGGGATTGCTGGGTCATATGGTAGTTCTATTTTTAGTTTTTTAAGGAACCTCCATACTGTTCTCCATAGTGGCTGTATCAGTTTACATTCCCACCAACAGTTCTCCACACCCTCTCCATCGTTTATTGTTTGTAGAATTTTTGATGATAGCCCTTCTGATTGGTGTGAGGTGATACCTCATTGTAGTTTTGATCTGCATTTCTCTAATGATTAGTGATGTTGAACATCCTTTCATGTATTTGATGGCAATCTGTATATCTTCTTTGGAGAAATGTCTATTTAGGTCTTCTGCCCATTTTTGGATTGGGTGGTTTGTTTTTGGCACATTGAGCTGCATGAACTGCTTGTAAATTTTGGAGATTAATCCTTTGTCAGTTGCTTCATTTGCAAATATTTTCTCCCATTCTGAGGGTTGTCTATTCATCTTGTTTATGGTTCCCACTGTGGTGCAAAAGCTTTTAACTTTAATTAGGTCTCATTTGTTTATTTTTGGTTTTATTTCCCTCTCTCTAAGTGTTGGGTCAAAAAGGATCTTGCTGTGATTTATGTCATAGAGTGTTCTGTGTATGTTTTCCTCTAACAGATTTATAGTGTCGAGTTACATTTAGCTCTTTAATCCATTTTGAGTTTATTTTTGTGTAGGGTGTTATGGACTGTTCTAATTTCATTCTTTTACAGGTACCTGTCTAGTTTTCCCAGCACCATTCATTGAAGAGGCTGTCTTTTCTCCATTGTATACTCTTGCCTCCTTTATCAAAGATAAACCCACGCACATATGGTCACCTTATCTCTGGGCTTTCTATCCTGTTCCATTGATCTATATTTCTTTTTTTGTGCCAGTACCATACTGTCTTGATTACTGTAGCTTTGTAGTATAGTCTGAAGTCCGGGAGCCTGATTCCCCCAGCTCTGTTTTTCTTTCTCAAGATTGCTTTGGTGATTCGGTGTCTTCTGTGTTTCCATACAAATTGTGAAATTTTTTGTTCTAGTTCTGTGAAAAATGCCAGTGGTAGTTTGATAGGGATTGCATTGAATCTGTAGATTGCTTTGGGTAGTAGAGTCATTTTCACAATGTTGATTCTTCAAATCCAAGAACGTGGTATATCTTTCCATCTGTTTGTATCTACTTTAATTTCTTTCATCAGTGTCTTACAATTTTTTGCATACAGGTCTTTTGTCTCCCTAGGTAGGTTTATTCCTAGGTATTTTATTCTTTTGCTTGCAATGGTAAGGGGGAGTGTTTCCTTAATCTCTCTTTCAGATTTTTCATCATTAGTATACAGGAATGCAAGAGATTTCTGTGCCTTAATTTTGTATCCTGCTACTTTACCAAATTCATTGATTAGCTCTACTAGTTTTCTGGTAGCATCTTTAGGATTCTCTATGTAGAGTATCAGGTCATCTGCAAACAGTGACACTTGTATTTCTTTTCTGATTTGGATTCTTTTTATTTCTTTTTATTATCTGCTGTGGCTAAAACTTCCAAAACATTGTTAAATAATAGTGTTGAGAGTGGACAACCTTGACTTATTCCTGAGCTTAGAGGAAGTGGTTTCAGTTTTTCACCATTGAGAACGATGTTGGCTGTGGGTTTGTCATATATGGCCTTTATTATGTTGAGGTAAGTTCCCTCTATGCCTACTTTCTGGAGGGTTTTTATCATAAATCGGTGTTGAATTTTGTCGAAAGCTTTTTCTGCATCTGTTGAGATGATCATATGGTTTTTCTTCCTCAATTTGTTATATCGTGTATCACATTGAATGATTTGCATATATTGAAGAATCCTGGCATCCCTGGGATAAACCCCGCTTGATCATGGTGTATGATTCTTTTAATGTGCTGTTGGATTCTGTTTGCTACATTTTGTTGAGGATTTTTGCATCTATGTTCATCAGTGATACTGGCCTCTTTTCTTTCTTTGTGACAACATTGTCTGCTTTTGGTATCAGGGTGTTGGTGGCCTCGTACACTGAGTTTTCGGGGTGTTCCTCTCTCCTAGTTTTGGAAGATTTGGGGAAGGATAGGTGTTAGCTCTTCTCTAAATGTTTGAACGAATTCACCTGTGAAGCCATCTGGTCCTGGGCTTTTGTTTGTTGGAAGATTTTTAATCACAGTTTCAATTTCAGTGCTTGTGATTGGTCTGTTTATACTTTCTATTCCTCATTCAGTCTCAGAAGGTTGTGCTTTTCTAAGAATTTGTCCATTTCTTCCAGGTTGTCCATTTTATTGGCATATAGTTGCTTGTAGTCATCTCTCATGATCCTTTGTATTTCTGCAGTGTCAGTTGTTCCTTCTCCTTTTTCATTTCTAATTCTTTTGTTTTGAGTCTTGTCCGTTTTTCTCTTGATGAGTCTGGCTAATGGTTTATCAATTTTGTTTATCTTCTCAAAGAGCTACCTGTTTTATTGATCTTTGCTATCATTTCCTTCATTTCTTTTTCATTTATTTCTGATCTGATCTTTATGATTTCTTTCCTTCTGCTAACTTTCAGGGTTTTTTTTTTTTTTTTTGTCCCTCTTTCTCTAATTCCTTTAGGGGTAAGGTTAGGTTGTTGAACTGAGATTTTTCTTGAGGTAGGATTTTATTACTGTAAACTTTCCTCTTAGAACTGCTTTTGCTGCATCCCATAGGTTTTGGGTCATCGTGTTTTCATTGTCATTTGTTTCTATGTTTTTCTTTATTTCCTCTTTGATTCCTTCAGTGATCTCTTGGTTATTTTGTAGTGTATTGTTTACCCTCCATGTGTTTTTTTTTTTTTTTTACTGATTTTTTCCTGTAATTGATATCTAGTCTCATAGCATTGTGGTTGGAAAAAGATACTTGATATGATTGCAATTTTCTTAAATTTACCAGGGCTTTATTTGTGACCCAAGGTATGAACTATCCTGGAGAATGTTCCATTAGCACTTGAGAAGAAAGTGTATTATGTTGTTTTTGGATGGAATGAATATCAATTGATATTTGATATTGTTCCATTCAAAACAAGTCCATCTTGTTTAATGTATCATTGAAACCTTGTGTTACCTTATTTTCATTTTGGATGATCTGTCAATTGGTTAAAGTGGGGTGTTAGTAGGGGAGTTTATGATCCTGTTACTGTCAGTTTCCCCTGTTTTGGCTGTTAGCATTTGCCTTATGTATTGAGGTGCTCCTATATTGGGTGCATAAATATTTACAATTGTTGTATCTTCTTCTTGGATTGATCCTTTTATCATTATGTAGTGTCCTTCTTTGTCTCTTATAATAGTCTTTATTTTAAGGTCTATTTTGTCTGATATGAGAATTGCTACTCCAGCTTTCTTTTGAGTTCCATTTGCATGGAATACCTTTTTCCATCCTCTCACTTTCAGTCTGTATGTGTCCCTAGGTCTGAAGTCATCTCTTGTAGGCAGCATATATATGGGTCTTGTTTTTGTATCCATTCAGCCAGTCTATGTCTTCTGGTTAGAGCATTTAATCCATTTACATTTAAGGTAGTTATTGATACTCTTACCATTTTCTTAATTGTGTTGGGTTTGTTATTGTAGGTCTTTTCCTTCTCTTGTGTTTCCTCCCTAGGGAAGCTCCTTTAGCATTTGTTGTAAAACTGGTTTGGTGGTGCTGAATTCTCTTAACTTTAGCTTGTTTGTAAAGCTTTTAATTTCCTCATCAAACCTGAATGAGATCCATGCTGGGTAGAATAATCTTAGTTGTAGGTTTTTCCCTTTCATCACTTTAAATATGTCCTGCCACTCCCTTCTGGCTTGCAGAGTTTCTCCTGAAAGATCAGCTCGTAACCTTAAGGGGATTCCCTTGTGTGTTATTTGTTGTTTTTCCCTTGCTGCTTTTAATATTTTTTCTTGTATTTGATTTTTGATAGTTTGACTAACATGTATCTTGGAGTGTTTCTCCTTGGATTTATCCTGTTTAGGACTCTGCTCTTCCTGTGCTTGATGAACTATTTCCTTTCCCATATTAAGGAAGTTTTCATTTATAATCTCTTCAAATATTTTCTCAGTCCCTTTTTCTGTTCTTCTTCGGGGACCCCTATAATTCAAAGGTTGGTGTGTTTAATGTTGTCCCAGAGGTCTCTGAGACTCCTCGTTTCTTTTCATTCTTTTTTCTTTATTCTGCTCTGCAGTAGTTATTTCCACTATTTTGTCTTCCAGGTCAGTTATCCGTTCTTCTGCCTCAGTTATTCTGCTATTGATTTGTTCTAGAGAGTTTTAAAATTCATTTATTGTGCTATTCATCATTGTTTGTTTGCTCTTCAGTTCTTCTAGGTCCTTGTTAAAGGTTTCTTGTATTTTCTCCATTCTATTTCCAAGATTTTGGATCATCTTTACTATCATTATTCTGAATTCTTTTTCAAGTAGACTGCCTATTTCCTCTTCATTTGTTAGGTCTGGTGGGTTTTTACCTTGCTCCTTCATGTGCTGTGTGTTTCTCTGTCTTCTCATTTTGCTTAACTTCCTGTGTTTGGGGTCTCCTTTTGGCAGGCTGCAGGTTCATATTTCCTGATGTTTTTGGTGTGTGCCCCCAGTGGCTAAGGTTGGTTCAGTGGGTTGTGTAGGCTTCTTGTTGAAGGGGACTAGTGCCTGTTTTCTGGTGGATGAGGCTGGATCTTGTCTTTCTGGTGGGCAGGACCACGTCCAGTGGTGTGTTTTGGGGTGTCTGTGACCTTATGATTTTAGGCAGCCTCTCTGCCAATGGGTAGGGTTGTGTTCCTGTCTTGCTAATTGTTTGGCATAGGGTGTCCAGCACTGTGGCTTGCTGGTCATTGAGTGGAGCAGGGCCCTAACGTTGAGATGGAGATCTCTGGGAGAGCTTTTGGTATCTGATATTGTGTGTGGCCGGGAGGTCTCTGGTGGACCAAGGCCCTGAACTTGGCTCTCCCACCTCAGGCACAGACCTGACACCCAGCTGGAGGACCCAGACTGTGTCAGCCACATGGCTCAGAAGAAAAGGGAGGAAAAAAGAAAGAATAAAGTAAAATAAAGTTATTAAAATAAAAAATTGACATAATTATGAAAAAAATGAAAAATTTAAGAAGTGATAAGAAAAAAAGGAAAGAGAGCAAGCAAACCAACAAACAAATCCACCAATTATAACCAGTGCTAAAAAAATTGTACTAAAAAAAACCCAAAATACAAAAAAAAAAAAAAACAGAACCCTAGGACAAATGGTAAAAGCAAAGCTATACAGAAAAAATCACACAACATCCACCACCTCAATTTTGGGATGATTTATTGTTTATTTAGATATTCCAGAGATGCAGGGTACATCAAGTTGACTGTGGAGATTTAATCTGCTCCTGAGGCTGCTGGGAGAAATTTCCCTTTCTTGTCTTTGTTCACACAGCTCCTGGGGTTCAGCTTTGTATTTGGCCCCACCTCTACATGTAGGTCGCCTGAGGCCCTGTGTTCGCTCAGATAGGACAGGGTTAAGGTAGCATCTGATTAGGGGCTCTGGCTCACTCAGGCCTGGGGTAGGGAGGGGTACGGAATGCAGGCCGAGCCTGTGGGGGCAGAGCCTGGCATAACGTTTCAACAGCCTGAGCCATGCTGTGTGTTTTCCTCGGGAAGTTATCCCTGGATCACGGAACCCTGGCAGTGGCCAGCTGCACAGGCTCCTGGGAGGGCAGGTGTGGAGAGTGACCTGTGCTCGCACACAGGCTTCTTGGTGGCGGCAGCAGCAGCCTTAGCGTTTCATGCCCGTCTCTGGGGTCCGCGCTGATAGCCGCGGCTCGCACCCATCTCTGGATCTCGTTTAGGTGGTGCTCTGAATCCCCTCTCCTTGCACACCTGAAAACAATGGTCTCTTGCCTCTTAGGCAGTTCCAGACTTTTTCCCAGACTCCCTCCTGGCTAGCTGTGGCGCACTAGCCCCCTTCAGGCTGTGTTTATGCAGCCAACCCCAGTCCTCTCCCTGGGATCTGACCTCTGAAGCCTGAGCCTCAGCTCCCAGCCCCCACCCGACCCAGCGGGTGAGCAGACAAGCCTCTCGGGCTTGTGAGTGCTGGTCGGCACCGATCCTCTGTGTGGGAATCTCTCCACTTTGCTCTCTGCACCCCTGGTGCTCTGCTCTCCTCTGTGGCTCCGAAGCTTCCCCCGGCCCCACCCCCCATCTCTGCCAGTGAAGTGGCTTCCTAGTGTGTGGAAACTTTTTGTCCTTCACAGCTCCCTCCCAGAGGTGCTGGTCCCATCCCTATTCTTTTGTCTTTTTTTCTTTTGCCCTACCCAGGCACGTGGGGTAGTTTGTTGACTTTTGGGAAGTCTGTCGTCTTCTGTCAGTGCTCAGTAGGTGTTCTGTAGGAATTGTTCCACATGTAGATATATTTCTGATGTATCTGTGGGGAGGAAGGTGATCTCCACGTCTTATTCCTCCACCATCTTGAATGTCTTCTCCTACATATTTTTATATATGCACATTTAGAGTAATGTTAAAAAAAATTTCATGATACAAATGATGAATACACAAATGTATATTAGCAGAGTAGTACATGATTTCTGTCTTTGCTGCCCATTATCACCAGTATGTTAAAATCATTTGAACCTTTAAAAATCAACTTTGTAAACCAACCTATACTTCTTAAAATGTTATTAAACTTTTTTGTACATGAGTTGTCTATACTTTGGTTGAAATTTCTTTAAAATTTGTGGAAACGTTTACTCAAATAATATAATAAATTATCTGTTTATCCTATTTAGAAAGCCAAACTATACAAAAAAAAAGAAAAATCCAACATAAACTGCAGTGATTTTAGATACCCAGAATATTCAAAAGAAACTTATCATCTAAATATGGGGTAGTAATAAATATATTCTTCATGCATATAATACCACATACATTTTGCCATATAGTGACCAACATTAAGAACATTATTAACTGAACGATTCCAGTAATGAAAAAAATTGAATGCTAGAAAAGATTTGGGAATTAATGTGATCAAACAACAGTAGAATTAGTTGTTGTCTCTGAAAAATTAAGAAAGAAATGAAGAAGAAAAAGTACCTTACTTCATGGAGTCTAAGATTAACGTGTTCACATATCAAAATTTTTGAAATTTAAGTGATTCTCATAATCATTTTATCATTTAAAAAATTTATTGGAATAAAGTTGATTTACAGTGTGTTTCAGGTATATAGCAAAGTGTTTCAGTTATACATATATATATACATTCTTTTTCAGTTTCTTTTCTCATGTAGTTTATCACAGAATGTTGAGTAGAGTCCACTGTGCTATACAGTAAGTCCTTGTTGGTTATCTATTTTATATATAGTAGTGTTTGTATATTAATCCCAAGCTCCTGATTTATCTCTCCCCACCACGTTTTCTCTTTGATAACCATAAGTTTTCGATATCTGTAAGTTTGATTCTGTTTTGTAAATAAGTTCATTTGTATCATTTTTAAAATTAGATTCCACATATGTGTGATATCATATGGTATTTGTTTGTCTCTGTCTGACTTCACTTAGTGTAATAATCTTTAGATCCATCCATGCTGCTGCAAACGGCATTATTTCATTATTTTTTATGGCTGAGTAATATTCCATTTGTATATGTACCACATTTTTATCCATTCCTCTGTCAGTGGACATTTGTGTTGCTTCCATGTCTTGGCTATAGTAAATAGTGCTGCAGTGAACATTAGGGTGCATGTATCTTTTCGAATTACGGTTTTCTCTGGATATATGCCCAGGATATATGTCCTTCCTCTTTTGTTCTCTTATGATTTGTTGTATTTAGTGTTGTGTTTTGATTTGTGTGTGTGTGTGTGTGTATATCAATTGTAGTGTTTTTGGTTTGTGGTTCCCATGAGGTTTTGATATAGCATTCTATATATGTACAAGATTGTTTAAAATTTCTGGTCTCTAAATTTCAAATGCATTTCCAATATACTGCATTTGTACTCTCCTCTTCTCACGACTGCTAGTTTTGATATCTTATTTTTGTGTGAATGATTTCCTGTCTTTACTTTATGCCTGCCATCACTGGTGAGCTTTCCCATTTGTAATTTTCTTGTCTAGTTGTGGCATTTTCTTTTCTACCTAGAGAAGTTCCTTTAGGTTTTGTTGTAAAGCTGGTTTGGTAGTGCTGAATTCTCTTAGTTTTTGCTTGTCTGTAAAACTTTTTATTTGTGTTGACTCTGAATGACAGCCTTGCTGGGTAGAGTATTCCTGGTTGTAGGTTTTTCCTTTTCATCACTTTAAATATATCATGCCACTCTTTTCTGGTTTGCAAAGTTTCTGATAAAAAATCAGTTGATAGGGGCTTCCCTGGTGGCGCAGTGGTTGAGAGTCCACCTGCCGATGCAGGGGACACAGGTTCATGCTCCGGTCCAGGAAGATCCCACATGCCGCGGAGTGGCTGGGCCCGTGAGCCATGGCTGCTGAGCCTGCGTGTCTGGAGCCTATGCTCCACAATGGGAGAGGCCACAGCAGTGAGAGCCCCATGTACTGCAAAAAAAAAAAAAAAAAAAAAAAATCAGCTGATAACCTTTTGGGGATTCCCTTATATGTTATTTGTTGCTTTTCTCTTTCTACTTTTAATATTTTTTTCTGTCTTTTATTTTTGTCAGTTTGATTAATATGTGTCTCGGCATGTTCCTCCTTGGGTTTATCTTGTATGGGACTCTGAGCTTCCTGGACTTGAGTGAGTGTTTCCTTTCTCATGTTAGGGAAAGTTTTCAGCTATAATCTCTTCAAATATTTTCTCTGGCCCTTTCTCTTTCTCTTCTCCTTCTGGGACCCCTATAATCTGAATGTTTGTGCATTTAATATTGTCCCAGAGGTCTCTGAGACTGTCCTCATTTCTTTTTCTTCTTCTCTTCTGTGGCAGTGATTTTCCAGCTCACTTATCCGTTCTTCTGCCTCAGTTATTCTGCTAGTGATTCCTTCTAGTGTATTTTTCATTCCACTTATTGGATTGCTCATCTCTTTTAGTTTATTCTTTAAATCTAGCTCTTTGTTAGACATCTCTTGTAACTTCTCCATCTGTGCCTCCATTCTCTTTCCTATGTTGAATCATCTTTACTATGATTACTCTAAATTCTTTTCCAGATACTTTGTCTCCATTTCATTTAGTTGTTCTTGTGGGGTTTTATCTGGTTACTTCATCTGGAACACATTTCTCTGCTGTCTCATTTTGTTGAACTTTCTGTGTTTGTGGTCTCCTTTCTGCTGCCTGGAGGATTGTAGCTCCTCTTGCTTCCTGGTGTCTTTCCTTTTGGTGGGTGAGGTTGGTCCTGTGGCTTGTGCAGGCTTCCAGGTGGAAGTAGATGGTGCCTACCCACTGGTTGGTGGGGCTGGGTGTTGCCCCTCTGGTGGACAGGGCTGCGTCAAGTGGTGTGTTTAGAGGTGGCTGTGAGCTCAGTATGGCTTCAGGCACCCTGTCTGCTGATGGATGGGGCTGTATTCCTATCCTGCTGGTTGTTTGGCATGAGGTGTTTCAGCACTGGAGCCTATAGGCTGTTGGGTAGGGCCAGGCCTTGGTATCAAAATGGTGACCTCTAGGAAAGCTCACACTGATTAATATTCTCTGTGGCCTCTGCCACCAGTGTCCTTGCCCCCCACCCCAGTGAGCCACAGGTGACCCCTTCCTCCCCAGGAGGTCCTCCAAGACTCATACATAGGTCTTGCCCCAGTGCCTATGGATGTACTGCTTTTTGCTGGGTCCCAGTGTATGAGACCTTATGTGTGTCCTCCGAGATGGAGTTTCTGTTTCCCCCAGTCCCGTAGAACTCCTGCACTCATGCCCTGCTGGCCTTCAAAGCCAAATTCTCTGGGGGTTCCTTCTCCTGATGGCAGTCCTTCAGGCTGGAGAGCTTGACATGGAGCTCAGGACTCTCACTCTTGTGGGAGCACTTCTGCAATATAATTATTTTCTAGTTCGTGTGTTGCCCACCTGGCAGGTATGGGATTTGATTATGTCATGAAAGCACCCCTTCTACCGTTGTGTTGTGGCTTCTTCTTTGTCTTTGAATGTAAAGTATCTTTTGTGGTAGGTTCCAGTCTTTTTTTTTGTCAATGGTTGTGTAGCAGTTGTGATTTTAGTGTTCTTGCGAGAGGAGGTGAGCTCCAGTCCTTCTACCCTGCCAGTTTTTCCAGACGCAAGGAGCTGCTTTTAGTTTGGATGTTTGCTGCCTTTTCCCTCATTGCGTGCTGGCCGTTATCCCCTTGATAATGGGGTGTGTAGGCCTGGTGGCCCTTGCACGCTCCCAGGATGGTAGGGGCAGGGCTTGGTGCCTGCACGTGGGTCTCCTACCAGTGGCTCTGGTCCAGTCACTCCCAGGACAGTGGGGGCAGCGCTTAGCATCTGCTCATGGGTCTCCTAGGGGTGGCTGCTATCTGCACACTCCCGGGGCCGCAGGGGCAGTGTTTGGCACCTGCTTGTGAGTCTCATGGGAAGCTGACCTCTGTGCCCTCCTGAGACAGCAGAGGACAGTAAAACTTTCGGTGTGGAGAGTTGGAGGTAATTTCGAGTATCCAAGTGAAGACACTTAGTAAGCAGTTGAATAAAACTTTCTGGGTGCCAAGCGAGAGATCTCTGTGTCAGGAAATCTACAAGCTACAGTGGTATGATCCTACAGTGGGCGAATTTCACCTCTCTGGTCCTGAGTCCCCTCACCTTGATAGTCCAACAGAACATGTGATCTCTCTGGTGAAGGATCTCAAATCACACTGCAGGGTCAAGTCAGAAGAAGTCACTCATCTTGGCTGTTCTGGGCATCTCTCAATTGTTTTTAGCCAAGAAACAGCCATGATAGAGTTGTCACTGCTGGCTTCTGCTCAACTTGAACATGGCTATTCATGCTGTCAGGTATCAGTCGAACTATGTGCATTGTTGACACTACATGTGGGGAGTTAAGTTGTTTGAAATGTCTTCTAGCAGGACTAATATGATTTAAGTCAAAATGAAAAGTTGTATTCAGAAAGGTGTAGAAATACAACATTAAGTTATAAATTAGATATTGTTAAAGCAAATATCCATCATAGGAAGGCTAACAGCAATGTCATACTTTTGTTTTCCAAAGCAGTAAGCAAGAGATTTACAGGACGTAAGAAAGGAAGTTAGTCACTAGTAGAAGGAGCTACATTACTTATTTATTTATTATTATTAAGACTTTTTTGGTGGCATTTTACTACTTTTTGCTACTGAGTTGTATGCAGAGGTATTGACTTTTATAAGTTTAGCATGCCACTGAAGCCTGAGAAATTGTCAGTTCCCTCAAAATGTTGAATGGAATTTCAAATCTAAGAGCAACATTGAAGGATTATCAAAGGTACTGTTGTAGATTAATTGGCAGCACTTTTTAAATGTTCTTGAAGGAGATAAGATAATAGTGTCTTACGATTTATATTATTTTTAAGTTTTTATATAAATGTATTCATAACAAACCAGGACAGACTCAAGGCAGTAACAGTAAAAGGTAGGGAGGCAGTACTGCTGACTGTAGAATGTTGGGGGAAATGTAGAACATTGTCTTTTACAGAGGACTGTATAGATGTTGATAAACTTAATATATAAAGTGAACCCATACAAGAAAAATCAAGATTTGAAGTTGTTTCAATTTTACTAAATTCTAAATATTTTCCAATTTTACATTTTATTTCTCCATGATCCCTGAAATATTCAGAATTGTGGATTTTATTGTATAAATGTCTGAAGTTGAATTGACCAGCATCCTAACTACAAAGGGATTGCTTGGAAAGGGTGATTGAAGAAAATATTTGGAATTTATGATTTGAAAGTAGGGCCCACAGGATTTATTGATAAATTCGATTTAAGTTTTGAGATAACTTTAGATTTATCTTTAATCCTTTATGTCTTCCTGAGCAAGTAAACTTTAGATTTATCTTTAATCCTCTATGTTTTCCTGAGCAAGTAAACTTTAGATTTATCTTTAATCCTTTATGTTTTCCTGAGCAAGTAAGAGGATGGAGTTGCCAGTATATGAGACGGTGAGAGAGAAAAGAGATCAGGTTTTCAGAGGAGGTCAGAATTTCAGTTTTACATCCACTTAATTTGAGATGTCTATGAGACATCTTAGTAGGTATGTTGTAGGTTTTGGATACAGGAATCTCAAGTTCGCAGGGGTAACTTGAGATGGTGATATAATGTTTGGAATCCTCACCATAGAAATAGTATTGAAAGCCATTAGAGTAGATGAAATTTGCTCAGATAGAATATAGAGAAAGAAAACGTTTCAGGTTGAAACCACAGATCATGCCAACATTTACAAGTCAGATGGAACAGAAGGAAGAAGCAAAGGAGAATGAGAAGGAGTGGCCAGTGAGGCAGAAAGCAAACTAGAAGAGTTTTGGAAGGGAGGTGAAGAACTGAAAACCAAATGAAGAAAGTGTGTTTGAAGGCAAAGGAAGTCATCTACTGTGTCAAATGCTACTGATGAGTCAAGTATGGTGAGGACTGAGAAAATTGATTATAGTATAACAAAATGTAAATCGCTGGTCACCTGGATGAGAATAGTTTCAGATGACAGGTGGTTATGAAAGCCCAACCAGAGCAAATTTTAGAGAGAAAGGGAGGAAAAGAATTTAAGATAATACAGACAGACAACAATTTCTGAAAGTTTCATAGTAAAGGAGAGAAGACAAGGTGGGTAATTAGCTAAAGAGAAAGGTGCCCAAGATAGTGTTTGGTTTAAAAAAAAAAATGAGAAAATAATAGCAGGTATGTATGTTGCTGATGGAAAAGAGAAGAAATAAATGGTGGTGCTGCAGAAAGGAGTATATCTGCAAGGAATGGTGCATAGTGTACAAGTGGAGAGGTTGACCTTTGGGAAGATTGTGTAAAGATCATTGACAGTAACAGGAATGGAAGCCAAATCTGTGGGCACAGAGCCCTGCGGTTGTGCAGACATAGAGGTGGAAACTCGTGAAAGGTACTTATGCCTTTGCTTTTCTTATGAAATAGAAAGAAGTGTATTGACTGAGAGTGAAGATGGGGGACATGAGAGCAAATTATTTGGTCCCCTGCAACATGTGTTTGAAAAAGAATTTATAAATGTTTTCTCAATAATGCCCTATATGTGTATGATATAGCAAACTTGCTGATTGTTTTAACGTTTATATATTTGCTACATTCTTTGTCTCATTTATTGCTCTTTACATCTGTAGAATTGGGACAGTAATGCATATCTTAGCATATTGTTGGGATGTGTGAAGTTAATTTAAATGAAAATGTATAAAAATACCTTTAACTTGGATTGCGTGATATAACAATGAGATTATTTTCTGTTTTCTTTTTGGTTTTGTTGCCACTGAAATCAAGAGGAGGCTTTCTTTTGAGAGAAACTTATTTTGTTTTATAAAGTCTCCAGTCTGGGACCTTGTGAGCAAATGAGGACTTATCCTGGTTGTTAATTAACGGTGCACACCAGGCCAGTTATAATTAAATGCGTACTCCCTGTCACTTGCAGGTTAAACACATGGTTCATGGTATCAGACAGGAGGAGAAGCTTTATGAATGGTGCTCTCAAGTGTAGTCTGTTTCACAATAAAAATTTATTGCTCTTGGCAACATAATTATAGGTTGAAAAGAACTGAGGGGGAAACAGTTCAAGGTATGGCATGAGCCATGACTACCACAATCGGGGAGGCAGCCTGGCAGGAATCTGTGCTAGTGTGACTAGATTGCCATGAACTCTGATGCCAGCTTTGTCTGTGTCATAAATTTTTTCATCCATAGTGATCAGGTGATTGATTTTTTACCCAAGAACAATGACTTTACTCTTTTTTTTTTTTTTTTTTTGCTTAAAACAGCAGAATTTATTTTCTCAGTATCCTGGAAGCCAGAAGTCTGAAATTAGAGCTAAAATCAAGGTGTCGGTAGGGCTGAGCTCCCTCCTGAGGCTTTAGCAGGAAATCTATTCCTCCTCATTTCTGGCTTCTGGTGGCTGCTGGCTTCCTTGGCTTGTGGCCGCATGATTCCTGGATGGTGGGCAAGTAATTAGCATATAATGTACGCCTACCCAAACCTCATGACTCATACTCCATCCAAAACATTATTTCCTTTTTTTCTCTCATGTGAAGTTTGGGTTTCTACCTATTCAAAGCATAGATGATGATGCATACAAGTCTTAGAAAAAGGAATAGTCACAATCCAAATTGGTTTCAGGTACTTGATACCAGGTAATAGCTTTCGAGCCGCAAACTCACAGAAATACTTAAAGTTACTTTTAATGAAGTGCTGGAGGGTGAGTGTGAACTAATGTGAGAGGGAGAAACTCTTGGAATCTGTGGTCTTAGGATTGTGGGCTTTACTTCCAGGAACCTCACCATGTTCTCACACTGTAGGTCGAAAGAAGATCCCTTCCTGGATCTGATAGGGAGAGGGGAAGAATAGTCATTGTGAAATAAGCCCAGAGTATTCTCCACATCAAAGGCCTATGGTGGGGCTTCCCTGGTGGCGCAGTGGTTGAGGGTCCGCCTGCCGATGCAGGGGACGCGGGTTCGTGCGCCGGTCCGGGAGGATCCCACGTGCCGCGGAGCGGCTGGGAACCGTGAGCCATGGCCGCTGAGCCTGCACGTCCGGAGCCTGCGCTCCGCAACGGGAGAGGCCACAACAATGAGAGGCCCGCGTACCGCAAAAAAAAAAAAAAAAAAAAAGGCCTATGGTGCAGGGAGAAGACCCTTCACAGAAGCTTATCCTGCCTGGGTGAAGGGCAATTACCCTACACTAATCCCCTCTAGCCTTCCTAGGCACTTAAGAGGGAAATACACACTTGTATTGATAAATCACAGCCCAGGGACACCAGCCCCCTAAAAGACAGAGTTTAAATCATAAAGTTATAGAACACTTCCTCCCCACCCATATAACCACAAAAACAACAAGTCTCCAGCATAAAAACAGTGGATTATAACCAAAGAGCTGTAAGGTGCAAACTCTATTTAAAGAGAGTTCTCAGATAACAGGGGAAACAAAGACAGGTACTTTTGAGGAATGTCTACTTTTGGGGAATGTCTCCCTCCACTCATGAGCTATCAGTTTAACATCCAGAGCTCAACTTGAATTTTTATTTTTCTGTGTTTCTTCTTGAATACTTAACCATGCATGCCTTCTCCACTTTCTATTAAATTTCCATAGTACTTGCAAATATCTCACTAATTAGCCCCATATTTTGACTTTAGTTTTTTTTTCTTTATACATATTTTTATTTTTCACAACTAAATGAAACTCCTAGAGGAAAAGTTTGTGCTTATACGTCTTTGAGTTGTTCACAGGACCTAGCCTATAACAGACACAAAACGTTTTTTGAGAATGTTATTTTATAACCTCACTTACCTTAAACTTCTGGCTGTGTGTGAAGATTGTTTCATTGGATCCTGGCATCATTAACTGTAAGAGGAAATATCTGTTCTATGAATTGCATGTGTGGATGCTAACTCTGCCCTCAACCCTGGCCCCACTAAACATCACAACTGTTGTGTTTTTGTCTTCTTTTTATCCCTGAAACTTTTGGGGGGGGCGGGGCCTGCTGAAAACTTTTAGTGTACATGATTGATCAAAAGTTTTTCCAGTATGACTTTTATCAGAATATGTGATTTTAATTTTCTGGATGAGAGATGCTCATATGCCATAACATAACAAAATTGTATCAATATATAAGATCTCAATATATAGAAAAAGAGATATTTTACTTATTGCCTAGAGTCCCCAGAATCTGACAAATGAAGGACATGGCAAGTGGCAGATTAGTTAACGTTATGACAAAATGGAAATAGCAGTATGGGATACGCTTGCAGCACATATCATGCTTCTTTCCAAGTTCAAAAAGAAAAATAGGGCAATGCTGTGTCATTTAGGAACTGGACTGTGGAAATGAGTCTTCATTAGAATGACAATCTGAGATTTTTTTTGTTGAAGTACAAAAAAAAATCATTAGCATTTGCAGCATGAAATGTTATTAAAACTAAACCAGATGTTACATTCATATTCCAAGTTGTGAAGTCTTCCTAGCAGTGACAATGCATTAGCAAACAAAGTAAATAAACAGTGTGATAATGTTGGAATATTGGGCTTGCTGCCAACAAAGGTAAAACATAATCTCAAACAAAATCACCCAGAATAAGGAAACCAGAGAATACTGTTATTGGTATTTAACTGAGGAAATCTAGATAGATCGAATATAGATATGGCTCCCAAAAGAATGTTCTCTAAATTCACGAAGACAATCCAAGCTGGATTTTGTTTTTCTCAGATGGAAAATTGGAAAAAAAATTTTAAGGACTGGGACTCTAAGTGAACCCTTAAGAACAATTGAAATTAAAGAATGTATTCTATGGGCAGAATTCAAAACATTGAATACTTTGATATGTTGCATTTTATTTTTGGCTACATATATTACCTGAATACACCTGGGACAGAGTGGCCAGGTGAGATAGATAGACTTTGGTGTCAGATCTTATTCCAAATCATGATATAAAATGTGACAGTAAGATAAAATCAAGTCTCAGCATTCTCATCCTTAAAATAGAAATGATAATTATCTTATAGGGTAGGATGAAAGTCTGAAAACGATGCAATGTAAGAAATGCATCAAACCATGTGCCTGGCACCCAACAAGCAGACACAAAATGTTACCTCTTATTTTGCGGTTTTCAGTACAAAATCATAGCCAAAGAAAGAATATTAAAAAAAAAAATTAGCAGACAGATGTAAACACACAAAATACATGCAGTGGCCACCAAGCTTCTTTGAGTGCTTCAAGCTATCCCACTGGGAATGCCTCCTCTAGCGCCTGAGAGCTCTCAAAGGACCAAAGCTGGGTTATGCTGTTTTGTGAAATGATTCCCCACTTTGTGTGCGTTGTATTTGGAAATATTTGTTCGTATTGTGCTACATACCATATAGAACATTTCGCAAACCAGTGCTTTAATATTCAAGTTAAAACTTCCCTTATCCATAGGGTTGGTATGCGAATCTGAAGACTAATGGGAGGAAAGCCGATGGGGATTGTCATACTGTATTCAGAATTCTCTTCTCCCCTCTGAGGCTTAGTTATGGTGTTAGGTTCAGTATGCCTGGCTCCCTGTACTGTTAGGTAAAGTTGTTGCTCATGGGACTCCTCAATCTTTTATTGATAATGGACATTTGCCTGGCATTCCCTTCCTTCAGTTTAATTGATAAAAGCTTTATTTAAAATTTCTATTTTGATCAGTCACACCAAAAATATGGCAGTCATAAATCTTTACATAATCATCAACATAAAGTAACAACATAGCCTAAACTGCCATATGTACAGATAATCTAATCATAGTAAAAAAAAAAAATGGATAAATGAATACAAAAGGATAACTTCACCAGCCCCCAAAATAAAACTACTTTAAGACAAAAGGCAACAAATTTAATCTCAAGCACATTGCCACCTGTTAAAGAGAAAGTAGAAACAAGTTGGATATAGGATTTCAGGCTAGCTTACAAACAGACTTTCTGGACCTGTCTTCCAGGTCTCTAATATTTTCTCATATATTTTCTATCCACAATGTGAAAATTTCCGTGACTTTATATATCAGATCACTAATTTCACCTGAATTCACTTTCAACCTATTATTACATATTTTTATTGATTTCAAAATTTTGATGTTATTTTTTTTAATTCCACAGACTCTAATTTTTGCTTTTTATTATTACTTTTTTGGCTAATATTATTACATTTTATTAATTTAATACCTTCTGTAATTTCTCTGAGGATGCAAAGCAGAATTACTTAAAATTGCATTTGTTCTCAGCAGAATTTCCAGTATCCTCCAGAGTGAGATGTTGGTTTGCTCATTCTGGTTCTTTTCTTTCATTTATGTGTTTCTTAAATGTCAATTGATCCCTGATTCTTTCACTCATCAGATATTGTCTGATTTGTATCATCTAGAAATTCTTCAACTTTTTTTTTGTCTTCTAATGATAATCTCTCCTTATTTTGACACAGTTGTGAATTTGTTCTTTTTTCATTTACTTTTTCGTGTTCCAGTTTGATTTTGGGAGAGAACACAGTTAAACTTGCATACTCAGTTTACCATCTTGATCTAGAATTCTGCTTTTAACTCCTTTGGGGTAAAACTGATCCTCTTTTGTAACCCAGGATTGATTATCCCCAAGTGACTGATGATTCCAGCCCATTGGTTTAGATCACAGGTCTGGATCACTGTCATCATCTAACAGGTTAACTAACTGCTGGATTCTAATGAAGAGAGATCACCTACTAGTTCAGTGACCCCCCCCACACACACAAATGTCCCAGGATGTGTTTCTCTCTGACATCATTGTACACACATTTACCTATATATCTGAATCAATGCCTATACGATTATTGCTACTGCAGCAACTCAGGTTTAAACTTGAATGATTGTTTTACTATCACTCTTCATTGTATATAATTCACTGAGAAAAATGACACCCTGATTTTGCCCTTTTTCTTGTTTTATAAATATTCATTTCTTCCTGGTAATATGAGAAATGTTGAAATGAAAGTTTCAGGTTTTCCTGGGGAGAAAAAAAATGACAGTTTTCAATTACTGTACTGCTTATCACAAAAGCAGTTTCATTTGCCTGCTGGCTTCACTGACTGGTGTCAAGATAATGCCAAAGAGAATGTTTTGCTAGCCTAATGCCACCCACAGAGGTAGACAAAATATTGCTTTTCATATACTTTACAAAAATAGTAGCTATTAATTGTGCTGCTCAACCATAAGCTGATCAAGCTAGAGAAAACAAACGTGGCATTTCCAGTATTGGAAGCCACTTCCCTCAGATTTCTAGTCACTAATCTATAGTTTAAATCTTGGACTTAGGAATATTTACCAAATTCTTCTAGGTCCCCTAATCTACTGAATGTTTAGTTATTGCATGTAAACGAAGTAGAGTTCTAAGGAGGTTTGAGGCCACTAAGATTTACTACAGTATTGTAACTTAATGTGTTTTTGTACTCTGGTTTATTGTATTAAAGGTTAAAATAAGAATTGGTACATAATTTTTAACAATTACTGGACATAATCATAGACAGTTTTCTTCAACAAGAATTTATTGGTGCTTATGCCATGTCAGATACTGTTTTAAGCACTGTGGAATATAAAATGGTAATTTCAGAATTGTGTGTATAGATTTTAAAGAAAGACGAGTGTTTAAGGTGCAAGGAGTATAATGGTAAAATTTTCTAGAAAACTAGACTAGGACTAGATTGCAAAAAACCCTGAATGCCAGGTCAAGGGATGTAGATGTAGAAGGAACCATTGTAGACATTACCCAGGAGAGTGACATAAGAGTCTGTGTATGTTTTAGAAATGTCATTTTTGTCAAAATTCGAAGGATTCCCAGATATGCAATGAGACTGGATGCAAGGAGTGTAGAATTACATCTACTAGAGGACATAAATAGTGAACATGTGGATGGAGAACAATCACAAATATAGAGGCAATGTAGTTTTGCAACTGACTAGTAGACTGAAACAGAAACATGAGTAGATTATTGTCTGGAATTACAGTAATACATGTGACATGTCTCTTGGGAAGTCATGACATTGAAACTTTTATAGTCATACTCACCCTTTAATACTACAAGCTAATTTTCCATGTAATAGAATGGAAAGATAGATAAATATGCTGGTTATCTTAATAAGAGATCCTTAAAAGAACTACAGTGTGGTGGTTAAAAAAAAAAAAAACACGTGTTGAGACCTCATTTAAAATTCTGACTGTGCCATTGCAACTCATATGACCTTAGGCAAGTTACTTAATCTTTCTAGCCTCAGTTTCTTCACTTTCTAAAAGATAGGCATGACAATATCATAGAATTGTTTTTAAATTTAAGTGAAATATTATACATGGAACACTTAAGGCAGATTCTGGCAAATAATAATGGCTCAAAATTTTAGTCATTACTATGTAGACAAATGAATTTCAAAGTCATCTTATGATACCCTATTTCAGTTCAACTCTTATACAGAATTGCAATATATAAAACATATCAAAGTAAAACTTAGTGTCTATTTATTTTGTAAATTCAGATGCATGACCTTTTTTCTTAATAGTAGATGAATTACTAGGGACAAACCTTAATCAATATAGACTCTAACGTACTAATATTTGGTATAGTCCATTTGATTACATGAGGGTTTTTATTGAAGTTTTTAAATAAAATATTGGTAAATAAATTAGGTAAAATTCGAATGAAATGCTTGCAGAATCATGGAAGCATCTCTGAGGAATTCCAATCTTCTTTGGAAGACAATTTTTAAAAATTTAAGAAACATGAATGTAGTACAAGCCCCATCACCCTCATTTTACAGATGGGAAACACCCTGAGAAAGCAATGACGTGCTCAGGTTGACACAGCAGGTTACTGGCAAGGCCAAGACTTGTTCTACTTTGTTCTTGGAAATGTGTAGAGCATGGCAGTGGAATACTCTTCAGGTAATTAAGACACATTCCTTCAAGCAGCACCTTCTCTGTATTTTCAGTTTTGTTCTCCAGCCCTCTCAGTTGCTATTGTCTCCTTTTCACCTTCATAGTAAAGCTGCGGAGGAAACTGTGAGTGATTGAGCAAAACTCACAAAAATAGAACCTCCCAAAAGGCAGGATTTTTGTCTGTTTTCTTCACTACTGAATCGCTAATGCCTGAAACAGACTCTGACTTATTACCAAGCTCTTATGTTTGTGGAATTAACGTTCTTTTTGGGACTAGTGGATGGATGTTACTTCAATTAAAATAACAATGATAATTAAGATAATGATACCACTTTTAAAAGATTTATTACCGGCTAGGCAATATTATAAGCACTTGATACCTAATAACTTTTTTAATCATCTCAGCAGACCTACTGGGTAGGTGGTGGTGTTATCTGCATTTTGCAGATGAGAAGCTTAAGGAATGTAAAGTTTAAATCATTTTTCAAAGCTGTACAACGAACTGAGTGGCAGAGCCAGTATGAGAACTAAAGAGTTTGGCTCTAGAGTTTACTCTCAACACCACTAGAAAACGGCTACACGATAAGTCTGGAGTTTCATTTTCCTTCTGCAAGTTTTCTATTGTTTCAGAATGAGACAGTGCATGAAATTTTATATTGGTATTACAGCCAGAGCAGTAGGTTGTCTTTTTCTAGAGGAGGAGTGAGTCCCTGGAGGAGGGCTCGGTGAGCACGTCAGGACTGACAACAGATCTGGGCCAGGGATGACCTGCAGTGGGTGATTATCCGGCTGAGGTGGTTTTAAGCAAATTCTCACAAATAATTTGGTGCTTCTCCCTTCAAGAAGTGGATCTTTACTGTGGCCAATTTGAATATGAGCTGGACTTATGACTCACTTCTAATGAATAGAATACAGCACACTAATGATATGTCACTTAAGAGATTAATTTATGAAAAGACTGGCTTATGCCTTGGGGTCTCTCTTGGATCACTTGCTGTGGGGGAAGCCAGCTGCCATATTGTGAGGAGCCCTGTGGAGAGAACTACATGGTAAGGGACTTAGATATTCAGCCAACAGCCAGTGAGGAACTGAGGCCTGCCTGTACCACTTGAGTGAGCTCCACAGGACTGCAGGCCTGGCTAGCAGCTTGACCATGACGCCTTGACAGATCCTGAGCCAGGACTTTACATCTAAGCTACTCTCAGACTCCTGAACCACAAACAGTGAGACAATCAGTGTTGTACTAAGATGCAAAGATTTGGAGTAATTTTTACACATCTATATAGATAACTAAATGTTGACCTAAGTCATCTAGAGAAGGAAATGTATAACATGAAGTGAAGAAAGGCAACCTTCTTTGTGATAGTGATTCTTTTTACCTCCTTAAGTTTAGTCTACTTCATAAAGTATGAATATCCACTTCTCTGAAGGGGTCCTTAAGAGGCTGCAGTTTTATAAAGACCCCCAGGTGGGTCTTCATACATGCCCCATAGAGAGTTTGATATGAGGACATAAGAAGCATTTTCTACCCCATTTGCTCTATTTATTGAAAACTCAGAGGCCCAAACCATGCCCATTTTAGTGATTATTTTTCCATTGTATCATTAATAAAGGAAGAAAGTACTTGCTGGTCTGGGAGAAGACTAATTGATAGAGGGGAAGGAAATAAACAAATTAGAGTTGGTAATTCTATTGTGATAAAATGTCTTAACGCTAAAATTACATTGTAGAGCTGGTCATATAATTTTCAAGGGAGGCTTTTTAGTGTACATTGCTCATCAAAATGCATTTGTATGTGCATTTTCATTTGATGAATGGTGACACCTTCCCATTCAAAATGCCAAGTAATGGTTGACAAAGGTTCAAGAGGGACTAAAACAAACAATAGGAAAAAGTCTGTAAAAAAAATTGTGATCCCCAATCAGAACATGCAGGGGCCATATTCAGAAACTCTTACTAAGGTATCAGAATCAGTGCCTCCCTCACAACCATGCATCAGGCGTTATGAATTTTAAGTGTGTAGCCGTGGAGAAGTTTATTTAATCTTAAAAATATTGTATTTCAAAATGTACTGGCAAATTTAGGTCCTTGTTGATGGTAGCAGAAAGAAAAAGTATTTCTTTTTCTATAATTCAATTTTCATGTGATGATAGTAGCTTGGATAAGAGCGATAGTTAGGTTATGAAAAGTGAAAAAATATTGGTATCAGAATGTTTTTGAAGGTAGAGTTGACAGGCTCATTGGTCTGATATGGAGTATGAGACAGAAGAACCAAGGTAGAAATCAAAGTGCGGCCTGAGGAGCAGAATAATGAGTAGTGCTAGTAACTGTAATTGAGATGAACAGATTAGGTGATGCTCAGAGTGAATCAGGAATTGTGTTTAACCTTTACTGCCTATTTATACCTAAGTAATAGTTGTCAAGTATACAGTCAGATTTACAAATCCACAATGCAAGGGAAAAGTTGGCATTGAAAAGATAAATTTGGGTATCATCAGATTGTAGATAGTTGTGATAGCCAGCCTCCAAAGTGGCCCCAAATGATTCCTGGCCCCTGGTATTCATGATCTTGCTTGGTCCCCTCCCTCATTTTATCAGGGTTGGTCTGTGTGACTAATAGAATATGCAAAGGGAATGAAGGATGGCTTGCTACTTCTGAGATTAGGTCATTGTTTTAGTCAAAATTCTCCCGAGAAACAGAAGATGGGTATTGAGAGGGGCAGAGAGAGAGAGTCATTCATTTAAAGAATTAGCTCATGTGGTTATAGAGACTGGCAAGTCCAGAATCCAAAGAGTGGGCCAGCAGGCTGGAGACCCAGGGAAGAGCTGCTGTTGCAGTTAAAGTCCAAAGGCCGTCTATTGGCATAATTCCTGCTTGCTCAAGAGAGGTCAGTCTTTTGTTATATTCAGGCTTTCAACTAGTTAGATGAGGCCCACCCACATTGCAGAGAGCATCTGATATACTCAAAGTGTACCAATTTTTAAATGTTAATCTCATCCCAAAACACCCTCACAAAAAAATCCAGAATAATGTTTGACCTAATATCTGGACCTCGTAGCCCAGCCAAGTTGACACATAAAGTTAACTATCACAGTTGTAAAAGACATATGGCTTCTTCCTTACTCTTTCAGATCACTTTCTTTTGGGAAAGCCAGCTGCCATGTTATGAGGATACTCAGGCAGCCCTGTAGAGAAGTTCATGTAGTGAGATATAGAGCCTTCTGCCACATAAACGAGCCATCTTCAGAGCAAGTCCCTCAGCCCTAGTCAAACCCTCAGATCACCTCAGCTGTAGCCAAGAGGTTGACTACAACCTCGTGAGAGAGCCTGACTAAAACCACCCTGCTACACTGCTCCTGGATTCCAAACCCTCAGAAAACGTGTCATATAATAAATGTAGCTGTCAAGCTGCACAATTTGGAGGTAATTTGTCATGTAGCAATTGATAACTAATACAGGTTTTGGTGCCGGAAGTGTTTAAGTATTAACTGACACTTAAAAACGTGGAAGTGGTTTTGGAACAAGTCAGTGAGTGGATGTGAGAAGCATGGATGAAGGTGTTTGTTAAAGCTTGAAGAGCCCTGAGGAAATTTTGTAGGAACATCATGGCCCTTGAGGAGGCTGTGATTGATGAAAGTAAGGAAAATCTTTTTGGAAGCTGGAGTGAGGGAGATCCTTTTATGTGGTGATGGAATGTTTAGCAACACCATTTTCTACATTAATGAGGAAAGTAAAAAAAAATACCTAGTGAATTGGATGATATCACTAACGAGATTTCCAGCTAGAGTGGTAGAGGGACCACTTGTTTTTATCTTGCTGCTTACAAGTAAAATGTGAAATGAGAGGAACTAGAAGAAGCACTGTTAAACCTGAAGGAGTTGGGACTTAATAGTGTTGAAAATTTTCAGGTTTTCCAGTGGAAAAATGATGCTAAAGTTAAGAAATGGCTACTAAACAATGATTAAACACAGGACATTACTAGGAAAACATGGGCTAAAGATAAGGCATAAAGTGTGACTGTGAAATCCTCTAAGACCTCAGAAAAATCAAAAGTGGTACATCAGAATATCATTCTGTCAGACAACAGGTCCTCTAACGACAGTAAGTGTGTAGCTCATAGATACTCTTAATCAAACCATAAAGCTTCCAAGAAGCTGGAGAGCATTGTTTCTCAGCTGGCTCAGAATAAGCCCAAGTAGAGAAGAGCTTATCTAAAAGAGGTGTGTAGGTGTGTTTTTGTCTAACATGTAGGGCAGGTGACTTCTCTCTTTAGTTTCACAGGTCTTCAGATTTAGAAATTGCACTGGAGAGAGATCCTTAAGGAATTAAATTCAAAAAGCTTCATTTGAACTGGGCACGATCCCTGCCTTCTGGTATTCACACCCTTGTTTAAACCTCTCACACACCATATTGAGGTTAGTCTGTGTGAACAACAGGAAATGACAAATGTCTTAGTATGTTACTTCCAAGGCTATGTTATATGACACTGTGGCTTTTGCCTGGTTCTTTTGCAATACTGCTCTGGGGAAATCCAGCGTCATGTTGTGAGGACACTCAAGTAGCGCTGTGAAGTGGCCCTTGTCAGGAAGAACTGAGACGACCTTCCTCAATCCAGGAAGAAACAGGCCTATTTCCAGTAACCACATGAGAGATTCATCTTGGAAGCAGATCCTCCAACTTGAGTCCAGGCTTCAGGTAACCTTCACCATAGCTGATAGCTAGACTCTAACTCCAGGAGAGACCTTGAATCAAAACCATCCACCTAAACCACTGATGAATTCTTCACCCTCAGAAACCATGTGAGATAATAAATATTTGTGGTTTTAAGCTGCTGAATTTGGAGTAATTTGTTACACGGCAATAGATAACTAATAGAGTGGTGTTTAAAGCCATTTGGGGAGAGCTCCTAGAAAGTGAAGGTAGTAGGTAGGGAAGTCATGCTGTCAGGGAACTGGTGCCTGAAGCCTGCTGGTGTATCAGAAATGAGGGGGAAGGTAGAGCTGTATAACTGGCAAATCAACTGGCATCTGTTTTCCCTGTCCATCAAATAGAGATAGAATAGCCTACAGTGATGTGGGTGAAGATTAATGAGATAATGTTTGTAATGTATATAATGTAGTGTCTGCAACATTATAGAGTCTCAATTGGTATTTTCCTTTTTTCTTATACCCTACTTACCATCGTTTTAGGTTTTCATTATCATTAATAAGACAGGATCTCAGATGTTCAGATGAGCATCATGAACTGTGTTAAATTTTCAGAATTACTTCGAATTAGGTTGACTGTGCTCTTTGTAGATATCTTCCTTTCCCTTTAAATTAGTGTGTTCTGAAATCCATTTTCCAAGGTCAGTAAAAGAATGTTACCTTATCAAAATATGCATCTATACCTTTAGAATTATATATAAGAAATATTACTGGGGAAGGGGCAGACTAAGGACTTAGCTACAGAATGGTTTAGATTTTACTTTTAGTTTTATTCATGTTCATTTATATTTTGTCTATCTGTTGAGAAATTTCTATTCAGTAGTTTTTTTTTTTTTAAGTTTAACATCCTGGGAAATTTTTTAAGCAGTGAGAAGTTAGAAGGTATCTATTTAAAGCAGATGGGTAAAAAATGTACTTTCCTCAGAAATCATTTAATGTCACACTTAGGAATGCTAAAAATGAAATTAGCCATCAGGCATCTGACAATTTTCATCCTTATCTGCCAGTCAAATGCTTCAAAAAGACTTAATGTTCCTGAATTTCATAGAGTATGGGCAAAATTATATTCTTGTTGATGGGAGAAAATGCAGGGCGATTATTTACTTCTGCTTGACTCCCTTAGAATTTTGGAATGAAGACTCTATAAAACTTGTTCTCGTATTGTTGTGAAATAAACTTGATGACCAGTCTAAAACTCCATTTTAGACGATGATGCTTATGTTTTCCAAACAGTGGGCTCAAAAAATACTTTAAAATCTTTTAATACAAACCTACATAGAAAGTGAATTGTAATCTTGTCAGGGTAACATTGTAAATCTTAAATGGTGAGTGTGTCCACCACATAAACACGTGGCATGTTTGCACTGCTAACATGGATGTTGGAATTACTTTTCATTACCCTTTTTGCCTGTTGATTTTCTAATGCTTTAACTTCTACTCTTTACTGGTACATTAAGCATGTGGAAAATCATTCACTTTTTGCTTCCTAAAATATAAATTTCATTCTTAGGAAAAATGTTTTGTGAGGGAAGAGAATGAAGTTTTTTTGTTGTTTTTTGCGAGGGAACTCTACGTGGCATAGGTCTAGTTCCCTGAAAACAGACTCTGAGATGAAAATTTATGTTGAAGAAGTTTATTAGAGCTCTTCTATGGAAGTGTCTGTAAGAAGGAGGAAAACAAGTTTGGATGGAAGGAGAAGTTAAACTGGTGAAGCTATGTAACAGAAGCATTCTGTAGATGTATTTGACCTTCATATGTGTCCTAGTACCCCTTCATTGGCTAGTCATTGGATGCAGGCTGCCCCCAGAGGGAAGTGCAAACCTGTAAGCCAAAACTGCTAGATATCCAAGAATTTGCAAACTGTTATTAAACTGTTGCTACCTTGACATCAGCCATCATGGGACTATTTCAGGGCTTTGCTTTCGGAGCACCAGTTTACCAGCACAATACTGGGTGCATCCTTGGGCAAGGTGGTTTCCTTCAGCAGAACATAATACCCAGAGAGGTATATAGCTGTGATCCGTTAGCAGGCAACAGTCCCAGAAGCCAAAGCAATGAGTGCCCCAGTCATTAAAGAGGAGATTTGGGTAGTACAGCACAACACATGCTACAGTCCACACCATTTATCACCCACATTCACTTGCTTTGTACAGTAAGTTCTCGTCATATGAGAAAGATCCCTCCAGAAGTCCAGGTGCTCTCTTTTCTTCAGGTAATTTAGAAAATGAAGATTAGTTAGTAGACCTTTAAACCATACATGATGCTCATCAACGTCCTTCCTCTCTCTTCTACAATCCCTTGTATATTCCCCTTATACTTGGCTAGAACCTCTGCAGGTCTAGGTGGTGTATCTGATGGGGTGAACCTTATCTTCATAACTGAGTGCGAAACGACTCCCAAATGGATCACCTGGGTGCCAGATTTACTTATCCCTGACCCCACAAGCCCTATCACCTATTGATGGTCAGGGTGAATTACTCCTGGCGGTACGTTGCCTCCTTTCTTTGCCTCTGGTCTCTCGACTCAAAGGACTCGAAGCGAGTAGATGGAAGCCTGAAAATAAGTTTAGTAAAACTGTATGTCTCCTGGTGGAAGTGTTACGCCTTTGGGAGCTAGAAACTCCAGATCCTAAGATTCTAGAGAAGAGAAATACAAATTTCCTACGTGGGTTATTGTCAGTGATAGTAACTAAGGCTACTCGTATTCCTACCCCTTAGTTCTTGGATTCATCTATTCTAACTGGAGACTTTACATGCTTCTGTCTTTAAGCTGATACTCCAGCTGGGTCAGGGAAACAGTTTTGGGATAGTATGATGTGTAGTACAACACCCATGGTCATGTGTCCACTGCCATATCCCCTTTGGTATGAAGGTGGTCCCATGGTCTATGGTGTTATGCAGGATTCTGTGCTTGTGCATCAAATATTCCGAATATCTTTGAATAATGTGTTAGCTGGGGCCCTGTTGGCAAGAAAGGAAAAGCCATACTTAGAATACATGCTGATTCCAGTCAAGATGAATAGCTTTATTCTAAGGTAGGAGGAATCCAATGTAATAAACTTGCCACCAAAAAGTTTTGTTGGTGGATAATAATTAGGGTGTAATGTTGGTTTGTGTTGTGGCAGGTTTAACATTTGGCAGAAGCAGTAACTATCAGTCTTAGTGAGTGGGAACATACGCTGTGTATTTTCTATCTCTGACCTGACGCCTGATCCATTTATGAGCTTATTATATGAGGAATGGGGTGGCAGATGACAAGGGCTGACTGATGGCAAAATGCAGAGTTGCTTTGACTATTTGGTAGTTCAGTACTTATTTCATTGAGTGTGTTTTTGGATGGGTATTTTTACACAGTACAAAGTCTTCAAATACTGTGACCACTTCCGTTGGTACATCCTTATGCTTCTTTCCCAGATCTTGTTCCAACTTTCCTCAATCTTCCAACTTTCCCCTTCTAGGCCCGTGGAAATTCAGCCAGTCATTTGCCATTTCTCATTAGTCCATTTGCATTCTTATCTTGGATTGCTTCCTTTTCCACACAAAGTGGGTAACCAGTTGTCTGAAGCTTGGCCTTTTTCTTTCTCTATCATCTGGTCAAAAAAAAAAATTCCCTCATGTGGTCACAGATGTGAGCAGAGAGAGAAGCACAAGTGCAGTATTAGTAAATTATATGGAGTTCTGAGCTATCTGCTTATGCCAGGATGCTACCTTACTTATGTCTGAACATACCACTTTCATATTATAAGGAATTGCTGTTGGACTGGTCCAACCAATGACTTCATGAGTTTGACAGGATGTAGTTATGGTCACATGGTCAAATGATTTCCATGGTTAGATATTCTATCAGTGTGCAGTAGCAGACCAGTAGCTGTTTGTCAAATGGTATATAGTAATTCACTTCAAGGCAGGAACTTGCTGCTGATCCCTGGAGGTCTGATTGTGATTTTTCTATTGGAGGATTTAATAAATGCCACATTGTACCTTTACCATGCAAGTGGTATCCTCTAGGATTTTAATTGAGTAAAATCACGTACTGTAAAAGTTGAGAGTTTAGGATATGGAGTATGACAGACCTTGGTTGAAACCTTAATTCTGCCATTTTTTAGTAAGTTACCTTGGATGAGTCATATAAGCTAATTCTTGATTCTTTCCCCTGAAAATGGGGAAGAGGGGAAGAAGAACATAATCTAATAAGTTAAGGTAAAAATAGCCAAAAATATAGCAAAGCATCTGGTGTGGTGTGGTGCTGGCTTGTAGAAAACGCTTAAGGAGTAGAATTTGAATTTTTTAAGAACTATCAGTATTATCATTTTAAAATTTTACCTGAAAACCAGAAAGATGTGTTCACTCAATTTTCAGATGTACATTTGGTGGATCTGAATATTTTTGTTTGTTAATATGTGTTAGTGTGGATGTGTGTGGATGTTTTACATGCATAAGTAGATACTCACCTATATCACCTTGATTGACTAAATGAAAATAAAGACTGTGTCTAGACAAGAACAAACATCTGAGTATTGAGATTGTGGGAGATGAAATGTTCATATCATACTTCATTCATAATTTATTAAAATAAATATAAAAGAGCACAAATGAGCTGTCACACCAAGAAATTAAGAGAACACAAAATTAAAACGTGAATCGTTAAAATAGCTAGGGGTACTGCTGAATCACACGAAAATATATGTTCTATTTATTTCTCCCAGTCCATCATGTATTCAAACTATTGGCCTGCAAACTTGTTACCAAAAAGAGACCACTATATATTATCAGTAGAAATTAGAGAAAGGCTCTAAAGAGCTATTTTCTTTATTTCCTTCTTTCGTTATTGTGTTTCCTTTAGCAAAATGTAAATTGTGATAGTTTAAGTTTTGTTCCCATTTGAAATGATGCTTTGAAAATTACTGCGATTACATGGCAGATAGGAAATCTCCCAATTAAAGTCTATATTACAGAATAAAAATATAAACAAAGCCTCTACGCATTTGCTTCCCTACTGTTCCCCCATTAAACTCCACCTACAGTTAAATAAAAAGTTTATATTGTCATTGGATGTACTGTATATGCCAAGACTCCAATCATTTTATTATATATACCAAAGAATCTGGGTATGGTTTTTAATCTAGAGGGGAAAGACCTAATGGAGAGGGCAGGTAGAAAGAATAGCACTTGAAATCCCGCTTGACACTGCTGATGGATAACACTAGTGAGTCCTTACTTTGGGGCAGCCCAAGGTTGGTGCTGCATCTTCAGCCACAGGAAACAGTCCTAGTATGGGGATTCTCCCTCAAGTTGCGGAGACAGTTGACCAGAAGAGGTTCTGTGTTCCTAGTCAAGCAAAAAAGTCATGTAGAGAAATCACCCCAGCTCAGAGACCTTGTCAACAAAAAAAACAGTGGAGGCAAACGTCCTAGCTCTGCTGCCTGCATATCTTGCTCTCTAAGCACACCATGTCTGGACCTCAGAACTCACCATGTAAACTTACATCAGCCAGCTGTTGAGCTTAAGGTCTGATCAAAGGATGCTATCAGAAATCAAGTGGTACTGAGGAAAAAAATAAAGGAAATAGGTCCACCCAATCAATGGATAAACATGTAGGTGATCTGGATGGCCATCCCTTCATTCAGAATAATTATGTAAATAAAAACTGGCATAAGACCCATGGAAAGGTCCACATCATTAAGGAAGGAGAAAAATATAACTAGCAAGATTGAGAGGAATGCATACATGTATATGTGCCTCTATTCCCATATCCATATCCAAATTTATATGTACATTTTACATGTCTATTTCTATATATCTATAAAAGTTGCTTGCCTTATTCCAGTCTTGTGTGCTGATGAGATTTCTCAAACTATACTTATTAGAAAAGGGTATGAAATGCAATTTTAAGGTTATGAATAAAAGAGATAAATGTATATCAGCATCAGACAAGATGCTCCTGGGTGACATCCCAGTGGGTTCCGTCCATACAGAAGGCAAGCAGCCAGCACCAGCTTCAAGATGGCAGAAGAGTAAGACATGGAGATCACCTTTCTCCCCACAAATATATCAGAAATACATCTACATGTGGAACAACTCCTACAGAACAACTACTGAACACTGGCAGAAGACCTCAGACTTCCCAAGAGGCAAGAAACTCCCCACGTACCTGGGTAGGGCAAAAGAAAGAATAAACAGAGACAAAAGGATAGGGACGGGACCTGCACCACTGGGAGGGAGCCGTGAAGGAGGATTCTACACAAGGTTTCTACACAATAGGAAGCCCATTCACGGGCGGACACTTCAGCTGGCGGAGACGGGATGCTTCAGAGGCACGGAGGAGAGCACAGCAACAGGGGTACAGGGGGCAAAGAGGAGAGATTCCTGCACAGAGGATCGGTGCCGACCAGCACTCATGAGCCTGAGAGGCTTGTCTGCTTACCCACCAGGATGGGTGGGGGCTGGGAGCTGAGGCTCCAGCTTTGGCCGGATCCCAGGGAGAGGACTGGGGTTGGCTGCCTGAACACAGCCTGAAGGGGGATAGTGCACCACGGCTACCCAGGAGGGCGTCTGGGAAAAGGTCTGGAACTGCCAAAAAGGCAATAGACTTTTTCTTGCCTCTTTGTTTCCTGGTGCGCAAGGAGAGGGGATTAAGAGCGCTGCTTAAAGGAGCTCCAGAGATGGGCACGAGCTGCGGCTATCAGCGCGGACCCCAGAGACGGGCATGAGACGCTAAGGCTGCTGCTGCCGCCACCAAGAAGCCTGTGTGCAAGCACAGGTCACGATCCACACCTCCCCTCCTGGGAGCCTGTGCAGCCCACCACTGCCAGGGTCCCGTGATCCAGGGACAACTTCCCCGGGAGAACACACAGCATGTCTCAGGCTGATGCAACATCACGCTGGCCTCTGCTGCAGCAGGCTGGCTCCGTACTCCGTATCCCTCCCTCCCCCATGCCTGAGTGAGACAGAGCACCTTAATCAGCTGCTCCTTTAACCCTGTACTGTCTGAGCCAAGAACAGATGTCCTCAGGTGACCTACACACAGGAGGCGGGGCCAAATCCAAAGCTGAATCCCTGGAGCTGTGTGAACAAAGAAGAGAAAAGGAAGTCTCTCCCAGCAGCCTCTGGAGCAGCAGATTAAATCTCCACAGTCAACTTGATGTACCCTGCACCTGTGGAATACCTGAACAGACAACGAATCATCCCAAATTGAGGAGGTGGACTTTCGGAGCAATGATACATATACTTCTTTACCTTTTTCTCTTTTTGAGATTGTGTATCTGTATGCTTCTGTGTGTGATTTTATCTGTACAGCTTTGCTTTTACCACTTGTCCTAGGGTTCTGTCTCTCCGGTTTTTGTTTTTTCTAGTATAGTTTTCAGTGCTTCTTATCATTGGTGGATTTGTCTTTTGGTTTGGCTGTCCTATTTCTTTTTAAATAACTTTAAAGTTTTTTAATTTTTTGTTTTTTATTAATAACTTTTTTTTTCTTTCTCTTTCTTGCCTTCTTATTTTCTCCCTTTTATTCTGAGCCGTGTGAATTACAGGCTCTTGGTGCTCCAGCCACACATCAAGGCTGTGCCTCTAAGGTGGGAGAGCCAAGTTCAGGACATTGGTCAACCAGAGACCTCCCAGCTCCACCTAATATCAAATGATGAAAATCTCCCAGAGATCTCCATCTCAAGGCCAAGACCCAGCTCCACTCAACGACCAGCAAGCGACAGTGCTGGACACCCTATGCCAACCAACTAGCAAGAGAGGAACACAACCCCACCCATTAGCAGAGAGGCTGCCTAAAATCATAATAAGGTCTCAGACACCCCAAAACACACCACAAGATTTGGACCTGCCCACGAGAAAGACATAATCCAGTGTCATCCACCAGAAAACATGCACTACTCCCCTCCACAAGGAAGGCTACACAACCCACTGAACCAACCTTAGCCACTGCGGGCAGACGTCAAAAACAGTGAAAAGTACAAACCTGCAGCCTGCAAAAAGGGGAGACCCCAAACACAGTAAGTTAAGAAAAATAAAAAGATAGAGAAACACACAGCAGATGAACAAGCAAGGCAAAAACCCACCAGACCTAACAAATGAGGAGGAAACAGGCAGTCTACCTGAAAAAGAATTCAGAGTAATGATAGTAAAGATGCAAAATCTTGGAAATAGAATGGAGAAAATATAAGAAACGTTCAACCAGGACCTAGAAGAACTAAAGAGCAAACAATCATGAATGACAAAATAAATGAAGTTAAAAATTCTCTAGAAGGAATCAATAGCAGAATAACTGAGGCAGAAGAATGGATAAGTGACCTAGAAGATAAAATAGTGGAAATAACTACTGCAGAGCAAAATAAAAAAGAATGAAAACAATTGAGGACAGTCTCAGAGATCTCTGGGACAATATTAAATGCACCAACATTCGAATTATAGGGGTCCCAGAAGAAGAAGAGAAAAAGAAAGGGACTGAGAAAATATTTGAATAGATTATAGTTGAAAATCTCCCTAATATGGGTAAGGAGATAGTTAACGAAGTCTAGGATGCACAGTGAGTCCCATATAGGATAACTCAAAGGAGAAACACACCAAGACAAATATTAATCAAACTATTAAATACAAAGAAAAAATATTAAAAGCAGCAAAGGAAAAACAACAAATAACATACAAAGAATCCCTGTAAGGTTAACAGCTGATCTTTCAGCAGAAACTCTGCAAGCCAGAAGGGACTGGCAGGGCATATTTACAGTTATGAAAGGGAAATACCTACAACCAAGATTACTCAGCAAGGATCTCATTCAGACTGATGGAGAAATTAAAACCTTTACAGACAAGCAAAAGCTAAGAGAATTCAGCACAACCAAACCAGCTTTACAACAAATGCTAAAGGAACTTCTCTAGGCAGGAAACACGAGAGAAGGAAAAGACCTACAATAACAAACCCAAAACAATTAAGAAAATGGTAATTGGAACATACATATTGATAATTACCTTAAATGTAAATGCATTAAATGCTCCACCGAAAAGACATAGACTGGCTGAATGGATATGAAAACAAGACCCGTATATATGCTGTCTACAAGAGACCCACTTCAGACCTAGAGACACATACACTGGAAGTGAGGGGATGAAAAAAGGTATTCCATGCAACTGGAAATCAAAAGAAGCTGGAGTAGCAATTCTTATATCAGACAAAATAGACTTTAAAACCAAGACTATTATAAGAGACAAAGAAGGACACTACATAATGATCAAAGGATCAATCCAAGAAAAAGATATAACAATTGTAAATATTTATGCACCCCACATAGGAGCACCTCAATACATAAAGCGAATACTAACAGCCGTAAAAGGGGAAATCGACAGTAACACAATCATAGTAGAGAACATTAACACCCCACTTTCACCAATGGACAGATCATGCAAAATGAAAATAAGAAAACACAAGCTTTAAGTGATACATTATACAAGATGGATGTAACTGGTATTTATACAACATTCCATCCAAAAACAACAGAATACACTTTCTTCTCAAGTGCTCATGGAACATTCTCCAGGATAGATCATATCTTGGGTCACAAGTCAAGCCTTAGTAAATTTAAGAAAATAGAAGTTGTATCAAGTATCTTTTCTGACCACAATGCTCCGAGACTAGATATCAATTACTGGAAGAAATCTGTAAAAAATACAAACACATGGAGGCTAAACAATACACTACATAATAACCAAGAGATCACTGAAGAAATCAAAGAGGAAATCAAAAAATACCTGCAAACAAATGACAATGAGAACACGACCCAAAACCTATGAGATGCAGCAAAAGCAGTTCTAAAAGCGAAGTTTATAGAAATACAATCCTATCTTAAGAAACAAGAAACATCTCAAATAAGCAACCTAACCTTGCACCTAAAGCAGTTAGAGAAAGAAGAACAAAAATCCCCAAAATTAGCAGAAGGAAAGAAATTATAAAGCTCAGATCAGAAATAAATGAAAAAGAAATGAAGGAAATGATAGCGAAGATCAATAAAACTAAAAGCTGGTTCTTTGAGTAGATAAACAAAATTGATAAACCATTAGCCAGAGTCATCAAGAAAAAAAGGGAGAAGACTGAAATCAATAGAAATGAAAAAGGGGATGTAACAACTGACACTGCAGAAATACAAAGGTTCATGAGAGATCACTACAAGCAACTATATGCCAGTAAAATGGACAACCTGGAAGAAATAGACAAATTCTTAGAAATGCACAACCTTCCGAGACTGAACCAGGAAAAAATAGAAAATATGAACAGGCCAATCACAAGCACTGAAATTGAAACTGTGATTAAAAATCTTCCAACAAACTACAGCCCAGGACCAGATGGCTTCACAGGCAAATTCTATCAAACATTTAGAGAAGAGCTAACACCTGTCCTTCTCAAACTCTTCCAAAATATAGCAGAGAAGAGCACTCCCAAACTCATTCAGCAAGGCCACCATCACCCTGATACCTGAACCAGACCAAGATGTCACAAAAAAAGAAAACTACAGACCAATAACACTGATGAACATAAATGCAAAAATCCTCAACAAAATACTAGCAGTCAGAATCCGGCAGCACCTTAAAAGGATCATACACCATGATCAAGTGGAGTTTATTCCAGAAATGCAAGGATTCTTCAGTATACTCAATCAATGTGATACACCATATAACAAATGGAAGAAGAAAAACTGTATGATAATATCAACAGATGCAGAGAAATCTTTCAACAAAATTCACTCATTTATGATAAAAAAAATCCTCCTGAAAGTAGGCATAGAGGGAACTTACCTCAGCATAATAAAGGCCATATATGACAAACCCACAGCCAACGTCATCCTCAATGGTGAAAAACTGGAACCGTTCCCACTAAAATCAGGAAGAAGACAAGGTTGCCCACTCTCACCACTATTATTCAACATAATTTTGGAAGTTTTAGCCACAGCAATCAGAGAAGGAAAAGAAATAAACAGAATCCAAATTGGAAAAGAAGTAGTAAAGCTGTCACTGTTTGCAGATGACATGATACTATACATAGAGATTCCTAAAGATGCTACCAAAAAACTACTAGAGCTGATCAATGAATTTGGTATAGTAGCAGGAGAGAAAAGTCTCACAGAAATCTCTTGCATTCCTATACACTAATAATGAAAAATTTGAAAGTGAAATTAAGAAAACACTCCCATTTACCAATGCAACAAAAAGAATAAAATACCTAGGAATAAACCTACCTAAGGAGACAAAAGACCTGTATGCAGAAATTTATAAGACGCTGATGAAAGAAATTAAAGATGATACAAATAGATGGAGAGATATACCATGTTCTTGGATTGGAAGAATCAACATTGTGAAAATGACTCTACTACCCAAAGCAATCTACAGATTCAATGTAATCCCTATCAAACTACCACTGGCATTTTTCACAGAACTAGAACAAAAAAATTCACAGTTTGTATGGAAACACAAAAGACCCTGAATAGCTGAAGCAATCTTGAGAAAGAAAAACAGAGCTGGAGGAATCAGGATCCCAGACTTCAGAGTATACTGCAAAGCTACAGTTATCAAGTCAGTATACTAGCTCAGAAACAGAAATATAGATCAATGGAACAGGATAGAAAGCCCAGAGATAAACCCACACACCTATGGTCACCTTATCGTTGATAAAGGAGGCAAGAATATACAATGGAGAAAACACAGCCTTTTCAGTAAGTGGTACTGTGAAAACTGGACAGCTACATGTAAAAGAATGAAATTAAAGCACTCCCTAACACCATACACAAAAATAAACTCAAAATGGATTAAAGAGCTAAATGTAAGGCCAGACACTTTCAAACTCTTAGAAGAAAACATAGGCAGGACACTCTATGACAGAAATCACAGCAAGGTCCTTTTTGATCCACCTTCTAGAGGAGTGGAAATAAAAACAAAAATAAACAAATGGGACCTAATGAAACTTCAAAGCTTTTGCACAGTAAAGGAAACCATAAACAAGACGAAAAGACAACCCTCAGAATGGAAGAAAATATTTGCAAATGAAGCAACTGACCAAGGATTAGTCTCCAAAATTTACAGTATCAAATATTGTAAATATTTGATTTTGTAAAGCTCAATTGTAAAGCTCAATATCAAAAAAACAAAACAACCCAATCCAAAAATGGGCAGAAGACCTAAAGAGACATTTCTGCAAAGAAGATATACAGATTGCCAACAAACACATGAAAGAATGCTCACCATCATTAATCATTAGAGAAACGTAAATCAAAACTACAATGAGATATCATCTCACACTGGTCAGAATGGCCATCATCAAATCTACAAACAATAAATACTGGAGAGGGTGTGGAGAAAAGGGCACCCTCATACACTGTTGATGGGAATGTAAACTGATATGGCCACTATGGAGAACAGTATGGAAGTTCCTTAAACTAAAAATAGAACTACCATACAACCCAGCAATCCCACTACTGGGCACATACCCTGAGAAAACCGTAACTCAAAAAGAGTCACGTACTACAATATTCATTTCATCTCTATTTACAATAGCCAGGGCATGGGAGCAACCTAAGTGTCCATCAATAGATGAATGGATAAAGAAGATGTGGCACATATATACAATGGAATATTACTCAGCCATAGAAAGGAATGAAGTTGAGTTATCTGTAGTGAGGTGGTTGGACCTAGAGTCTGTCATACAGAGTGAAGTAAGTCAGAAAAAGGAAAGCAATTACCATATGGTAACACATATATATGGAATCTAAAAAACAAAAATGTCACGAAGAACCTAGGGGCTAGACGGGAATAAAGCAGCAGACCCACTAGAGAATGGACTTGAAGACACCGGGAGGGGGTGGGGTAAGCTGGGACAAAGTGAGAGAGTGGTAGTGTATATATGGACATATATACACCACCAAATGTAAAATAGATAGCTAGTGGGGAGCAGTCGCATAGCACAGGGAAGTCAGCTTGGTGCTTTGTGACCAGCTAGGATGGAGGGAGGGAGACGCGAGAGGGAAGAGATATGGGGATATATGTATACGTATAACTGATTCACTTTGTTGTAAAGCAGAAACTAACACACCATTGTAAAGCAGTTATACTCCAATAAAAACGTTAAAAAAAAAAAAAGGCAAGCAGCCAATTCCCATGACGTAATGTCATACGTGTGTTTGTGTCTGTGTATATTCAGATATAAGCCACTACTGTTTATTGCCCAAATCAGTAATTGGTGGTTGTCTACAGACTGCAAAAGTAGATCTGAAAACCGTTTTCTCCTTGACTTCTCCCTTGTTGTAGTTGAGACATATTTTAGGACAAGAAATGGCTTCCCCACAGCGGCCTCTTGCAGTTAAGACTTCTCTGGGAGAGATACAAGAAAGTATTGCCCGTGCAACCGGCATTAATACATTTTTTAGTTTCTGTTTGAAAAACAATGGAGAAAGGTCACATAGCCAAATGTGATAAACCTATCCACTGCTGTGTTCACCACTCACAGATTTTCTAAAAGCAAAATGTAAGACGCCGGGGCTTTTAAAGCAGGGATGGCAAACATTTTCTGTAAAGGGCCGGATAGTAAGTACTTCAAGCCTTGTGGGGTATAAGTTGGTATCACGGCTATCGGCTCTGCAATTGCAGGGCAGAGCTACCACAGACAGTATGTAAATGAATGAGCATCATCCCTGTGTGACAAAAACAAGCAGCAGTCCCTATTTGTCCCTTGGGCCATAGTTTATGGACCCTGATTTGGTGGGTATATGGACCTTAGTGGACCTTATGGTACTGACCAAAAAAAGGCAAAATAAAACGATACAATTCTGTATGGAATTGAAGCTTTTTATACTGGGACAGAGCGAGGGAAATTGAGATGATTAAGGAATGGTGCTACAGTCCAATAATGGAATTATCTTGATTTCTTTTCTTTAGAGTCACTTCAGAATTGACACTTCAGGGAAAACAGCCATGTTCCAGCAAGAAGGCCAGCTAAGCTCACCTGTAGCAAAAAGGTAAATATGCTGAGTAAATTGTGCTTTTAAAAATACATTACAAAGCTTTCCAAACCAGCGAGTGGGAGAGGGAGACAGAAGAGTCTCCAGTTGCCAGAAACATAGAGAAAACAGAAAGCAAAATAGTAAGTATGTGACCTGATTACACCCAGCACTTACGTTGTGGGTGTGTGTATGTCTGTTTTGGGGGAATGCTTCGGGAAATACTGTTAACTAAAGATTGGAAGGTTGTTTTTCTCTTTTTTTAATGCTGAGGTTTGAGTAAGTATGAAATATTTTAAACATACAAATAGTAATAAAATGACACAAGGTGCATCATTATAGTGGAAGCTGTGGTTGGTATACTACACAGATGTGCCTTGCAGACCCAAGCAATGCATACGTGACCCCACAGCTGAAGGCTAGAGCTGTGCATTGAATTGCTCTTGGCTGAAGCAAAATGCCTTGCCCAGGCTTTGACCTCCTCAGGGTCAGCCGAAAGCTGACTGGTCAAGGCAAAGGTCTCAGTACTCAACACCCTTGCCTCAATTTGGGAAATCTCTGAAGCGTCATCCCAGCTTCAGACATCCCTGTGGGTTCAGATGGTGCCCCTATTCTGATCATTTTTCCCTGTGCCCAATCCTTACTTCCTCATTTTCTTTTAGGAGTTATTCTCAAGTGTCTACAAATCACTGTCTCAAATTCTATTCCCAGGGAAATGGACCTAAGACAATAATCACCCAGCTTTATAAATTAGCATTGTTTCTTATATATTTCAGATACTATTTTTATTTTCATTGAGGAATTAAATATTTTAGACACAATTGAAAACACTTCCTTCCCATTATCTCTAGAGAAATTTGCAATCTGCAACTCAGTGTTTGTAATTCTCATGAACACTTCTGTATTTCAGCGTATATTTGTGAATCCACAAACATTGTATGGTAATATTTGCAGGTGTCTAAACTTTATATATGGTACTATAGAATACATTCTGCAACTTGATTTTTGTTTTTACTCAAAATTGTTTTTGAGATCTGCAGTTGCTGATATAATTAACTCTTTAAAATATGATCTAAAGCAAATATGTCAAAATATTAATAGCTGATAAATTTCAAATTAAGGCACATGCGTATCTGGTCCTGTATACTTCTTTCTATTGAATACTTCAGGGATAACATTTTTAGGAAGTAAACTAGTTTAGTTCAAAGAAAAATAAAAACATGGAAATCCATTGTTTTCCTTCTCCACATGCATCTAGTCAGCAGAGTACAAACTCTATTGCCCAACAGCCTTTCACAGCGTGATTCAAACAAACCTAACTAGCTCTATCAACAGCTCCATGCTGGCCTGGTCTCTGCTCTGGCCCATCATTTTCAAAGGTGTGCTCCACAGAACGGTAGCCTTGAAAAATGCTTTATGAAAAAGGTATTCCCTAGTCAAATAATCCATTAATTCTGCAAGCTCTAGACCTCTCTTGGATGTATATTTGCTTCTCCATATTAAAGGCAGAGAGAAATTCTGCAGTAAATAAATCTATTCAATTTTTATTTAACTGTTATTTCCTGATTTTGTTTTTTCATGAAATTTTTTGCTTACAGAGCTCCTAGTAGACTTCCCATAGAACTAGTGCACTGTAGACAGTTCACAGTCAGCACTCTAGTTATATTTTGTGTGGTTGCTGTCCATCCTCAAACATCTCATGAATTATTGTGTCTCCATGTTTTGTACTATTTGTCATCCATTTGAGTAAGTTTCTTTACCTGCCCAGTACAAAGCTTGCTGTGCTTCTAAAGCAGTTTAATATGTCAGTTCTATTGTGTGGACTACGCAAGGCACTCGCTTATCCACTAAAGAAGATCCTAATTAGTTAGACTCTCAGGCTGGGTCAGTATTTGTCCTGTTTACTCTTAGTGACTGACTAGTACCTGGCACATAGATGGAATTCAATAAATGTGTGTTGAATGCCTAGTGGGTGGATGGGTGAATAATATGCGTTCTCATAGAGTTAGTGCATGATTATCATATTAAAATCATTTGTTTATACATTTCACACACTAGACTGCAAGTTCCACAGTGGCAGGGATTATAGCTCATTCATGATTGTGTCCGCAATGCTTAACACGACATCTGTTATGTAACAGGTGCTCAAGAAATACTATTTGAAATGCTGGGGAAAGTGAGAGAATGAATATAGAAGGAACTCAAACAATTGATATGGAAGTCAATCTTGAAATATTCTCCAAAAAATGTAATAGGGGAAGAAGTGAAAAGAATCTGGTTAGAACAGTTAGCCTATTTAAATGTGTATAAATTATCTTTAACTCTTTCGTGCAATTTTCCTTCTGTCCCATTGCTCTCATTTTTATATGGAGAGAGTAGCTTTTAAAAGTAAGTTGCTCAGGAGTCCAAGTATCAAGTCTCAGAAGACACTTGTAGAAAAACACTTAGTTTGTACAACTTATAAGCAGCTTCCAACATTTGTAACATGCTGGCCTAGCACCAGGATTACAGTCCCTCAGAGACACAGTGTACTCAGGGCATGGATGACGTCTTCCAGAGAAGTGAAAATCCTGCAGTCCAGCAGTGACCAGGAGCTAATGGGTTTAGAAGTTTTGTTATTGGCTAACCTGTGATCATTCAGATTATCCTTATTCTTCTTTAATGGTCCTAATCAAAAATATCTTGGTTCAAATATTCTCTCTGATTATCTCAGCTTCATCATGCTTGATAATTCTTTCTTCTCATCCAACTATTTGATCCATCACTTTTGAACCTGGAGCCCAGCATTGTGTGGCAAATATTTTCTCTTGTATTTTCAGTCTCTTCATAGAATTGAACTCTAACTCCATGTCTTTAGAAAAGATCTTTCATGGAAGGTACCATTCATCTTCTCTCTCAAATCAATCACATGCATATCACACTCCTAAAATAACTTGGGGTAAAGAAGTGAGTTTGGCACCTTCATCCACTGTGCTATTTTTCTGGACTATGTCTTTCATTACATTATGCAATACTCTCTATTGCTTGAGATTCGTGCCAGCCTATACAGTGGCTACCTCTCTATGCTGAGGCCGCCTACTCACTCGAGTCCACTTCTCTTGGTCTTTTCTCTGCCCATCCCCAGAGGCTGGAGTAGGAGCTTTTCAAATGTGCTCTTGTAGAACCCTGTAATTTCCCAAGAATGAATTAGCATATGATTCTGTATCTGCTTGTGTGTATTCCTTAGTAGAATGTGACTCCTTGAGAGTAAATATTGTCTTTTTTTCATCAAATGCTCTAGTATTTGGCACAATGCCTGCCCCCACATTTTACGCTAGTAAATATTTGTTGAAGATCTGAATGATTATGGGGTACAGCAGGGCAATAAGATCTAGATTAACATTGTTGATATTTTTCACCTGTGATCCTCAGGTCTCCACAAAGCTCTCCTAATTGCCACTGGCTGCTGTGTTTGCTGGCCTTTTGCTCAGTTATATTTCTCAGACAGCTTATCTTAGTACATGACTTTTGCTTGCTTTTCACTGATTTCCTGGTTCATGTTCTTTGGTGTAAGGTGAATTATCAGTATTCAGAAGCTGGGTTAAGGGAGACTATTTAGGTGGATAACTGTTAATTCAGCTTAAAGAGGACATATTACCAAGTAATCTAGAAATTTTTTGCTGCCCTGACTATTATGGAGAGACCTTCAAAACTGCTACCTACTAACCCCACCAAGCTGGTATATCATCACATCCTAACTCCAGTACTTAAGCAACTATACCATCCGTGGGCGGGGCACTTCACGTTAAACTTATACTTACGGGATGTTTGTGTTTTAATTTGGGGCTGGATGAATAATGAAAAAAGATGGTCTCATATTAAGAAATTTGGTTCATGAAGACTTGTAGGTGTCTTCCTCAATCTCACTGCTCCTGTGAGATACTCCTAAATCTACATAACTTTTAGAATTATTCATATTACTTTATATAAACTCTTACACTAACTTCCAATTTGCCCTGCTCTCTTCTTCATATCTGCTTATTCAATGTTGAGTAATCATTCTGTAAGGCCACCAGAGTCCTTACCAAAGCTTTATTTATTGTTAATAAAGTCTGACCAGTGAAATGTCCCTTCCTCCCAGTGGCCCACAGATTTCAACTCATGTCCTTCTTACCTGAATCTTACCTTGATTCCAGTGGCCCTGGATTAGATTGAATTTCAGTTAAAAATCCTATTGTTCAACATTGACTCTTAGTTACAATTTTTTCCTAAACTCTTGTGAGTCAACTTAAGTTAAATCAAATTGAACACCCTTAAACTGAAGCTGTTCAAACAAAGAAAAATTATAAAGACACAAGGAGCCTGATATATCCTTTTCTCCTGTCTCCATAAGTGAGATATATGGGCCATCAGCGCCTGAACCCTCTAAAGGTACGGCAATAAATATTTCAGTCCTCTTGACCTATCCCTGACCACACTGTGTCTGTCTGGTCATTTGTCCTGGAGAAAACTAAGGAGGAAGGAAAGTAAGGTCTCAGTTTCCTTTCCAAATGAGCAGTTTTCACAAGTATCTTCACAGTTTTACCTTGCTACTTGCAGCTTCCTAGCTAGAGACTGGCCATTCACTGTTGCCCTCATCCACTCTACAGGATGGAGCTGATAGTTTATATTGTGTGGTCCAAAGGGAAGAACCCATTCCTACTCCATTGCAATGTCTGCCTTTATTTTCCAACTCTGGCAGACAGAATCTGGAGTCTCGTCTTAGCTCATTCATCACAGTCTTAAAAGGGCATGTATGAATAGTAGCTTCATTTGTCATCAGTTGACTGAAATACACGTTAACAATGCCATCTGTATGTGGCACACTTTTTGCTCTCTGTGCAGTATTTGGCAAAGGAAAACATCCCAGTATATATTTTTCTATACATATGACATGAGGAAACAGCGTATATAATGGGAAGCCATTGTAGCTGAAAAAAGTTGTCCCTATATAGTCCCTGAGCTAGGGACCATATTTTCCTCAATCCCTCGCTAAGTTACTTGGCTTTTACTTTTTACGTTCAGATGGACCCTCCTCTGGAACTCAATGGGCTCAGTCACATATTCACATTCTATTGTATGCTCTGAAATACCAAGTGATGTTCTATAAAATTTCTCCCTAAACAACTTGTTCTCTGATTCTCAGAATACCAACACGGTAATGTTTCAGAGCTAGCTAGGATATAAATGTGCATCACTTATGTTCTTAAAGAGCACCACTTGAAAAATAAGGGCTTTAAATCATTGTCATGGGAAAGGAGCTTCTATTTCAAAGCCAAAGATGTGACTGTTTAGTACATTTAAGCATTTGATATACTGCCTAAGATGACTAAATACATCTCTAGTAGTAAAAGGATGTTGCTGTTTAAAAGCTCTATTTGATAAAAATGTACCTGGACAAGTCATAAAAGAAGCAAGCCAAAAAAGAAAAATTCTAATAGGAAGACCTTGGGCGTATATGGACTATGGCAAAATTCATACATTGCATCCCAATGCAGGGAGTACGGTCATTGTTTTTTATATGAAGCCACATTAATTTTCAGTCTGATCTGGTTTTAAATTCTGTCTTTCTAATTAATTATGTGAACATTTTGTGAATGAATTTAGCAGAGTAGTGAACAAGTGTTGGTGATCAATAATCATTAGCTTTCTATAGTACATTAACTGCAAAAAGAAAATCCTTGGATATATTTCTTAGAAGGTATCCTTATTAGGGAGAGAATCATTAAAAATGATAAGTGTATGGGGAACGTAAGCAGAGAAATGCATTTAGGAAAATGATGTCTACACATAAAGCACATTATCTTTTTCCTTTAACTTTTTGTTTTATATTGGAGTATAGTTGATTTACAATATTGTGTTAGTTTTAGGTGTACAGCAAAGTGATTCAGTTATATGTATACACGTATCTATTCTTTTCCAAATTCTTTTCCCATTTAGGTTGTTACATGATACTGAGCAGAGTTCCCTGTGCTATGCAGTAAGTCCTTGTTGGTTATCCATTTTAATATAGCAGTGTGTACATGTGAATCCCAAACCCCCTAACTGTCCCTTCCCCCCACTCTTCTCCCGTGGTAACCATAAGTTCAGTTCTCTAAGTCTGTTAGTCTGTTTCTGTTTTGTAAATAAGTACATTTGTATAATTTCTTTTTAGAGTCCACATATAAGTGATATCATAAGATATTTCTCTGTCTGACTTACTTCACTCAGTATGACAATCTCTAGGTCCATCCATGTTGCTGCAAATGGCATTATTTTATTCTTTTTAATGGCTGACTAATATTCCACTGCATATATGTACCACATCTTCTTTATCCATTCCTCTGTTGCTGGACATTTTGCTTGCTTCCATGTCTTGGCTGTTGTAAACAGTGCTGCGATGAACATTCGGGTGCATGTATCCTTTCAGATCACGTTTTTGTCCAGATGTATGCCTAGGAGGGGGATTGCAGGATCATACGGCAACTCTATTTTTAGTTTTTTAAGGAATCTCCATACTGTTCTGCATAGTGGCTGTACCAATTTACATTCTCACCAACAATGGAGGATGGTTCCCTTCTCTCCACGCCCTCTCCAGCATTTATTGTTGGTGGATTTTTTGATGATAGCCATTTTGACTGGCACGAGATGACATCTCACTGTAGTTTTGATTTGCATTTCTCTAATAATTAGTAATGTTGAACATCTTTTCATGCGACTCTTGACCATCTATATGTCTTCTTTGGAGAAATGTCTATTTAGGTCTTCTGCCCATTTTTTGATGGGGTTATTTGCTTTGATGATATTAAGCCACATGAGCTTTTGTAAATTTTGGAGACTAATCATATGTCAGTCACATCATTTACAAATATTTTCTCCCAATCTGTGAATTATCTTTTCGTTTTGTTTATGGTTTCCTTTGCTGTGCAAAAGCTTTTGAGTTCAGTTAGGTCCCATTTGTATATTTTTGTTTTTATTTCCATTACTCTGAAAGATGGATCAAAAAGATATTGCTGCAATTTATGTCAGAGTGTTCTGCCTATGTTTCCTCTAAGAGTTTTATAGTGTTTGGTCTTGCATTTAGGTCTTTAATCCATTTTGAGCTTATTTTTGTATATGGTGTTAAAGAATGTTGTAATTTTGTTTTCATTACATGTAGCTGTCCTGGTTTCCCAGCACCATGTATTGAAGAGACTGTCTTTCTCCCATTTTAGAGTCTTGCCTCCTTTGTTGTAGATTAATTGACCATAGGTGCGTGGGTTTATTTCTGGGCTTTCTATCCTGTTCCATTGATCTGTATTTCTATTTTTGTGCCAGTACCATACCATTTTGGTGACTATAGCTTTGTAGTATAGTCTGAAGTCAGCGAGCCCAATTCTTCCAGCTCTGCTTTTGTTTCTCAAGATTGCTTTGGCTATTCAGTGTCTTTTATGTCTCCATACAAATTTTAAGATTTTTTGTTCTAGTTCTGTGAAAAATGCCATTGGTAATTTGATAGGGATTGCACTGAATCTGTAGATTGCCATGGGTATTATAGTCATTTTTACAATATTGACTTTTCCAATCCAAGAACATGGTATGTCTTTACATCTGTTTGTGTTGTCTTCAATTTCTTTCATCAGCATCTTACAGTTTTTGGAGTATAGGTCTTTTGCCTCCTTAGGTAGGTTTATTCCTAGGTATTTTATTCTTTTTGATGCGATGGTAAATGGGATTGTTTCTTGAATTTCTCCTTCCAGTCTTTTGTCTTTAGTTTATAGAAATGCAATAGATTTCTGTGTATTAATTTTGTAACCTGCAACTTTACCAGATTCATTGATGAGCTCTAGTAGTTTTCTGGTAGTGTCTTTAGGATTTTCTACGTATAGTAGCATGTCATCTGCAAACAGTGACAGTTTTACTTCTTCTTTTCTAACCTGTATTCCTTTTATTTCTTTTTCTTCTCTGATTGCCATAGCTAGGATTTCCAAAACTATGTTGAATAATAGTGGTGAGAGTAGACATCCATGTCTTGTTCCTGATCTTACAGGAAATGCTTTCAGTTTTTCACCATTGATGATGTTATTTGTAGGTTTGTTGTATATGGTCTTTATGATGTTGAGGAATGTTCCCTCTATGCCTAATTTCTGGAGAGTTTTTATCATAAATGCGTGTTGAATTTTGTCAAAAGCTTTTTCTGTATCTATTGAGATGATTATATGGTTTTTATTCTTGAATTTGTTGATAATGGTGTATCACACTGATTGATTTGCAGATACTGAAAAATCCTTGCATCACTGGGATAAATCCCACTTGATCATCGTGGGATTTTAGCAATTCAGATGCTAGTATTTTGTTGAGGATTTTTGTGCCTATGTTCATCAGTGATATTGGCCTGTAATTTTCTTTTTTTGTTGTAACTTTGTTTTAGGTATCAGGGTGATGGTGGCCTCACAGAATGAGTTTGCGAGTTTTCCTTACTCTGCAATTTTTTGGAAGAGTTTCAGAAGGATAGGTGTTAGTTCTTTAAATGTTTGATAGAATTCACCTGTGAAGGAATCAGGTCCTGGAATTTGTTGGGAGTTTTTTAATCACAGTTTCAATTTCAGTGCATGTGATTGGTCTGTTTATATGTTCTATTTCTTCCTGGTTCAGTCTTGGGAGATTGTACCTTTCTAAGAATTTGTGCATTTCTTCCAGGTCATCCATTTTATTGGCATACAGTTGCTTGTAGGAGTCTCTTATGATGCTTTGTATTTCTATGGGGTCCATTGTAACTTCTCTTTTTTTGTTTCTAATTTTATTGATTTGCGTCCTCTCCCTTTCTTGATGAATTTGGGTACTGGTTTATTATCAATTCTGTTTATCTTTTCAAAGAACAAGCTTTTAGTTTCATTGATCTTTGCTATTGTTTTCCTTGTCTCTATTTTATTTATTTCTGCTCTGGTCTTTATGATTCTTTCCTTCTACTAACTTTAGGTTTTGTTTGTTCTTCTTTCTCTAGTTGCTTTAGGGGTAAAATTATGTTGTTTATTTGAGATATTTCTTGTTTCCTGAGGTAAGATTGTATCTCTGTAAACTTCTGTCTTAGAACTGCTTTTGCTGCATCCCATATGTTTTGGATCATTGTTCTTTCATTTTCATTTGTCTTTAGGTATTTTTTGATTTCTTCTTTGATTTCTTCAGTGATTCATTGGTTGTTTAGTAATGTATTGTTTAGCCTCTACACATTCGTGTTTTTACAGCTTTTTCTTGTAGTTGACTTCTAATCTTATAATGTTGTGGTCAGAAAAGATGCTTGATATGTTTTCAGTTTCCTTAAATTTACCAAGGCTCGTTTTGTGGCCCAGCATGTGGTCAATCATGGAGACTGTTCCATGTGCACTTGAGAAGAAAGTGTATTCTGCTGCTTTTGGATGGAGTGCTCTATAAATATCAGTTAAGTCCATCTGCTCTAATGTGTCATTTAAGGCCTATGTTTCCTTATTGCTTTTCTGTCTGGGTGATCTGTCCATTGATGAAAGTGGGGTGTTAAAGTCCCCCACTATTTATTGTGTTACTGTTGATTTCTCCCTTTATGGCTGTTAGTATTTGCCTTATATATTGAGGTGCTTCTATGTTGGATGCATATATATTTACAATCATTATATCTTATTGGATTGATCCCTTTTGATCATTAGGTTGTGTCCTTTGTCACTTATAACAGTCTTTATTTTTAAGTCTATTTTGTCTGATATAAGTATTGCTACTCCAGCTTTGTTTTGATTTCAATTTGCATGGAATATCTTTTTCCATCCCCTCACTTTGTCTGTGTCCCTAGATCTGAAGTGGGTCTCTTATAGACAGCATTTATATGGGTCTTGTTTTTGTATCCATTAAGTCTTTGTCTTTTGGTTGGAGCATTTAATCCATATACATTTAAGGTAATTATCGATATGTATGTTCCTATTGCCATTTTCTTAATTGTTCTGGGTTTGTTTTTGTAGGTCTTTTTTCTTCTCTTCCTCTTGTTCTCTTGTGGTTTGATGACCATCTTTAGTGTTGTGTTTGGGTTGCTTTTTCTTTTTTATGTGTATATCTATTGTAGTTTTGGGGTTTACTGTTCCCATGAAGTTTTGATATAGCAGTCTATTTAGGTACAATGTCGTTTTAAGTTGCTGGTCTCTTTCCCGCCTAGAAGAGTTACTTTAGCATTTGTTGCAAAGCTGGGCCGTGGTGCTGAATTCTCTTAGCTTTTGCTTGTCTGTAAAACTTTTGATTTCTGCATCAAATCTGAATGAGAGCCTTGCTGCATAGGGTATTCTTGGTTGTAGTTTCTTTGCTTTCATCACTTTAAATATATCATGCCACTCCCTTCTGACCTGCAGAGTTTCTGCTGAGCAGTCAGCTGATAAGCTTATGGGAGTTCGCTTGTATGTTATTTGTCATTTTTCCCTTGTTGCTTTTAATACTTTTTCTTTGTTTTTAGTTTGTTATCAATTTGATTGCTCTGTGTCTCAGGGTGTGCCTCCTTGCGTTTATCCTGCCTGAGACTCTGTGCTTCCTGGACTTGGGTGACTGTTTCCTTTCCCATGTTAGGGAAGTTTCCAGCTATTATCTCTTCAAATATTTTCTCAGGTCCTTTTTCTCTCTCTTCTCCTTCTGTGATCCCTGTAATGCAAATGTTGGTGTGTTTAATGTTGTCCCAGTGGTCTCTTAGACTGTCTTCATTTGTTTTCATTCTTTTTTCTGTATTCTGTTCTGTGGCAGTGATTTCCACCTTTCTGTCTTCTAGGTCACTTATTCGTTCTCTGCCTCAGTTATTCTGCTATTGATTCCTTCTATTTTTCATTTCAGTTATTGAATTTTTCATCTCTGTTCTTTAGTTCTTCTAGGTCTTTGTTAAACATTTCTTGAATTTTCTCGATGCGTGCCTCCATTTCTGAGATCCTGGATCATCTTCCCTAGCATTATTCTGAATTCTTTTTCTGGAAGGTTGCCTATCTCCACTTCACTTAATTGTTTTTCTGGGGTTTTATCTTCTTCCTTCATCTGGGACAGAATCCTCTTTTTCATTTTGTCTAACTTTCTGTGATTGTGGTTTTCATTCTGCAGGCTGCAGGATTGTAGCTCTTCTTGCTTCTGTCTGCCCGCTGGTGGATGAAGCTATCTAAGTAGCTTGTGCAAGCTTTCTGATGGGAGGGACTGGTGTTGGGTCTTGTCCCTCTGATGGGCAGGGCCATGCGCAGTAAAACTTTAATCTGCTTGTCTGCTGATGGGTGGGGCTATGTTTCCTCTCTGTTGGTTGTTTGGGCCGAGGCGAAACGGCACTGGAGCCTACAGGCTGTTTCGTGAGGCTAATGGTGGCCTCTGGGAGGGCTCAGGGCAGTGAGTACTTCCCAGAACTTCTGCTGCCAGTGTCTTTGTCCCCACAGTGAGCCACAGCTGCCCCCCACCTCTGCAGGAGACCCTCCAATATTAGCAGGTAGATCTGGCCCAGTCTCTTATGGGGTCACTGCTTTTTTCCCCTCAGTGCTGGTGTGCACAAGACTTTGTGAGTGCCCTCCAAGAGTGGAGTTTCTGTTTCCCCCAGTCTTGTAGAAATTCTGCAATCAAATCCCGCTGGCCTTCAAAGCCAGAATCACGGGGGACTCCTCCTCCTGTTTCTGGGCCAGCAGCCTGGAAAGCCTGGCGTGGGGCTCAGAACTTTCACTCCAGTGGGAGAACTTCTGTGGTATAATTGTTTTCCAGTCTGTGGGTCACCCACCTGGAGGGTATGGGATTTGATTTTATCCTGATTGCACCCCTCCTACCATCTTGTCATGGCTTCTCCTTTGTCTTTGGATGTAGGGTATCTTTTTTGGTAGGTTCCAGTGTTTTTTGGTTGATAGTTGTTCAGTAGTTAGTTGTGATTGCAGTGTTCTTGTAAGAAGGAATGAATGCACATCCTTCTACTCCACCATCTGCTCCACCAGAGCACATTATCTTAAGCCAGTGTAAAAGGAAATGAATTTCCATCCTTTCTTTAAAATAATCATTCATTCAGAAACTATGGAATAGTAGTAACAACAAAATATATGGAACCAGGAAGCTTGAATAAATCATAGACCCTCTCTGAGCCTCAACTTCCTTATCTGTAAAGTATCTAACTCACTGTTGGCTTGAATGGGAAGTAAAGATATCAAATAATAGGTGACAATTAAGTGCGAACCATAGAGTACTATACAATATAGGGAATCATTCAGTTAATCCATCAACATGAATTTAGTAACTGCCTCCTATGAGTTTTATTCTGGACTTAGTTCTGTCAAGCATTCCAGGAAAAATGCTACTAGGATCGAGTTTCTGTAATTTCAATATACATTGGGATGTATGATTAAGAGAAAGTTAAATAAAAGTATATTATATGGTGTTTATAAACCCAGCTATTATTACTTTGAACAAACTGTTATTATAAATAAGAAAAATATTGTATTTTACCTTCCCTTATCCCTTTTTCAATGCTCTTCCTTTCTTTATGTTGGTCTGAGTTTCTGGCTTATATCATTTCTTTCTGAAAAAACTTCTTTGAACATTTCTTTTAAGACAGATCTGTTGGCAACAGATTCTCCCAATTTTTTTGTCTGAGAAAGTGTATTTCCTTCACATTTGAATGACAGTTTTGCAATGTATAGAATTCTATGTTGGTAGGGTTTTTTCCTCAATACTTTAAACATTTCACTTCATTTTTCTCTTCTGTGCATGGTTTCTAGGGAGAATTCAGATGTAATTCTTACCTTGTTACTCTATAGGTAGAGTGTTTTTATCCTCTGGTTCTTTCAAGATTTTTTGTTTACCTTTGATTTTCTGAAGTTTCAGTATATATCAGTGTAGTTTTGGGGTCTTTCTTTTTAACATCTTTATTGGAATAAAACTGCTTTACAATGCTGTGTTAGTTTCTGCTTTCTAACAGTGAATCAGCTATACATACACATATATCCCCATATCTCTTCCCTCTTGTGTCTCCCTCCCTCCCATCCTCCCTAACCCATCCCTTCAGGTGGTCACAAGGCACAGAGATGATCTCCCTGTGCTATGCAGCTGCTTCCTACTAGCTATGTATGTTATATTTGGTAGTATATATAAGTCCATGCCACTCTCTCATGTCGTCCCAGATTACCCTTCCCCCTCCCCATGTCCTCAAGTCCATTCTCTAGTAGGTCTGTGTCTTTATTACTCTCCTGCCCCTAGGTTCTTCATAACCATTTTTTTTTAGATTCCATATATATGTGTTAGCATATGGCATTTTTCTCTTTCTGACTTACTTCACTGTGTATGACATAGTCTAGGTCCATCCACCTCACTACAAATAACTCAATTTCGTTTCTTTTATGGCTGAATAATATTCCATTGTATATATGTGCCACAACTTCTTTATCCATTCATCTGTCAGTGGACACTTAGGTTGTTTCCATGACCTGGCTATTGTAAAGAGAGGTGCAATGAACATTGTGGTACATGACTCTTTTTGAATTATGGTTTTCTCACGGTATATGCCCAGTAGTGGGATTGCTGGGTCGTATGGTAGTTCTGCTTTTAGTTTTTTTAAGGAACCTCCATACTGTTATCCATAATGGCTGTATCATTTTACATTCCTACCAACAGTGCAAGAGGGTTCCCTTTTCTCCATACCCTCTCCAGCATTTATTGTTTGTAGATTTTTGGATGATGGCAATTCTGACTGGTGTGAGGGGATACCTCATTGTAGTTTTGATTTGCATTTCTCTCATGATTAATGATGTTGCGCATCCCTTCATATGTTTGTTGGCAATCTGCATATTGTCTTTGGAGAAATTTCTCTTTCGGTCTTCTGCCCATTTTTGGATTGGGTTTTTGTTTTTCTGATATTGACCTTCATGAGCTGCTTGTAAATTTTGAGGATTAATCCTTTGTCAGTTCCTTCATTTGCAAATATTTTCTCCCATTCTGAGGGTTGTCTTTTCATCTTGTTTATAGTTTCCTTTGCTGTGCAAAAGCTTTTAAGTTTCATTAGGCCCCATTTATTTATCTTTGTTTTAATTTTCATTTCTCTAGGAGATGGGTCAAAAAGGATCTTGCTGTGATTTATGTCATAAAGTGTTCTGCCTATGTTTTCCACTAAGAGTTTGATAGTGTCTGGCCTTACATTTAGGTCTTTAATCCATCTTGAGTTTATTTTCGTGTAGGGTGTTATGGAGTATCCTAATTTCATTCTTTTACAGGTAGCTGTCCAGCTTTCCCAGCACCACTTATTGAAGAGGCTGTCTTTTCTCCACTCTATATTCTTAACTCCATTATCAAAACTAAGGTGATCATATGTGCGTGGGTTTTTCTCTGGACCCTCTATCCTGTGTCATTGATCTATATTTCTGTTTTTGTGCCAGTACCATACTGTCTTGATTATTTTAACTTTGTAGTATAGTCTGAAGTCAAGGAGCCTGCTTGCTCCAGCTCCATTTTTCTTTCTCAAGATTGCTTTGGCTATTTGGGGTCTTTTGTGTTTCCATTCGAACTGTGCAATTTTCTTTGTTCTAGTTCTATGAAAAGTGCCAGTGGTAGTTTGATAGGGATTGCATTGAATCTGTAGATTGCTTTGGGTAGTAGAGTCATTTTCACAATATTGATTCTTCCAATCCAAAAACATCATATATCTCTCCATCTGTTTGTATCTTTAATTTCTTTCACCAACATCTTATAGTTTTCTGCATACAGGTCTTTTGTATCCTTAGTAGGTTTATTCCTAGATATTTTATTCTTTTTGTTGCAATGGGAAATGGGAGTGTTTCATTAATTTCTCTTTCAGATTTTTCATCATTAATGTACAGTAATGCAAGAGATCTCTGTGCATTAATTTTGTATCCTGCTACTTTACCAAATTCATTGATTAGCTCTGTTAGTTTTCTGGTAGCATCTTTAGGATTCTCTATGTAGAGTATCATGTCATGTGCAAACAGTGACAGCTTTATGCCTTCTTTCCTGATTTGGATTCCTTTTATTTCCTTTTCTTCTCTGATTGCTGTGGCTAAAACTTCCAAAACTATGTTGAATAAGAGTGGTGAGAGTGGGCAACCTTGTCTTGTTCCTGATCTTAGTGGAAATGCTTTTAGTTTTCACCATGGAAGACAATGTTGGCTGTGGGTTTGTCATATATGGCCTTTATTATGTTGAGGAAAGTTCCCTCTATGCCTACTTTTTGGAGGGTTTTTATCGTAAATGGGTGTTGAATTTTGTCGAAAGCTTTCTCTGCATCTATTGAGATGACCATATGGTTTTTCTCCTTCTATTTGTTAATATGGTGTATCACATTGATTGATTTGTGTATATTGAAGAATCCTTGCATTCCTGGAATAAACCCCACTTGATCATGGTGTACGATCTTTTTAATGTGCTGTTGGATTCTGTTTGCTAGTATTTTGTTGAGGATTTTTGCATCTATGTATATCAGTGATATTGGCCTGTAGTTTCTTTTTTTGTGACATCTTTGTTTGGTTTTGGTGTCAGGGTGATGGTGGACTCATAGAATTTGTTTTGGAGTGTTCCTCCCTCTGCTTTGCTTTGGAAGAGTTTGAGAAGGATAAGTATTATCTCTTCTCTAAATGTTTGATAGAATTTGCCTGGAAGCCATCAGGTTCTGGGCTTTTGTTTTTTGGAAGATTTTTAATGACTGTTTCAATTTCAGGGCTTGTGGTTGGTCTGTTTATATTTTCTATTTCCTCCTGGTTCAGTCTTGGAAGGTTGTGCTTCTATAAGAATTTGTCCATTTCTTCCAGGTTGTCCATTTTATTGGCATATTGTTGCATGTAGTAATCTTTCATGATCCTTTGTATTTCTGCAGTGTCAGTTGTTACTTCTCCTTCTGCATTTCTAATTCTATTGATTTGAGTCTTCTCCCTTTTTTTCTTGATGAGTCTGGCTAGTGCTTTATCTATTTTGTTTATCTTCTCAAAGAACCACCTTTTAATTTTATTGATCTTTGCTATTCTTTCCTTCATTTCATTTTCACGTGTTTCTCATCTGATCTTTGTGATTCCTTTGCTTCTGCTAACTTTGGGGTATTTTTGTTCTTCTTTCTCTAATTGCTTTAGGTGTAAGGTTAGGTTGTTTGAGATGTTTCTTGTTTCTTAAGGTAGGATTGTATTGCTGTAAACTTCCCTCCTAGAACTGCTTTTGTTGCATCCCTTAGGTTTTGCGTCATCATATTTTCATTGTTATTTGTTTCTATGTATGTTTTTATTTCCTTTTTGATTTCTTCAGTGATCTCTTGGTTATTAAGTAGTGTGCTGTTTAGCCTCCATATGTTTGTAGTTTTTACAGATTTGTTCCTGTAATTGCTATCTAGTCTTATACCATTGTGGTCGTAAAAGATACTTGATACGATTTCAATTTTCTTAAATTTATCAAGGCTTGATTTGTGACCCAATATATGATCTAGCCTGGGGAATGTTCCATGAGCACTTGAGAAGGAAGTGTATTCTGTTGTTTTTGGATGGAATATCCTTTAAGTATCAATTAAGCCCACCTTGATTAATGTATCATTTAAAGCTTGTGTTTCTTTATTTATCTTCTTTTTGGATGATCTCTCTCTTGGTGAAAATGATGTGTTAAAGTCCCCTACTATGACTTGTTACTGTCAATTTCCCCTTTTATGGCTGTTAGCGTTTTCCTTATGTAGTGAGGTGCTCCTATGTTGGGTGCATAAATATTTACAATTGTTATATCTTCTTCGTGGATTGATCCCTTGATCATTCTGTAGTGTCCTTCTTTGTCTCTTGTAGGCTTTATTTTAAAGTCTGTTTTGTCTGATAGGAGAATTGCTATTCCAGCTTTCTTTTGATTTCCATTTGCATGGAATATCTTTTTCCATCCTCTTACTTTCAGTCTGTATGTGTCCCTGGGTCTGACGTGGGTATCTTGCAGACAGCATATATAAGGGTCTTATTTTTGTATCCATTCAGCCAGTCTATGTCTTTTGGTTGGAGCATTTAATCCATTTACATTTAAGGTAATTATCGATGTGTGTGTTCCTACTACTATTCTCTTAATTGTTTTGGGTTTATTATTGTAGGTCTTTTCCTTCTCTTGTGTTTCCTGCCTAGAGAAGTCCCTTTAGCATTTGTTGTAAAACTGCTTTGGTGCTGCTGAATTCCCTTAGCTTTTTGTTCTCTGTAAAGTTTTTAATTTCTCCATGGAATCTGAGTGAGATTCTTGCTGGGTAGAGTAATCTTGTTTGTAGGTTTTTCCCTTTCATCAATTTAAATATGTTCTGCCACTCCCTTCTGGCTTGCACAGCTTATGCTGAAAGATCAGCTGTTAACCTTATGGAGATTCCCTCGTATGTTATTTGTTGTTTTTCCCTTGCTGCTTTTATTTTTTCTTTGTATTTGATTTTTGATTGTTTGACTAACGTGTCTTGGCATGTTTCTCCTTGGATTTATCCTTTATGGAACTCTCTGTGCTTCCTGGACTTGATGAACTATTTCCTTTCCCACATCATGGAAGTTTTCAACTATAATCCCTTCAAATATTTTCTCAGTCCCTTTTTCTCTTCTTCTGGGACCCCTGTAATTCGAATGTTGGTACGTTTAATGTTGTCCCAGAGGTCTCTGAGACTGTCCTCAGTTCTTTTCATTCTTTTTTCTTTATTCTTCTCTGCAGTAGTTATTTCCACTATATTATGTTTCAGGTCACTTATCCATTTTTATGCCTCAGTTATTCTGCTATTGATTCCTTCTAGAGAACTTTAAATTTCATTTATTGTGTTGTTCATCACTGTTTGTTTGCTTTTTAGTTCTTCTAGGTCCTTGTTAAATGTTTCTTGCACTTTGTCTATTCTATTTCCAAGATTTTGGATCATCTTTACTGTCATTATTCTGATTTCTTTTTCAGGTAGACCGTTTATTTCCTCTTCATTTGTTTGGTCTGCTGGGTTTTTACCTTGCTCATTCATCTGCTGTGTTTTTCCCTGTCTTCTCATTTTGCTTAACTTACTGTGTTTGGGGTCTCCTTTTCTCAGGTTGCAGGTTCGTAGTTCCCTTTGTTTTTGGTGTCTGTCCCCAGTGGCTAAGTTTGGTTCAGTGGGTTGTGTAGGCTTCCTGGTGGAGGGGGCTAGTGCCTGTGTTCTGGTGGATGAGGCTGGATCTTGTCTTTCTGGTGCGCAGGTCCGTGTCCAGTGGTGTGTTTTAGGGTGTCTGTGACCTTCTTACGATTTTAGGCAGCCTTTCTGCTAGTGCATGGGGTTGTGTTCCTGTCTTGCTAGTTGTTTGGCACTATAGCTTGCTGGTCGTTGAGTGGAGCTGGGTCTTGGTGTTGAGATCTCTGGGAGATTTTCATCATTTGCTATTACATGGAGCTGGGAGGTCTCTGGTGGCCCATTGTCCTGAACTTGGCTCTCCCACCTCAAAGGCACAGGGCTAACACCCAGCCGGAGCACCAAGACCCTGTTATCCACACAGCTCAGAATTAAAGGGAGAAAAACAAGAAAGAAAAAACAATAAAATATAATAAAATAAAGTTATTAAAATAAAAAATAATTATTAAAAATAAAAAAATTTAAAGTAACAAAGAAAAAGAAAGAAAGAAAAGAGAGAGCAACCAAATCAAAAAACAAATCCAGCAATGATAACAGGTGCTGAAAACTATACTAAAACAAACAAACAAGCAAAACAAAACCAGGCAGAGAGAACCCTAGGACAAATGGTAAAAGCAAAGCTATACAGACAAAATCGAACACAGAAGCATACCCATACTCACAAAAAGAGAAAAAGAAAAAAAAATATATATATATATCATTGCTCCCAAAGTCCACTGCCTAAATTTGGGATGACTCATTGTGTATTCAGGTGTTCAGCAGATGCAGGGTACATCAAGTTGATTGTGGAGATTAAATCTGCTGCTCCTGAGGCTGCTGGGAGAGATTGCCCTTTCTCTTCTTTGCAGAACTCCTGGGGTTCAGCTTTGGATTTGGCCCTGCCTCTGTGTGTAGGTTGCCTGAGGGGTGTCTTTTCTTCGCGTAGACAGGAGGTTAAAGAAGCAGCTGATTTGGGGGCTCTGGCTCACTCAGGCTGGGGGGAGGGAGGGGTATGGAATAAGGGGTGAGTCTGCGGTAGCAGAGGCCGGCATGACGTTGCACCAGCCTGAGGTGTGCCGTGTTCTCCCAGGGAAGTTGTCCCTGGATCACTAAACCCTGGCAGTGGTGGGCTGCACAGGCTCCCGGGAGGGAGGTGTGGATAGTGTCCTGTACTTGCACACAGACTCCTTAGTGGTGCAGCAGCAGCCTTATTGTCGCACGCCCACCTCTGGTGTCTGCGTTGATAGCCGCACCTCATTCCCGTCTCTGGAGCTCGTTTAGGTGGTGCTCTCAATCCCCTGCCCTTGCGCACCACAAAACAATGGTCTCTTGCCTCTTAGGCAGTTCCAGACTTTTTCCCAGACTCCCTTCCAGCTAACTGTGGCGCACTAGCCCCCTTCAGGCTGTGTTCACACAGCCAACCCCAGTCCTCTCCCTGGGATCTGACCTCCGAAGCCGGAGCCTCATCTCCCAGCCCCCACCCACCCTGGTGGGTGAGCAGACAAGCCTCTCGGGCTGGTGAGTGCTGGTCGGCACTGATCCTCTGTGCAGGAATCTCTCCGCTTTGCCCTCTGCACCCCTGTTGCTACACTGTCCTCCGTGGCTCCAAAGCTTACCCCCACCAACCCCTGTCTCCGCCAGCGAAGGGGCTTCCTGGTGTGTGGAAACTTTTCCTCCTTCACAGCTCCCTCTCACTGGTGCAGGTCCCGTCCCTATTGTTTTGTCTCTGTTTATTCTTTTTTCTTTTGCCCTACCCTCTTACGTGTGGAGTTTCTTGCCTTTTGGGAAGTCTGAGGTCTTCTGCCAGCATTCAATAGGTGTTCTGTAAGAGTTGTTCCACATGTAGATGTATTTCTGATGTATTTGTGGGGAGGAAGGTAATCTCCGCATCTTACTCTTCCGCCATCTTGAAGGTGTCCCATGGGGGGTTTTGTTTTGTTGCGTTTATCATGCTTGGCGTTCTTGAGCTTCCTGGATCTGCAGTTTGATGACTGATGATAATTTGTGGAAATTCACAGTCGTTGTTGCTTCAGATATTGCTTTGGTATCTTTCTGTTTCCTTTCCATCTGATCCCATTATGCATGTTATACTTCTTGTAGTTGTCACATATACAAGAGGCTGGAGTTGGGTATTTCCCTTCCCCCAGTAGGCTAGTCTCTAATAAAACCCAAGAAGGATAGGCTCTGGTAAAATAGATTCTCTTGAGGACAGGCCTTATTAGGAAGAACAGAATATTCTAGCATACTTCAAGATGGTTCCTTTCCTCCTCCATCTGCCAGAAGCATGAAGGGATTTTTCTCTGATAATCACTGGAGCAGTGGTCCCCAGCCTTTTTGGCACCAGGGACTGGTTTCACGGAAGACAGTTTTTCCACAGACTGGGGTGGAGTGGATGGTTCAGGCAGTCACGCGAGCGATGGGGAGTAGCAGATGAAGCGTTGCTCACTTGCCCGCCACTCATCTCCTGCTGTGTGGTCTAGTTCTTAACAGGCCATGGACCAGTACCAGCCCAGGGGTCGTGGACCCCTGCACTGGAGGACCTGGTAGAGCTCATGGAGGTGAAACTCACAAAACTGTGGGGGACTCCAATGACTAGGTCCTGCAGAGTTTTTAATACTAAGACTTACTTGTTCATACTAATCCTGTAGCAGCTTATCAATTACAGTTTAGATTTTCCTACTCTGGCATTGGTTACTGCAGAGGTTTCTACTTGTGGGTTTCTGCTCGAGTGAGTTGTGATTCTCCGTATCTGTTTGTCTTTCTCTCCGGTTTTTTAAGCAGTGGTTTGCCCCACGACCTTGCTTCTCTGATAAGAAATCTTGTAGATTTTCAGTCTGTTCAATGTTTGACGTGTTATTAGGATAGAGTGGTAACTTCTAATCTTTTTAAATGATGAATTAGAAACAAAGTCTCAGATTAGAGGATTTAAATTTTAAAAAATCCTTTGAATATATGAGAAACAAAGCTTATGACATGTACGTGAAATAAAACTAGATTATTGATAGAATCTTCAACAGTGTTTTATACCAGAAGAAAATAAAGTAATATATTTAAGATATGTGAGAATAAAGGTATAACCAAAGATTGGCTTTCTATTATAAAGGGAAAAAGATAAAAACTGTTATACATATGAAAGAACAAATCTCACTGGAAAGGTGTGTGTATATATATATATATATATGTATACAAAGCTAGCATGAGAGTTAAAAGGAAAAAGTAGTAAAAATAACATTACAATAATTAAGGGGTAAATTAGATAAAACATGTAAAATATGACATTAAAAACAAAATACTGGGGAGCTGAGTGTAATAATATTGAGCTTTACAATGGGATCAAACTTAGGTTATTATCAACTTAAAATAGACTGGTATAGATATAAGTTTTAATATGTAGGCCTCATGGTAACTACAAAGCCAAAACCTATAGTAAATATGCAAAAGAGATAGGAATGTAAGCATACTAGTAAAGTCATCAAATCATAAAGGAAGAGAGCAAGAGAGGAACAGAGAGGAAATATAAAAATAGCCAGAAAACAATTAACAAAATGGCAATGAGCACATACTGATCAATGATTAATTTAAACATAAATGGACTAAATTCTCCAATCAAAAGACAGAGTGGCTGCATTGATTTAAAGAAAAAAGACCCATCTATATCTTGCATAGAGGAGACCCACTTCACATGTAAGGACACACACAAACTGAAAGTGAAGTATTAGAAAGAGGTATTTCATGTAAATGGACACCAAAAGAAATCTGGAGTGTGTGTGTGTGTATATATACACACACACACACACACACACACACACACGTATATATATCACACAAAATAAGCTTTAAAGCAAAGATTATAATAAGAGACAAGGGCATTACATAATGATAAAGAGGTAAAGTCAACAAGAAAGTGTAATGTTTGTGAGTATTTATACACTCAACATAGGAGCACCTAAATATATAAAGTGAATATTAACAGACCGAAAGAAAGAAATAGACAGCAATACAATAATAGTAGGGGACTTTAATAGTCCATTTGCATCAATAGATTATCCAGACAGAAAATCAATAAGGAAGCATTGCCCTTCAACAACATATTAAACCAGATGGAGTTAAACATATACAAAACATTCCATCTAAAAACAACAGAATACATATTCTTCTCAAGTGCACATGGAATATTTCAAGATAGATTGTATGTTCGGCCACAAAACAGGTCTTAATAAATTTAAGAGGTTTGAAATTAGGCATCTTTTCCAACCCCAATGGTATAAAACTAGAAATTACCCAAAGAAAACTCAAAAATTTTAAATTATGTGATTAAACAACATGCTAGTGAACAACTAATGGGTCAAAGAAAAAATCAAAGGAGAAATAAAAAATACCTTGAAATAAATAAAATGGAAATATACCAAAATTTATGGGATGCAGCAAAAGAAGTTCTAAAAGGGAACTTCATAGCAATAAATGGCTACCTCTAGAAACAAGGCAATCTAAAACAGCCTAACTTTATGCCTCAAGGAAGTGGAAAAAAGAACAAAGCCAAAAGTTAGTAGAGTGAAAGTAATAACAAAGATTCAAGAAAAATTAATGAAATAGAGACTAAAAAATCAGTAGACAAGTTCAGTGAAACAAAGAGCTCGTTCTTTGAATTAGGTAATCAAACCTGAAAAATCTTTATCTAGGTTCACTGTGAAATAAACAGTGAGGACACAAATGACTAAAATCAGAAATGAAAGAGGAGATATTACAACTGATACCACAGAAACACAAAGGACTCTAAGAGGCTGTTATGAACAGTTATACTCTAACAAATTGGACAACCTAAAAAACGGATAAATTCCTAGAAACATAGGACATAACAGGACTAAATCATGATGGAGTAGAAATGCTGAAGAGACTGATTTACTAGTAAAGAGATTGAATCAGTAATTAAAACCTCACAACAAATAAAAGTTCAGGACCAGAAGGCTTCACTGGTGAATTCTCCCAGTCATTGAAAGCAGAATGAATAACAGTCCTTCTCAAACTCTTCCAAAACAGAGAAGGAACACTTCCAAATTCATTATATGAGGCCAGCATTACCCTGATACCAAAACCAGACAAAGATGGCACAAGAAAAGAAAATGACAGGCCAATATCTCTGATGAACATTGATGCAAAATGTCTCAATATAGTATTTGTAAACTGAGTTCAGCGATACATTATAAGTATCATATACCATAATCCAGTGAAATTTATTCCAGGGCTGTAAGATGGTTTAACATCTATAAGTCAATCAATGTGAGATACCACATTAACAACTAAAAAGTATATGATCATCTCAATAGACACAGATAAAGCATTTGCCAAAGTTCTACATCCATTTATGATAAAACTTCAGCGAAGTGGGTATAGAGGGAATGTACATCGACATAATAAAGGCCATATATGACAAGTCCACAGATAAATTCACACTTAATGGTGAAAAGCTGAAATATTTCCCTCTAAGATCAGGAACAAGACAAGGATGCCCACTCTTGCTACTTTTATTCAACACAGTATTGAAAGTCCTAGCCAGAGTAATTAGGCAAAAAAAACAAAACAAAACAAAACAAAAAACCCTAAAAACAAAAGACATCCAATTGGAATGGAAAAAGTAAAACTGTTACTATTTGCAGATGACATGATATTATATACAGAAAACCCTAAAGACACCATAAAAAAAAACCTCTTAGAACTAATAAGTGAATTCAGTATAGTTGCAGGATTCAAAATACACAAAAAATGGTTGCCTTTCTATACCTTGATAATGAACTATTGGATAAGTTAAGAAAATAATACCACTTATAATTACAAAAAAAATAAAATATCTAGGAATAAATTTAACCAGGGAGGTAAAATTATTTTAAATTATTTTAAAATTTTTAAAAATTTCAAAATACCTGTATTTTGAAAACTAGAAGACATTCATGAAAAAACCCCTATCAAGATCCCAATGACATTTTTCACAGAAATAGAACAAATAATCCTAAAATTTGTATGGAACCATAAAAGACCCTGAATAGCCAAAGCAGTCTTGAGGAAGGAAAAGAAAACTGGGAGGCATCACAGTCCCTGATTTCAAACTTTATTACAAAGCTATAGAAATTAAAAGTTTGATATTGGTGTAAAAACAGACACACAGATCAGTGGAACAGAATAAACAGCCAAGAAATAAACCCATGCATATGTGATCAATTAATTTATAACAAAGGGGCCAAGAATATACAACGGAAAAGGAACATTCTCTTCAACAACTAGTGCTGGAAAGATTGGGCAGCCACATACAAAAGAAGGAAACTGACCAGCATCTTATACAGTACACAGAAAGCGGATTAAAGACGTGGATGGACACAGGATCTGAAACCATAAATCTCCCAGAAGAAAACCTAGGCAGTCAGCTCCTTGACATAGGTCTTGGTAATGGTTTTTTGAGTTTGAAAGCAAAGGCAACAAATGAAAAACAAGCGGGACTACATCAAACTAAACACTTCTGAGCCGCAAAGGAAATGCTCAGAAAAATAAAATGGCAACCTACTGAATGGTAGAAAATACTTCCAAATTATGTATCTGATAAAGGGTTAATATCCAAAGTATATGAAGAACTCATACAACTCGACAGCAAAAAAACGCAAACACTCCTATTACAAAAGAGGCAGAAGATCTGAATAGACATTTTTCCAAAGAAGACACACAGGTGGCCAACAGGTACATGTGAAGAAGCTCTGTATCATTAATCATACAGAAAATGCAAATCAAAACCACAATGAGATATCACCTCACATCTCATAGAGTGGCTATTATCAAAAAAACTGGAAATAAGTGTTGGCAAAGGAGTGAAGAAAGGGAACCGTTGTGCACTATTAGTGAAAATGTAAATTGGTGCAGCCACTATGGAAAGCAATACAGAGATTCTTCAAAAAATAAAAATAGAATTACCATATGATCCAACAATTCTATTTCTGGGTACTTATCCAAAGAAGGCAAAAATACTCAAAAAGATATATGCACCCCCATGTTCATTGTAGCATTATTTACAGCAACCTAATGTTCATGTTCATCAGTGGATGAATGGATAAAGAAATTATGTATACCCACACATGCACACACAAACAATAGAGTACTATTTCAGCCATAAAAAGAATGAAATCTTGGCATTTGTGACAATATGGATCAACCCTGAGGACGTTACACTAAGTGGAATAAGTCAGAGAAAGGCAAATACCATATGATCTCTCATATGTGGACTCTAAAAAGTAAAATAACAAACAAGCAAACAAACCAAGTTCATAGAAACAGAACAGATTGGTGGCTGCCAGAGGTCAGGGGTGGGAGAAATTGGTGAACTGTTTATCTCTTTGTTTTTTTTAGTTTAAATAAACAAATTAAAAAATAGATGTCAGTTACAGAACAGTAGCAAATATGCTAAGGATAGTAGAGCAGAAAGATGAAAATAACCTAGGGATTTTACTTTGTTGAGTCTTCAAATTAACCAACCCTTCAATTGCCCTATCTTCAAACTTCTTATTTGACCCAATAAAAATGTACAGTTTGCACCACAAACACACACATAACATTCTTATGCAAAAACTCCGGAAACTTTTTTGCCACGCAACCTTCTGCAAGATTCTGCTACAAAGTGAGCTTCAAACTACCAAATTGACTAGAGAGAGATCATCATAAAAACTGATGGTGAACATTAAATATGTAGTTTCCTGTGAAACTAGGAATAAATCAGGAGTCCCAAGTACCATGGGAGGACACATGTTCCTCATTATATAAATACTGAAAAATCATCCCTCTCAGCTCTGTTCTCCACCCCATAGCCTCAAAGCTCCAGTCTTCTGAATAGCTTCCATTTACCTTCTCTCCTTCCAATGTCTTTCTATGGACATATCTAGCTTTGTAGGCTCACCATGAGAGCCAATTGTCCTGGCTCCCCAACCTTCAAGATGAGGGAAAAAAAAAAAACAAAAAAACCCCCCTGAAATGTAAAAGAAACAAAGCTACGCTGGCTATAGCTGCAGTCAAAATTTCTTCACTCAGGGTCCTCTCTGATATTAGAAGGGTGAATACCAGATTAGATTACTTTAACCTTAAGTCTCCCAGATCATGTTAAAACAATTTATGGACATCTATACTTCAGAGATGAAATCCATATATGCTATCATTTCAGGATTCACTTAGGCATCTCAGATAATGTCAGAACTCAAATACACATTCATTGTTTTACAGAAATGGGCAAGTTTTCTGCTCTCCACTTTTTATTTAGTATTAAGGAAGAATAAAAGTCCATGATTCAGTGGTTGAAGTTCACCAACTGTGCTAATTTGGCCAACCTAGAAATAAAGTAGGGCATATGTGAATGTAGTTCGTATAATAGATGAGAAAACATGCCCCCTCCTTTTAATGAAGAACTCATTTTGGAATATAAGTAAAACAATATTTGATTTTATTTCATGCATTATATTTCTAATGTTCAGGTAGTTCCAGAATCAGAAGCTCAGAAAAAGGTGAACTGCCCCCTAGTAGTATAATTTTGCTCCCCAATAAATATCTCAAGGGGGAATTTTCAGAATTTTTCTCAGTGGTCCTCATTGTATAAGCCTCCAGAAGTCCAGGGTCATCACCATTCTAATGCCTCAAGAAAAAGAAATGAACACAGGTGTGGACATACAATGCATGATGTCATCTGCTGCTTCTGGTTCAATTTGCTACAACAACATATCAGAGAATGAGCCGCCTAATCAACAAAGAAGCATTCCGCCCCCCCACCCTCTGCCAGCATAAAGAAGAGAAGAAGTAACAGGCAATTAAACAAAGAAAAATTGAGTGTAAATTTATCTGGAATGATACACTGTTTTTGATAATCACAGATTTCTTTGTATTTATTCACTCATACATTTAATGAACATTTATGAGTATCAGTGATAAACCAAACACTGTGATTGGTGCTGGGATTGCAAAAGGGAATAATCTGGTATTTATTACAAAGGCAGAATGGTATCCATAGGGCAGGAGTCAAATGAAACAAAAAGAAGCAAAAAGGGCAATTTTACTGAGTTCTAATGGAAATGTTTTGATATACTCTTTGGGCTTAATGGAGTAATAATTTAATTTAGTCTTTTGGGAGCTGGAAGTATTTCACAGAGAAGGCAGTGTTAAAGCTAGTCTTGAAACAATGGGGCAACCTTTAAGATTAAATTTTGCTAAACACAACACAAGAGCTATAAATCACAGTAAACTTCATAAAAGCTTTTCTCTTTTTTGTAAAATAATAAAAATAACAATAATAGAAGACACACCAATATTTGGCTTGCTATGAGCCAAGCATTATTCTAGCACTAACATATATTAACTTATTTAATGCTCAAGCCAACCCTTTGAAATGGATGATACAATTAGGCCCATTTTATTTATTTATTCCACCCCCCAATCTATTTATTTATAAAATTTTTATTGGAGTATAGTTGATTCACAGTGTTGTTTTAGTTTCTGTTGTATAGCAAAGTGAATCAGTTATACATATACATATATCCACTCATTTTTAGATTCTTTTCCCATATAGGTCGTTACAGAGTACTGAGTAGAGTTCCCTGTGCTGTACAGTTATCTATTTTATATATAATAGTGTGTATATGTCAATCCCAATCTCCCAGTTTATCCCCCTCTTTCCTCCTTGGTAACCATAAGTTTGTTTTCTACATCTGTGACTCCATTTCTGTTTTGTAAATATGTTCATTTGCACCATTTTTTTTAGATTCCACATATAAGCAATATCATATAATATTTGTCTTTCTCTGTCTGACTTCAGTCAGTGTGACAATCTCTAGACCCATTTTTAAATATGAAGAAATTGAGACCCAGAGAAGACAAGTAATTTACCAAAGGTCGCACAGTTAGTAAATAGTAGATCTGGAATTTGAACCCTGGCAATCTGTTTCCAGAGTCAGGAGTTGGTCCTCACTTTTCTTGTACATTATGTGATGTTGAGGCAGTGAGAGAGACAAAAGCATGGTATTTTTATTGAAGCCTTATAAATTCTACTGCAACATGTGGACACACTCAGAAATGTGTGATTGAGATAATCTCTCAAAGAAACAAAAGGCCACATTTCCTGAATGTGAAAAGCACAGTAAGATAGAAGTCCTGGCTTGTGTATGTCCACTGGCTCCTTGTATAATAGTATCAAAGGGAAAGCAAGATGCTTTATAACATGAACATAGTGAGTGTGTCATGAAATATGTACTTCCCTCTCATGCTGTTTAGCTAGGAAATAAAGAGATGATTTCTAGTCTTATAAGATTGCAAAATTTATCAAAGTTTTAGAAGTTTGTATACTAAATTTAACAAGTAAACTGAAGGAAGGAAGGAAAGAATGAATGAAAGGGAATTGCCTCCTTCAAAATCTCCCAAGTTTAGAAAACAATTGGTATATCTGTAGAGGAACTTGGAGGTGGAGGTGCAAATCTGCATATTTTAGCAACAACAAAAATCTGCCCCATCAGGAGGTAGTTCAGGATGGGGCTGACTGGAGCAGCTGGTGTTCATTTGGCAGTTAAGAGTTCTGAGTATCAGTCATGTATTTGATGGAGAGAGACTCTAAATTATGCAAACAAACAAACAAATAGGTTAAAAGCCTGACTTCTCAAATGAGACTCCAGAAAACTAAGTTTCTTTCAAGGTACACTCTTAATCATGAGAGCCATTCATTATCTAGAGAGGTAGAGCTCAGCTCATCTAATTGTTCCCACCCACCCATCCCAAATTTAATTTCCCATCTAGTGTTAATTTTATTAACTTCACGCAAATGCACACGAGACTATGTCACTTCTTCATTAAGTGGGTTTTAATAGTACTTAATGTCTAGCAGGAAATGGCAGGCTCTATATTTACATGCAAATACCATTTAAATAACTCAAAAGGAGAATATCAATACCCAGAAATAGTGTCTTTGCCAAAGTTAAAACTCATCATGGTATTTTGTACATTTTATACGTCCTTCTGCAAAACCCCTGTAAATCTAAGCAAAATGTTTTCGACGTTCAACTGCTGAGGCAGCAAGGGGTAGAGACACAGGAAAATCCTGCTCACCTGTTCATACTCTGGAGATTCACATGGAGATTGTGATTCTGTGTAAATTTGTTTCAGCCTAACCCTTTGAGATGGGCAAAGATGGCATACCTGCTATTTTCTTAGTCTTATTCTTGAGAATAAGAATTCTCATGAGAATTGGAGGTAGTCATTGGTGTGCAGCAAGTCAGAATATTGAGATAAAGATATAAAGAATGATGGTTTGCAGCTCACCTGGTTCAACTCATTTAACAGGTGAGAAAACTGAGGTCCAGAGAAAGTGACTTACAGGTTGTAGGCTCCTTTGATTGTTTATGATGGGGTAGATGTATATTTATTAACACAAAAATAATTTCCACAAAGATTTAAGCGGTATGGGATTATCATTCCGGAAAGGTATATACCAAACTCTTTTTCTGAGGCTTTTTCTCTTCTCAACTTGGTTTTCAGGTAAATATTTTATAGTTTATGGTTCAATTTTGCTTATCATTATTTTCTGGTTAAATATGCAAATATAGCAAATAACAAATCGGCATTACTTGCGTAATGGAGGTAGGCAAAACATATTTGGATATTGGTATTCTTTCTCACCCATAATAATAGCAAAGTTTAGAATCAATTTAGACTGGCCAACCGATGAGGCCACAGTGTGAATTTTGGAAAAGCAATCTGCATGGCGGATGTTTAATAAGGCTTTTGCTAAGAGCTGGAATATCCCACAGGGAGGAGAGAAAGCGCTAGTGTTTTGTTACTCAATGTGTGGTCCATGGAATACCAGGATAGGCATTACCCAAGAGCTTGACAGAAATGTGGAATTTCTGAACTCATCCTTAGCAATCAGATTCTGCATTTTAACAAGGTCTCTGTGTGTTACATAAACACAGTAGAATTTGAGAACCACTATTCTAAACTAGAACATAAACACTACTTGCATCAAATCGCTGATTGAGTTTGAGGAGGCATATGGAGGAAAGAAATGATAAAAAAAAAAAAAAGAGGGTGTAACAAATAGCACTGGGGAAATATAAATACAGTCATAGAAGACTTGTGCTATATTTCTAACCTAGCCTAGATTATATAACTTCTTTGACAATTTCCTTATTTGTGAAGAAGTTAACAGTTTCTATAAAGGCATACCTTGTTTTATAGCACTTAGCTTTATTGCACTTTGCAGATATTACATTATTTACAAATCGAAGGTTTGCAGCAACCCTGAGTTGAGCCAGTCTATCAGCTCCATTTTTCCAGCATCGTCTGCTCGCTTCATGTCTCTGTGTCACATTTTGGTAATTCTCGCAATATTTCAAGCTCTTTCATTATTATTACATTTGTTATGGTGATCTGTGATCAGTGATTTCTTGAGGTTACTATTTTAAAAAGATTTCGACTCAGGGCTTCCCTGGTGGCGCAGTGGTTGAGAGTCCGCCTGCCGATGCAGGGGACATGGGTTCGTGCCCCGGTCCAGGAAGATCCCACATGCCCCGCAGAGCGGCTGGGCCCGTGAGCCATGGCCGCTGGGCCTGCGCGTCCGGAGCCTGTGCTCTGCTATGGGAGAGGCCACACAGTGAGAGGCCCACATACCACAAAAAAAAAAAGATTTCGACTCATTGAAGGCTCAGATGATGGTTAGTATTTTAGCAATAAAGTATTTTTTAATTAAGGTATGTGTATTGAATTTTAGACATAATGCTATTGCATACTTAATAGAGTACAGTTTAGTGTAAACATAACTTTTATATGCACTGGGAAACCAAAACATTTGTGTGACTCTCTTTATTGCGATATTCCCTTTATTGCCATAGTTTGGAACTGAACCCAAAATATCTCCGAGGTATGCCGGTATCTTATGAATAATTTGAGCATTAAATGTTGAACATGCAGCAACATACATGATGTGTAGGAGATAAGGTTTATTAACGCCATTTTCTTTTTCCTTACTGTGCAAGTGTAGGGACATATTTGGTGGCTTTATAGTCCTAAAGCACAGAGAAGATATTAAAATACAACTAAATAGACATGTTATGTTGCTTCAGGCTACAATTCTTATTTTCAAATTTTATTAAGTGTTTCTAGTACTGAGTCTAGTACAAAGTCTTGCAGAACTAAGCTTTGGCAAGAAGGGCTTGGACACTTTCCCTTCCTAAAAAGGGAGGTAGTGATGGGTTTTAATTGCAACACAGAGCTTTTGATATCAAAATAATTTTCAGTGATAGTGTTGGTCTTAGCAGAGAGCACAGAATTTATGGGATTAAAGCCCTGTGAGTACATGCACATACTCTTATAGCTTTTTATGCAATTTGAAATTCCTCCTTCATTTTCCATTTTGAGAATCAAAGATTAAGGATAATAAAGCTTTTTAACTTAGCTAAATTAGTTAGATGCATTTTATTACATCAATCCATACTTTATCATAGGCCATACTTGGCAAACTCTTTCCTCTTTAATTATTCAGAAGATAATAATTCAATGATGGAGATATGGTTCTAAATTAAAATTACAGAATTTTAATAAAATTTTGAGCCAGTATCATACCTGTAACCATTGATGTACTTATTAAGCCCATGTGGTTAAGCTAGCATGAATACTGAGAATTTTATATTTATTTAATAAAAGTATTTTGTATGTTTACCAATAAAGGCAAGTGTCTTGGAATAAAACACTTGTTACAGAAAAAAAATAGCAATGTATTTCATTTTGAATGAACACAATGTCTCCAAAATTTAGATCATGCAATTAAAACAACAATAGTGTCATAATAACTATAATGAAAACATAGAACCAATCATTAAAATGATAAATCTTGACAGAAATAATTTGGTATAATATTAATGTATAAATCCATCTCCAAAAGAATAGATATTTGTACTGATGTTACCAGAGGGACATAGCTGGATAAGAAGTATGAGACCTTTGATATATTTTTACTCTTATAGAATAATACAATTTTTTAAATGTTCTTTTCATCTCTTCTTTCCTATATTTAAATAGCTAATACAGTCACATAGCTCAAAATTCAAAATATACAAATGTGTACAGTGAAAGTTCTTGCTCCTACCCTGGAATTACCCTCACAGATTTCCTTTCCCTAAAAGAAGTGATAAAAACAGTAGTTGTTGAACTGTTCCTGAACCTTTTAAGTCAGTTGCCTCAGTTAACCTGCAACACAACCCTTTAGTTGGCAAATTTATTCCCCATTTCACAGATGAGGAAACTGAGGCTCTGCACCAAATACAGTCTACCTTGGTATCCGCCTGGAATTTGTTCCAGGATGCTGCACGGATACCAAAATCCATAGATGCTTCAGTTCCTTATACAAAATGGCATAGTACTGTCAGCTCTCCATATCTGTGGATTCCACATCCAAGGATAGGGAGGGTTGACTACAGTTTACTCAAGTATTTAAGACTAGTAGTGACAGTGTTGGAGCTGGAACTCAGAAAATCTGGGTACTTATGTTCTTAACTACGTACCTCTCATAACTCTTAACATACCATCAAACCAAACAATGTTTCTTATGTTTTCTTTCAAAGAAATATATATATAGGAGTAATTACAAATAGTAAAATTTTATGAATCTTGCCTTTTCCATGTAACTATATATATTTTAGATATTATCCAATATTATTGTTGAAGTACTTCCTTATTCTTTTATTTTTTAAAGTACTCAATAGAAAAAATTTTTAAAAATTCTGTTTTATTGTTTGAAGTAACTAGTCCTGTATGGATGGAAATTATGTGGTCTATAGTCTTTTCCTATCATAAATGATATTGCAATGATTATCCTGTACACTTTATACCATTTTGCACACAAGTGAGTGTAACTGGAGGATAATATCCCATATGTAGAAAGGCTAAGGCAAAAGGTATATGAATTTAAAGTTTTGATTTGCATTGCACAGTGATTTAAATTTTGATGCAACGCATAGAGATTGTACCAGTTTCTACCCTGAATGTAATATATTAAGATTTCTGTTTTCTTACACACTGACCAACACTGTGTTATAAAACTATTGGTTCCTGACCAGTGTTATAATAAAAAATATACATTTTGTGGCATTTTAATTATTAAAATTCAGCTTTTCATTTTGAGAAGATTTCAGATGTACAAAAATGTTGCAAAAAATTACTAAAAATCCGCTATACACAATCAACAGTCCTCAAATATTAACATCTTAAGTAAACATAGTACATTTACCAAAACCAGGAAATTAACTTTGATACAAAACTAATTTACATACCTTATCAAAATTCCACCGCATACACTACTAATGTCTTTATACTGATCTAAGATTAAATTCAGAATCATACACTGTACCTAGTTGCCTTTGATACCTTAGTCTCTTAATCTGGAATAATTTCTATATCCTTTTTCCCCCTCTTTTATCACCTTGCCATTTTTTAAGAGGACTGACCAGTTATTTTGTATGATTTTGGCCTGCCTAATGTCTCTTTGTGACTAAATTCTGGGGTAAGAATACCTTAGAAGCAATGAGGTATCTTTCATTGTATCACAAGGAACATGAGTGGATTTGGTTCCTCTACTTATGATCTCAAATTTGATCACCTGCTTCAGACGGTACCTGGCAGGGTTTCTACTGTATGGTAATTTTACCTTTGTAATTATTGGGTATCTTCTGGGAGATACCTTGAGACTATGTAGATGTTTTAAAATCACATATTCATCCACTAATTTTGGAATCTATAAGTGAAGATAAATGATGATTTTCTATTTCTAACATTCATTCTACATTGAGTAGATAGAAATCTACTCTAAGGAAGAGTTTTCCTTCCCCTCCTATCTGCTTATTTATTGCTTACTGATTGATTGATTCACTTGTTCATATCAGTTTAGACCCATGGAATCTTCTATGATTAGCAGCTCATTATTTTCTTTACTTTTCTGCTCAAATAGTCCTACATTTGGGTTTACTGAGCTTCATCACGCTAGTCCCTGAGGCCTATTAACATAGCCCCGTTGTTTTGGAGTCTTTTCTTTGCTTTTCTTATATTAAGAAAAGGAGATTAAGTCACCTAAATTTTACTTTCACTGAAACTTTTAAACTTTTGTCCATTTTTCCATTTAGGTGTTCATTTTTCTTATTAACAGAAATTATTTTTATAAGTAGGCAAGTAATTCTTTGTAATATTTGTTTTATAGTTGGTCATTCATGATTTAATTTTCTTACGTTTTACATTCATAAATTTGTTATTAATGTAATAAAATTTATCAAGTTTTTAAGCCTTCTGGGTTTTGTTGCCATAATTGGACAAGCCTTTCCTACTCTTAAAACATTTTTCCCTGTTCAGCATACTTTGCCTTTAAGTACATTTACTGCTGGTTTTTTAAATGTTTATATCTTTGATCTATTTGAAATTTATCTTACTATAAGATGTTCTATATAAATCTTTTTTCTCCAGATGATTACTTTGAACTAAAAAATGCACATTTATTGTTTAATTCATCATTTCGACATTTATTTAAAATTCTACCTATATCTAATAATAACATTATGTATTTGGTTTTATTTCTTCTGTTAATTTGTGTCTGTTTGACTTTGTAGCATATTCTTTTATTTGTCTAGTTTTACAGTGCATTTTAGTATGCTAATTAAGTACCCTTCTTTTTACTTTTTCATATTTTTTCTGCTTATTTTCTTTATGTTTTCATATGAAATTTAGCTTATAATTGTTCAGATTAAAAAATCAATTATTATTTCTGGAGTCACATTAAGTTAGGAAGAATTGACATTTATACAAATACAAGTCTTATTATACCAGATCACAGTAGTTAACTTTCTGTATGTTCAAGTCTTCCTTGAGTCTTTTAAGAATGTTTTAAAGTATTCTTCAAATCCAGAGAGTGCATTAAGTTTATTAAGAAGTAGTTTATCACTGTTTAAATTATTTCACATGGGATGTATTTCCAATTTATGTTTTGTTGTTGTTTGTAAAAGGAAAGCTATTAATTTTTTTTTGAATTTTTGAATTTTATTTTATTTTTTTATACAGCAGGTTCTTATTAGTTATCCATTTTATACATATTAGTGTATATATGTCAATCCCAATCTCCCAACTCATCACACCACTACCAACATCCCCACCCACCACTTTCCCCCTTGGTGTCCATACGTTTGTTCTCTACATCTGTGTCTCTATTTCTGCTGTGCAAACTGGTTCATCTGTACCATTTTTCTAGGTTCCATATATATGCGTTAATATACGATATTTATTTTTCTCTTTCTGACTCACTTCACTCTGTATGACAGTCTCTAGATCCATCCACGTCTCTACAAATGACTCAACTTCGTTCCTTTTTATGGCTGAGTAATATTCCATTGTGTATATATATATATATATATATATATATATTTATCACATCTTCTTTATTCATTTATCTGTCTATGGGCACTTAGGTTGCTTCCATGACCTGGCTATTGTAAATAGTGCTGCAGTGAACATTGGGGTGCATGTGTCTTTTTGAATTATGGTTTTCTCTGGGTATATGCCCAGTAGTAGGATTGCTGGGTCATATGGTGATTCTACTTTTAGTTTTTTAAGGAACCTCCATACTGTTCTCCATAGTGGCTGTATCAATTTACATTCCCACCAACAGTGCAAGAGGGTTCCCTTTTCTCCATACCCTCTCCAGCATTTGTTGTTTGTGGAAAGCTGTCGATTTCTACATGTGGATTTTGTATTTAGAAATCTATCTGAATTTCGTCATCATAACAGCTTTTATCTGTTGAATCATAGATTTTCCAAATATACATTCACATCAGTGGCAAATAGTGAAAATTATTATTTTCTTTCTCATTTTCATATGTCTAATTTCCTTTGTGTGTCTATCTACAATGGCCTATACTTTCAAAACGGTATCAGAACCATGGTAATAGTGGCCATCCTTGTCTTAGAATTCTGATGAGGATGCTTCTGATGTTTCCTTGGTAAGAAAAAAATAAATGAGTATGGAGAAGAGATAGCTGTATTTCATCATGTTTAAAGAGCCTCTGTGTATCCTTATTTTATTGTTTTTTACTCAAAAAGGGGCACTAAATTTTATCAGAAGCCTTTCAACATCTATGGAAATGATCTATATCTTTTTCCTATAGTCCATCAATATGAAAAAATGAATAGGTTTCTTAATGATGAAACATACTTGCTGTGGTGGAATAAATTTCACTTGGTTATGCCATAGTGTTATTGTTTTAATGTGTGGCTAAACTGTGTTTGATAATACTTATTTAGCATTTTCATCAGTAATCATAAAAATGGTTTGGTGTTTTACAAATTCTTTGTTGGATTTTTATGTCATTGTAAGAGTAGCTTCATAAAAAGAGACTTGGTTTCTTTCTTTATGTTATTGAACATTTTCAATAGCTTTGTAATTTTCTAATCTGTAAAAGTTTTGTTAACATTTCCCTGAGAAAATGTCTGAGTTTGGTGATTTCTGACAGAGGGTTACAATTTTCACAGCTGTATTTTTTGCATAGTGAGTGGTCTATAGATTGAGTTGACTTAATTTAGTGAAAAATTAAAAAAATATATTCCTTTTTCCCTGCATTTTCAATTGCTTCTGCAGAGTTGAACAACATAGTCTCTTGCCAATCTTTTAATTTCCTCCAAATATCGTGATTTATCCCTCATCATTTATTATTTTATGAATTTGTGATTCCTACTTCTGCATTAGCTAGTTTATTGGTTTGCTCAAAGATTTGGTGTTTGGTATATTTATTCTGCCATTTTTCTTATTTCTAGTTAATTACATTATGCTTTTTATGTTAAATCCATCCTTCTGCCTTCCCTTGGTTGGTAGTTTTGTTTTTCTATCTTCAATTAAAACTTCATGCCTTGATTTCATAGCTTCTGATATGAATGGCTTTCATGATTGATATTTTTAGGTATTCTACAATTTGGGTTTGGATTTTTTCTTAAATTGTTTCAGAAAAACTTCTTTTTGTAATTTCCAGGTTTTAGGGACTTTTTGGAATATATTGTTTTAATGTTACATTCTTGTTTCAGTTCTGTGTGATCAGAGGACTATCTTATTTCTACTTTGATATATACAGAGGCTTTATTTGTGGCTTGTTATTTGGTTAAATTTATGAATACTCCATATATATTTCATAAAAAGGTGTAGTCACAGTTTTCAAGAAACAAAGTTTTAATGTTTATACTATTTTAAGGTTTTAAATAAAATTTAGATTCATTTTGTTGAATTCCAAAAATATGCATTGTGATTTTTTTTTTAGAGATTACCTGACAGATAATTGCAGGATTGATTGGTCGATTATTATTTTTTTTTTTTTACAAAGTTTAAATTTTAAATTCAGGAATATTACCTAGTCCTCTTTAAACAGAATTTGTTTTACATTTCTTAGTGAAAGCTTCTTTAGTCTGGTTTAAGTGTTTTCATATATTCTCTGTTTATTTTCTTTCAAATATTAGCTATTAATTATATACAATATATATTAGATTATCTCAGTTTCATAAAAAATTTAAATCAAAAAGTAAAATGACAAAGTATAAATATAACATGATATTGTAACTTTTTGTCACTTTTCATGAACACACACAGACACACAATTACATATATATAATTATTTTAATTTGTTACATAGAATTCCTTTATATAATTTTTTTTTTTTTTTTTTTTTGTGGTACGCGGCCCTCTCACTGTTGTGGCCTCTCCCGTTGCGGAGCACAGGCTCCGGACGTGCAGGCTCAGTGGCCATGGCTCACGGGCCCAGCCGCTCGGCGGCATGTGGGATCTTCCCGGACCGGGGCACGGACCTGTGTCCCCTGCATCAGCAGGCGGACTCTCAACCGCTGTGCCACCAGGGAAGCCCCCACCTTTATATAATTTTACAATTAATTTTTTAAAGTGCTCCCCCATTGATTGCCATTTAGGTTATTTCTAACATTTTGCTATTATAAACATTGTATCCCCACAGAAATGGTTATGTGTGTGAATATGTAAATGTATATACATACACACACTCACACATATACCTAGAAAATGCCAATTCAATTCCAAGGACTCATTTCTATAAGAAAAAAATGCTTTTTCTCAGAATGCACATTTAAAATTGATAGGATTAAGAACATGGATTCTTATTGCCACATTGCCCCCAAGAAACATTTTATTTTGAAGAAATGTACAAAACAGATCTGCTTATAATAGTCCTGTTTCTTTTCCATCCCTCAATCTGGTTGGAATGAAGATGGGTGAGGGAATCGAGTTTAGAACAGTGATAAAGATCGTGTCTCTATATGGCACTATCTGTGGCACAATTTTCCATTTTAAGGTAGCTATTTCTGTGAAGCTACAGCAAAACACTCGCATCAAGAGTGTTTCTTCGGAATGTCTCCAGCAATGAAAAAGCCCTGTAAAAATGACCGCATCAATTCAGCTACATCAAGATGTCCTAATTTGTCGATATAGTCACTGTTATTGGTGCTAGCATTATTATTATGGATTTTCTTTTCTCTGTGACGTACTGTGTTTTGCATTTTTTTGGTTTTCGTCATGCATTATTATCATAATTAGAAAAATACTGCAATAAAAATGCAAGATTGTAAAGACAGAGTTTAGAGACAGAGATGAGTAGCCACTGGTCAACTCGGACCTCTACAGCCCCTGTCACCCACCAGGACTCTGAAGGATTATCTGCTTAAGTGAATTGTAGTCAAGTCTGGCTCTACTCACCTAAATAGCTTTATGGTATAGAGCTGCTGTTTGAGGGGTTGTAGAGACTTCAGATTGGCTAAGCTGGCACACAGGATAGTATTTGTTACCCCAAACCAACCTCTGTAAACAATTGAAATATAATCTTTATAATTTGGTCTAATCTATGCTTCCAAAACTCACTGCCTCTCCCACAGAAATTCCCAGCAAGTTCTCAAACTGGACAGGTGGCCATTGCTTAGACCCAAGGAGAGGGTCACAGGTCTGCTTCTCTTATAATTGCACAGTCATGCTCCCCAGAGAGCTCCTAGGAGGAAGAGTTTGAGAAATGGATGTAAGCAACACACGTGACATTTCACTGAGTGGGCTACATTGAAGGTAACATGAAATTTCAAGACAATTTTCAGGAATTCTTCAGTGAGAGTCAGAGAGTGTCTTAGGTACCTTGCAGAGTTTATCATTTACATCTTGGACAGTGACTCCTCTGTCTTATATTTATATCCAGCATTTAGGATGTGTCTCGTGGACATGCATGTTACTATCAGACACAGGTGCCAAAATAATCTGGGCAAACAGTGAAAGTGAAGCAGAGTGATGTGTTGGTTCTGAGTTGTCCCTGTTAGAAAAAGAAAGACTTCTTTTGCCCTAGGATATCATAATTTCATAACCCCTGTGACTGTTGCCGTTACTAAGACCCACACATGAAGAAGGAAAAGGATAGGGACTCACACAGAAGGGAGGATTTAGCTTTGATACAGGATATTTGGGTTCATCTTGATTCCAGACCCCAGCACAAGCCTTTGTGATCTTCTAGGGAAGATGAGATTTAGATGGCCTCTTATAAGTTGACTGGAATCCATCTTTACAGACTTACCTCTCATCAGGACCCCAATTCCTGCCTTCCCTCTGTTGAAAACAGTGTCTGAAATAACATCTTCCTGAGCATGGCAGCTTTCAGCTTTTCTTTTGTCTCTGAATTTATGCAGACACTGTTCCCTACACAAAATACCTTTCCTCACCTTGTTCTTCTTGAAATACCTACCCATTGTAAACATACGGCATGACAGCTCTGGTTGCCTACCATTGTAAACATACGGCATGACAGCTCTGGTTGCCTAGAACCAGAACCTGAGGAAGGGGTTGGTTGTACGTCATTTATCAAAGGGGAATGTTTTAGGGAAAATCTGGAAGAGGGTGAGGAAAGTGGTGGAGTGAAGGGGAAAGATTTGAGCAATGATATGGTCATGGGTAATCTAGGATGTCCTGATGTCCAGGGACCTCTGGATCCATGCCTCCACCTGAGGCAAGGGCTTTGGTGTGTTTTATTCTCAGAGCAGTCATCCTTTAGCTGTGGGATGCCTCCTGGGAAAGACAGGGCCTATAGACTGAGGGAAATGCTCCTGAGAAAGTGGAAAGTTGTGAGTTCTTAGCAACAAATATTTATAGCAGCTGTCAGGTGGGTGCACCAGCCTGGTCAACAGGCTCTGGTGAGGATACCAGCAGTGTCTTCCATGCTTGCTCTGAGCTATCATGTGTATGGGGATTTGACAAGCAGATACCCCAAAAATGTTAATGCAGAAAAATTAAAGGATCAGAAATCAATTCTGGAAGCCATTTAGTTTTCTTTTTGTTGTTCTTTAAAGATTTTCAAATACAACAACTTGGCCGTCTCTAGAAAGTACTTAGGTATTCACAGATGAGCATTTTTTAGTTGTGTTTTAGAAAAATACATATTTTCTCAATTAATATCCTCCAGCTAAATGGAATTCTGCTTTTTATAGTGCTTTAGACATATTGCATTTTGTTTACTAACTAAAAATAATCTATTTACAGCATTTTTCAAGAAATGAGTAGGTTTTTTTCACCAGATATCCCAAAGCACTTACTGATAAAATTGAACAAAGATTGAATAGGACAAAAGTAATTCCAATTTCCCTAGATGGTATGCCTTTTTAAAGACAGACCTAAGACACTAAGCTAAGAGGAGATGAATCATCTTCCTGAGATAGCTATTGGTTGATGAAAACAAAATTCATATGGATTTCCCAGGAACCTGTCCTGGGGTTTCATAATCACATTAACTGCTGAGACATTTAGAGAAATAGCCAAATATCTACACGTTCTTCCCACATCTTCAAGAAAATCTTTACTAGCTTGGTGAATACTCTTTGGGGTAATAAAAGAACAATATCCTAAAGCAAAGAAAGATCTTAACTGTGTCACTGTCCCCAAAGGACAAAGCTCATATGCTCAGTGCAAACACAACTTGGATCCTATAGGTAAAGAGAACAATATCAGAATCAGGAAATAGGATTCTTATCATGTTATTCATTAAAATTATTGACCTCTGAACATAATTTCCAAATAGAACCATTCTCTACTGTGCCCTTTTCACCAATCTAATAATTAATTGACGCTAGGTACAGTGGTTTTTTCATTAGATGTACATGCACAGTTTTCTGTTGGCAGAGAACTCTAATAGCCACTTGCAGAGAAAAATAGAGTAATAACATCTACTTTAAGTAAGTTTTCTTACCTTTTAGGTATGAAACAGCTTCACGGAATGACTCTGAGTTCCCCCTACCTTCCACTAAACAAATGCAAGTTAACGTTTTTGTCATCACCGTGACCTGAGTTCCTCCCAAAATCTGAGAAATGCCCTGGGGCCTAATAGAGAATCAACACTTTGGAGAATTTCCTCTTTTTGGTGGTTACCAGTCCTCACTGGAAACTCTCAAGGTAGAGATCGTTCCAATCTATGTCACTTCAGCACTGCTGCCTGGGCCCTTTATGAACCATATTTGAGTCATAGGATTCTTTGGGGCTGCCAGGTCCCCCTGTGCCCCAGCTCCACCTCTCCTTGACCATTGTGTATTCACTGCCTCTAAAATCTTGCCATCTTATCAAAGAGCTGCCACCAGGGAGCCTGTGTGTCTTTCCCTCCAGTCTGATGCCCTCAGTGGCACTCTCCTCTCCTTATTGCAGCAAAGAGCCATTTGTTCCTTGTCTCTCTCAGAAGGACCATCTTTTCCATAAATATCAATCTCTTCAATGAATGTAGGCTTTTACAAAAGTAGCAATGTGTATTGACTTCAAAGTGCTCTTCCTCTTCCACCCTGAATAAAAGGGTGCAGTAAGAATAATTTAAAAATAAAAACCTGCTTTAAAAATGTGAATTATAGGGCGTGAGTGGGGAATGGGGTAGCAGTAGATTGGGAAGGGAAAATACAGAGGAAAGACACAAAAATATCCTTCACATATCCTCTAACCTCAACTGAAAAAATACAATAGGCAACATTTTAAAATTATGAGTTATCCAGTGAAGGGAGGAAAAAGTGTAATACGAATTTGGTTTCATATGCTTCCATTTTTTCTTTCCATTGGTGGTATGACTATACATTGATGCAAGCCAAAATGGAGCGCAAGTTGGCAAGTATTTATCTGTCTAAACTGCAAATGCTCTTGCTCTTTTACCCAGTAATTCTACTCCAGCAAATTTATTTTGCATTTTAAACTAATGCTAAGAGAGAGGTATCTACAAGTATATGCATTGCAGCATCTTTTTAAATAACAGAAGCTAGACATAGCATCAACCAGATGAATGGATATGGTACATCCATCTAATGTAAAACTTCATAGCCACAGAAAAGGAGAAAGCTCTTTAGATACTAATATGGAGTGCTAACAAGACCTTAAACAAGATTTTTAAAAGCTTGGGCTTTGAAGCTGGATATTAAACAAGGAAAATATTATCTCTCTGCACATCATTTTTCTTATTTAAAAAAATGAAGATAACAGTATTGCTCCCCTCGTGGGATTATTATGAGGGTTGTATGAATAAATACTCGAAAAGGGCTTAGAATAGGACCTGACACATAGATTCGTGCTATGTAGTGTTAGCTGTTTTCATTCCTGAGACAAATTAAAGGGGGGAGAAAACATCAAAACAGTGTGAATAGTATGTTTCTATTTCTATAGAAGTGGGAAATACAACTGCACATTTTTACTTATGTTTACATATAATGCATTTGGAAAGTTATGCAAAAAAACATTAACCCTGGTTGTTTATGGGAAGGAGAATTGGACTGTGTGTAAGAGGAAAAAAAAATTTCAATGTATGCCCTTTTATGTGGTTAAAATTAGGAATAATAATTTATTATCTATTTAAACTAAATAAATTGATAAAAACAAAACCTTCCATGCAGCAAAATTACAAAAAGGAATTTACTATTCTTCTAGTTTTTTGCCACTTTGCTTTTGTATTTCTTAGGAATTTACTTCTAAGTTTGATACTTATTAGAGAATCTATCAAGTACTTAATATTATCAAATCACTCTAGTCCTGTATTGTGTTGATTTTATATCCTGAAACCTTATCGAATTGTTGATTAGTTCCAACAGTTTTTTGGTCCTCACTGTGGAGTTGACATTTAATAAATTATGACTAAATAAGTGAAAGAAGGAATACATGAAGAAAATCATCTATAGACTTTTGACCAAATCCCTTCCCTTTTAAACCTTTAAACCTTTCACTGGCTCCCCATCAGCTTTACAGTAGAGTTTACATGATATGCAAAGCTCTACCCATCTCTGTCTCCTGTCACTCTACTTGTTTCCCACTCTGTGCCCCGGAAACACTGAGCTTCCTGCCCTGGCGCCTAATAGAGAATCAACACTGAAAAATCAACTGAAAAAACCTGGCTGGTCTCTTGCATTATAATTTTTTCAGTTGTCAATGACCATGATGAAATAGATTGTGTGTATATTTTCATAGGCAGGGATAGGGATGTAGAATTAAGGGTACTTGCTTATTTTTAATTAAACACAGGATGAAGTAACAAAATGAAGCATAATTCTCTCAAGAATACCTCCAAACTCCAGTCTCCCAGCTGGGTTAGATGTCCCAGCTTGTGGCTCATTATCTTATCTTATTGCATTATAATCATGCCAGGCTGAACAGTTTGAGAGCATGGGCTCTCCCACACCCCATGCAGGTTATAGAGTAGACCTTCAAATAGGAGTGGAGAAATAAATGAAACTCAAATGACTAAAAGATCTTAAATACAACAATGATCTGAAGAATATTAACACATCTCCCTACTAATGAAATACCTGTTCCCTTTTGTGTATTTTCTATTTAATGTCCCAAACCAATAAAAAGGAGTTATCCTTATATTGTGATTTTTCTTACCATCAAGTCTCTCTTATCTATTGATTGCTCACAAATAAGCTATGATATTTATAATGGGAAAGCGTCTTCCTACTTGATCATTGTGTAGAATGAAAATGGTGTGCATCTTGAATAAAAGGGGAATATTCTGTATTATAGTCTAAGTAATAAAGCCTTAAGGAGAAATAACCATTATAAATCATAGGAAGAGGAAGTTCCCTGGTGGCTCAGTGGTTAAGAATCCGCCTGCTAATGCAGGGGACACGGGTTCGATTCCTGGTCCGGGACGATCCCATGTGCCATGGAGCAGCTAAACCCTTGTGCCACAACTACTGAGCCTGTGCTCTAGAGCCTGCGAGCCACAACTACTGAAGCCCGTGAGCCTAGAGCCCCTAAGAGAAGCCCGCGCACCACAACAAAGAGTAGCGCCCACTCACCACAACTAGAGAGAGCCTGCGCGCAGCAGCAAAGACCCCAAACGCAGCCAAAAATAAAATAAATAAATCAGGAAGATGCTCAAATTTATTAGTAGTTAGAAAATTTGAAATGTAAATATAATGAGATGTTATTTTAGTCTTAATAGTTGGATAAAAATTACAATACTAGATACTGGCAAATGTTGGCAAGGATGTGGGCATGTAAGAACCTTCATGCATTTTTGGTGGTCATGAAGTCTAGTGTAGCCAATCAGCTTAAATCCTTTATGCAAAGTAAATAGCATATGTTCACTGTAAACATGCAGTTCTGCTCCTGGGTATATAGTTTTCTGTGTATCCTGTAGACAAGGGTCTGTTAGTGAACATGAATAAGTATGTTCAGTGTTCCTTTGTCTTTGATGGCAGAAACTGGGGGCCATCTAGGAGTCCTTGTGGAGGATGTGCATGACCAACTGTAAGGTTTGGATAATGCCTATCTTCCAAGAGATTTTGTGAGCATTAAATGAGTCAATGCATGAAAAGCACTTAGCTAAATGCCTGGGACATAGTAAATGCTCTCTAATACTAGTTATTACTCATTTTTATAATACAAATTAGTGATACATGCAAATCACCATTTGACATAAATGCATACCTATGAGAAATATACATCAAACCCCTCAGAGTTGTTGCTGTGGAATGAGAGTGGGAAATAGGGATTAAAAATGGTTAAAGGGGGCACCAGGGGCAGTGGTTGAGAATCTGCCTGCTAATGCAGGGGACATGGGTTCGAGCCCTGGTCTGGGAAGATCCCACATGCCACGGAGCAACTAGGCCCATGAGCCACAACTACTGAGCCTGTGCGTCTGGAGCCTGTGCTCTGCAACAAGAGATGCCGCGATAGTGAGAGGCCCGCGCACCGCGATGAAGAGTGGCCCCCTCTTGCCACAACTAGAGAAAGCCCTCGTACAGAAACGAAGACCCAACAAGCCAAAAGTAAAATTAAATAAATAAAAGAAATGCATTTAAAAAAGGATAAAGGCACAGCTATCGCAAGAGGAGGTCATGTGTCAGGAACTGAGGAATACGAATAAACTTTCTACACCAGAGTTCCAAAAAGCAGGTAAAAGATGAAACAAAGGGTTTGCTTCTTGGGAGCATGTATGTTAAAGGTGATTTCAGCTGCAAGTGAGATAATGTCCAGTTGAAAGTGGCTTAATCATAGGTGTTATTATCTCTCAAAATAGACATTTGGAGGTAGGTAGTCCCAGACTCGGTTCAGTTCTAGGTGATACTATTCTTCTGCCTCCAGTCTTTAAAGCCCTGGCTTTCACACTCTGCCTTTGCTGTCCAGATCATAAGAGAAGCCATATCTCAGAGTCCAAATGGTAGGGAAAGGAGAGGACTCAGGACGTCTGTCTTTTAACTAAGAAGAAAACATTTCCAGAATCTCCACCACCAGCAATCATACCATCAACTCAGATCAAGCCTATTACTCTGGATGCGTTAGATACAGCGGAGCTGTGAGGAAAAGCAAATCTAGCATGGGATATTGGCAGCCCCTGTGACAGAATGTTGGCTCTTCTTACAAGGCAGAAGGGGGTGGGAATGGCTCCTGGGTAGTTCACCAAGTGTATCTGCCATATGAGGGTGAGGAAATGGGGTATATAAAGGATGGGTTGACCTCATACTACCTGAGTTAAAAATCACCACTTCACCACTTACAGGCCTTCGACCTTATGGAAATGATTCAACCTTTCTGTGCCTCGTTTTCCCCAACTGTGAAAAAGGAGTAATAATATCCACCTTATAATTGTGCACTAAATAAATGCTGGTTATTATTACTATTTATTAGTAATTATTTTAAAAATTGAGGGATTTGTAGTTTTTTTGGTTCTCCATTAGAATCCTGAGATTGTCTTTTATTTGCAATGGCTATTCCTGTGCACACATGCTCTTACTACAGGGTGATATTGTCAGATATCCATTAAGGGGCAATGTCTTTTGTTGTCAGGGGGTAGGGATAGTTCTGTGGGAATGTAATTTAGTACCTGGTAGGGGCCAGGGTTGCTACTAAACATCCTACAATGTAAGACAGCCTCCACAATGGAGAATTACTCAGTCCAAAATGTTAATACTGTAAAGACTGAGAAACCCTTTTATGTAACTGAGACTCAAATAGGTAAAAACTGGACATTTTAACCACCTATATCAACCACATTTTTTGTCTACAATATGGAGATAATGATTCCTTCTTTATAGCATCTTTGAGAAGATTAAAAATCCAACATGTGTACAGTGTGCCAAACAGAGTGAAATAAGAGTTCACTTCACTGTGGCTTAGTTTCTTCAACTATAAAATGTGATACTACTTCATTGTAAAGTCACTGTGAGGATTAAATAAAATATGCTTGGGGTTCCCAGCACATAGTAGGTAATGTTAAGTGTTAGCTACTTTCTTTTTTCCCTTCTCATTAATCTTCAAAAGACAGAACTTTGATCCTCTTAAGTGATTAGGTAATGAAGGAGCTACTGAGAAAAAAAATACAACTTAAAGCAAAGCTTGGATTAGGTAATGAAGGATTAGGTAATGAGAAAAAAAATACAACTTAAAGCAAAGCTTGGATCCCTGGAGTTGAGAAATTTTTTCACTATTCAGTTGTCACAAGATATCACTTATGAATTGTATTAGATCAGTCATGCTGTAATAAAAATTTGTGCATCCAGTTCCAGAGTTAGAAGCATGAATTATAGGAAAACAAAAATAAAATCAGTTCTTAACCCTGTTTTCCTTTTGATTTTTACAAGGTCATTACTTCTTTAATGGTATTTACGACAATTTTTAACACTGAAGTTCCACATTCTTACTGGTCAATTCACTGTAAACACCATAGTGCATATTTACTGTACAAAACTCCATATTATTCATGTAATGAGTCTTGGTAATAAAAGAGCAACCAATGTTTCATTTGTCCATGTTACTCCACACAGTGCACTTTTGAGGTCTCAAATACAGAAAGCACCTTCTATGAAAAGGAAATATCACAGAAAAGAAAGGCACTATCATTGTGCCGGTTGAAACCAAATGAGACTCGAGGCTAAAAAAACTCTGAAGCTTGACCTTGCAGACATCCCCACACCTTGCACTTTCAAACTCAGGCAAGGGATAATGGCCAACATAAACCAGGCTCAAATCCTGTTACTACTTAAAGATTTCAAAATTGCTAGTCAATAAAATGGGAGAGAACTTGTGCATCCACATGTAGGAAAGAAAGATGGTTGAAAAAATGTGGTGGCTAGCATTGGGAGGAGGGGATGGGGGCAGGGGTGCTCAAGACAAAGCACCAGATACCAGCAGTAAAAGAGGAGTGCAGCTCACTGTGGCCCTTCTAATTGCCATGGAATCAAGCCAATGGGGTTAATGCAACTAGCCTGAGCTTTTAGTATTTCATCCTTTGCTGCTTGAACTCTGTTTTGTTTGCTTTTTATCTTCTGTAATGATTATGAAGGCAGACATCCAGGAAAATGAGAAACATGTAAAACACATGAAGTACCTGCTGTTATTAGTTGACAAAATAGATATTTATGGATTTCTTCTTTCCTTCCTTTTCTGTTTAGGGTTAGAGAATTTACAGGTAACATCTCCATCACCTCCCTTAAGTACTTAGATAAATTTTTCCCTTAAGGGATTCTACTTTATATTGAGCTAAAACACATTTCTTCTTTTTTTGTTTCTGTTTTACTCACTGGTCCTATTTTTAACACTTGAATTCACATGCCAGATCTTGAGTAATTTGAAGAAAAAAGCCATATTCCTGGTACATTATCCTATCTCTTGGCTATACATTCCTGGTCCTTGTGATATGTCAAGTTTCCTCACTGTTATATTTTTTCAAATTTTTCCAGGTGGTTCAGATTTTCTTAAGAGAGTCATACTCTGAAGCAAAAGAAGGGTTTTAAGGGTGGCCTAGAGTAGTGCTTCTTAACTTTAAATGTGCATTCCAATCACTGGGAGGTCTTTTTTTTTAATTGAAGTGTAGTTGATTTACAATGTTGTGTTAATTTCTGCTGTACAGCAAAGTGATTCAGTTATATATACATTCTTTTTTTAATATTCTTTTTCATTATATTTTATCGTAGGATATTGAATATAGTTCCCTGTGCTATACAGTAGGACCTTGTTGTTTATCCATTCTGTATATAAGCGCCTACATCTGCTAACCCCAACCTCCCACTCAACCCTCCCCCAGCCCCCTCTCCCTTGGTAACCACAAGTCTTTTCTATATGGCTGTGAGTCTGCTTCTGTTTCGTAAATAAGTTGATTTGTGTCATATTTTAGATTCCACATATAAATGATATCATAAGATATTTCTCTTTGTCTGACTTCACTTAGTATGATAATCTCTAGTTGCATCCATGTTGCTGCAAATGGCATTATTTCATTCTTCTTTGTGGCTGAGTAGTATTCCATTGTATATATATACCACATCTTCTCTATCCATTCCTCTGTTGATGGACATTTAGGTTGTTTTCATGTCTTGGCTATTGTGAATAGTACTGCTATGAACATAGGGGAGCATGTATCTTTTTGAATCATAGTGTTGTCTGGATATATGCCCAGGAGTGGGATTCTTGGATCATATGGTAATTCTATTTTTAGTTTTCTGAGGAACCTCCATACTGTTTTCCATAGTGGCTCCACCAATTTACATTCCCACCAACAGTGTAGGAGGGTTTCCTTTTCTCCACACCCTCTCTAGCATTTGTTATTTGTAGACTTCTTAATGATGGCCATTCTGATTGGTGTGAGGTGTTACCTCATCATAGTTCTGATTTGCATTTCTCTAATAATTAACGATGTTGAGCATTTTTTCACATGCCTATTGGCCATCTGTATTTCTTCTTTGGAGAAATGTCTATTTAGGTCTTCTGCCCATTTTTCGATTGGGCTGTTTGTTTTTTTGTTGTTGAGTTTTATCAGCTGTTTGTATGTTTCAGAAATTAAGCCCTTGATGCTTGCCTCATTTGCAAATATTATATCCCACTCTGTAGGCTGTCTTTTCATTCTGTTCATAGTTTCCTTTGCTGTGCAAAAGCTTGTAATTTTGATTAGGACCCATCTGTTTATTTTTGTTTTTATTTCTGTTGCCTTGGGAGAATGACCTAAAAAAACATTGGTACAATTTATGTCAGAGAATATTTTGCCTATGTTCTCTTCTAGGAGTTTTATGGTATCATGTCTTAAGGTCTTTAAGCCATTTTGAGTTTATCTTTGTATATGGCGTTAGGGTGTATTCAACCTCATTGATTTATTTGTGGCTTTCCTACTTTCCCAATACCACTTGCTGAGGAGACTTTTTCTCATTGTGTATTCTTGCCAAGTGGGATTCATCTCAAGTTCACAAGAATGGTTCAACATATGAACATCCATCAATGTGATACACCACATCAACAAAAGAAAAGGCAAAAACCACATGATCATCTCAATAGATGAGGAGAAAGCATTTGACAAAGTTCAACATCCATTCATGATAAAAACTCTTACCAAAGTGGATATATAGGGAACATATCTCAACATAATAAAAGCTATGATAGACAAATCCACAGCCAGTATAATACTCAATGGTGAAAAACTTAAAGCCTTCCTGCTGAAATATGGAACAAAACAAGGATGCCCACTCTCACCTGTTCTATTCAACCTAGTATTGGAAGTCCTAGCTGTAGCAATCAGACAAAAAAGAAAAAAAAGAAAAAGTGTGTCCAAATTGGAAGGGAAGACATAAAATTGTCATTATATGCTGATAACATGATACTATATATAGAAAACCCTAAAGACTCTGCACAAAAACTATTAGAACTGATAAATTCAGCAAGGTAGCAGGATATAATATTAACATACAGAAGTTGGTTGCATTTCTTTAGACTAACAATGAAATATCAGAAAGGGAATGTCAACAAACAATAACATTTAAAATTACACTCCAAAAAATAAAATCCTTGGAATATATATGAAGTGTTTTATTCCTGACCAAGGAGGTGAAAAACATGTGCTGAGAACTATAAAACATTAATAATAGAAACTGAAGATGATCCAAAGAAATGAAAAGAGGTCCCATGCTCCTGGATTGGAAGAATTAATATTGTTAAAATGGCTATACTACCGAAAGCCATCTACAGATTTAACGTGATCCCTATCAGATTACCCATGACATTTTTCACAGAACTAGAACAAAATTCCTAAAATTTATATGGAACCGTAAAAGGCCCGGAATTGCCAAAGCAATCCTGAAGAAAAAGAACAAAGCAGGAGGCATAACCCTCCCAGACTTCAGACAAATGCTACAAAGCTACAGTAATCAAAACAGCATGGGAGGGCTTCCCTGTTGGCGCAGTGGTTGAGAGTCCGCTTGCCGATGCAGGCGACACGGGTTCATGCCCTGGTCCGGGAAGATCCCACATGCCGCGGAGTGGCTGGACCCGTGAGCATGGCCACTGAGCCTGCGCGTCCGGAGCCTGTGCTCTGCAATGGGAGAGGCCACAGCAGTGAGAGGCCCGTGTACCGAAAAAAAAAAAAGCATGGGAACTTCCCTGGTGTTGCAGTGGTTAAGAATCCGCCCACGGGTTCAATCCCTTACCTGGGAAGATCCCACATGCTGTGGAGCAACTAAGCCCATGTGCCACAGCTACTGAGCCTGTACTCTAGAGCCCGTGAGCCACAACTCTTGAAGCCTGTGTACCTAGAGCCCGTGCTCCGAAACAAGAGAACCTGCCACAATGAGAAGCCCATGCACTGCAACGAAGAGTAGCCCCCACTCGCCACAGCTAGAGAAAGCCCATGTGCAGCAACAAAGACCCAACGAAGACAAAAATAAATAAATAAATTTATTTTAAAAAAGACAGCATGATATTGGCACAAAAACAGAAATATGGATCAATGGAACAGACTAGAGAGCCCAGAAATAAACCCACACACCTACGGTCAGTAAATCTTTGACAAAGGAGGCAAGGATATACAATGGGAAGTCTTACTGAGGTGCAGGTTCTGCTTTGCTAGGTACGTGAGACCCTAAAGTTGTTTCTAGCAAGCTCCTCTGAGATGCTAAAGCTGCCGGTTAGCCAACAACTAATTGAGTAGTGATGGTCTAAGAATGCAGAGTAGATTATGAATTTCCTCATTCTAAGTACTATTCATCTGTGAATTCAGTGTAAGACACACATTTTTCTGCACATGTGAAAGAGCCCCATCACCTTTCCTGGACTCTGGGACAGTAGCAGGATTTTAAAAAAATATTTATTTGTTTTAGCAGTATTGTATCAATATATTCTCAAGAACATGAACCTTACTACTCAGGTAAATAGCTCACCATCCTTCATTTCTCAGGGCAACCACTGAACCATTTTGGTGGGTAGCTAGTGGCTACCTACATAACCGCTTCCTTTGCAATTGGTGCCAATTAGTCTTTAAATTTTAATGTAAAATTCACTCTCTTCCTGCACTAACCTGTTATGTCCAAGGAATGGCAACGCCATACAGTCAAGTGTTCAAAATGGAAACTTTGGAAATTATTTGATATTCCCCTCCGCTTCATATTCTTAGTCAATGAATTTATTGCCAAGACCTGTTGATACTTCCTAAATAGCTTGTAGTATTACACATGCTACAGAGCTCAGCTTAAAGATTGCTTTCTCTAAGAAGCCCTCCCATTTTTCTACCATCCACGACCACATCTGCACCCAACCAGTTGACCCCTTATGCTCGATTATGTCTGAGCTACTCATGCTTCTCTCTTAATCTTAGCATATTTATTATTATAGAGGCTTTATATGTTTTTTTCCCATTATCACCCCCAGTCCCAGCAGAGGGTCTAGAACAGAGAAAAGGTCTAACAAGAGCCTTTGGGGGCGTGGGGAGGGTGATGGGCAAGATAGGGGTATGGGATTAAGAGATACAAACTATTATGTATAAAATAAATAAGCAACAAGGATATATTGTATAGCACAGGGAATTACAGCCATTATCTTGTAATAACCTTCAATTGAGTATAATCTGTAAAAATACTGAATCACTATTCCGTACACCTGAAACTAATATTGTAAATCAACTATACTTCAATTAAAAAAATCTGTGGAATGTTTAGTAAATATTGAAAAGACCTGTGCTTGATTTAGCAGTGTCTAGGTGGATTGCACTGACATTCACTTGGAATGAAGTCTAACTTTAGTTGCTTATCAAAATACCTTTATTTTGCAATTTGAAGTGCTTTTCTGTAAGTGGGGATCATTAAAAGTGAATTTTTCTGTTAATATTTGAAATCCTTTTAAATGGTGCTTTAACCTGAATAGTGTTAGTACATAGCATTCATAAACAAAACCTCTCACTTGTTCTTAACTTAAAAAGTAAAACAATAATCACATCTCAGCACATCCTATATTTTAAAAGATTGTACTGAAGCAGTTTTTACTGATGCATGAAGGATGGATGACCTGCATGCTTTTCTGGAACCCGTTTATATTTGCTCTCACACACACAAAAGTATGTTGTGCTGAATGCTGGTACCAGCTGTCCATGAAGATTATGATCTAGGAGTAAAGTGGTCAACTATGCCAGTTTTGCCCAGGATTTCAGGGTTTCTTAGGATATGGGACTTTCAGTGTCAGAACGAGGACAGTCTTTGGCAAACTGGGAGGGTTGGTCACAATAGCCAGTGTTGGCTGGCTCTGGGACCTAACATTTTCTCATAATACCAACCTAGTTCCAATGTCTATAACAGCCAGGCCTGTTAAAGGAAGTCACAATAGCTGGGGTAGCTGCCTTCTAGATACAAAAGGGAAATTTGACTTGGAAAGCTTTCCTGGCCGATCTGCCCTTTCACCAGATTCATTCCTTGTCACCTTGTATTGAGATCATTGCCATCAAAAGGCCAGCCATGGCAGAAAGATACCCCCCCCTTTTTTTTTAAGCTGAGGACTTATTTTCTACTATTTATAAAGAACCAGATTCTATCCTTTTCTGTAATATCCGTCATGGCAGCCATCTGATGGTAATAATTTAACCATCTGCAACTGCAGTCATTTAGTAAACTGTTTGCAAAAAATAATCCATAAAATGAAATGCAAATTGGATGAATTCAGAGGCACATATTTCTCTAATTAATATTGCATCCTTAGGGAATTATAGGTTCCTTTTGGCAACATTCATTTCACTGAAATCTTCTCTGGAAATGCCATTTAAACAGTGGAACATTAAAATTTTAGAAGGAAATAATGTGATTTCTTCAGAAATGTCTCCAACTTAATTAAGTCAGTATTTTCAAAACAGGGCTCTTTTAAGAGTGGAAGTTTAGGTACAGAGTCTGTTCTCAAAAGAGAAAAAAGAAAAATGGAATGGCTTCCTAATGCCTAGTGCCTAATTCAAAGTGCTTAATCTGGTTTTCAAAGGCTTCTTTCAAAAGAGGCCTGAAAATAACCATCCCAAAGTCTTTCACCATCTTCCTGGAAACTTTCTCTGTTTCTTCCTGGTAGGTCAACGACTCTTCAGACACTACTGGGACTGTGTCTTGTACGTAGTAGACACTCAGTAAATATAGATTAGATGGATGAATAACTGATGGACAATAAATGGAGTCAAGCTTTTACTCACAGAATATGTTCCTTTTTCCTGTTTACATATGCTCATTTTTTTGACTAGAACTTCTCTGATGTCTTTTAATTCTAACATGTTATAATTCAATAAACTATTGTTCCAAGTGTTTGATGTATGGTTTAAGCTATTTTAATTTTTTTCATCATACCTCTAGCAGCCGTCCAGACCTTAAGCTCCTTGAGGGAAATGTTCACAGTGAATGCTGCTGAATGTTTAGGATCTTTATCCCAGAATTGGTCATGTTATCATTGCCAAGATGACAATCTCTGATTCTCCCCCTCTCATATTCTACTCTCTTGCTCCTTCTCCTTTTTTGTAGCTTAAACATACCCCATACTAGGTCTCTGCTTGCCAAAGGACTGCATACTGAAAATCCATCTCTCTCTACTCTTTATTTTTCCTGTTATACTTCTTAACCCAAATTCCTGTTTAAATATCCAATTGCTACCAAAAAAGTAAAAGTAAAGAATTTGACTAAATCATCGAAGGTGATTACACCAAGGTTAATAACAAAAATGGAAGTATTTTAGTTTTTAAAAGGCCATTGTTAAACCAAATACATGTCTATATAATAAATGTTGAAGTATTGGGAATTGGTAGTTTTCAAACAGTTTGAGGTAGAAGAATGAATGTATGTGTGCGTGCTTTCTTTAGGGAGACAGATATTTCTCTTTTGCCATTAGCAGTGCCTGAAACATGAGTAAGAATAAGGATTAAGTGGTGGTGAGGGGGCATGGGCCAATAGTGGCTGGTAATAAAGAAGAATTGAACCTTCAATTAACTGAATTGTTAGTGGTAAGGAGTAAGGTTTGTTATATCTTGCTGTTATTAAAATTGAGACATTTAAGGGAACAGAATAGTCACAGGAAGATCCTTTTTCAATTCTTGGGAGTGCTCTACTGAGGTCAGAATAATATCACTTAATTGCCTACATTTTTTATTTCCCAAGTTCTGACAATTGGCATAGATGTCCTAAATGATGAGCTTAAATCCCAACATGGGCTGTAATGATGAGACAATGAGATAATGTGAGTAAAAAACATGTTGTGAGTCACAGTGCACTGTGCAAATATAAAAAAGACATTTTAAGATATGCCTATCTAAAAGTTAGTATGTCTTTGTAAAATTGTTACTTGCTCTTTATGGAATTACTTAATGTGAGTAGATAACCACGTTTTAAGAATGCTGTAGTAACGTTCCTTAAAGGGTCAGAGGTCTGCCTAAATCACTTCCATTATTCCTTGTACCTCTGACATTTCATAATATATTGTAACATGAGTGAGGGGAATACTATTTCAACAATTAGTATGTATTCAATATGAAATATACATAATTTCTTTCTATTAGCATCCCACCTGCCTTCTGTCAAGCAATTTAGTCTGCAAGCTATCCAGGTAATGTGGTCTAATCCAGGGAATCTTCATGAACTTGGGATGTATAAATCAGTTTTAGTTCAATCCTTCTCCATACCTGATCTTCCCTTCTCGCCAGACACTGTTCTCTCCTGGCCACCAAGCGGCCACTATTGCCAGTCAGACCAGTAACAACTAGGGCTGGAGGGTTAGCTTCCATCATTGGTACTCTGGAGGGAGTTGTTCACTGAGGGCTGGTATCACGCACTGTGATAGCCCACAGCTGATGTACTCAAGGCACAGAGATCCTTGGTACTGGTGGGAATGAATGGGCAATGATAGGTTCTTCAAGAAAAGATTCATTTCCTGTGCAATTTTCTCCACTTCGGAGGCCCTCTGAAAGGTTGACATGGAACTTCATTATGCCTCAAGACAGGCAGCCCACCATAGCATTCCTCTGAAAGACCTCCCCTTGTCTGGTACCCAGAGAAATATTCAGAAAGTTACTCCAACTGGTATGGTACACCTATTGACAATCAGAACAGATGATGACCAGAAGAGTGGGATGGAGTCTGTGCTAGTTTTAGTCTCTACTTCATGGCTTACAAGGAGTCCTCTCAGAATGGTGCTGAGAGGTGGGAGGCACTCGGGCTAGGACAGCTGCTGGTTTTTCTATGAGTCAGAAGGCTTTCCATTTTAACAGCCAGTGGGGCCATGTTGGGACACTTTGCCAAGAAGCTTTCTATTGTGCATTGGAGTGGGAGATCACAAGAGAACATCAAATGAATCTCATTTCCTTGGTAGATCTGGCTAAGAAATTGGGATGGGGGTGTGTGTCCACCTTAAGAAGACAGCATATGATGAATACTCTTTGTGACTTTTTTTTCCCAGTTGTCTTGTGTATTTCTTCTATTGCGTGAAAAATATAGTACATATATAGTCTATTCTTTGGTTAGGTGTTTATCTTAATTATCATCTGTTAGACATGATATGACCAGGTTTTTTTGTTCTTCCTTTATCCAACTCTAAATCAACCAAAACCTTAAACCACCCCCCACCGTCCCTTACTCTTCTGTGAGATATAGCATGCTCCAGTGTGTCAGGAACTGACTTTTGAATCTCCTGAGTGTCCATACAGTTGACCTTTGAACAACACCTGAGGCACTATCGCCCCCGCAGTTAAAAGTTCACATCCTGCTGCAGACTGTATCCCTAAATCTCAGGATCATAAGGCATGCCAACTGCCTCACTGTAAATCAAATCTACCAAAGCCAGTTTTACTTAACGAGGGTTTTTTTAGCTTGGAAAATACCTTCCTGAGAGTATTTAGACTGCACAAAATGGGACAATGGGTGATGGTTGGTCTTAAAGGTTTTTGAACTTTTTCTGCTGTGATTTAATTGATAGACCTAATACCCTATAATAATCTCTCTAAATGAGGTGGGATGGGGAGAGGAGGAGGAGGAAGACGGGAGAGTAAAAGCAAGAAGGCTTATTATTTTCTCAAGAGTTCCTTTTAAATGAGTCAGCTGGAGGATAGCTTAACTGAAACTTGTGAGGGATTCCATAACCCTTTGAAGCAGCTCTGCGTACCAGGTGTTACCATCCCAGAGAACACAAAGCTGAAGTTCAACCCGGTATATGGCCAGCCTCTACATTAACAGATCTTTCCTTTACTGGGGTTTCATTTATCCATTCCATGAATATATATTGTAGAACAAGATAGCTCGTCTCCCTGTTCACTTGTAAGTTTGTCAGCTGAAGTGCATTTGGAAACATGTGCAGCCCTGAAAACAGTAAACAGTTCAGAGCTAGGATGATTTCCATACCACGTTGAGTTCATGTTTTATGGTACATCTTGTTTTTTAAGCAAAATGGCTGGAATGGTGATTTAATGAAATGTATTTGTTTATTTAACAAATATTTACTGAGCACCTCCTATGCACGTGGCACTGTCAGGAAATAAAGACATACTAAAATATTATCCCTAACTTGAAAATCTCAGTATCAATGGATGTGATGGTTAATTTTATGTCTACTTGGGGTGCCCAGGTAGTTGGTTGAACATTATTCTGAGCATGTCTGTGAGGGCATTTCTGCATAAGATTAACATTTGAATTGGTAGACTGAGTAAAGCAGATGCTCTCCTCAATGTGTATAGGTTGGAGACTCAATAGAACAAAAGGCTGAGTAAGAAAGATTCTCTCTTTCCATCTGATTGTCTTCACATTGGGACACTGGTCTTTTCCTGCATTCAGACTAATACTTACACCATTGGCTCTCCTGGTTCTCAGGCCATTGGTCTCGGACTGGAGCTGAACCTTCAGCCCTCCTGGGTCTCCAGCTTACAGATCACACATCATGGGACTTCTCAGCTTCTAAAATTAGATGAGCCAGTTCTTATAATATCTATCTATCTGTCTTATTCATTCTGTTTCTTGGGGAACACTAATACAGTGGGAGAAGCATGATGTACACAGTCCTAATCCTACATCAGTTATTATTTGTGAGTCATGTGTTAGCAGATACAGAGTGCCTTGGGAGCACATAAATGGACATGAATGCATTATTTGAGGGGCCAGTCAGGGAAGGATTCATGGAGGAAATAACACTGAGCTGGCTCTTTTTTTCGATTTTTCCAAGCAGAGAAGGTGGGATATTATGTTCCAGGGACTGGAAACAGCATGCACAAAAATGAGTCATTCACTATCCATTCCTTCAAAGAACAGTGAGGGTTTCAGAATGACTGTTTTGTTCTTCCTTTATCCAACTCTAAATCAACCAAAACCTTAAACCACCCCCCACCGTCCCTTACTCTTCTGTGAGATATAGCATGCTCCAGTGTGTCAGGAACTGACTTTTGAATCTCCTGAGTGTCCATACAGTTGACCTTTGAACAACACCTGAGGCACCATCGCCCCCGCAGTTAAAAGTTCACATCCTGCTCCAGATTGTATCCCTAAATCTCAGGATCATAAGGCATGCCAATTGCCTCACTGTAAATCAAATCTACCAAAGCCAGTTTTACTTAACGAGGGTTTTACACTATGTGGGGAGCTATCAGAAAGATGCATGGGGCATTTGTAAAGTAAAAAGACCATATTATATTCCATAAGGAAAGCAAGGCACGCTTGAATCTCATCAAATCAGACCTACTTTTTGGGAAACTGAGCATCATTGCCTGGTTGCTAATTTACCTATAATGAATGATCTTCTTACAAGTTCCTGAGATATGTGTCTTCTCCTATACAATATTCCTCAACTTTCCTTTATGCTGCTGTCCTTACCTAGTTGAGCTCTTCTGGACTTCTGACCAACAGAAAGTGTGAGAGGATAATTTTGTATAGTTTGAAGCCACTGAATTTTTTTACAACAGCAATAAAGATCTAATTCACTACTGCCTGGTTTTACACAGGAGAATAAACTGTTCAGTTTGTGTTTTTAAAATATAATGTAATTCTCAGTGGAAACATTAAGGAATACAGCAGAAGCCTGAGCCAGTGGTAACAGTATTTTGGATTAGGATGGTGGCATAAGAGATCCAGAAAAGTGTTTGGATTTGATCATTGGGAAGTAAGAGCTTCCAAGTTAGTGACGGATCAGATATTCAAGGAGAGGGAAAGTGATAGGTCCACAATTAGTCTTAGGTGTCAGGCTTCTGGAACTGGTGAGTGCTGTTTTCAGCTGAGGAAAAGGAAGTACTTCAGGGAGAACAGGCTGAGAGGAAAAGGTTTTCTGCCCTTCAACTAACTAACTGGAACTAACTAGCTAACTATGTATGTATATATAAAAGATGTATATATAAAGTACATACATACACACACATGTATATATAATTTCTTTAAAGAAGTATTGTGCTTGTAGGGGAAAAAATACCTTTTGCAAATACTTCTCTTGAACTGTTCACACAGCATTCTTTATCTTGAGCTACAAAATGTTCCAATGCCTGTGTTATGTTTCAGCCTCAGAAAATAACAAATTTGCCTTTGTCTCTTCACAAAAATTAGCAAACTCTGTGAATTCACTTACTCAATCCTGAAATACACAGCTGCAGCCTAATTACTAGAAGAGATTAAATGTACTTTTGATATATGCAGGAGGACATTTATCCAAAGAAATTCTCCCCATGTACATTTACCTGTGGGAAATGTAATGAGTATCAGCCCCCTGGTGCCCCTCATCATCCGTGGTCCAATTTTCTGAGTTCAGTAGTTCAGTGCCCATCAAAACATGAGTCTATTTCACTTGGAAGGGCTTGGCTTATAATATGATATAATATATTAAGTGTGATATATATGTATATATATTTATACAAAATTTTATTGGTCTCAGCAACTGTTTCTGCTTTTGTCACTCTTTCCACAGAGCAGAGTCTTAGAGGCAGAAGAATGCAAAAGTTAAGAGAATGCTCACTGACCTCTCATTTAGTGGTTGTGTGATTTGAGGAAGTGATCTCTCTGTACTTCAGTTTATTCATACATATGATGGGGATAAAAATACCAACTATTTCAATGTGTTCTTGTTTGATGCTAAATGATTTCATGCCTGCAAACACTTAGCACAGGGCTTATCACCTAGAAAGCATTCAGAAACATTCTTGTAGCTATCCTCAAGATCATCTAACTGAACTCATTTAACTGACAGAGAAGAAATTAAAATACAGACACTTCACCTTACACATACTCATATGCGCTGAATCCAGATTACCTGAGTCCTAACCCTGGACCCTGAGATACCATGCTGCTAATCATTGCCTTGCTTGTGCTTGAGAGTCACACGAATCAGAGTCACCTGAAATTCAGATTACTGGGCATGACCCTCAGAGTTTCTGATTCATTAGGGTTCTAGCAAATACTCAGATGAAGCTGATGCTGCTGATTCAGGAGTCATGTTTTAAGAATTGCAAAGTTGACTTGGACGCAGAGACCAGTTAAGAGTCTATCTCAACGTGTGCTGGATTAGATCAGGGATTTAAGAGGTAAAATACATAGAAACTTAATGTCCCGTGGGAAGTAAGGGAGATGAATGAATGTTGAGATGTCTGTCTCAGACAGCTAGGAAACTGCTTATTCATTTAGATTAGGAAAACCATTAGGAGTAGATGGTCTGGGAGATGATTGTGGGCCCAGTTTTAGATAAGCCAAATGCGAGGTGCCCAGAGCCTGAAAAACAGGAAGAAGTGCTAAATCATCAGTAACAGTTTGAATCTATAACTTTGGCAAAAGCACTGAGCAAAAGTTAAAATCTCTAGCTATATATGTGATCATTGAAAATGTGGAAATGAAAGAAAACTATAAATTGAAAAAGAAGGATAAGAATAAGAACATCACTGTTCAATACAGGCACAGAAAGAGACTAAGAAATATTTGTCAGGGGAGTTAGGAGTGAGCAGTAGGATGGGTGACATCCTCCATTACCAGCAGAAATTGCACCTTAGAATACAGGAATATATATATATGATTTAGAGGTTTCAAAAGAGTAATGGGACAGAAGCCAGACAGTAGATGGTATGTCCTACCCGTGCATTTGCTAGTAAGCTAAAGCATAAAGCAGCTTAATTACAAAAGAAAAAAAATTGATTATGAACAGCTCTGAATTTGCTCCAACACTCCAGCCACGTTCTTACTTGCTTACTGAACATCTCTCATTGGCTATCACACATTTAAAGACTTCTTGAGACTTGCAGGTTGATTTGACCTAAAAATTAAAATTGTCCACAGGTGAACTGACTATCTTGGCTCATTTGCAAGCTGACCATGGCACTTGTAGACATTTTTCTTTCTATCACTATCCAATTCTAGTTCCTAAGATTGTCATATTGATTCTATCTTTCTAACAGTTCTCATATCCATCTTTAGCACCTTCCTGATGCTACTATCTTAGTAAGATTTAAGTGTCTCCTCTATTTCTACAGTTGACACTTAGCATGTTATTCTTCCTCCAGCTCCAGTCCCTTCCAATCTGTCAGTCACAATCACACAGCTGTCAGGGTGACATCTCTAAAAGAGAAATCTTCTCAGGCCACTCTCCAGCTCAAAATTCACTGACCTTAGGTAAATTCCAAATGGTTTGGGCCTATGATAGAAGGTCCTCCTTTCCTTCCCAGCTTTAGTTTGCATTGAAATTCCTTTAACATGGTAAACTATTTGTAGATAAAAAATAGTTCTTATAACTGTAATGAAAGCTGATATGTAGTTTCCATTGTGTGTCACAAACTGATAAATATATACATTATAATATTTAATCCTTGGCTTGTCCCACTCTACCCCACTTCTGCCCTTCCAGGCCAGCAACCATATTAAGATCTCAGACATCATGCCTAAAGCATAGATAGGCTCAAGCTAAGTAGAGCCATATAGAAAAGACAGCCAGGTCTCAGAAACCAGGACCCAAAAGTTTCATTATTAATTAAAATTTAATGGAAAGCACAATTTGGAAGGCTGGTGATCATGCCTATGATCCTACACCTTGGTTTAAATTGAAAGGAAATATCATCTAATAATCAAATTCCTGTTGGATGAGGGCTGGAAGAGGATTTGCATTTCTAATTCTCTGAGTATATGTCAACAATTTTGGTAGTGTGCATTTTTATCCTGGATGAAGAAATAAGCCTCAGGAAATTTAGGTGACTGTCCAAATATGTACATTAAATAGAATTCAGGTAGAGTAATTTACATGTTTATTTTTTATGACTTTCAAGATTTTTCTTATTGAGATAGAATCTAACTGTGAACTACATATACCTTAAGAGTATAGTACAATGAGCTTTGACCCACGTAATCCACATCGTAATCTTGATTGCTGTACCGTTATAAGTATTGAAGTCAGATGGTATTAGGTCTTTTGTTTTTCTTCTTCAAAGCTGTTTTGTCTAATTTAGGTGATTTGTATTTCCATATAAATTTTAGAATTCGCTTGACAACCTCTACAAAAAAATCCTGCTGGAATTTTGATTTATATTTAATTTAAAGACCAATTTAGGATAATTGACTTATTTATACTGTTGGGACATCAGTCTATAAACATGGAGTACCTTGTTATTAAGTTGGGCTGCATTTAATTTCTGTCAGAAATATTTTACAGTTTTCAATATAGAGTTCTTAGAAGTGTTTAATTATTTTTTTAACAAATTTATTTATTTTATTTATTTGTTTTTGGCTGTGTTGGGTCTTCATTGCTGTGCGCAGGCTTTCTCTAGTTGCGGTGAGTGGGGGCTACTCTTCATTGCAGTGTGTAGGCTTCTCATTTTGGTGGCTTCTCTTGTTGTGGAGCACGGGCTCTAGGTGCATGGGCTTCAGTAGTTGTGGCAAGCAGGCTCAGTCATTGTGGCTCACGGGTTTAGTTGCTCCGCGGCATGTGGGATCTTCCCGCACCAGGGCTTGAGCCCAAGTCTCCTGCATTGGCAGGTGGATTCTTAACCACTGTGCCACCAGGGAAGCCCAGAGTGTTTAATTATTAAACTTCTTCCTAAGTATTTAATGTTTTAGAATGCTATAGTTTTAAATTTCTTGTTGTAAATTGTTTATTCCTAATGTGTAGAACTGCAATTAATTTTTGTATACGATTGATATTTGTATTTGGACACCATGCCTTATAACGTTGCTAAATACTATTATTAGTTTTAGTAGTTTCCCTGTCCCTCACCCCTCTTTTAGACTCCTTGGGATTTTCTACGTATACTATCATACCATCTACAAATAAAAACAATTTTACTTCTTCCTTTCCAACCTTAATTCTTTTATTTTTCCTGCCTTATTAAGCTAGCTGGAACTTCGCATACAATGTTGCATAAAAGTGGTACAGTGGACATTGTTTCCTTATTCTTGATCTTACAAGGAAAACCTTCATTATGTTTAGTGTTAGGTGTAAGTTTTACATAAATAGACTGTTCAAGGTTGAAGAAATCTCATTTCACTTCCTAATCTCCTGAGGTATTTTATTTTGAAAGGATGTTGAATTTTGTCTAATGCTTTTTCTGCATCTATTTAGCTGATATGATTTTTTTTAAACCTGTAAATGTGGTTAACTATACTGAATAAGTGTCTAATGTCAATTGTATTCCTGGGATAAAACCTACTTGATTAAATATTTTGCATCCTTTTATGTATTATGTAATTGATTTTCTAATATTTTAATTTTTAAAAAATATTTGTCATCATGAGGGTTATATTTGTAATGTCTGTGTCGTTTCCTGTAATGTGCTTGCCTGTATTTGGTATCAGTTTCACTGGCTTCCTAAAATGAGTTGGCCAGTGGGCTCCCTCCTCCATTTTCTGAAACAATTTGTGTAAAATGAGCATTATTTCTTCATTACTGCTAACACAATGCACCAGTGAAACTACCTGGCCCTGGAGGGGTTTTTTTCGTGTTGGAAGTTATTTTAATTACAAATTCAATTTCTTTAATAGATATGCAGCTACTTCTGTTTCCTATTTCTAGCTGTGTTCATTTCGATAAGCTGTTCTAAAAAAATTCTGTCCGTTTCACATAACTTTGAATTTATTAACCTAAAATTGTTTATAATATCCAATGATTATCCTTTATCCTGAGGAACAGTAGTATATTTTATTTCTAATGTTGATATTTTATTTCTTATTTCTTTCTTCATCTCTCTTGTTGGAAGCTTAACAGTTTAAAACTCTTCAAAGAACAACTGTGGTTCACTGACTCTGCTGTTTGTCTCTTTTTGATGTTGTGGGTTTGTGCTCTTTTTAATGATTTCCTTTCATTTATTTGTTATGATTTCACTTTCCTCTTCTTTTTCTACCTTCTTAAGGTGGCAGCATAAATCATGGAATTTATGCCTTTCTGTTTTTCTACCATAAGCATTACAAACAGTAAACTTCCCTCTGACACTACTTTATCTGCATCCTTCAACTTTTGATACATTGTATTTAATGGTCATCTTAATATTTTTAAACTCCTCTTGCAGTTCTTCTTTACTCATGGCTTACTTATAAGGTTTTGCTAATATGCAGATATTTGAATTTTTTCTAAATATATTATTGGTTATTTGTTTTCAGTGTAAGACCATTTTGATCATGGATTATACTCTTGTATGATTTTCAGTCCTTCGAAATTTATTGGGAGTTGTTTCATGGTCTAGAATAATACCTAGATAAGTGAAAAGAATCTGTCCTTTTGTTTTTGGGTGAAGTGTTCCTTATGTAAGAATGAGATCAGGTGACTTATAGTGTTTAAGTTTTCTAAATTGTTACTGATTTTTTAACATACTTGTTCTCTCAGTTTCAGAGAGAGTAGTGTTAAATTTTCAATATTTTATATATATTGATATATTTCCCTTTAGTTCTGACAACTTTGTTTCATGTATTTGGGGGTGGAGATAGTTTAATAGACATATAATATTTCTATATCTTTTTGATTAACTGATACTTTCATTGTTATGTATGACTGCTCTATCTCTGGTAATACTCTTCATTTGAAGTCTACATTTTCTGATATCAGGATAGCCTTACAAAATTTGTCATGTTTAGTGTTTCTCTGGTATTTACTTTAAACCTGCTTGTATCTTTATTTTTAAGGTGTGTTCCTTATAAACAATTTATACTAGTTGGTTGTAGTAGACAGAAAATTCCCCCCCACCAAAGGATGTCCTTTGTGATCCCCAGAACCTGTGAGTATGTTACTTTACATGGCAAAAAGGACTTTGCAGCTGTGATTAAGGATCTTGAGATTGGGGGAGTATTCTTCATTATCCAGGGAGGTCCAATCCTCATAAGAGAAAGAGGGAGGCAGGGTCGAAAGAGATGTGAAGAAAGAAACAGAGGCTTGAGTTGCACAGCCAAGACCTGAGGAATGTGGGCTGACTCTAGAGGCTGGAAAAGGTAAAGAAACAGGTTGTCCCATAGACCCTCAGAAGGAACACAGCCTTGCCAACCCACTGTAGATTTCTCACCTCCAGAGCTATAAGGTAATGTGTTGTTTTAGGCCGTTAAGTTTGTGGTAAGTTGTTACAGCAGGAATAGTTAACTGTTGGTTGTTGCTTTTACCCAGTCTTGTAACTTCTCTCTTATAGTTAGAGAAGTAAGTTTCTTTTAGTTCTGCCAACTTGGTATTTGATTTCTATTTATTACATCTGCTCTTTGCTCATCTGTTCTTTCTTTTCTGCATTGTTTGGGTGAATCAAGTATTTTTTATTCTTTTTTACATCTTTTATTGCCCTTTTGGATATACACACCATAACATCTTTAATTTTCATCATATCCCTTCAAAAATATTCTATTAACTAATAAACAGTGGAAGAAATTTATAGTAGTGTAGTTCTAATTACCACCCTCCTGTCCTTTCTGTCCTTGTCATGTATTTTAACTTCTCCCTTCACTAAAAACTGTCCACCTTCCCCAGTAAAAGCCACAGGCTCCTTTTATTTTAAAAAATTATTTTATCTATCTGCTTCAGGTTAGAGAATTTATACTGATCTGTCTTCAAATTTACTGACTCTCCCTTTCATAATACAATGAATTTATCATTTCAGGTATTGTACTTTTGCATTACAGAGTGTTGTTTTATTACAGTTTTCATTTCTCTGCTAACATTCTCTACCTTTTCACTCTTTATGATCATGTTTTCCTAAAGGTCTACAACATATTCATAATGGTTGCTTTAAAATGTTTTTTTAGCAACTAAATTAAACTTCTGAATTGACTAGGGATGTTGCTATCATCTGGTTTTTTTGTTTGTTTTGATTATGAATCACTTTTTCCGTACTTTTTACATATTTCTTTATGAATGTCTAATGATGTATTATTTTATGCTTAATATTGAAATACTTTGTAGACATTCTGGGTTATATTGTTTCCTTTAAAGAGCATTATGTTATTTTCTGGCAGGCAATTGTATCCCTGGTTGATTCTTTTGTGTCTCAAAGGTTATTTTTATTAGTGTTATGTCGGTCTCTTTTGGTATGTCCTCAGTCTTAGAGAGTGGCTCTTATTCTATGACATATTCTTTACTTCAAATGATTTCAGATGAATGGCCAAGGCCATTGAAGCCTCTGTACTCTGGCTGGGCTAGAACTTCAGAGTTTCCCAGCACATGGTGACTTCTGGAGTTCCACTGAGCTCTCAGCTCCATTGAGCTCCTTTCTTCTGGGATTAATGGAGTGTTGCTCTGCTCATGAAAAGCCTAGCAGCTTCCTGCTTTCCTAGATCCTGTCCCACATATTGGAACTGCTTCAACATCCCGGAACTCTAATCTCTTCCTCCATTTAGGAAAAGTGTCGCTTTACTTGGGTTTTCTCTACCTTGCACCACAGTAGGGGGAGTGCTCCCGATTAGAGAACCAAGACAAAAAGGGGCTTTATTCCTGACTTTCTCTTTTCTCAAGGATTATAGATCTATGTTTCCATCTTTTTTTCAATGCATGAAAATAGTTGTCTCGTAGATTTTGTCCAGTTTTATAGTGTTTATGGTGGAAGGGCAAGTCCAATTTCAGTTATTTTGTCATAGAGGGAAGTCTTACCCAAGCAGCCATACTTGACTTCAAGGTACGTGGGTTTCTGTTATACATTCCAAGAACTGTTATCTGAGCCTTACCAATACTTCAGGCTCTGAAGTCTCCAGGGCAGAGTCTGTTTCCTTGCCTTGCCCAGCTTCTAGAGGCAACCTCCATTCGTTGGCTTGTGGCCCCTTCTTCCATCTCGAAACCAGAAGTGTAGCATCTTCAAATCTTACGTCACGTGACTCTGACATTCTGCTTCTGTTTTTACATCTCGTTCTATCTTTGACTCTTTGACCTTTCTCTTATAAAGGCCCTTTTGATTACACTGGGCACAATTGGATAACCAAGATAATATCTGCATCTGAAGAACCTTAAGCAGATCACATCTGGAAAATCTCTTTTGCCTTGTAAGATAATATACTCACTGTTTATGGGGATTCGGACATAGTATCATTAGAGGGATATTATTCTACCTCACACACAATTTTTTTTTAGATTGTCTTTGAATTTCCACTTTGGTGACCCAACATTATGACAGGTGGGGATAAGATAATGACCCTAACCTAATGAAGGAATCAGCCACATTCCTATGAGTGATTTGGTCTCTTTTGGTGGTTATGAAGAAACTAGATAAGGAAGTTTTTCTTTGCTATTCGAATCTGTGGACAAATGTTTCTTTTCTGTCTATTACTCATTTCTTTTCAAATAGTCCTAAAAAAAGACTATCAATCTACAGATAATAAGAGAATAGAAAAAAAAAAACCCTTCACATATAAGTTCCTAGGCTATAGTCAAAAAATACGTTAGCAGTAAAGGTCCCAAGCTGTCCAGATCTTTTCTGAATGAGAGATGTTGATGATTCCAAGACGTGCAGGTTTATAACTGATCTACTGAGCAGCAAAAAGTTACCACCACATTTATCCCTGTAATCCCAAGTTTCTGGAAGGCTTTTGGAGCCTGTTGCCCTCCTCCTAATAATTTCTTAAAGCCATCTAGTTGTCCAAGTTGATATGCTGTAACTGTATCAGAATTTGGAACATATACATCAATGCTAATCATACAAAGGAATATGAAAACAAATAAATGCATCTAGTTGCAACTTTACAAAAATTTGCATGACCATAGAAATGAAATAACCAAAATGAGAATACGGTAGGTAGCAGGTATTTTCTGCTTTTATTTATTCATTTGACTTTTAATTCAGGAATTCTTATTTAGCTCCTAATATGTGCCATATATTATGATGGGTGCTAAGGAATCAGATATGAAATATACAACTTCGGGCTTCCCTGGTGGCGCAGTGGTTGAGAGTCCGCCTGCTGTTGCAGGGGACACGGGTTCGTGCCCCGGTCCGGGAAGAAAGACCCCACATGCTGTGGAGCGGCTAGGCCCGTGAGCCATGGCCGCTGAGCCTGCGCGTCCGGAGCCTGTGCTCCGCAACGGGAGAGGCCATAGCAGTGAGAGGCCCGCGTACTGCAAAAAAAAAAAAAAAAAAGAAAGAAATATACAACTTCTTCCCTAAGGAAACTGGCAAATTACCAGGCCAAAGAGTAACAACAATTATAAAATATATGAGAGTTGTTATGAAGGTTTTCACATGAGGTATAACTGAAAATTAGAGATGGGGCTTTTGATAAAGTTGACTGGGGAGTCAGATATAGAGCTTCCAAAAAAATTAAACCTTAAAGAAAGTATAGTGATTCTCCAACTGAGGTTAGGGAAAGATTTGTAAACAGAGAACAGTAATGTACAGAGGTGTGGAGTCAGGTCAATATGGAGATAAACCTGGAGACATGCTGTCATTGTGGATGACTGGAAAAGACTCTGTATGGTGAGGGTCAGTTAAATCACACTGTCAGGCAAGTAAGAACCATATAGGATATGTTAAAAATAGGTTTTGAGTTATTTTCTTTAATACTATGTATCCATTTTCATAATGTATAAAAATCATGCAAGGAAAATTGTTGAGTGAGGAGTCATGATGTGTGTTTCTCCTTTGGCTCTCTGCAGTTCCTTAAATGGGAGGTCAGCTCACTAGAACATTCCTTTAATCCTCACAGTACATTCTGCATTGTCTTGGAGCCATAGTTGCGTCTCAATCCATAAAGATTTTCATTCCCTTCCATTGGATTGATACCTGCAAAGAACAAACTCTTGAAGCTGAGGAACACCATTTTTATTATTTTACTAATATTTAATTTCAAAACCCATTTAGAGGTCATATGTGGACTTTTCTACATTTGACTAGACCCAAAACCACTACTCCTAGTATCCATGTCAGCAGGTGGTTTTACCAACATTCACCTACTCTATGAAATACCTTTTGCTATTGGCAATCTTATCTCCCAACCTCCAAACTAAATATAAAGCATTAGAAAGTGAAAACTTACATGAATGTGGTAGCATGAATTGGTAATTGAAGGTTTTCTTCCTATAGTGGAAAGAGGTCAGACTAGAGTCAAACGGATCTGGTTTTGAATCCCAGCATTGTTACTTAATGTGTGACCTTCAGCAAATTACTTCACCTCACTGAACTTCAGCTTCTTCATCTCTAAAATGAGGATAATGATGATGTTAGTTATTTTTGTGGAATAGAAATAATATGTGGGCTGCATCTAACACTAAGTAGGATTCAATAATTGGTAGCTATTATCATCATGGTCATTTCCCACAGTAAAGAATTTGGTCTCTTTCCCTTAAAAAGTATTAATCTCTAATCCCAGACATAAAGGATTTCCATAAACTTGGAGTGGGCAGTCACTGAAATAATTACATGCATACACTTTTCTTCTGCCAGCTATTCCTAGTGATTAAATGTATTTGCATATGCAAATTAAAACACTGTGTACTCATTACTTTATGTTTTTCATTAGGTAAATGAAATGCTTATTGAAGATGATATAAGACTAAAAGCAGAATATTGTCAAAACAAGTTACAAGATGTATTTTTAAATTTTTTTTTAATATGGCAACACCACTTTTACTTTTAACCATACAGTGTGTGTTTGTGTGTGTCTGTGTGTGTGTGTGTGTGTGTGTGTGTGTATATATATATATATATACACACAGACACACACATTTTATTGACTATTTTTCATCAGTACATGTACTAGTCTATAACTAAATTCCATTAACAATTATGGTTGTTGTAGCTCCATTACAGGTGTACTTTAAACTTTTTTTAAATTTCATGTTAATTATACAAGGATAATTCAGGTATTTTTCTCTTTTATTCTTGACCACAGGCTAAAGCAGAAATGAAGACAAAGTCTTCATTTGTCAGAAAAGTCTTCAAAGTCAGAAAATGCTCTCCTTAAACACTAAAGCCAATAAAAATTTATTTTTTAAAAAAGACAACAGATTATCTCTCTGTGCAGCCTCTCCACCAAAGAGACTTGAAAGTTTCCCAAATGTTATTAAGTGATTGGAATAGCTGATGCCTTTCCTCTCTCTTTCAGCACTTCAGTCAACGTCTTTGCCTCACTGGTCCTATCTCAGTGTAGGTACACCTTCATTTACCATCCCTATTATTAGAACAAACAAGCAAAATTGTTCTCTGGTCCCCTTTTTTCCCCACGGGTGATTGCCCAAGCTTTTTCCTGATGATTTTCTATATACTTTCACATGTATATTCTGGCTCTATCTCCATGCTTTTCTCTCCACTCAACTTTTTCAGAGGAGTCTTTGTTAACTAGACTCGTTTTCAATTTCCTGTGTCTCAACCCATGAGTCCTCAACTTACCTTTGCTGCCTCTGCCTTCTCATCTCTCTATAGCTTCTCCCATCCCCAATCTAAACCATTCCACAGTTAAAGATCTATTCGGGTTGGAGACTAAAGGTGTAAAGCATAGCCAATCATTCCTTATTAATTAATTAATGCATTTAATGCCTCCAAGCTCTATGTAAGTTGCTTTTTGTTGTTGGCTATGAGGTTCACTGCCTGTTCTTGGGTCTTTAAGTACCTGACTATCCTCCTGTGTAGTTCACATTATCCTCTTAATAGGCGTTATTTTCTTGGACTTTTAATAATTTACGAAGGGTGGTTTCTTGGATTTTGCCATTCCAGTAAGGTTATTGATCATAGCCATACCTGAGAACATTAGAGATTTCATGTAAGCAGCAGACACACATTAAACAGGAAAGAAAAAAAGAGGAGATGAGAGTCTCCAAACACCCAATAAAGAATAAAAACATAATGAGAGAATCAGGGAGAGTCTAACTCTGTCCTCTCAATCAAGCTGCCATTGAATTCACATTACCAACCCCTGTCCTCAGCAGTGGTGCTTTGTTGCATCATTGAGGTTTATCCTCCAGTATGTTAGATCTTTAAAAAAGGCAATTAAAGTTGCTTGATTATGTCATATCTGAGTCAGGTAGGTCTTTCGCCTTGGATTACTCTCACCTGCGAAGAAGAGGGCTTTTCTTTCGGTAATACTTTCTTCTACTCCTCTCTCATCCAATTCCACCCCCTCCCTTTTCTCTGAAATTTTTACTTCTGATCGGTTTCAGTCTGTTCACACACTAAAATATGTAGTGTAAACGCACTACCATCTCAAAAGCTTTTATTCTTGCTTCATGCTCTGAAGCAAAAGCAGCATAAGGTTGTACTTGTGTGAAGTTTGAAAGACAGAAAATGTGGCCCCACCACAAAGGATATGATACATGTGCTGTTATTTCAGGGCTCTGTAGCTCCTGTGTTGTTGTTATTTTTTAATCCCAAATAACTCAAGTATTGGTCAAAAATATTTTGGATCTGTGTAGCACTCTGAAACAGCTTAAAAGTTCCCAAGGAGTTGTTCTGTCCTTACTGGACTCTCATGATGACAACATTAAAAAAAAGGGAAAAAACGCGGACGCACTTCCTAAAATGGTTTGTGTGCTACAATCTCGTACTCTTATAGCCTCATATTAAAGCCTCATATGAGTTCTGTGCATTCTATCTAGAAGAGAGCGTACAAAATCTTCATGTTTGATCTCCATAGTATTCCAGAGTCATCTTTGTTCAAGGCCAGAGGCCCACAAAAGATTAGGCTCTTTGAAGGATGAGATAGGGAAGATTTCTTTGGGCAAATGTCCTGGAAATGCAAATGTATGGACTGTCCTTCTGTCATGGCAATTTTTCAGCATCTGCGTAAAAGTCGAGGTCCTCTGCCATCTCTAATTCTGGAAATATATTTATTGGAAAAAGTTAATTCTAACTATGTCTTAGGTTCCCCAAAGATGTTGGCTGATTTCCTGTCTTCACGTGAATATCTTTCCTGGTAAACAATACATTCTCTATCTTCCAAAGGTTTGGTGAAGATACAAACAAGGTTATGTCTACCATTTTCTAGTACAGAAGGCCTTCACGTGCCCCTGCTGAGCTCCATTTTATTTCTAAGAAGAAGACCATGTCGGTCTGCCAAAACTTCAGCCTGCAATTTTTGTGGATTTTAGATCAAAATGATCCAGATTTTCCCTGGGTTTGCTTTTAAGTCCTGTGTGAGGTTGAACCTGGTGTGCAAGCCCCTGAAACTCAGACAGTATAGCCTGAGATTATCCAGTAGGACAGGGGATCCAAAGAGAAGGAATACAGAGAAAAGATTGATTTTGATGACGTGGATGCCAGCCAGAGCCTTGGAGAAAATGCTTGTAGTCCTTCATTTAAATTTTCCATCTAATATTGATTCTTAATGTCTGTGGATGATTTTCTTCATGTATTCCTTTTTTCATTTATTCAGTCAGAATTTATTAAATGTCAACTCCACACTGAGGACATAAGGATAGGATTACTTTCTATGAAAAGCTTGTAGTCAAGGCATCAAATAGCCACTTTATCAAAACACGTATAGTAGACTCTTGAGTCAGCCAATTACTGTAAGAAAACAAATGGTACAGTCAGTTTAGGGTTAATTTACACAGGGAGTATTTACAGAGGTACAGTGAGGGAAAAAAACAAGGATAATTCAGTATCCTGCAGCCAGTAGTAGCACAGCTGTTAACATCCAAACAGATGACAGGAGTGAGTGGTTACAAGAAACTGAAGAAAGAATTGCTTAGCAGAGACAATCTTTAGAAAAGCCTTTGCTCAGACAAAAAGAAAAAGAAAACAGTACAAAATGACTTTTTTATTTAATTAATTAACTTATTTATTTATTTGGCTGTGCTGGGTCTTAGTTGTGGCACACGGGATCTTCATTGCTGCCTGTGGTATCTCTCATTGCAGCATGCAGGATCTAGTTCCCTGACCAGGGATCAAACCCGGGTCCCCTGCATTGGGAGCTCGGAGACTTAGCCACTGGACCACCAGGAAAGTCCCCCAAATGACTTTGAATGGAGGAAACCAGGGAGTTAAAAAAGATGTCATTCTTCCTCCAATCTCCTGAAAGGATTCCCCATTGGCTGAAGTCAACCAGAAGACAGGATTAGAGAACCCATCCATCCATATATCTGTGCAAGTCAGCTGTGCAGTTGGTGAACTGAAGAGAGAAAGGGAAAGAGTAGATCTAGAATGCAAGTGAGGACATCTTTTATAATTTACCCTTTTTTACTGCTTAACATCCGCCCTTTCCTTTTATCTGGGGAAAACTCTGTAATAATTAAACAAATAAATTTCTGTTCTTGTGAAGGGGAACAGAGTACGTCACCCCAAAATGAGTTACTTTGGCATGTGGATTCTTTTGAGCTGAAGGCAGTTTGGACCCAGCAGACTCAGGAAAGTTTTTCTTTTTTTTTTTTTTTTTTAGCCTCCCCCTTAACTGCCTAAAAGAATTTCTAATAGAAGGCTTGCGCCAAAAGAGAGCTAACACCAGAGAGAACTTATTATATCAGAAACACTTAACTGCACGGCATGGCAAGAATTTGTTTAACAAAGATGTGTTCTTCTCATTTTCCTGTGCATTGTCTTCCTCTCCTTGGATTCCCCAGACCCCTACCCTTCTCCTTAGCTCAAGAGGGCATATAAACCTCTATTGCCTGAGTGTCTTTGAGCCTTTCACGTTTGGGGGATCCCGTACGTATGTAATTACATTTGTTTTTCTCCTGTTAATGTCTTAGGTCAATTTAATGATTAGACCAGACAAAGAACATCGACGGGAAGATGGGGAAAGTTTTCTACCCCTACATCAGCCTTCATATTATAAAAGATGAATCATTTTGGTCTCACTAATACCTGAAACTTAACTTATCTACTAATGGTGCTCTTGGTAAAAAGTGGTGGGGATGAGGGTGGGAGAAAAGTGGAATAGAAACAGTAATATAAAATGCAGCTGCTATATTTAATGCAGGATTTTTAGAAAAAACATTTTATTAGAATCACATATACCATCATATATCGGAAACATCTGTATCTGTTGCTGCTAAATTATTAAGCGGTCTACCACGTATTTATACCTCATTCTTTATGGTGTACAGAGCAGGGGTTGGCAACTTATTTTTCACTTTGAAAAGGAATTCCATCATGCCCCAGACTACTACATCCCTAGAAATGTTATTGACATGATAGCACTCTTTACTTTCTCTGGGTCTGTCTCTCACACACTGAGTCTATCAGTAAAACATTTCTTAGTAATGCTACATAACAAGTGATCACAAACTAGCAGGACATAATATAATAAGCATTTCTTACTACGTTTATAGATTAGCTGGTATGACTCTGCTTTACCCTATGTCAGCTTGAATGTGTCATCTTCAACGTGCAGGCTCTGCTACACAGGTTTCTCCTTCTCCTGGTATCTAGTGTGCTAGTGAGAGCCCTGGCGGTGGCAGAGGGGTGAGAAAACAAGGAGCAGCACACAAAGCCTCAAACTCAGGGACAGAACAGATGTTCTGCCATTTCTGCCTCCATGCTGTTGGCCAGGGTAAGGGGCATGGCTGAGTCTAATGTCAATAGGTAGCAAAAAATATTCCACCTTTATGGGAGGCATACAAAAGTCACTTGGCAAAGGGCTTAGAAAAAGGGAGGAGTGAAGTTTTAGGCCAGTAATGTAATCTACCACAAGGATCCAAATGGTTTAAAATGTCATCAGTGGCATGGGCTAGCATTAAGTTCTGTGAGATATCAAGAAGATTAAGGTATTTCAGGCTTTGATAGGACATTGAGGTTAACATGTTGAAACACTGAAACTGACAAAAATGGTATACTTCTGTCCCTTCCATTAAAACTAAAATTACTTCTAAATTTCCGTACTTAAGGTAAGATCTTATAACTCTTACGGTGGATAGGCTATCTCTTCCTGTACTGTTTGATCTAGGCTGGTTTGGAATCTAACTCTCCATGGAAGGAGCAAAGACATGATACAGGTGAGCTTGTGAAGCAGATTCCCAGTTGCAGATTTTGGAAGGCTCTTTTGCAGGCGAGAGCTGCGTTCCTCAAATGAGAGAGAGGTTCTGCCAGCAAGGGGTCTACAGAGAAATGTGGGGATTCAAGCTTTCAACCTTATCTATGCCTGCCCAAATATCTCCATTTCTTTTCTTAGGATCTCATGTCTTTTCTTGACTTAGTATAAAAGACTTGGCAGGATCGAATTGGTGCACCTTTTATCGTTGTTATCTTATTGTCTGCAGCTCTTACTACCAGACCCTGGACTTTATCTAAACCTTTTTTATCATGGGGCTATAGGAATAAGGGACTTCGTGGAAACTGCTGTGGAGCCCCAAAGTTCATACATGTTCTTAGCTACATGTTCATAGATTTTATTTTCTCTTTGCCCTTATGGACGCTCACTAGCATTGTTAGAAAATACATGATTCTGCGAGTTTTATAATTACTGTTCTTGCCATCGCAACTAATTATCACATTCAGTGATCCTCTAATACCTTGCCTTCTACCTCCTTTGCATCTAATACCAGCACTGGTGATATTATGATTAATCATGGTGTGATTATATGCATTAGATAATTCATATTCCATTTCCACCCCCAAAAGTAGATTAACTTTGTACCCTTGAATATACAATTAATTCAAATGCAAAATCTCATCTTAAAGGTCTGTTTCCTGAAGCCTCTTATGATACCCATTACTGTATCAGTCACCCTCTCAGCAGAAAACAGATGGCATATTCAAATTAGGATCACTTTTTTTCAAAGGTTTGTTTACAAGGGGATGTGGTAGATTTAAAGAGGGCTGCCAATTCTTTGAAACTCCTTCACTGTGAGAGATTCCCCTCCTTTTGAACTTGGATTAACCTGTGACTGCTTTGACCAAGAGACTACCAGTACCACTATTTGAGTTCTGGGCTTAAGCTTTAAGAGGACTAGTAGCTTCCATCTTGGTCTATCCAAACCCTAAACCACCAACTAAGAAGGCTAACCTGTACGAAAGACCAACTGGATGTCGTGAGACCACAGTGAAAGGGAGAGGGGCCCCATCAGCCCAGCTCTTTAACCATCACAACAAAAGTGCAGAAATGTTAGTAAAATCTGTATACTTATGTTTAGTTAAAGCCATGTGGGGCAGAAGTGGCCAGCCAAGCCCTGCCCGTGTTCCTGACCCACAAAATTGTGTGGTATCACATAACAGTTGTTTTAATCCACTCTGTGTGTAGTTTGTCATAGGGCAACTGATAATGGGAATGGAACTTGGTACCAGAAAGTGGGTCTCTGTTCTAACACAAAACAAAGCTATGTGACATTGGCTTGGGGCAAGTTGCAGGATGGAAGCTAGAAGTAACCCAGGAGGTTCAGTTGGAAGGACCTCACGGAGCCTGCTGCTGAAGGCTTGGAGGACATCAAGAAAATGTTATGGGAGGCTGGAGGAAAGAAAGACTATTTGTATGTTGTGACAGGTAACACAGTTGCCTATGGAAACATGGAAAATACCCAAGGCACTTAATATACTTGTAGAGGGTGATGGAAGTATTTCTAGAAAGTTATAACTCGCTTTTTCTGGCTACCTATAAGAAAAGAGAGATACAAGAAGAGAGAGGTAAACTAAAGAGGAATTTTGGTTTTAATTTGTAAGCAGAATTTAGCAAGCATAGATGGTCAGTGATGGGCTTTCGATCTTTCAAAAGGCTCACGAAGTAAGAATTGGCCTCAAGGCAAAGTTCAAGTCCAGAGCAGTAAACTATGACCTCAGGGGAAAGGTGAAGTCAGGGTGTGCTTATAAGGTCCTTATTAAGACCTAAGAAAGATTCAGCTTTCTAAGAATATTAGGGTATGCGTTGCAGGTGGTTTCAGTTATACATGAGGGTTTCTACAAATATTAAGCACAGTTTCCTTGTTATAGGTTAAATTGTGTTCTCCCAAAGTTCCTATGTTGAAATCTTAACCCCCAGTACTTCAGAATGTGACTTTATTTGGAGATAGATGTTTTACCAAGTTAAAATGATATCAGGGTAGGCCCTAATTTATTATAATTCTTGTCCTTATAAAAGGGGAAATTTGGATACAGACTCACAGAGAGCTATTATGTGAATGTTAAGGGAGACATTCAGATGATGCTTCTACATGAACACCAAAGATTGCCAGTGAATCCCCAGTAGCTAGGGGAGAGGCACTGAACAGATTTTTCCTCACAGCCCTCAGAAGGAAACTACCCTGTCAACAACTTGATCTTGAACTTCTGACCTCCGGAACTTGTGGATAACCAATGTCTGTTGTTTAAGCCACCCAGTCTGTGGTACTTTGTAGCCCTAGCAGATTAATACAGTCCCTCATCAGCCTTACATGGTTCCCAAGGATAGGAAAACCTATTTATAAGAGTTTTTATGAGTATGGTTTTGTTTAATGGAGTAAATTACAATTTGACAGAAAGGCAGCCAGTACATTCTTTTAAGTGACTGAGACTGGAAAGGCCAGAGACAGAAAAAAATGAAGAGAGAGACCCTCAATCAACTAGGGGCAGGTAATAAGCTGAGAAACATGCTCAGCTGAAAACACCATTTCTTACTGAAAAGCGTGGATGTGGTCGAGGCAAAAGCCACAGAGACTCACTCCCAGGGAGAAAGACTGGGCTCTAATTAAGATAACCAGATGTGCCCAACTGGGTTTTAGAATCATCATGAGTCAGTAACTGCTATGTGCCTTGCATTTCCCCTCTTTTGGAACAGAGGAATCTATTATGATTATCCTTTCTCTATTACCCCATTGTATGTTTTGACGTATGAAGAGTAGGAAACATGTTAGTTTTTTATACCAAGAGGAACCGTATTCAACGAGCTGCACTCAAGCAGCCCCATTTACATGGGCCTAATTTAGATGATGAGATCCTGAACCTCAAGCTAATGACAGAAAGGGTGAGACTCTAGGTCTCTTAGAAGGAGGTAAATGTATTTTGTATATTATAGATATATAAGTAATTTGTGGCCAGAACAGGGACTGAGGTAGATGAACATTGGTTACCCATCCTTTCAGACAAATTACCATCGAGAAGTGAGGTCTTTTCCCCGACTGCTTGAATCTGTGAAACCTATGACTGCTTTAGCTCAAAAGGTACGATAGAAATTACACTATGGCAATTGGTAGGCGAAATTTTAAGATGGCCCCCAAGATTACATCTTCTTGTATGTGCATCATATATAATCCCCTTCCCTTACGTGAGAGTAGGAATATCAATATGATGGGATATCACTCCCATGATTATGTGACATGTTGAAGGAGAGGAATTTTGCAGATATAGTTAATACACCAAGTGTGTTGATTTTGAGTTAATCAAAAGGAACATTTTCCTGGGTGAACCTGAATTAATCAGAAAAATCTGTAAAGGAATAGGCCTTTCCTGAAGGAAGAGATTCAAAATATTAGAGAACTTCTCTTGCTGGTGTTGAATTTGCAAAGAGCTATGCTGGTGTTGAATTTGCAAAGTCTATGGCATGAAATACATGACACAACTCTGAGGCTTTAGGAGCTGAGAGTAGCCCCTGGATGACAGTGAACAAGAAAACAGGAACCTTGGTCCTACAACCACAAAGAAGTAAGTTCTGTCAGAAACCTAATAGAGCTTGGAAGAGGACCCTAAGCCTCAAATGAGACCCCAGTGCAGCCAATACCTTAATTTCAGCCTTGCGAACCCTAAGCAGAGAACCTGCCAGGCTGGGCCTGGACTTCTGACCTACACATCTGTGAAATAATGAATTTTGGGTGATTTATTACACAGCAATAGAAAAATAATACATGTTTTATATCAAAATGGGTTGCTACTGTCACAGATACCTAAAATATGTTCGCAGCTTTGCAATTGGACAATAGGTAGAGACTGGAAGAATACTGAGTTGAAATTCTTAAATGCCTTGAACAGACACACCTAATAGAAACACAGACATTGAGGATGTTGTCAGTAAGGTCTCAGAAGGAAATGAGGAGCATGTTATTGGAAACTAAAGGAAAAGGGACTTTGATATGTAGCATGAGAAATCTTAGCAGAATTGTTCCTGCAATTATGTTGACAGCAGAATTCATAAGTGTTGAATATAAATATATAAAGGAGGAGACTTCTCAATATATTTTGGAAGTTTCTGCCTAGTTTCTCCTGCTTGTAGTAGAATGTGAGAGACATAAGTTGAAGGAAGAATTGTTAAATGAAAAAGAAGCAGGGCTTAATAATTTGGAAAATTCTTAACCTCTCTAGGTGACAAAAACACTAAAAGTAAAAAAATTACTGCCATAGTGTGGCATAAAGAAAAGGCTGAATGTTCTGTGTTCTTTTATGTGCTGGTCAGTTAGGTATGGTCACAAGAGGAGATACAGGAGAGGCTCAGGAAAACAAAAGTTTATTATATTTAGCCCTCAAAAGGGGAGTCACCACATGGCACTCGAGAAGCATCAGGTTTTGGTTAGCAGAAGTGAGGAGTAAGGGGCAAGTGTAGGTCAGGGCCTTCATTGGGATTTCTTCAGCAAAGGCAAAGCAGGACAGAGTAAACATCTTAGGGGAGTGGCTAGTTTGAATATTTCCAGTGGACTTTGGGCTATAGCTGTGGTCACTAGTTGCCTGGTACCTGGCCCTGGGATGATTGAGGCAAGGGAAGACTGTTCTCTGGGTTGTAAGGGCCAGATAGAAGAGGTATGGATTGGTTAGTTTTCATATCAATGCCATGCTCCTAGCTGAGCCCTTTGCTATCTCTAAGAACTGACTCATCTGAGAGGGGAAGTCTCTGCCTAGCCAGAAAGTTTTTTTAAGATGTCAAAACATCACAATATACAGCAAATGAAATATAGAAACAGTACACTGAATTTATGACTCTGCAACCTTTTGCCTGTGCATGTAACTTTTGCCTAATGGACTGAAACCCAGTAAAATCCGTTGAAGACCCCCCCCAATGTTCTTGAGAAATTTTTTTCAACAGAAATAGTGCTAGCTTGGACTGGAAGGGACAGAGAATTTGAAATGAAAGGCTTTCAGACCACCAAAACTCTATGGGCAGCAATGTAGGCTGATAAAACTACTCAGCTTCAAATACTTGCTACTTTTCAAGAAAAAGGAAGGATGACTCAGAGTGGAAACAATAGCACAGAGGGCAGAGCCTAGAGACCCAAAGGATTATTCCTAATCTTTGAAAAGGAGTCAAGGAAAAGCTCACTATTTGCCCAGCTCTTACAGAACTTTTAGGAACCAGTAACTCCTTTCACCTATTTTTTCCCCCTTTTGAACTGGAATATCTATAATTGTTACCTATACTTGTCTCACCATCATGAATTCCACCACCCACAGAGGAAGAAAAATTTTGCCCCACAAGCTGAATTTAACAGATTATACCCCAGAGTTTCATCTTTACCTGATTTAGATGATAAGTTCTTGGACTTTGAGTTGATGCTATTATGATACGACACTCTTGAGTACCTTTGGAGAGGTGAATGAATTCTCATTTTGGAGGGATATGAAACCCTGGGGACTTTGGAAGGACTGTGATAAGCAAACTTCTAAGGTGGGTCCCCAAGATTCCTGCCCTTTGGTGTACATGCTCTGTGTAATCCCATTCCCTTGAGTGTGATTAATATTGATACTTGAGGATATGATGGGATGTCTGTCATACAGCAATAGAAGACTGATACAGCCAGATACTAACCTGGTTTTTAAGAGGACTGGCAGCTTTCAGTTTGGTCTATTCAAGCCAGATAAGAGCCACCATGTAAAAAGTCTGACTACCCCACTGGAAAGACAAGGTGGAAATGCCCTGAGACCACATGGTAAAGGGGAAGGGTCCACCTGAGCCCAGTCTTCCATTTGACCCTACCAATACTCCGGGGATATAGATGAAGCCATCTTGGACACGTCAGACCAGTCCAGCTTTCAGCTGAACACCACCAAATGAACCATGTCAATGCTACATGAGGCAGAAGAATTGGTCTGCCAAGTTCTGCCAGAATTCCTAACCTAAACATTGAGAAAAAGTAAAATGTCTGTTGGTCAATTTGGGAGAAGTTGGCTACGCAGAATGGATATCTTGAAGGGGAACTATTTACAGAAATACAAACGAGGCATGATCATAAGGGATCAAGCCATAACCCAAAGTCAGTGAATGGCAGACTTATAAAGACCACTGTACTAAAGAGGAAAGGGGAGGAAGAGTTAGTATAACCCTACAGTGGGTGGTGGTTTATAGGAGACCACCTTGAAAGAAGTACAGATTTGGGGGTTGAAGAACACAGTCAGTCCAAGGAAACATCCATGGGAATAAAACCCCTGACCTTATCCTCCTTTCTCCTTCCGATCTCCTGCTTCCAATTGGTCAAAACTCTAGAAGGCACAGGTTAGGACAGTCCCTTGTGGTTTATAGAAGCCAGCCTTCTGGGGCAGAAAGTATGGTAGAGATGAATGAATAGTAGTTCTGATAGAGCCTAGGGAAGATATCCAGCCCGGCTGTGATGGAGAGACACACAAGATGTGCAGGTGCTAAAAGCTCATCAATGCATCTCAGGGATTAGGAATTCAGTTGGCTTTCTTGAGGATCCATTGCTTGAAAGATTGTTAAGAGTTCTATAAGCAAAGAGTTAAAGAGGAGACAATTTATAAAAAGAAAACAGCGGGAAATCACAAGGAAAAACGTAAAGATACTGTGCTTTATTGTACTTCTGAGTAATTAGAGCAAAAGCAATTAGCAATAGCATTTACCATGATACACCATGACTACTTTTGTTTATTGCTAAACCACTTATTGATGAAATAAGTTGACTGTCAGTTTTTCAACAATATACCACATCCTGTCTGTCATGTAATTGGCATTTTCAGCAAACGGAATCATTTGGAGACACTCTCTTGCTTTGATACTCACACATTTATTTTAGCCTCTTCCCTTTTATAAATGGTTTCTTTGTAAATCAGCATCTTTAAAAAAGGAAAGAAAAAACTCAGCAGGATTCAGTGGGACACAAAGTTGATAGCTGGAAGTAAGGAAACAATATATTAATCTGGACTTCTGCAGCAGAACAGCACTTCTTACCGACCTTTTGCTGGGCCTCTTTCACAGTATTTCTGAGGTGCCCCACTTAACTGAGCAGAATAGCAGGTCCGTGGTCATAACTGTTAAGCTCATGAAGCAAAGCAGATATTACATCTGTAAAATGAATGCAACAATCTCACACTAATTAGATTTCCTTTCAAAAGATAAAAGTTAGGGGGAAAAAATTGTTTTTCTGCACCAGGTTACTGGTGTGGCAGGAACACAACAGGAGATACCTACTTTGTTGACCCAAAGGTATGAAGAAGTGGACATGTGTTTGTAAATACTTCACGTGTAGCTTCCGATAAAAGCCATAAAGGTTTTATATTCTGCCAGATTTGATAAACACTTCTGTCTAGTGTTTGTGGTCAGATGTAAAAAGGCAGTGACTTGCATATGTGCTTAAGGGCTATTTTCTCTCATAGTCTCTCAGCTGCTGTGCTTCTGCATTGGCAAGAAGCCAAATATTCAGCATAAATTTATTTGTAGGACAAAACAGTTGCAAAAGGCCCAGCCTGTTGACATAATGATGCTGATTGCTCCCTTATTGAAGCAAACTGAGGTTGTTTTCGGGTTTTTGCTGAGCGACTTGAGCTGAGAGCATGAAAATATTCCTGTTTAATGCCCAAGGAAAGCTTACTTTAACTTCATTTTTGAATGCATTTCCTCACATTTAAACATTCTTCATCGTAAAGGGGGTCCTGGACCCAGCTCCAAATTGTGTGTATGGAGGCTTCTCCACACCAACAAGCAACTCTCAGATGCCAGCAATTCTACCCAGAGATAGAATCAGATTCCATGGGTAAAGGGCTCACCCACCCCAAGCCTGCCCTCTATTTCAGATGCCAGTTGCAAGCCCAGGTTGCTACCTATGCTTCTGACCATCAGGCTACATACAAATTGGAGGTTCCCTTGATGCCCACGTCAGGTTCAATTAATTTGCTACAATGGGTCACAGAACTCAGGAAAACCAGTCTACTCACTAGATTACTGATTCATTATAAAAGGATATTAAAGGACATGAATCAACAGCCAGACAAGAGATAGACAAAGCGATACACAGGGCGAGGTCCTGAACAAAGGAGCTTCTCTGCTCCTGGCACATGGAAGCGTTCTGGTTCCCCAACATGGAAGTTCTCAAAAAATGAGCCAAAAAGCTGTCCTTCGGGGATTTTATGGAGACATCATTATATAGTCATAACTAACAAAATCTCTTGGTCAGTGATGATTGATTCAAACTCCAACCACTTGCCCCTCTCTGAAATCAGGGGGTGGGAGGACTGAAAGTTCCAACTCTCTAATCACGTGGTTGGTTCTCCTGGCAACAGGCCCCCATCCTTGGGTAGGACTGAAAAGTCACCTTCCCTGAAGCATTTTCGTGAACTGAGGACAACAGACCAAATATTATCCCACTGTTCTTCTCCCTCAGGAAATTCCAAGGGTTTTGGAAGCTGTGATGATGAATACAAAGACAGAAAATATATATATATATATATATATATATATTTCTCGTATATATATTTGATCAACTGAATCACCAAATAAATATATTTTTCCTATAAATCACATCACATTTATCTACCCTGACATTTAGAATACCTTTAAACTCACACCGTTGTTATTACAAAGCACATCATACTTTCTTTCCTCCCACCACTGTAAGGGGAAGAGCAATGCCTTATTTTATATTAATTTTGAATGACACAAACAATAAACTAATTTCTTTCTTATAAATGAATTCAACCGTAGAGAATACAAAATATACAAAGCACAAGTTATCGTCACACACTTCCCCACACATTATCCCTCACCTTTCTCCAGAAATAACCACCATTATCAGTTAGAGATGTCTCTGGATAGCTCTGAAGCCTTGCTGCCATTCCCCTTATGGTGTTTATTTAGCTCAGCAGGTCTTAACCAGCCCCAAGTGAAGTGGAGTTTACTCAGTTGATAAGTTCCAAAAGTTTCCCCCTTCTAACAAGACTAGTTATGCCACTGGGGGCTTTCATTGTAACCTATTGTTTGACTATATATTCCATACAATCTTTTACAACTTTCTTACAAATTTGTAGAGAGATTTGGGTATAATTTCCTCTCCTGGACCCTTTCCCAAGGGACATCAACACTAGAACTAAACAAACCTTTCTGTGGAATTCTCTTCCTCTTAGATTTTCCCAATTTTATATTGCATTGGCACTAGATGTATGTGTGTCTGCATGAAGTATATATCTTTTAAAACATTTTCCATAGTATTTGAATCTATATATCTAAATCTATATCTAACCATAATAATGTAAAATAAATATATGCAATTTTATATATTATGGTTTTGTTTCTTCCGTACCAACTGTATATTAGAGTATTCTTCTATATTCACATCAACCAGCACGATGATAGTTTACATTCCTTGCAAGCTGACGAGGAAAGAAAAAACATACACATCCTTTATTTTTATTTTTCCTAGTTGCTAATGAAGTTGACCATACAGCCTACTGGACATATTAATCTTTTTCTATGATTTTTTTCCCTTACCATTGATCATTTCTCAATAAGGTTTATTATCAGTGGAAATAATTAGGCTAACAAGTTTTCCCAGTGGAGTTTATTTATTAGAGTATTCTTTCCCCATAGAGTTGAACTATCAATGTTGTCATTCTTTTCTGTCAGCAGCTACATTACTCTATGTTTAATATTATTCAAATATTTATCCATTCCTGTGTCAATGCAAACATGTCCAGATCATTACAGCTCCTAACATATTTTTAGTGATAGTATTTGTTTGACCTCATTGTTCTTCTTGATCATTATAGCATCTATAGAGTTTCATATATATGCTTAACCATCCCAGTTTCTTAAATATTTTGTTGAAGTTTTAATTGAGATTAAAGTAGTATTTTCACCATAGTAGGACTGTTTTCTCTGTTCAGGTTTTTATATGGTTCTTGTTAATTTACTCTTATCTAAATTAAATTTTAGTTTAGTTATAATCTTTTTTTTTTCTTTTACATTTTCAAATTGCTGGTATACATCATATGTGTATATATATATTTATATACATATATCTATTATCTAGAAATCTCATTGGAATAATTTGAATTTTATAAGGGTGATAATTTCTTTAAATAGAAAATTTCCTACCTTTTTGATATTTATTAGTCTTTATTTTTCTCCTTATTATATTTGCATGGTTATCTAATACTAAAATAGTGGTGGTAATAGCCATCATCCCTGCTTTTCTCCCATTTTAATATAAAGTTTTTATAAAATTTGAATGAAACATTTTTATAAAAAACAAATTTTTTTTTTTTTTTTTTGCGGTACACGGGCCTCTCACTGCTGTCGCCTCTCCCGTTGCGGAGCACAGGCTCCGGACGCGCAGGCTCAGCGGCCATGGCTCACGGGCCCAGCCACTCAGCGGCATGTGGGATCTTCCCAGACCGGGGCACGAACCCGTGTCCCCTGCATCGGCAGGTGGACTCTCAACCACTGAGCCACCAGGGAAGCCCTAAAACAAATTTTTAAACCTCAGAAAAGCATAGAGTAGGAGGGTTCTTGTGTTCCCTATCCAGGCAATACTTTGTATTCTCCAGCTCTCCAATTATTCTTCAACTGATGAATATAAAATATTATTACATATTTCAATTGGTTAAAGACCTAAATGTAAAACACAAAACTATGAAACTTCTAAAAGGAAACATGGGGAAAAAATCTGAATGTCTTTGGATTTGGCAATGAGATTTTAGATAAAACATCAACAGCACAATCCAGGAAGTTTTTGGGTTTTTTTTTTTTTAGATAGCTAATTTGGACTTTGTAAAAATTAAAAACTTCATCCCTATGAAAAACACTGTTAAGAGAGTGAAATGATAAGCCAGACAGCAGGAGAAGTTATATGTAAAACTTGTATGTGTGAAAGGACTTGTATCCAAAATATATAAAGAACTCTTAAGACTCAACAATAAGGAAACAACAACAGCTTCATTTAAAATGCCCAAAAGATTTGAACACACACTTCACCAAAGAATATATACCTTTACAGGCCTAATAAAATGAGTAAAATCGAAAAACATGACAATACCAATTGCTGGCAGAGTTTAGGTGCAATAAGAACTCTCATTTATTGCTGGTGGGAATGAAAAATGGTAGAGCTATTTTACAAAATAGTTAACAGTTTCTTATGAAGTTAAACATTGTTTTACCATATGATCTGGCAACTTTGTTCCTAAGAATTTACTCACCTGATTTGAAAACATTCAGAAATCTGAATGCAGATGTATATAGCAGCTTCATTCATGATTGCCAGAAGCTAGGTGCATACATCATGACCTTCAGTAGGTGAGTGAACAAACTGGTATATCCATATAAGGTAAACGTTATTCATCTTACTTGCAAGCTAAGAAGATGGGCTGCCACATTTTCAAGGATACTAGGAAAAGATCCACATCCCTTGTTCAGAGACAAAGCACTTCATTGGTCCTGACACAGCAGTCAGCTGGAGTTTCATATTAGCATTAGTTCCCCATGGAGACAATGTAGAGCTGCTCAGGTGACATTATATATGGTGGGCACATGTCCATATATTCTGATAGTTATTAGGGACTTATTACAAGAGGATGGTTTTATAATTAAATCCAATATCATCAAAACTTTGATAACATTTTCCGTGAATTTATATTTTCCGTACTTCTTCAGCTTATGGTATACACTTAATAATATTTTCATTATACTACATGAAGAACAAAGTTGATAGTAGCTTCCTCATGTATAACACAATTCATACTTAGTCTTAAATCATATTTCTTTTTCTGGAAATACCAGTGACAAGATATCCAGAGAAATATTCCTACTAGGGAAACACAAACACTCTGTATAGAATTAAAAAGAGTACCTATTTACATATCCATCCTCTGTATAGAAATCCCTATCTGCAGATAGAAATTCCTCATGGCTAGAAACTGGGTTTGAATCTGTAGCAGTAACACTTCTGTTGTGAATAATCCTGCTGACATAGGCTAATCAATGAAGGCTAAAGCCAAGTTTTAATATGTGTAGGAGGACAGCAGACAAATGTGTTAGGTCTATACAGAGTGGTATTGGAGTGAAATGCTTGAAAATACCTGCTTCATTCTCAGCTTTTGGTAAATGTGGAAAGAAAAGCCAAGTCCAAAAATGTGGTGACCCAATGTATTTGACAATGTATCTGACAGAAGCAAAAATAAATACTATATGGAAGGACAGACTTGAGACCCAGGTCTTCTTTGAATTTCAATAAGAAATATGCCAGTAGAAATGAGCACAAAGTTTAAAACAATTCCAAGACGCCTGAAGAAACATGTCACCATGAGCAAGAGTCAGCAGAAACAACAAGCTGATGAATTGGGCCTGCAAAAGTTTTTTTTTTGCAAAATCAAGTCAGTTGCATATTTTATGTTAAAATTGGAAAAAGACAACTGAAGGAATTCCAATTAAATTATTGATAAAATAAATTATCAAAATCAGTATAACAATATTAATCGGAACCTGCTTAATCAAGTTAAATGGAAAGAAAGCAAAGTATAGCTAAACAGACAATAAATTTATTCATTATATGGAAAAATGGCTAGTAATTTCATTATTTACTCATTATATAGCTATATATCTCAAAAAATAAAGGGGTTATTTAAGAACACTATAGTATTAAAGGAACTTAGTGTCTGGTTACAAGGTAAGTGTAGAAATAATTACTGTTTAATATGTGTCCCAGCAATTACCAGCTAGAAAATAATTGAAAGTAAATGAAAGAAATTATAAGAGACATAATATCAACTAAATGTATTTTGAAATATGCATATTGTAAAATGGGTATTACTTGTAAAGGAAAATCCACGCAAATTCACTAAGATAGTAAATCAGGGTTATGAAAGTGGGAACGCATAAGCATAACAGGTGACAGCAGACATAGAGCCATAGTGTCTGGGTTCGAGTCCCTACTCTGCCAGTTACACCTCTGTGACCTTTGAGAAATTTCATAACCACTGTATCGCTCAGTTTCTTCAACTGTAAATTCCAGATAATTAATAATACCTATCTCATTGGGTTTTACAGAATTTGAATGCATTAATACTATGTACCTGTAACACTGCCTAGAATAACAATGTTATAAACTTGTCAGTTATTCATATTATGGGTAAAACCTGAGAATTTTAATATTTTGCAAATAAAGCCCAAGCCTGATACCGACATTCACAATCAAACTCAAAAGGATTTTCCTTTGCCTTCAAAACAATAATTTAAAAATCAAATAAATTTAAAACAAGTATGAATAATAAGGGCACTCTCTAAAAAATAGCCAGGTATATCTGTCATTATGAGCTATTAAGTGCAAAGTTAGATAAAATGGGAAGATACTGGGAGTATTAATAGAATTATAACCCTGGACCTTTCTATAAAGATGCATTAAGATATTAGCAATACCAAGTACCATGGATTTTAGGCTTGATACAGGTCAGATATTCCAGTAGGCTTTTTAAAAAAAATAATTTTTATTGGAGTATAGTTGATTTACAACACTGTGTTAGTTTGTGGTGTACAGCAAAGTGAATCAGTTATATATATACATACATCAACTCTTTTTTAGATTCTATTTCCATGTAGGTCATTACAGGGTATTGAGTAAAGTTCCCTTTGCTATACAGTAGGTTTTTATTATCTATTTTATACATAGTAGTGTGTATATGTCAATCCCAATCTCCCAGTTTATCCCTCCTCCCCTTCCCCCCTTGGTAGCCATAAGTTTGTTTTCTACATCTGTGACTCTATTTCTGTTTTGTAAATAGGTTCATTTGTACCCATTTTTTAGATTCCACATAGAAGTGATATCATATGATATTTGTCTTTCTCTGTCTGACTTAGTATGGCAATCTCTAGGTTCATCCATGTTGCTGCAAATGGCATTATTTCATTCTTTTTAATGGCTGAGTAATATTCCGTTGTATATATATAGCACATATTCATAGATATACCAGTAGGCTTTTAACCAGAATGCACCAACACAATAAGGTAGGTGATTTGTTACTATCTCATGCTACAGGTAAGGACGCAGAAGAAAACAGGGGCATTAAATAACTGTTGGTAGCTATAGCCTAAAAAAGGCAAGAAAATATTTTAAGTATGAAATCGTAAATGTCAATCATATATTACATCCGGTATAATTTACTTTATTAAATATATGAAAAATTATATAAATAAAACTGAACAGGGCTTCCCTGGTGGCGCAGTGGTTGAGAGTCCGCCTGCCAATGCAGGGGACGTGGGTTTGTGCCCCGGTCTGGGAAGATCCCACATGCCGCGGAGCGGCTGGGCCCGTGAGCCATGGCCGCTGAGCCTGCGCGTCCGGAGCCTGTGCTCCGCAACTGGAGAGGCCACAACAGTGAGAGGCCCGCGTACCGAAAAAAAAAAAAAAAAAACTGGACACCTCATGCATCAGGCTGGGCCCAGAGTTTTAGTCTAATAAATGGTAAAGCCAGCCCATTAAAGCCTTGGCGAATAATGTCAGCCTTCCTACTGTTTTCTTTATGAGGTCCGTAAACAGACACACAGAGTAAAATAGTGTTACCAAATCCAAGCTCACCGCACGAGCTTGGCCAGTAAGTTGAGAGACAAGGTGTTGGGGCAAGGAATAGTGACTTTTTTTGAAGAGCTAGAAAACCAAGAAGATGGTGAACTAATGTCCTAAAGAACCATCTTAACTCCTGGTAGAATTCAGGCTTCTTTGATACTAAGGGAAAAGGGGAAGGGGGAGGGTTTAAGATTAAAGAGTAAAGGCAGATTGCAGACTTCTCCAAGCCACCTTGCCCCAGGGAAGCATAACCTTTCTTCTTCTGCTTGCTCACGTAGGCTGGATCACAAGGCTCCTGCAAAACTTGAAGTTGTTAGCAGTTATTTTTGCTTTACCGTCTTTTGCTTTTTGCGAGGTTTCTAGGCTGAAAGCAAACTCATCTACAACAAGTAATAGCCATAACTACCCCAGGGGTGGGATGGGAACTTTCTTCAGGGAACTTAATGAGCTATTTGGGCACAAGCAATATTTCTCTAGTGCTTAACTCTTGACGTGCAGGGCTAAAGTAATAGCATATATAGGCTGAAGAATGGGGGAGGCACAGTCAACATGGTGTTAGTTTTTTTCTTCCTCTGTTACAATAAGCTAGAGGACACCTTAAGCCTCCTCTTTACAGGTTCCCGTTCTCCAGCTCATCTTTCTCCTGTCACCTCCACACCTTCTCCCACTGCCTTTCTTTTTCCCCCTGACATCACTGTACTCCCACATCTCCCATTTCTGGGAGATGCACCTGATACCCTGATCTGATAGCATCTCTTGATACAATTAGCAACCCCTCCTTTTCTATTTCCACAATTTCAACCAATAAATCTGGCAAGTAATACAATAATTTATTTCTTTTCATAACATATTCATTTAAACATATAAGTCTGTCTGTCTCTCTTTGCATACAATTTTAAACATACTTCAACGTCCATATATAATTATCTCTCACATGATATTTCAATGGCATAGTAATCTTCCATTATATGCATATTTACTGTTGTTTCTAACCAACTCTCAGTTGTTGAAAACTTTGGTTGTTTCACATTTTTCACTGCTGCAAAAACTGTAAAACAGCCCTGCAGTTAATTATACTAAAAGTCTGACTATATGCCTAATTATTTCCTTAGGATAAATTTCTAGTAATTGAATTTTTGATTCAATGTTTATACATATTGTTAAGGCTTTTGATACACATAATCAAATTACCCTGCAGAGAGTTTCATACACATTTAAATTCACTCCAGCAGTGACTGATAGTAAAAAAAAAAAAAAAAAAAAAAAGTATCTCATTGCTGTTTTAATTTGCATTCCACAGTAAGGTGTGAAATTATTTAATGTTACTTTTACCAATAATATAGCCAGTTGTCTTCATAGCAGTTGTTGATTTAACCAGTTGAGACTGACGCTATAACAACCCAGAATGGTATACACACATAGACATACACACAAAACATATTTCTTATGCATTAAATAAACACACCCACATGTATACACATTTCGGATCGCAGGCTGAACACCTAGAAAGTCAAATAGATAGTTGTCTAACTTCTAAATACTAATATTTACCATACAGAGCAGTGTTTTTCAGTGTGTTTCCAAGCCCATGAGTGGTTTGTGTAATAAATTTAGAGGATCAAGATAAGCTTTTTCCCAACTACCAAAAAACAGAACAGAGAAAAATATATATGTGTGTATGTTTTCTTTTTCTTCCATTTTGTTTTATTTAAATTTTTATTTTATCTCGAAGCGTAGTTGATTAACAATATTGTGTTAGTTTCAAGTATACAGTAAAGTGATTCAGTTACACATATATATGTATCTATTCTTTTTCAAATTCTTTTCCCATTTAGGTTGTTAAATGATATTGAGCAGAGTTCCCTGTGCTATACAGTAGGTCCTTGTTGGTTAATCATTTTAAATATAGCAGTTTGTACATGTTAATCCCAAACTTCCTAACGATCCCTCCCCCCTCCCCTAAACCCCTGATAACCATAAGTTTGTTCTCTAAGTCTGTCTGTTTCTGTTTTGTAAATAAGTTCATTTGTATCATATTTTTAAATTAGATTTCACATATGAGTGATATCATATGATATTTCTTTCTCTGTCTGACTTCACTCAGTATGCCAATGTCTAGGTCCATCCATGTTGCTTCAAATGGCATTATTTCATTCGTTTTATGGCTGAGTAATATTCCATTTTATATATGTACCACATCTTCTTTATTCATTCCTCTGTTGATGGACATTCAGGTTGCTTCCATGTCCTGACTGTTGTAAGTAGTGCTGCAATGAACATTGGGGTGCGTGTATCTTTTTGAACTATGTTTTTCTCCAGATGTATGCCCAGGAGTGGGATTGCAAGATCATAGGGTAGCTCTATATTTAGTTTTTTAAGGAACCTCCATACTGTTCTCCATAGTGGCTGTACCAATTTACATTCCCACCAACAGTGTAGGATGGTTCCCTTGTCTCCACACCCTCTCCAGCATTTATTGTTTGTGGATTTTTGAGGATAGTCATTCTGACTTGTGTGAGGTGATATCTCATTGTAGTTTTGTTTTGTATTTCTCTAATAATTAGTGACGTTGAAAATTTTTTCATGTTCCTCTTGGCCATCTGTATGTTTTCTTTGGAGAAATGTCTGTGTAGGTCTTCTGACGATTTTCTAATTGGGTTGTTTGTTTTGATGATATTAAGTAGCATGAGCTGTTTGTAAATTTTGGAAACTAATTCCACATCAGTCACATCATTTGCAAATATTTTCTCCCATTCTGTGGGCTGTATATTTTGTTTTGTTTACAGTTTCCTTTGCTGTGCAAAAGCTTTTGAGTTAATTAGGCCCCATTTGTTTATTTTTGTTTTTATTTCCATTACTCTGGGAGATGAATCAGAAAGATATTGCTGGGGGGACCTTCAACATGGCAGAGGTGTAAGACAAGACTCCTACAGAGCACCTACTGAATGCTGGCAAAAGACCTCAGACTTCCCTAAGGGCAAGAAAAATTCCCCATGTACAAGGGTAGGACAAAAGAAAAAACAGAGACAAAAGAAATAGGGATGGGACCTGCATCTCTGGGAGGGAGCTCTGAAGGAGGAAATGTTTCCACACACTAGGAAGCCCCTTTGCTGGTGGAGACAGGGGTTGGGGGGGGTGCGGGGGGAGCTTCAGAGCCATGGAGGAGAGCGCAGCAGCAGGGATGCAGAGAGCAAAGCAGAGAGATTGCCACACAGAGAATCGGTGCCAACCAGCACTCACAAGCCTGAGAGGCTTGTCTGCTCACCTTCCAGGGCGGGTAGAGGCTGGGAACTGAAGCTCAGGCTTCTGAGATCAGATCCCAGGGAGAGGACTGGGGTTGGCTGTGTGAACACAGCCTGAAGGGGGCTAGTACACCATAGCTAGCTGGGAGGGAGTCCGGGGAAAAGTCTGGACCTGCCTAAGAGGCAAGAGACAGTTGTTTCAGGGTGCGTGACAAGGGATTCAGAGCACCGCCTAAATGAATGCCGGAGATGGGCGTGAGCTGCAGCTATCAGTGCAAACCCCAGGGATGGGCGTGAAATGTTGATGCTGCTACTACAGCCACCAAGAAACCTGTGTGCAAGCACAGGTCACTATCCGGACCTCTCCTCCCAGGAGGCTGTAGAGCCTGCCACTGCCAGTGTCCCGTGATCCAGGGACAGCTTCCCCAGGAGAACACACGGTACACCTCAGCCTGTTGCAATGTCATGACAGTCTCTGTCGCTGCAGGATCACCCCGCATTCCGTACCCCTCCCTCCCCCCCACCTCAGTGAGCCACAGCCCCCTGATCAGCCGCTACTTTAACCCTGTCCTGTCAGGGTGGGGAACAGATGCCCTCAGGCGACCTACATGCAGAGGCAGGGCCAAATACAAAGCTGAACCCCAGGAGCTGTGCGAACAAAGAAGACAAAGGGAAATTTCTGCCAGCAGCCTCAGGAGCAGCGGATTAAATCTCCACAATCAACTTGATGTACCCTGCATCTGTGGAATACCTGAAGACATACAGATCATCCCAAAATTGAGGTGGTGGACTTTGAGAGCAAACGTAGACTTGGGGTTTCCTTTCTGCATCTAACTTGTTTCAGGTTTTATGTTTAGCTTAGTGTTAAGTATTTAGAGCTTATTATCATTGGTAGATTTGTTTATTGATTTCGTTGCTGTCTTCCTTTTTTATAAATATATAATTTTTTCCTTTTCCTCTTTTTGTGAGTGTGTATGTGTATGCTTCTTTCTGTGATTTTGTCTGTATAGCTTTGCTTTTACCATTTGTCCTAGGGTTCTGTCTGTCCATTTTTTGTATTTTTTTTTTTTGGAAAGGTTTTAGTGCTTGTCATCATTGGTGGATTTGTTTTTAGGTTACGTTGCTCTCTTCTTTCTTTATTACTTTATTTTCTTTATTTTAAATGTTTTTAGTATTTTAATAACTTTATTATATATTTTCTTCTTTTTTTTCTTGCTTTTTTTGTGTTCTCCCTTTTCTTCTGAGCAGTGTGGCTGACAGGATCTTGGTGCTCCAGCCTGGTGTCAGGCCTGAGCCTCTGAGGTGGGGGAGCCAAATTCAGGACATGGGTCCAACAGAGACCTCCCAGCTCCACGGAATATCAAATGGCAAAAGCTCTCCCCAGAGATCTCCATCTCTACACTAAGACCCAGCTCCACTCAACAACCAGCATGCTACAGTGCTGGACACCCTATGCCAAACAACAAGCAAGACAGGAACACAACACTGCCAAGTAGCAGAGAGGCTGCCTCAAATCATAATAAGGTCACAGACACTCAAAATCACACCACATGACGCAGTCCTGCCTACGAGAAAGACAGGATCCAGCCTCACACACCAGAACACAGGCACCAGTCCCCTCCACCAGGAAGCCTACACAACCCACTAAACCAACCTTAGCCACTAGGGGAGCACAACAAAAAAAATGGGAAATATGAACCTGCAGCCTGCAAAAAGGAGACCCCAAACACAGTAAGTTAAGCAAAATGAGAAGACAGAGAAATACACAGCAGATGAAGGAGCAAGGTAAAAACCCACCAGACCAAACAAATGAAGAGGAAATAGGCAGCCTACCTGAAAAAGCATTCAGAGTAGTGATAGCAAAGATGATCCAAAATCTTGCAAATAGAATGGAGAAAACACGAGAAATCTTTAACAAGGACCTAGAAGAACTAAAGAGCAAACAAACAGTGAAGAACAACATAATAAATGAAATTAAAAATTCTCTACAAGGAATCAAGAGCAGAATAACTGAGGCAGAAGAACAGATAAGTGACCTGGAAGATAAAATAGTGGAAATAACTACCACAGAGCAGAATAAAGAAAAAAAAATGAAAAGAATTGAAGACAGTCTCAGAGACCTCTGGGACAACATTAAATGCACCAACATCTGAATTATATGGATCCCAGAAGAAAAAGGCACTGAGAAAATATTTGAAGAGATTATCATTGAAAACTTCCCTAATATGGGAAAGGAAATAGTCCAGGAAGGACATGAGAGTCCTATACAGGATAAATCCAAGGAGAAACATGGCAAGACTCACATTAATCAAACTATCAAAAATTAAATACAAAGAAAAAAAAATTAAAAGCAAGGGAAAAGCAACAAATAACATACAAAGGAATCCCCATAAGGTTAACAGCTGATTTTTCAGGAGAAACTCTGCAAGTCAGAAGGGAGTGGCAGGACATATTTAAAGTGATGAAAGGGAGACACCTAAAAGCGAGATTACTGTACCCAGCAAGGATCTCATTCAGATTCGATGGAGAAAGTAAAACCTTTACAGACAAGCAAAAGCTAAGAGAATTCAGCACGACGAGGCCAGCTCTACAACAAATGCTAAAGGAACTTCTCTTAGCAGGAAACACAAGAGAAGGAAAAGACCTACAATAACAAACACAAAACAATTAAGAAAATGGTAGGAACATACATATTGATAACTACCTTAAATGTAAATGGATTAAAAGACATAAACTGGCTGAATGGATACAAAAACAAGACCCATATATATGCTGTCTATAGGAGACCCACTTCAGATCTAGGGACACATGCAGACTGAAAGTGACGGGATGGAAAAAGATGTTCCATGCAAATGGAAACCGAAAGAAAGCTGAAGTAGCAATTCTCATATCAGACAAAATAGACTTTAAAATAAAGACTATTACAAGAGACAAAGAAGGACACTACATAATGATCAAGGGATCAATTCAAGAAGAAGGTATAACAATTTTAAATATTTATGCACCAACATAGGAGCACCACAGTACATAAGGCAAATGCTAACAGCCATAAAAGGGGAAATTGACAGTAACACAAACATAGTAGGAGATTTTAACACCCCACTTTGACCAATGGACAGATCATCCAAACTGAAAATAAATGAAGAAACACAAGGTTAAATGATACATTAAACAACATAGACTTAATTGATATTTATAGGACATTTGATCCAAAAACAACAGAATACACTTTCTTCTCAAGTGCTTGTGGAACATCTCCAAGATAGGTCATATCTTGGGTCACAAATCAAGCCTTGATAAATTTAAGATAATTGAAATTGTATCAAGTATCTTTTCTGACCACAATGCTATGAGACTAGATATCAATTACAGGAAAAAAACTGGAAAAAATACAAACACATGGAGGCTAAGCAATACACTACTAAATAACCAAGAGATCAGTGAAGAAATCAAAAAGTACCTAGAAACAAATGATAATGAAAACACAGTGACACAAAACCTATGGGATGCAGCAAAAGCATCTAAGAGGGAAGTTTATAGCAATATAATCCTACCTCAAGAAACAAGAAACATCTCAAACGACCTAACCTTACACCTAAAGGAATTAGAGAAAGAAGAACAAAAAACCCACAAAGTTAGCAGAAGGAAAGAAATCATAAAGATCAGATCAGAAATAAATGAAAAAGAAATGAAGGAAATGATAGCAAAGATCAGTAAAACTAAAAGCTAGTTCTTTGAGAATATAAACAAAATTGATAAACCACCAGCCAGACTCATCAAGAAAAAAAGGGAGAAGACTCAAATCAACAGAATTAGAAATGAAAAAGGAGAAGTAACAACTGACACTGCAGAAATACAAAGGACCATGAGAGATTACTACAAGCAACTCTATGCCAATAAAATGGACAACCTGGAAGAAATGGACAAATTCTTACTAAAGCACAACCTTCTGAACCAGGAAGAAATGTAAAGTATAAACAGACAAATGACGAGCACTGAAATTGACACTGTGATTAAAAATCTTCCAACAAATGAAAGCCCAGAACCAGATGTCTTCACAGGCGAATTCTACCAAACATTTAGAGAAGAGCTAACATCTATCCTTCTCAAACTCTTCCAAAATATAGCAGAGGGAGGAACACTCCCAAACTCATTCTCCGAGGCCACCATCACCCTGATACAAACACCAGACAAGGATGTCACAAAAAAAGAAAACTACAGGCCAATATCATTGATGAACATAGATGCAAAAATTCTCAACAAAATACTAGCAAACAGAATCCAACAGCACATTAAAATGATCATACGGCATGATCAAGTGGGTTTATCCCAGGAATGCAAGGATGCTTCAATGTTTGCAAATCAATCAGTGTGATACAACATATTACCAAGTTAAAGGAGAAAAACCATATGGTCATCTCAATAGATGCAGAAAAAACTTTTGACAAAATTCAACACCCATTTATGATAAAACAAACAAAACCCTCCAGAAAGTAGGCATAGAGGGAACTTACCTCAACATAATGAAGGCGACATATGACAAACCCACAGCCAACATCGTTCTCAGTGGTGGAAAACTGAAACCATTTCCACTAAGATGAGGAAGACAAGGTTTCCCACTCTCACCACTATTATTCAACATAGTTTTGGAAGTTTTAGCCACAGCAGTCAGAGAAGAAGAAATACAAGGAATCCAAATTGGTAAAGAAGAAGTAAAACTGTCACTGTTTGCAGATGACATGATACTGTACATAGAGATTCCTAAAGATGCTACCAGAAAACTACTAGAGCTAATCAATGAGTTGGGTAAAGTAGCAGGATACAAAATTCATGCACAGAAATCTCTGGCATTCCTATACACTAACGATGAAAAACCTGAAAGAGAAATTAAGGAAACACTCCCATTTACCACTGCAACAAAAAGAATAAAATACCTAGGAATAAACCTACATAAGGAGACAAAAGGCCTGTATGCAGAAAACAATAAGACACTGATGAAATAAATTAAAGATCATACCAACAGATGGAGAGATATACCATATTCTTGGATTGGAAGAATCAATATTGTGAAAATGATTCCAGTACCCAAAGCAATCTACAGATTCAATGCAATACCAATCAAACTACCACTGGCATTTTTCACAGAACTGGAACAAAAAATTTCACAATTTTTATGGAAACACAAAAGACCCCAAATAGCCAAAGCAATCTTGAGAAAGAAAAACAGAGTTGGAGGAATCAGGCTCCTGGACTTCAGACTATACTACAAAGCTAGCAGTAATCTTGACAGCATGATACTGGCACAAAAACAGAGATACAGATTAATGGAACAGGATAGAAAGCCCAGAGATAAACCCACGGACATATGGTCACCTTATTTTTGATAAAGGAGGCAATAATATACAATGGAGAAAAGAAAGCCTCTTTAATAAGTGGTGCTGGGAAAACTGGACAGCTACATGTAAAAGAATGAAATTAGAACACTCCCTAACACCATACACAAAAATAAACTCAAAATGGATTAAAGACCTAAATGTAAGGACAGGCAGTATAAAACTCTTCGAGGAAAACTTAGGCAGAACACTCTGTGACATAAATCACAGCAAGATCCTTTTTGACCCACCTCCTAGAGAAATGGAAATTAAAACAAAAATAAACAAATGGGACTTAATGAAACTTAGAAGCTTTTGCACAGCAAAGGAAACCATAAACAAGATGAAAAGACAACCCTCAGAATGGGAGAAAATATTTGCAAACAAAGCAACTGAGAAAGGATTAACCTCCAAAATTTACAAGCAGCTCATGCAGATCAGTATCAAAAAAATAAACAACCCAATCCAAAAATGGGCAGAAGATCTAAATAGACATTTCTCCAAAGAAGGTATATAGATTGCCAACAAACACATGAAAGGATGTTTAACATCACTAAGTATTAGAGAAACACAAATCAAAACAACAATGAGATATCACCTCACACCAGTCAGAATGGCCATCATCAAAAAATCTACAAACAATAAATGCTGGAAAGGGTGTTGTGAAAAGGGAACTGTCCTGCACTGTTGGTGGGAATGTAAATTGGTACAATCACTATGGGAGGTTCCTTAAAATCAAAAATCGAACTACCATATAACTCAGCAATCCCACTACTGGGCATATACCCTGAGAAAACCATAATTCAAAAAGAGTCATGGACCAGAGAGTTCATTGCAGCACTATTTTCAATAGCCAGGACATGGAATCAACCTAAGTGTCCATCGACAGATGAATGGATAAAGAAGATGTGGCACGTATATACAATGGAATATTACTCAGCCATAAAAAAACGAAATTGTGTTATTTGTAGTGAGGTGGATGCACCCAGTGACTGTCGTACAGAGTGAAGTAAGTTAGAAAGACAATAACAAATACTGTATGGTAACACATATATATATAGAATCTATAAAAAAGAAAAAAAAAATGTTCTGTAGCACCAAGGGGTAGGGCAGGAATAAAGACACAGGTGTAGAGAATGGACTTGAGGACATGGGGAGTGGGAGAGTTAAGCTAGGATGAAGTGAGAGAGTGATATGTCCATATATACACTCCCAAATGTAAAATAGATAGCTAGTGGGAAGCAGCCAGATAGCACAGGGAGATCAACTCTGTGTTTTGTGACCACCTAGAGGGGTGGATAGGGAGAGGGGCAGGGAGACGCAAGAGGGAGGAGATATGGGGATATATGTATATGTATAGCTGATTCACTTTCTTATAAAGCAGGAACTAACACACTGTTGTAAAGCAATTGTACTCTAGTAAAGATGTTAAAAAAATGTTATTGCTGAGATTTATGTTAATGAGTGTTCTGCCTATGTATTTTTCTAACATTTTTATAGTGCCTGGTCTCACATTTAGGTTTTTAATCCATTTTGAGCTTATTTTTATGTATCATGTTAAAGAATGTTCTAATTTCACTTTTTCATATGTAGCTGTCCAGTTTTCCTAGCACTATGTATTGAAGAGTCTGTCTTTTCTCCATTGTATGGTCTTGCCTCCTTTGCTGTAGATTAATTGACCATAGGTGATTGGCTGTATTTCTGGGCTTTCTATTCTTTTACATTGATCTACATTTCTTTTTTTGTGCCAGTACCATACTGTTTTGATGACTGTAGCTTTGTAGTATACTCTGAAGTCTGGGAGTCTGATTCCTCCAGCTCCGTTTTTCTTTCTCAAGATTGCTTTAGCTATTCGAGGTCTTTTGTGTCCCCATACAAATTTTAATTTTTTTTGTTTTAGTTCTGTGAAAGATGCCATTGGTAATTTGATAGGCATTTCATTGAATCTGTAGATTGCCTTCGGTAGTATAGTCATTCTGACAATATTGATTCTACCTATCCAAGAACATGGTATATCTTTCCATCTCTTTGTGTTATCTTCGATTTCGAGGTATAAGTTTTCGAGGTATAGTTTTTGAGGTATAAGTCTTTTGTCTCTTTAGGTAGGTTTATTCTTAGGTATTTTATTCTTTTTGATGGGCTGATAAACAGGATTGTTTCTTGAATTCCTTTTTCTGATCTTTCATTTTTAGTGTATAGAAATGTAACAGATTTCTGTGTATTAATTTTGTAACCTGTAACTTTAACAAGTTCATTGATTAGCTCTAGTATTTTTCTGGTAGCATCTTTAGGATTTTCTGTGTATAGTATCATGTCATCTGCAAACAGTGACAGTTTAACATTTTTTTTTTCCAGTTTGGGTTTCTTTTTTTTTCTTCTATGATCGCCATAGCTAGGACTTCCAATACTATGTTGAATAATAGTGGCGAGAGTGGACATCCTTGTCTTGTTCCTGATCTTAGAGGAAATACTTTCAGCTTTTCAACATTGATTATGATGTTAGCTGTACGTTTTTCTTATATGGTTTTTATAATGTTGAGGTATGTTCCCTTTATGCCCACTTTCTGGAGAGTTTTTATCATAAATGGGTGTTGAATTTTGTCAAAAGCTTTTTCTGTATCTATTGAGATGATCATATGGTTTTTATTTTTCGGTTTGTTGATGTGGTATATCACACTGATTGATTTGCAGATATTGAAAAATCCTTGTATCCCTGGGGTAAATCCCACTTGATCCTGGCGTATGATCCTTTTAATGTATTGGATTCAGATTGCTAGTATTTTGTTAAGGAGTTTTGCATCTTTGTTCATCAGTAATGTTGGCCTCTAGTTTTCTTTTTTGTGGTATCTTTGTCTCGTATTGGTATCAGAGTGATGGTTCTCTCATTGAATGAGTTTGGGAGTATCTCATCCTCTGAAATTTTTTGGAAGATTTTCAGAAAGGTAGGTGTTAACTCTTCTATAAATGTTTGATAGAAATTGCCTGTAAAGCCATCTGGTCCTGGACTTTTGTTTGTTGGGAATTTTTTAATCACAATCTCAATTTCAGTCCTTGTGATTGGTCTGTTCATACTTTCTATTTCTTTTTGGTTCAGTCTCAGAAGATTCTGCCTTTCTAAGAATTTGTCCATTTCTTCCACGTTGTCCATTTTATCAGCATATCTTTGACTGCAGTAATCTCTTATGATTCTTTGTATTTCTGTGGTGTCCATTGTAACTTCTTTTTCATTTTTAGTTTTATTGATTTGAGTCCTCTGCCTTTTTTTCTTAATGAGTCTGGCTAAATGTTTATCAATTTAGTTTATCTTTTCAAAGAACCAGCTTTTTTTAAGAGTCTACCAAATCATGCACATATATAACTGAATGATTAATAAAGGACTATGAAAACATTCAAAAAAACAGAGTCAGCTTTTAGTTTCATTGATCTTTTGTATTGTTTTCTTTGTCTCTATTTCATTTATTTCTGCTCTGGTCTTTATGACTTCTTTCCTTCTGCTAACTTTGGGTTTTGTTTTTCTTCTTTGTCTAGTTGCCTTAGGTATAAGGTTAGGTTGTTTATTTGTGATTTTTCTTGTTTCCTAATGTAAGATTGTATTGCTGTAAACTTCCCTATTAGAACTGCTTTTGCCACATCACATAGGTTTTGGATCTTTGTGCTTTCATTTTCATTTGTCTCTTAGTTTTTTTAATTTTCTCTTTGATTTCTTCAGTGATCCATTGGTTGTTTAGCAGCATATTATTTAGACTCCACGTGTTTCTGTTTTTACAGTGTTTCTCCTTGTAGTTGATTTTTAATCTCAGAGTTGTGGGCCAAAATTTTGTGGTCCAAAATTGATATGATTTCAATTTTCTTAGATTTACTGAGGCTCACTTTGTGGCCTAGTGTGTGATCAATCCTGGAAAATATTCCATGTGCACTTGGGAAGAATGTGTGTTCTGCTGCTTTTCTTTCGAATATTCTATAAATATCAGTTAAGTCCACCTAGTCTAACGTGTCATTTATAGCCTCTGTTTCCTTATTGATTTTTTTTCTTGATGATGTGTCCATTGATGAAAGTGAGATGTTAAAGTCCCACACTATTATTGTGTTACTGTCAATTTCTCCCTTTATGGCTGTTATTATTTGCCTTATATATTGAGGTGCTCCTTTATTTGATGCATTTATATTTACAGTTGTTATATTTTCTTTTTGAGTTAATCCATTGATCATTATGTAGTGTCCTTCTTTGTCTCTTGTAATAGTCTTTATTTTAAAGTCTATTTTGTCTGATATGAGAATTGCTACTCCAGCTTTCTTTTGATTTCCATTTGCATGGAATATCTTTTTCCATCCCGTCACTTTCAGTCTGCATGTGTCCCTAGATCTGAAGTGGGTCTCCTATAGACAGCATATATATGGGTCTTGTTTTTGTATCCATTCAGCCTGTGTCTTTTGGTTGAAGCATTTAATCCGTTTACATTTAAGGTAATTATCAATATGTATATTTCTATTTCCATTTTCTTAATTGTTTTGGATTGTTTTTGTAGGTCTTTTTTCTTCTCTTTCTCTTTTGTTCTCTTGTGATTTGATGGCTAACTTTAGTGTTGTATTTGGATTCTTTTTCATTTGTTTTATGTTTATTTATTGCAGATTTTCCCTTTGCAGTTATCTTCAGGTTTTGATATAGCAGTCTATATATAAACAAGATTGTTTTAAGTTTTTGGTTTAATTTCAGATGCTTTTCCAATATCCTGCATTTGTGCTCTTCTCATAATTCCTTGTTTTGACTTCATATTTGTGTGCAGATGATTCCCTACCTTTACTTTATATTTGCTTTGTCTGTGAGCTTTTCCATTCATAATTTTCTTGTTTCTAGTAGTAGCCTTTTCTTTTTCACTTAGAGAACCTATAGCATTTGTTGCCAAGCCGTTCCCATGATGCTGAATTCTTCTAGCTTTTGCTTGTCTGTAAAATTTTTGATTACTTTGTCAAATCTGAATGAGAGCCTTGCTGGGTACGTGTGTATGTTTTCTTAGTAGCATGTAAAATGTGTTTCTTAATGCGAGCTGGTGTCAAAAGAAGTTTGAATGCCGTTGATACACATATTTTGTAGAATTAAATGTGCTAATGCATGTAGTGAGGTTTGTGTAATACTTGGCATACAATATGTACTCAGTACATATTTGTATAAATGTTATGATCATTAACTGCATATGCTTCTGTGTGTACACCATAATTGGGAAAATGTAAGGCTTTTTAAATGAAAATATGCCTTCTGATATTCATATAATAAACCTCTGCCAAAGAGTTCAGCACTGCCTACTTCTCCTAAAATAGGTGATTCCTCCTGAACTTACAGCTTTATCACATAGTCTGAAAAATCTAGTTTCTGTTTACTGAGCCCTGATTTACACTAACTAGGGTTCGTGTGGCTATTCATTCCATAACATGCAGCTGCTCATGTGCATAAACTGAAGCTGGCAAGTCTCTTTTGTACCATTGACCCTCTATATGGGACACAACTGTTCATAAAAGCCAAAGTAGCAGAATTCTCCTCACTTAAGTCCAAAGCTTTTAACTTGTTCCTGGGAGGAAGTTCTTAGCTCAAAGAGAGGTAAAGGAGCAGGTGTCTCAGTAAACTCAAGACATTTAAAACATATATTTATGTATACATATATATAATAAATTTTCTGTATTCTTAAGTGAATTATTCTCAGATCTCAACTTATTTTCCTTTTATACATTGTTCTTTAAAAATCCCTTTCTTAATCAGTTTAGAAAGTTTTGTGAGAATTTTGCCCTTGAAAGGGATATATCTTTCTATTAATATTCCTAATTTAGATTTAAGTGAGACCATTCATTTTTCAGTGATTTGATGCTTATAATCCTTTTTGCCTAGGAAAAAGCTTAAAATGCATTAATTCTGCAGTCTTAACCCGAGCATCCATCACGTGATAAATGGATTTTAAAAGTTATGCTCATTAATCAAAGGCTTATGGCATGACCAAAGCAGGAGTGGTAGTGATGGGCACATTGAGAAGCACTGGGAAAATGGCTCCCTATTCCAGTCCAAACCATCTTCTTAACCAGAAGTGTGTTGCCCTGTACACCAGTGACCCTCAAGAGGTCTCTGAATATAGCTTGGAAAGCCCTGCATGATCAGGCCACTCCTTACATTTTTATCTCCAGCTTGGCCATTTTACTCTCCCTTAATCATGTTCAAGTCCTAGTCTATGATTCCAAGTTTCTCAAACGTTTCTTTTTCTGTCCTGCCTCTGGACTCTAACCTCTGGTCTCCTCTGTGTCTAGACCTGTGTCTCTGCAGATGTAAGACACGTACCACCAGTGGTTTAAGGAATCATTTTAGATTGATGCTCAAACAGAGCTTTGAATATCATTGTTTCATAGTATAAGGAAAGTTATCTTCTGATTAGATCACTTAAATGAAAAAGTCTCACTTCCATACTGAGTGAATTTGTTTGTTTGTTTGCTTAACACTTAGATTGCTAATATCCCCTTTTTATTGGGAGAGGGAAGGTCTGAGGCTCAGAAATTTCTGCTGGAAGTAGTAATTAGCCAAGATTTAATTGTATGCTTGTGTCAGTGTATTTATTTTCAGAGATTCCTTCTGCTTATACTGCATGATTTTTATTTTCTTCTTATGGGAATGATATAAATGTGTCTTTTAAAACAATTTTAATTTAAATTTTAAAAATGAATTGATCAAAATAAGTATTCAGTAAATAATGTTATTGTATGTATGTGGATATGCAAAAGTCATGAGCTTGGTAGGCATATAAGTAAAGTTTTGTAAATCCTGACATAGAATATTCTTCCCCACACTGTTTCTGTATCTTCAGTTCTCATTTGAAATATCACTTTTGTCAGAAAGACATCTTTGACTCTCTCTAGAATCTGGTTCCATTACCTTTTTTCTTTATTCCCTAATTCCCTCTACTCATCTATCAAATGATCTATTCCTTTTCATAAAGTTGCCTATATACTCACCTTTATCTCCTGTTTCAAATTCTGTGAAGGCAGATGCCATTCAAAATGTCAGGTGATAAATATTTGTTGAATCAGTAAGTGTAGAACTTGGATGAACAAGCACTTAGGTTGTGAAAAGGGTGGAATTATCATGATTAATTCTCTAAAACATGGACTTAAATAGTCGCTCCTTTGTTTTATTCAAGACTTGGTTTTTCCTTAAAAAAATATTTTTTACCCTAGTATCAATCACAAGATAAAGAGGTTGTAACTTGAGACTTGCTAGACAATGGGCATAATAGGAGCACACTAATACCAGACTTGACTTACAAGCTGGCTGGGGATTCCGTATAGTCCCTCGGCCTGAGAGTCCCCAAACTCAAGGTTTGGTTGAGCTGAGTCACCAGAAAGCTTGTCATACTAAACACGTGGTTGGGCCTGAGACTGAAAATCCACCACCCTGATGATTAGTCTCAGAGTGTTTGCAGTTGTTGATGCTATATTCTTGACATTCCAGACATGTTATACATCCATGAAAAGGAGCCTGATCTAGGGTGGGTGTGATTGTGAACAGAAACTTGTAAACCAGGGCTATGAATAGAAATGAATGGCAGGAATTTAAGATACCCTTAGTTTGTAAGGGACTGTGATGGATGCTGAGGGGGAGTCAGTTAATGTTGGCGATTGCATTCAGAGAATATCTGTTATTGGAGAGATGGCGACTTATCAGTTAGTCAGTAATTGAGGATTTGATTAGCCAATCAATAATTTATTACCTTAACTGTCCATAAAATATTTCATTGCGAGATCTTAAATGAGTTTTGAAATTACTCATGTTAATTAAATTTCTTTCTTAGGCTGTGCCTATGAAAGCGTAATACTCTTTTATTATAGCAAACTAAGAGCTAATTTAAAGAGAAAGGCCACTGCACAAAGAAAAAATGTTACATATTGTGTGCTTCATTTATGTAGCATTTCACCATATAAATCAAACTGTTATTACATTCTGCAGCATAACATATCTCTTAATGAAGAAACAAATTACCCCCACAAACATGTATTTTCTTTTTCCCTTCTGGGTATTCAAAGTTTTAAAAAAAGGTAGGGCATTGTTCTTTTTTTATTATTATTAATTTATTTATTTATTTTTGGCTGCATTGGGTCGTCGTTGCTCTGCGCAGTCTTTCTCTAATTGCAGCAAGCGGGGGCTACTCTTCATTGCGATGTACAGGCTTCTCATTGTGGTTGGCTTCTCTTGTTGTGAAGCATGGGCTCTAGGCGTGTGGGCTTCAGTGGTTGTGGCACATGGGCTCAGTAGTTGTGGCTCACAGGTTCTAGAATGCAGGCTCCGTAGTTGTGGCACATGGGCTTAGTTGCTCCACAGCATGTGGGATCTGCCTGGACCAGGGATTGAACCCATGTTCCCTGCATTTGCAGGCAGATTCCCAACCACTGAGCCACCAGGGAAGTCCTAGGGCATTGTTCTAACAAGCCTAATTGTCACCCATGGGAACCATTATATTGTATGAACGTACTGAATTTGCATTTCATAAGACATTCATGGACACATTATCTAATCACATATATTAAGCTATCACTTATTTCAAAAATTACAACAAAAATGGAGCAAACATGTAAATGATATGTGACCCCATATAATTTTAGAGATAGGTAGAGGATTGTATTTCTTCATTCATTCAGTATTGATCAGCCTATGTGTCATGCACTGTACTATATGGTCTCTGTCTCCTTGGAAGTTTAATTTATTTTTAATTTGTTTTATTGGTGAGATTCATTTTTTTAAAAATATTCATTTTGGAAAATATAGGATCTCAGGAGGTCACTGTGATGGACAGCTAGCTGTGCCTCTTCTCATGCACCTGGATTACATTTCTTATCCTCCCTCGCAATTAGTCGTGGGTAAGTTAGTGAGATCCGGACAGTGGAGTATTAGTGGCAGTGATTGTGCCTGACCTATGAGAACTTTCCAGTTGTGCTCCATGATGTTCTTTCCCCTCTACCAATTGGATACAGATGATGTAAAGTTCTGGGGAAGGAAGGATCCTGGATCCCTTAACTACTGAGAAGTGGAAAGCATACCACCAAACAAGAAGAATGCCACCTTTGCAATATGGAAAAAACAAATGACCTGATAGGTTCTCACCATTATACATTTGGGAGGCTGTTAGAGCAGTTTAGCCTACCCTAATTACCATAGTCACATAGACTCAGACATAGATGCACGGTTTTGACACTTAGTTCCTTCACTTATACTTCTGTCACTTTGGACAGTTGTGTAATTTCTCTGTCGTGTGTGTATGTTCATCCTAAGCACCCGATTTATCCTTCACCGCCACCCCCCACGTTTCCTCTTTGGTAACTAAGTTTTTATTTTGATATCTGTTAAGTCTGTTGCTGTTTCGTAAATAAGTTCATTTGCATCATTTTTTAAAATTAGATTCCACATATGAGCGATGTCATATGATATTTGTCTTTGTCTGATTGACTTCACTTATTGTGACAATCTCTAGGTCCATCCATGTTGCTGCAAATGGCATTATTTCATTATTTTTTTATGGCTAATATCCCATTGTATTATATGTACCACATCTTCTTTATCCATTCCTCTAATGATAGACATTTAGGTTGCTTCCATGTCTTGGCTATAGTAAATAGTACTGCAGTGAACATTGGGAGTCATGTATCTTTTCGGATTATGGTTTTCTCCAGATATATGCCCAGGAATGGGACGGCTGAATCATAGGGTAGTTCTATTTTTAATTTTTTAAGGAACCTCTATACTGTTGTCCTTAGTAGTTGTACTAGTTTACATTCCCACCAACGGTGTAGGAGTGTTCCCTTTTCTCCATGCCCTCTCCAGCATTTATTGTTTGTAGACTTTTTAATGACGGCCATTCTGACAGGTGTGAGGTAATACCTCATTGTAGTTTTGATTTGCATTTCTCTGATAATTAGTAATGTTGAACTTCTTTTCATGTGCTTTTTGGCCATCTGTATGTCTTCTCTAGAGAAATGTCTATTCAGATCTTCTGCCCATTTTTTGATTGGGTTGTTTGTTTTTTTGCTATTGAGCTACATGAGCTGTCTGTATATTTTGGAGATTAATCCCTTGTTGTTTGCTTCATTTGCAAATATTTTCTCCCAATCTTTGGGTGCAGTAACTTTTTAAAGGCAGTAAAGTGAACTGAAATTGCATAGAAATTTCGACCAAAAGTTCATATAGGCTATACCACTTTAAGGTTCCAGATTTTAATTTAAAGTTCTTTATAAGTAGGCATTAAAAAGGTGCCTGTTCCAACCAGTGGACACCGAGAAGGAAGAAACCCTGAAGGCCACTGCATGGCTACCTCTTTTCATACTATATATCTAGGCTTTAAAGAATCCTCCTGAAGGAAACTTTCCTGGCCCCTTCCCTAAGAGGACCCCACCATTAGGCTCTAATATTGCACCATATGTTTCCTTGTAGAACTGATCAAAATGTCTGCTTACTTATGTTTTGGTCACTCTTCTAGATTATAAGGTCCATGAGGGGCTAAGACTACATCTGTTACATTACCCATTCTGTTTCTAGCATGTAGCGCATTTCTTTCTATAAATAGGTGCCCAGGAAATATTTATTGCATAAGTGAAACTAATTTATTAATTATAAATAAGTGGCCTTTTAAAGGAGAACACAAGAAGACCTTCAAGTATGCAGCTGGCAAAACGAGTTATTTTTTGTATTTAATAATAGGAAGGAAGGGGCGAAGTGTAAGGGATAAGTCAAGTCTTAGAAAGGGGATCATATGGATAGTGTTCATTTTATACAACCTAAATGTCACTGAAAAAATAATATTGAGTCCAGACTGGTTATTTTATAAACAGCTGTTCCACTGGGGGGAAAAAAGTTTATAGAGAGCTTCCATATCAGTCAATATAACTAACTTACTGTCTCTGTGTGTGAAACAGGGTCTAAAGAGGAAGAAGTTAAAGCCTATAATCTATTTGCTCCCTTTACCAGGGGGAGAGTTCTAGGGGAAGGGGAAAAAAGGGTGACACAGTCTGATATCCTTGACAGCATGATATCTGGACCTGCGAGCAAAGAGATTACAATATTTGTTAGGAAAGGAGTTCTAATCTATTGAATAAGGATGACTCTCTTTAAAAAATTTTACTGAAGTATAGTTGATTTACAATGTTTTGTTAATTTTTGCTGTACAGCAAAGTCACTCAGTTATAGATATACATTTTTTTCATATTCTTTTCCATTATGATTTTATCACAGGATATTGAATACACATCTCTGTGCTTTTCAGTAGGACCTTGTTGTTTATCCATCCTATATATACTAGTTTGCATCTGCTAATCCCAAACTCCCAGTCCTTCCCTCCCTCACCCCCCAAACCCCCTTGGCAACCACAAGTCTGTTCTCTATGTCTGTGAGTCTGGTTCTGTCTTGTAGATATGTTCATTTGTGTCATATTTTAGATTCCATATATAAGTGATATCATATAGTATTTGTCTTTCTTTTTCTGACTCAGTTCGTTTAGTATGATAATCTCTAGGTCCATCCTTGTTGCTGCAAATGGCATTATTTTGTTCTTTTTTATGGCTGAGTAATATTCCATTGTTTATATGTACCCCATCTTCTTTATCCATTTATCTGTCGATGGATATTTAGGTTGTTTCCATGTCTTGGCTATTGTAATTAGTGCTGCTCTGAACATAGGGGTGCATGTATCTTTTCAAATTATAGATTTGTCTGGGTATATAAACAGGAGTGGGATTGCTGGATTATACGGCAACTCTATTTTTAGTTTTTTGAGGACCCTCCATACTGTTTTCCACAGTGGCTGCACCAACTTACATTCCCACCAACAGTGTAAGAGGGTTCCCTTTTCTCCACATCCTCTTCAACATTTATTATTTGTACACTTTTTAATGATGGCCATTCTGACTGGTGTGAGGTGATAGCTCACTGTAGTTTCAATTTGTATTTCTCTAATAATTAGCAATGTTGAGCATCTTTTCATGTGCCTATTGGCCATCTGTATGTCTTCTTTGGAGAAATGTCTGCTTAGAGCTTCTGCTCATTTTTCAGTTGGGTTGTTTGTTTGTTGTTATTGAGTTGTATAAGCTGTTTGTATATTTTGGAAACAAGGCCCTTGTCAGTTGCATCATTTGCAAATATTTTCTCCCAGTGTGGGTTTATTTCTGGGCTCTCTATTTTGTGCCATTGATCCATATGTTTCTTTTTATGCCAATACCATGCTGTTTTGATTATTGTAGCTTTGTAGTCTTGTTTGAAGTCTGGAGAGTTATGCCTCCTTCTTTGTTCTTTTTCTTAAGGATTGCTTTGGCAATTCTGAGTCTCTTATGGTTCCATATAAATTTTAGGATTATTTGTTCTAGTTCTGTGACAAATGTTGTGGGTAGTTTGATGGGGATCACATTAAATCTGAAGGTTGCTTTGAGTAGTATAGGAATTTTAACAATATTCTTCCAATCCAAGAGCATAGGATTTGTTCGTTCCTTTGAAACATCTTCAATTTCCTTTATTAATGTTTTATAGTTCTCAGCATGTAAGTCTTTCACCTCCCTGGTGAGGTATATTTCTAAGTGGTTTTTGTTTTTTTGGCTGCAATTTTTTAAATGGATTGTTTGTTTACAGTCCCTTTCTGATATTTCATCATTAGTGTAAAGAAATGCAACTGATTTCTGTATGTTAATCTTGTAACCTGCTACCTTGCTGAATTTGTTTATCAGTTCTAGTAGCTCTTGTGTGAAGTCTTTAGGGTTTTCTATATGTAGTATCATGTCATCTGTATATAAGGACAATTTTACCTCTTTCCTACCAATTGAGTACCTTTCGTCTCTTCTTCTTGTCTGATTGCTGTGGCTAGGACTTCCAATACTAAGTTGAAGAAAAGTGATGAGAGTGGACATCCTTGCCTTTTTCCAGATTTTAGTGGGAAGTCTTTCAGCTTTTCATTGTTGAGTATTATATTGGCTGTGGGTTTATCATAAATAGCTTTTATTATGTTGAGATATATTGCCTCCGTACCCACTTTGGTAAGAGTTTTTATCATGAATGAATGTTGAATTTTGTCAAATGCTTTTTCTGCATCTATTGAGATGATCATGTGGTTTTTGTCTTTTGTTGATGTGGTGTATCACATTGATTGATTTGCATATGTTGAACCATTGATTTGCATATGTTGAACCATATGTTGCATATGTTGATTTGCATATGTTGATGTGGTTGATTTGCAAAGTTGCAATGAAAGCAACTTTGTTGTGGTGTATAAATTTTTTTTATGTGCTGTTGGGTTTGGTTTGCTAATATTTTGTTGCATCTATATTCATCAAAGACATTGGCCTGTAATTTTCTGTTTTGATAGTGTCTTTTTCTGGTTTTGGTATCAGGGTTATGGTGGGTTCATAGAATGTCTTTGGAAGTGTTTTTTCCTCTTCAATCTTTTGGAAGAGTTTGAGAAGCATTGATATAAGTTCTTCCTTGTATGTTTGGTAGAAATCACCTGTGAAGCCATCTGGTCCTGGACTTTTATTTGTAGGGACTTTTTTTTATTACAGATTCTATTTCATTTCTAGTGATCAGTCTGTTGAAGTTATCTGTTGCTTCTTGATTCAGTTTTGATGGGCTGTATCTTTTTAGAAAATTGTCTATTTCTTTTAGGTTGTCAGATTTGTTGACATATAATTGTTCATAGTATTCTCTTTTTTTTTTTTGTATTTCTGCAGTATCAGTTTTGATTTCTCCTCTTTCATTTCTTATTTTGTTTATTTGGGTCTTCTCTCTTTTCTTCTTGGTGAGTCTTACCAGAGATTTGTCAATTTTGTTTACCTTTTCAAAGAACCAGCTCTTCAATTTATTGATATTTTTTTAATCTCTGTTTTATTTATTTCCTCTCTGATCTTTATTATCTATTTCCTTCTTCTGACTTTAGGTTTTGTTTGTTCTTCTTTTTCTAATTCTTTAGGTGGTGGGTTAGGTTGTTTACTTGAGATTTTTCTTGTTTCTTAAAGAAGGCCTTATTGCTATAAAGTTCCCTCTAAGAATTGCTTTTGCTGCATCCCATAGATTTTATATGATTGTGTTTTCATTGTCATTTGCCTCAAGATATTTTTAAATTTCTTTTTTGATTTCACTGTTCACCCATTGTTATTTTTAATTTATTTTTTTGGCTGCGTTGGGTCTTCATTGCTGTGTGCAGGCTTTCTTTTAGTTGTGGTGAGCGGGGCTACTCTTTGTTGTGGTGTGTGGGCTTCGCATTGTGGTGGCTTCTTGTCGCAGAGCATGGGCTCTAGACACATGGGTTTCAGTAGTTGTGGCACGTGGGCTTAGTAGTTGTGGTTCGTGGGCTTCAGAGAGCAGGCTCAGTAGTTGTGGTGCATGGGCTTAGTTGCTCTGTGCCATGTGGGATCTTCCTGGACCAGGGACGAACCCATGTCCCCTGCACTGGCAGAAGGATTCTTAACCACTGTGCCACCAGGGAAGTCCAACCTGCTCATGTAATTGTTTTTATCTCATGTCTTTTTCTGATTTCTAGTTTCATGCCATTGTGGTCAGAAAAGATGCTTGCAGTAATTTCTGTACTCTTAAATTTATTGAGGTTTCTTTTGTGTCCTAGTATGTGTTCAATCCTAGAGAATGTTCCATGTGCACTTGAAAAGTATGTGTATTCTGCTTTCTTTTGCAGGTAATGTCCTGAAAATATCAATTAAGTGTAACTATTCCATTGTATCATTTAGGATCTCTGTTGCCTTATTGATTTTCTGTCTCAAATATTTGTCTCTTGATGTGAGTGGGGTGTTAAAGTCTCCTACTACTATTGTATTCCAACTAATTTCTTTTTTTATATCTTAGTATTTCTTTAGTGTATTTGGGTGCTCCTAATTGGATGTATATATGTTGATGAGTATAATATCCTCTCCTTGGATTGATTCTCTTATCATTTTGTAGTGTCCATCTTTATCTTTATTTATAGTCTTTGTTTTAAAGTCTATTTTGTCTGATATGAATATTGTGACCCCCTCTTTCTTGTCATTTTTGTTTACATGAAATATCTTTTTCCATCCTGTCACTTTCAGTCTATGTGTGTCCTTTGCCCTAAAGTGGGTCTCTTGTAAGCAGCATATTGTAGGCTCTTGTATTTTTTTTTTTCCAATCTGCCACTCTGTGTCTTTTGATTGGAGCATTTAGTCCATTGACATTAAGGGTAATTATTGACAGATAGGTATTTATTGCCTTTTTAAACCTTGTTTTCTTGTAGATTTTATATTTCTTCTTTGTCCCTTTCTTTTTTGTTTTTCTTTTTTGTTGTTTAATGATTTTCTTTTGTATTATGCTTCTTTTTAGTTTTTGTGAATCTATTGTATGTTTTTGACTTGCGGTTACCCTGTTTTTCAAGTATGTTAACCCTTTCCTATATCTACTTGCCTTAGACTGGTAGTCATATAGGCTCAAACACATTCTACCAAAGAAAAAAAAATCTACATTTTCTTATTCTCCTATCCCACATTTTATGATTGTGATGCCCTCTTTTACATCTTCCTGTTCATCCTTTTGGTGTTCATTGTGGTTATCATCAATTTCACAGAAATTTTTAAATATTTTTTTAATCTGTGTACCAGCTTATTTAAGTGATTTACTTTCCAATTGTGACTTTCTCTTTCCTATAGATTCTTACATCTTTTCTATTTAGAGAAGAGCTTTCAGTATTTCTTTTAGGATAGGTTTAGTATTGCTGTATTCTTTTAGTTTTTGCTTGTCTGAAAATTTCTTTATTCTAAATGATAATCTTGCTGAGTAGAATATCCTAGGTTGCAGATTTTTCCCTTTCAGGGCTTTGAATATATCTTTCCACTCCCTCTAGCCTGCAACATTTCTCTAGAGAAATTAGCTGAGAGTTGTATAGGGGTTCCCTTGTAATTAACTCTTTGCTTTTCTCTTGCTGCCTTTAGAATCCTCTCTTTTGCCATTTTTTTATTGTAATATGTCTTGGTGTAGGTCTGTTTGGGTTTATCTTGTTTGAGACTCTCTGTGATTCCTGTATCTGGATATCTTTTCCATCTTTAGGTTCGGGAAGTCTTCAGCCATAATCTCTTCAAATATATTTTCAGTCCTTTCTCAGTCTTCTTCTGGTATCCCTATTATGTGTAGATTGACATGCTTTATATTATCCCATAGGTCTCTTTTTTTTAAGATTTTTTTTTGATGTGGACCCTTTTTAAAGTCTTTATTGAATTTGTTACAATATTGCATCTGTTTTATGTTTTGTTTTTTTTGGCCCCGAGCCATGTGGGATCTTAGCTCCATGACCAGGGATTGAACCCACACCCACTGCATTGGAAGGTAAAGTCTTAACCACTGCACCCCCAGGGAAGTCCCTCCCACATGTCTCTTATATAGCTGTTATTTTTTCTCATTTCACTTTCTGTCTGCTGTTCTGATTGGGTGATTTCCATTATTCTGTCTTCCAGATCACTTATTTGTTCTTCTGCATTATTCATTCTGCTATTCATTGCCTTTAGCTCAGCTTTCATCTCAGCAAATGAATTTTATAATTTTTCTTGGTTCCTCCTTATAGTTTCTAGTTCCTTGTTATAGTAATCCACGTTTCTATCAATAGTCCTTCTTAATTCCTTCAGTATTTTCAATATCTCCTTTTTGAACTCAGTGTCTATTAGACTAAGGAAGTCTGTTTCATTGTTCTTTCAGGGGAATGCTCTTGATCTTTTAGTTGGGAGTGGTTCCTCTGCATCTTCTTTTTACTTATATTTCTCTTGCTCTATGAGTTTAGTAGAAACAATTATCTACTGTGGTCCTGGAGGGCTATTTTTTTGAGGGAGCATCCCTGTGTTGCCTGTGTGCGTTTAATATTTTTTGATGTGAGGGCTGTTTTCAGCACGGACACCTGCTGCGTTTTTCCTCAGTGTATGCTGTCCGTTATCCCCTTGATTGGAGGTTGACGGGTGTTGTGGCGACCAGAGACTGCACTAGATGTTGAGCAGGGCCTCCTCTTTGCTCTGTGGCTGTCACTACACTTTGAGGGGCTGGGTCTGTTGCTTAGCTGTTGGAGTAGACCCCAGATCCATTTCTGAGCTGTGTTTCTGAGCTGTGGTGAGAGGTAGATGGCACTGGAGTACTCCCACTGGGAGAGGAGCCACTGAGTATTCCTCTTCCAGAGCTTTTCACTGGTGAGTGTGCTCTATTGTGTTTCCTGTCACCCGTTGTGTGGGCTCACACAGTACACTGTTGTTGGCACTGCCCTCAGCCCTGTCTCAACCTTGGGAATGCTGGCAGTCGGCCCTGTCTCAGGAGTTGTTTTCACAGGGCCATCAGCGCAGATCCACTGAAGTCAGATCCCAAGGCTGCAGTAGTCGTGCACCTGGACCCGCTGTGGGAGCTATGGAGGCAGCTCAGACCCTGGCCTGGCCCAGCCCTTATGTGTACACTCACACAAAGCCCACAGCTGCTAACACCAAACCTGCTCCAGATGCGGGAGCACCCGTTGTCCACTCGGATGTCCTGCAGGTGCTGAGTTTACACAGCCGACAGCAGAGGTGTAGATCTGTGGCTTGTGCAGCCACAGGGGGAGATTTCAGCACTGCTTCCTGAGTCTCACAGCCCCTGGAGCTCAGCTGTGGTTTCAGCCCTGCCTCTACAAGTAGGCAACCCGCTGACGTCTGCTCCTGGAACCTGCTGGAGTGGCGGCTGGAGCATGGGACTCCACTGAGGTAGCCCCACCCCCCAGCGGCAGTTGGGGTGCGAGAGCCTGCTGAGGTGCGCATGAACCCACTGAGGCTGGAGCCCCGGAAGCTGCAGCTGGGGTGTGAGAGCCCACAAGGATGTCTCTTTTAAAGGATTGCTTGTAATAAAGAAAAAGGAGGAAGAGGAGAAGGAGGAAAAGAAGAGGAAGAAGAAAAAAAAAGAATCATCATTTATGGATTTATGAGGTATGAGAGGCATGCCTCCATGGACGATATCACCAAAACTAGGGCATTGGATGGAGATCATTCATAGACTAAATTCTCTCTACTCCTGTATCTAACTTAAGAGACGTCATCTATTCTAGGCCAGTACATGTATGTTCAGTGCAGCAAAGAAAAAAATAAAAAAGACCTGAGGAGTTGCCTTGATTTCCAAGACCTCAATCTGCTTCTTGTGAGTTTCTTGATTTTCTGTATTCGTAAAATTACAAATAAAGCTTTATACAGGATAAGATTTCTCATTCATATGCCTTGTTTGACAACTGGGTGCTTTGTGTTACCTCACCATCTGTGATCCTCTTCTGCCAATGAACATGGCAGTGAATATGTGGAATATTGACTCTGGCCAAAGAGATTTTTTTTTAAAAAGCACCTCTCTGTGTAAAATTCTAAAAACATCTTGCTTTCCTGACAAAACGAAACATAGGACTTGGAATGTATCTTTGCCCCTTGTCTTTCCCTCTTCCTGGAATATAGACACGATTTTTAAAAATTTATTTATTTTATTTTTGGCTGTGTTGGGTCTTTGTTGCTTTGTGCAGGTCTTATCTAGTTGCGGTGAGCAGGAGCTACTCTTTGTTGTGGCGCGCGGGCTTGTCATTGCAGTGCCTTCTCTTGTGGAGCACGGGCTCTAGGCTCACGGGCTTCAGTAGTTGTGGCGCACGGGCTTAGTTGCTCTGCGGCATGTGGGACTTCCCGGACCAGGGATCGAGCCCATGTCCCCTGCATTAGCAGGCAGATGCTTAACCACTGCACCACTAGGGAAGCCCTAGACATGATTCTTATAGAAGCAGATGCTGTTTAGTTATCATAAGGACAAAAAAATAAAGTCCAAGAGTTTAAAATAGCCCCAAGCTTGATATATAGAAGCTACTGGAATAATGTCATTAGCCACAAAGATCTGGACTTAATATTTAACAAATCTTTAATAGAGAAACAAATCTCTATTAAAGCTACTGTAGCCATTTTCAGTTACTTGCAACCAGCAGAAAAGCATTTCTAAATTATAGAGTACCTATTAAAATGACTGGAATCATCTCAGTTAATGTTTTGGTAGGTCAAATAAATTTTAAAGTGTTACAGATACAAACTCTGAATAAATCCATGTGATTATTAGGAATCTGCAGGATAATCCAGATATGTGTAGTAAAAGACTTACCCAGAAATGAAACAGTGATTTCTTTAACTATTAATTTCAGATATCTTTATCCACCGAATAACTACTTAATCTATATAATGTCCTATGCATTAAACCTATACTGTATATCCCCTGTTCAATATATATGTTGAGTTTCTGTGAGCTTTCCTGACAAGCTCAGGAAATGAAAAAGCTCTCATAGGGAACTCTTATTAACTCTTGATCTTCACATTAATCATACTTCACAGGATGAGCCCATGTTTTTAATTTAAATTTTACTTCGTTCCACAACTGCTTGAAAATCCCAGATTTCATCAAGATAACTGTTTCTCTTTTTTTCCCTTATCACCCCCCTCCATTTCATTTTTTGGGTTTGGAATCAGAAAAATTGAATCTGATTCAGTGGTGATTTGACACATTCTTTTACTTCTTGTGTCAAAGTTTACTTATATCTAAAAGAGTAGAAAGGATTCCTACCTGTTACTTTGAAAATGAGAGAACATTCATTTACAGAGTACCTTTTGTACTGGTAGAGATAAATGCAGAGTTGGTGGCCAAACTCATGAATTTTGAACTGTTATTAGTGCTTAAATTTTTCATTGTTCACTCAAATGAGAAAAGGGGAAAGGCTAAAGATCAAAGAAGCCTAGGCTGAACTCTGTTATTTTGTAAGTTAACTGAATCAAATGCGAAACATAAGTGACATCTCCAAATGACCTCATCGTTATCTTCTTAGAGTACAAAAGTCACATTGTCCTTTGTAGCAGGCAGCATGTATATGGAAATGAGAGTGGCTCAAGAAGCAAGTACAGTATTGCTTTATGCCTGAATATATTGAGCCTAGGATCTCTGTGTAGGGGCCTCCATTACATGTGGTCATTGAAACTTCAGATGAGACCACAGTTATGTAATCATAGAAGAAGTGGCCTCTGGGTCTCTTACCTGGGGGTGATGATCAAACACAGGGTTTAGTCACATACACTCAGAAATGTACTCTTGCCACATAAGGGAATAGAATATAAAGAGAACTGTATAAAGGGATCCCATTTTTTAAAAAGCAGAAAATATTTTCTTGTTTTTTGATTACCTAGATTTATGGAAGGTTCGGGTGAGAAGAGATACTAGAAGTTGTACATTTAAAACCCTTCATTTTACAGATGAAAAATAAAGACTTCAGTGAGGGGAAGTAATAACATAAATCACGGTAGTTAATGGTCAGCAGGAGAACCTAGGTATCATAACCTCCAGCTTTGCATTGGTTTCACTTCCTTTCTTATCATTCTGTTACCATATTTTCCCTTTCTAGGTGAGTGTTAAAACCATAAATAAATGCTGTAGGCAAGAATAGACCATATATGCTTTTGGAGCAAATAAATGTTACAAATAATATCACCTCTAGGAGGTGACTTTGCTGGAAGAATAGAGAGTAGAAGACTTTAATTTTTTTAGACCACAGATGGCATATCTGGTCTTTCAGTGGTAAGCTCCTAGGAATATTTAGTAAAAGTGACCTGATGCCCAACTGTCACTCTCTTTGTGTTTTCTCATGGCCTAGATTTAACTTTGATTTTCTGAGTCTATCCCTGCTTATCTGTGGAAATATCAGTCTGCCTGACTGATCTGGGCACTAATTTTCAGCTAACTTTGTTAGTCTTTAGTCAACATTTCTGGATCTCTGGATATTCTCAATGATAAATTTCCAGAACCATCTAGAAATTAGTAGCCCCACTGGATTTAGTATGAGCCCACTATAAGTGGACCATATTCACAAAAATACATGATGATCATAACTTACCTGGATCAACCTCTAATTTATCAAGATATATTAGGTATTATAATTTGATCTATGCTATGCCCACTTGGATCTCTACTTGAGCATCCATCACTGATCTCTAGCCTAATTCTCTTCTCTCTGTAAGAGTGTCCCTGAGGTCTTAACTATGGTCTACACACTCTAGGGTACCAAGTAGTGATGATATTGTATGGAATTGTGCACCATCATAATATCCTTATAATTCTTCCAAATAAAGTAATCTGCGCCGGGGGATAATTCCAACTATAATGATTATCTTAATCAAGTTCCTATCCTAGTAACAGCTTTCCATCACATTTCATCTATACTAATGAAGAATTTCTGATGATATAACTAACAGTTGTTGCTCTATGGCAACAACTGTTAGTTATTTTCCTAATATCTGATCTCCTCTTGTTCCTTAATAAGAAGGCTCTGATTTATTAAAGATAGCAATGTGCCCAGCTGAAAGATTACATTTTCTAGTTCCCACTGCCTGTAGGCATATCCATGTGCCTAAATTCTGGCCACCGAGATATAAGAGGATATGGGGTGGTTCTAACCTCAAAGGTGCTTCATAAATGGGAAGAGAAACTGGAATGTGCTGCTGTTGTTCTTGCAGTATAATAGACATGCATGATACATACATATACAAGTAAACTTCCAGAAAGCAAACACAGGGGACACAGGGACAATTAATGAGAGAATTTATCCCAAGAGAGCAGAGTATGAGGCCACAATTTGGGCAAGCCCAGGCAGTGTCTACACAGTCCCCCATCAGGCTGTGACTAGTGGATGGCCAGTAACTGAGAATGTTTACCAATCTCTTTTTCTGAAGGTATTTTTTATATGGTGACTCTAGGCACCACTCCCCTATCATTGTGTATTGAGTGCACTGGGCAGAGATAATTATATCTTAACTTATAGGTCACTAGATCAAAAGGAATTCTATCTTGAACTAACAAAGAGGACTGGACAGATATTGAGAAAAAATGTTGAAGTTGTCTATGTATGGAAAAAAGATTTTCCCAAAGACACAGATTATGGCAAAGATTGCCGTTAGTTACAATATACATTGTTTCCTATTACCTTGTTAATTGAACTCGGATCCCTGACTGCCAAAAATGTATCTGTCATCACTGGGGCTCCCCAACATGAGATAATTTTTCATCTGTAGGAAAAAGAAGCCACTTTTAACTTTGTTTTCTGTTACTAGTAACTACAATTATTTCCTTTCTGAACTTAACCCTGCATCTGTTATTATTTTAATCTAGAGCAAGTTCCCATATTCAACCACCATCACAAGTTTATAAAATTAACAACTTGTTTTTATTGAAGCATAGTTGATTTACAATGTTGTGTTCATTTCTGCTGTATAGCAAAGTGATTCAGTTATACATATATATGCATTCTTTTTTTATATTCTTTTCCATTATGTTTTATCATAGGATAATGAAAATAGTTCTCTGTGCTCTACAGTAGGACTGTGTTATTTATCCATTCCATGTGTAATAGTTTACATCTGCTAACCCGAACCTCCCACTCCATCCCTCCTCCAACCCCCTCGGCCACCACAAGTCTGTTCTCTATGTCCATGAGTCTGCTTCTGTTTTGTATATAGGTTCATTTGTGTCGTATTTTAGATTCCACATATAAGTGATATCATATGGTATTTGTCTTAGTATGATAATCTCTAGTTGCATCCATGTTGCTGCAGATGACATTATTTCCTTCTTTTTTATGGCTGAGTAGGATTCCATTATATATATGTACCACATCTTCTTTATACATCCCTCTGACGATGGACATTTAGGTTGTTTCTTTGTCTTGGCTATTGTGAATGGTGCTGCTATGAATGTAGGGGTTCATATGTCTTTTTGGATTAGAGTTTTGTCTGGATATATGCCCAGGAGTGGTATTGCTGGATCATACAGTAATTCTATCTTTAGTTTTTTCAGCAACCTCCATACTATTTTTCATAGTGGCTTTACCAACTTACATTCCCACTAGCAGTGTAGAAGGGTTCCCTTTTCTCCACACCCTCTCCAGCATTTGGTATTTGTAGACATTTTAATGATGGCCATTCTGACCAGTGTGGGGTGGTACCTTATTGTAGTTATGATTTGCATTTCTCTAATGTAAAGGTAACAACTTGATCATAATTCCTGTGCATTTTTCTTTTTTTAACATTAAGGTTTAACATTCAGATACACATCTGTTCTCACCCTGATGAGCATCTCAACAAATATACTAATTAATCTATTAAGTATTTAATCAATTAGTAAAGATGTGGACTTGTGTATACTTAAAATAGAGAATGAAACAATAGGTAAATTTCATTGGGTAAAATGTTTTGCATATAGCAGGGAGTCAAATTTTGATTTCATCCTGTAAAGAGCAAAGAACATGTTATCAAGTCCCTGGTGTAATACAACTCTAGATGTTCATGTGACTTTCTTTCCAGTTTTGCTTTAGATCCAGGTAAAACCTTTATCATATAGAGAAGATGGAAAATTAATAGAAGAGAAGATAATTATCAATGATGGGGTACATGCCAGGTGCTAAATGCTCTTACTGCATTAACATGTCCTTGTGATTTGGGTATTCTTTTTCTCACTAAGTAGATTATTATACTGAGAATGAGAGATCAGATCACTTATAAATTTTTATGCACCTCATAATTTTGAAGCCAGAATGAGAAAGCAGTTTTGTCTGATTTAAATTCTGTGTTCTTTCCACTACTTCAGACTTATTATATAGGGGAGGGATTGGGACATATTGCTTGGACTCATATTCGACAGGCACCTTTTGGAGTGGCCTGAGACCAGGAACTAGACCTACACACTGAGGTGGGGCAGGAACCAGGAGAACAGCCATTGGTGCTGCAGAGAAGGTGATTTTATCAGACAGAGCCAAATATGGAGAAGATGCTATTGGAGGAAATCTAGTGTGGCAGGCAAAGTTCTACGATGGCCACCATGATCGTCACCCTCTGGCATTACACCCTGGATAATCCCCCCACCTTCGAGTCTGAGCAGAACCTGTTACTGTCTTCTGACCAATAGAATATGGCCAGGGTGATCAGATGCCACCGCCTTGGCTAGGTTACATTATGTAGCATTCGTGGGGGGGGTGTCACTTCTGTGATTATGTTAATTTATAGAAGACTCTGTCTTCTCACAATGGAGCAAGAGACTTTCCTTCTTGCCTTGAAGAATCCAGCTGCTGTGCCCTGAACTGCCTGTGGAGAGGACCATCAGACAGGGAAACATGGGTAGCTTCTAAGATCTGAGAACCTTAGTGCTATGGCCACAAAGAAATGAATTCTGCCTATAACCTGTATGAGCTTGGGAGCAGATATTTTCCCCAGTCAAGCCTCCAGGTGAGAACACGGCCCAGCCTACAGCTTGATGGCAGCCTTGTAAAATCTTGAACAGACCATCCAGCTAATTCATGCCCAAACTGCAGACCAGTGGATATTATGATCCAATAAATGTGGATTGATTGAATCTACTAAGCTTGTAGTATCTTGCACACAGCAGTAGAAAACTGATATAACTAGTGAAGCAGTTGGCATCAAGGAGACTTAATTCCAAGATAACATGACAGGAAGATGGTACTAGATGGAAGTTCTTTCCTGCAAGAACAAGAGTACTAGAAAGTATAGAAATAAATGACCCAAGAACAATGTAGGACTTGAGTTTTCTGCACAAGAGCACAGTACATGAGTATGGATTGAGAGTAAAGCAGTCCCCAAAATGAGCCAAACATTTGTTCATTCATAAATATTTACTGATAACAAAACTGATAAGGGAATAAATGAATTAAATATGAACAGATTACCCAGACGAGGCAAAGAAAGAAGATGGAGAAAAATGAGGAAGTTGAAAATAAACTTCTTACTCCAGACCTGTGATTCAGAAACTCTGGGGAAGGAGTGTAGCTATCTGTTTTCACAAGCCCTACAAGAGATTCTGATGTGCAGTAGCATTTGTGAACCACCAATAAAGACTAAAAGAGGTAAAAAATGACATTTTGACTTTAAAAAGTGATAGGCTATTTTAAAAAAGGGTCAATTTTATTATTCTCTTACTCCTTACAATAATATAAAAGGAAACTAATGTAGGCTCATTAAGTATAACACTGAAACTACAAGCACACCTGAAACTTTATGTTGGAAGTTGTTATGGACTAAATGTTTGTGTCCCTCCAAAATGCATATGGTGAAGCCCTAATGTGATGGTACTGGGAGGTGGGCCTTTAGAATGTAATTAGGTCGTGAGAGTAGGGTCCCCATGACGGTATTCGTGTCCTTATAAGACATGGAAGAGAACCCTTTCTCCAACTTGTGAGGATAAAACAAAAAGATAACCATCAGTAAACCAGAAAGAGGGCCCTCACCGAAAACCCAACCTCGCTGCACTCTGATCTTGGACTTCAGGCTCTAGAACTATGAGAAATAAATGTTTGTTGTTTAAGTCGCCCAGTCCATGGACGTTCTATTGTAGTAGTCCAAATTGACTATGATAGAAGTAAAGGGAATTAGAGAAGTAAAGAGAATCAAAAAAGGGGGCTATGGGAAAATATTGAAATTTTCTCTTTGTTTTATTGTCACATGGTTGTAAAAGAATTAGATTATATATAAAACAACTGTTTTTCTTTTTATCTGCATACAGTAAGGGACATTTCATTTTATAGTAAATCTTTCTGTTTTAAAATATCACTGTTCTCTTGGGACCTGAAATTTTTCTTCTGCAGATTTTTATTTGACATTGTAGATAAAAAGTCGTATATTCTTTGACATGTGCCAAAATAACAATGTATTGGAAATGTCCCAAACTGCAGGCATAAGTAATGAATCCAACTGATACAATATGTAAAGTCAGAAGAGTAGATACTACCTTCACACATGCCCATCTAACAGAATGTCAGATTCACTTTGTTTCAGTACTTGCTTAATATCAAAGATTACAAGTACATGCATGACCTCTCAAATAACTTTTAAGTGCTGATTTTTACTTTTTCATTTGTTGAATACTTTTCACATTTTAAAGACAATCTGTTTTGAAAGTACATTTAAAATCTTGAAATCGAGAGGCAAATACTGAAATAAAATTAAGTGTTAGAAAGCAAAAACTAGGAAAAAAACTTGTATCATTAAGTTCACAAAACTACGTTTATAGAATTTATATAAATTTAATATTAAAAATCAGAAGACCTACATTTGATATTCTTCCTATAGCAGTGGTATCTAAAATGTTAGAAACTGTGCTTTTCCTAAATATTACTTTATTCGGGAAAGCAAATATTGATATTTTACAGTTTCCTTAGTATAGACCTTTTTTGAGAAAATGCTGTGATAATTTTGCTTGTGGGGTGTTATGGACTGAATTATATTCCTCACCCAAATTCATATGTTGAAGGCTTAACCCCCAATGTGACTATATTTGGGGATAGGACCTTTAAGGAGGTAATACAAGTTCAGTGAGGTCATAAGGGCGTGTCCCTCATTCCATAGGTCTGCTGTCCTCATAAGAAGAGGAAGAAACACCAGAGTTCACTGTCTTTCTGTAAACACAGAGTAAAGGCCATGAAAGGACAAAGCACAAATGTGCCATCTCTAAGTCCAGAAGAAAGGTCTCATGAGAAACAAACCCCTGTGGAACCTTTATCTTGAACTTAAAGCCTCCAGAACTATGAGAGAAGAAATTTCTGTCGTTTCAACCAGCTTGTCTGTGGTATTTTGTCATGGCAGCCCAGGCTGACTAATACAAGTAATCATACATTAATGCCTCTAAAACAACGCCTGGTACAACAGGTGCTAAAAAGATACTTGTCAAATAAAGGAATAAGTGTAAAGAGTTTTCAGTTCTCCATATGACCACAGATAACTTAACTTCACATCTCAAGGACATTCTTATTATCCATAGAAACTGGTCCATAAACATCTAATGAATGCAATTTTATCCTGTTTTGTAAACTGTGCACGTTTGGTTTTTGTAAGTGTGTAACTATGCTTATATAGCTATGAAGAGTAAATCCTTATAGTATGAAAGACATTTGTCTTGCAATCAAAGTATAAAGATAAAACAAGGGTAAAAAGATCACCCTTGATGTGCATTGGGCTCTAACTTAAGGGTCTCAGTGCAACATTGTTCAAAGTACTGGAGCAGGTAGATAATTGATCCCTGAGGACAAAACCTTCCCTGTTTTGCCTATAGAAATATAGGAACTGGGCAACAAATGATTTAATATCCATTTAATGCCCTGGGTTTTATACCAGAGGCAATGTCAGTACCTTCCTCTCAGAGCCTGTTAGGGTAGAATTAGATCTCAGACCCCACTTAATTGAAAGGAAGATAAGAAGTGTGTGGGAGCACCTGGATAGTAGTTGAACAGTAAATATATCTGCCACATATCAATCTTAGGTTCCAAGATTTTAGTGACTATTTATTGAAACTTTTCTGGTTCTAAATATTTCATCAATCAGGGTTTGCTCCCGAAAGTATTTCAGGGATTTAATACAAGAAATTAGGAAGTTACATAATATTTCTAAGGGATGGTATTGTGAAGATTAGGAAAAAACAATAGCAATGATCTCAGGGAAGCAAGAAGTTGTATGAATGTGCAAGGATACCTCCAGATCCTGTAGTCCTAAAGGAGGTGATTGCCTGGGAGGTTTTGGGGGGCTGCTGCAAAGCCTCAGATGTGTGGACTGCCCAAATCCTGTGCCTGGCAGTGGTGTTACAGAGGCCCTAAGGATTCAGCCACTCTTCCTACTTCTAAAACTTGTGGCAGTAACTCTCACTGATGGAATGTAAACTAGAATTTACTGGTAATGAATTTTGAGAAATGTATTTTTCAGACTTTCATACTCTGAAACACACGCAAGAGGATAGAAACAAGTGGAGTACATTCCTGGTTGTTAAATAGAAAATACAGTTGTGCATACATGCAGGCATGTGTGACTGACTCTATAATTGCTTGTGGCTCCATTTTGGCTTTGGCTTCCAGGAAATTCAGAAATTTCCCTTCTTTGTTTCTTAATCTTGTTTCTCATATTCTATGAATATTAATAAAACCTGTGCTTGAGTAGAAGGACTGGTAGTATTCAATTTCTTTTATATCTAAAATGCTATGATTGTAATATTGTATCCTTGCCTTTGTCAATATTTAAAATTCTCATCGTGAAATGCACAGCTTCAATTCTAGTTACAGTTTCATGATTAATCTGCATTTACCAACTTCAGCATATGCTAAAGAAAATTATTCCCATTTCAAGGCAAGTCTTGATGCCCATATCTCTGAAGTAAATGTTATAAAAACGTAAATGGGAAATTAAATGCCCAGTAAAATATTTATGACCTTTGAATTGAGTTTATGTTACCATAATTCTGAAGTTGTATTTGATTTTTGGCTGATAATTGTAGTATTTTATGAGCAAGCAGTAATAGGATGTGGCTGTGAAAATAGTAATCTTTCCATTGTTGAAATGTTACCCTTTTCTATTTGGAGCTTTCTTGAACAATTAATATGCAATATGATATTTATGAGAAATGCCCCAGATATATTTATGAAAGTATGCAGAGTTGTTTAAATGTGAATTTTCACTGCAGTATTATTTACAGTAACAAAAATCTGAATGAAACCTAACTTTCGGTCAATAGGAAATTGTTTAAATTTATTACAGTTCATTCTTTTCTTTTTCTCTTTATTTTTTTAACATCTTTATTGGAGTATAATTGCTTTATCCCTATGCCACCCTCCCTATCCCACCCCTTGAGGTGGTCACAAAGCACCGAGCTGATCTCCCTGTGCTATGTGGCTGCTTCCCACTAGCTATCTGTTTTACATCTGGTAGTGTATATGTATATATGTCCATGCCACTCTCTCACTTCGTCCCAGCTTACCCTTTCCCCTCCCCGTGTGCTCAAGTCCATTCTCTAGTAGGTCTGCATCTTTATTCCCGTCTACAGTGCAATATTACTCAGCCATAAAAAGAAACGAAATTGAGTTACTTATAGTGAGGTGGATGGACAGTTCATTCTTATAATGGGATACCATGCAAAGACTACACAGACTTAGGAAGGTAGGTTTGTATGTGCTCATTCAGGAAAATGCCTTTCTGGGCCTTACAGTCAGCCATTTCTCCAAAGAATCCATGTTCCTATTAGTGGAACATATTATTCAGAAAGCAAGACCTGAGCAGTATATGTGCTCATAGCTACTGTATTGTGTCTATTCCCAGGCCCTGTCAGTGGAGACGGCTGCGGAAGTAACGTATGCACACACACACTTCAGTTTATTTTTATTTCTATTCAGATTGAAAACTGTGAGTTCACCCTGACACTTCAATTTCCAGTGCAACACAAGAGGATTCATTCTTGTTTTCCCTTTTCAAATTTGTACCTCCCCTCTCAAACAGCGAGGAAGCTGGTTCCCATTATTCTGAAATATTTACTTGTTTAATCAGTCCCCTTGTGTGTAATGATTCTCCGTTTAGCAGCTCGCTACCTTCTCGCATGTGTCCCTTTACCTCCCTTTGGCACTGAATTCCTGTCTCACTGAGAGTTGCCCTTCTTCTCCTCTGGGGCTCCAACCTCCAGCAATGGGCTGCCTCCTCAGTTGCCCCAAGGAGGGCCCTCCTCACTTCACTCAGGCTCTCTCATCCTTCCTCCCAGGGCCAAGCCTGGGGTTTGGCCAGAAGGAAGGCACAGGATTCCTTTAAGAAACCCTTTGTGAATAATTAGGACGCTGATCCTTGGTCATGCATTATTTCAATTCCAGTACACAATGATTTCCATGTGTCAGGTGCTATGACTGGTACTGCAGAATACAGCTCAAGGTTGAGCAAGAACCAGCCTGTGCAAGATTCCAGCTTCCTGACCTCTTTCCTCAGCCATTTCTCTTTTACGTGCCTCTATGCTTGGCCCCTTTGCTGAGCTGAGTTTGTGCATTTGTTTTTTGTTTTGTTTTGTTTTTTATCATCTTTATTGGAGTATAATTGCTTTACAATGGTGTGTTAGTTTCTGCTGTATAACAAAGTGAAGCAGCTATACATATACATATATCCCCATATCTCCTCCCTCTTGCATCTCCCTCCCACCCTCCCTATCCCACCCCTCCAGATGGTCACAAAGCACAAAGCTGATCTTCCTGTGCTATGCAGCTGCTTCCCACTAGCTATCTATTTCACATTTGGTAGTATATATAAGTTGATGCCACTCTCTCACTTGGTCCCAGCTTACCCTTCCCCCTCCCCGTGTCCTCAAGTCCATTCTCTACATCTGCATCTTTATTCCTGTTCTGCCCCTAGGTTCTTCAGAACCATGTTTTTTGTTTTTAGATTCCATATATATGTGTTAGCATACAGTATTTGTTTTTCTCTTTCTAACTTACTTCACTCTGTATGACAGACTCTGGGTCCATCAACCTCACTACAAATAACTCAATTTCGTTTCTTTTTATGGCTGAGTAATATTCCATTGTATATATGTGCCACATCTTCTTTATCCATTCATCTGTCGATGGACACTTAGGTTGCTTCCATGTCCCAACTATTGTAAATAGAGTTGCAATGAACATTGTGGTCCATGACTCTTTTTGAATTATGGTTTTCTCAGGGTATATGCCCAGTAGTGGGATTGCTGGGTCATATGGTAGTTTTATTTTTAGTTTTTAAAAGAATCTCCATACTGTTCTGCATAGTGGCTGTATCAATGTACATTCCCACCAACAGTACAAGAGGGTTCCCTTTTCTCCACACCCTCTTCAGCATTTATTGTTTGTAGATTTTTTGATGATGGCCATTCTGACTGGTGTGAGGTGATACCTCATTGTAGTTTTGATTTGCATTTCTCTAATGATTAATGATGTTGAGCATTCTTCACCTGTTTGTTGGCAATCTGTATATCTTCTTTGGAGAAACATCTATTTAGGTCTTCTGCCCATTTTTGGATTGGGTTGTTTGTTTTTTGATATTGAGCTACATGAGCTGCTTGTATATTTTGGAGATTAATCCTCTGTCAGTTGCTTCATTTGCAAATATTTTCTCCCATTCTGAGGGTTGTCTTTTCATCTTGTTTATGCTTTGCTGTGCAAAAGCTATTAAGTTTCATTAGGTCCCATTTGTTTATTTTTTGGTTTTATTTCCAATTCTCTAGGAGTAGGGTCAAAAAGGATCTTGCTGTGATTTATGTCACAGCGTGTTCTGCCTATGTTTTCCTTTAAGAGTTTTATAGTATCTGGCCGTACATTTAGGTCTTTAATACATTTTGAGTTTTTTTGTGTGTATGGTGTTAGGAAGTGTTCTAATTTCATTCTTTTACATGTAGCTGTCCAGTGTTCCCAGCACCACTTATTGAAGAGGCTGGCTTTCTTCCATTGTATATTCTTGCCTCCTTTGTCAAAGATAAGGTGTCCATAGGTGCATGCGTTTATCTCTGGGCTTTCTGTCCTGTTCCATTGATCTATATTTCTGGTTTTGTGCCAGTATACCATACTGTCTTGATTCCTGTAGCTTTGTAGTATAGTCTGAAGCGAAGGAGCCTGATTCCTGCAGCTCCATTTTTCTTTCTCAAGATTCTTTTGGCTATACCAGGTCTTTTGTGTTTCCATACAAATTGTGAAATTTTTTGTTCTAGTTCTGTGAAAAATGCCATTGTTAGTTTGATAGGGATTGCATTGAATCTGTAGATTGCTTTCGGTAGAAGAGTCATTTTCATGATGTTGATTCTTCCAATCCAAGAACATGGTGTATCTCTCCATCTGTTTGTATCATCTTTAATTTCCTTCATTGGTGTCTTATAGTTTTCTGCATACAGGTCTTTTGTCTCCTTAGGTAGGTTTATTCCTAGGTATTTTATTCTTTTTGTTGCAGTGGTAAATGGGAGTGTTTCCTTAATTTCTCTTTCAGATTTTTCATCATTAGTGTATAGGAATGCAAGAGATTTCTGTGCATTAATTTTTTATGCTGCTACTTTCCCAAATTCTTTGATTAGCTCCAGTAGATTTCTGGTAGCATCTTTACATATCTCTATGTATAGTATCATGTCATCTGCAAACAGTGACAGCTTTACTTCTTCTTTCCCGATTTGGATTCCTTTTATTTCTTTTTATTCTCTGATTGCTGTGGCTAAAACTTCCAAAACTTTGTTGAATAATTGTGGTTAGAGTGGGCAGCCTTGTCTTGTTCCTGATCTTAGTGGAAATGGTTTCAGTTTTTCACCATTGAGAAGGATGTTAGCTGTGATTTTGTCATATACGGCCTTTATTTTATTGAGGTAAGTTCCCTCTACGCCCACTTTCTGGAGGGTTTTTTTAAATCACAAATGGGTGTTGAATTTTGTCAAAAGCTTTTTCTCTATCTGTTGGGATTATCATATGGTTTTTCTCCTTCAATTTGTTAATATGGAGTATCACATTGATTGATTTGCGTATATTGAATAATCCTTGCATTCCTGGGATAAACCCCACTTGATCATGGTACATGATCCTTTTAATGTGCTGTTGGATTCTGTTTGCTAGTGTTTTGTGGAGGATTTTTGCATCTATGTTCATCAGTGATATTGACCTGTCATTTTCTTTTTTTGTGACATCTTTGTCTGGTTTTGGAATCACGGTGATGGTGGCCTCATAGAATGAGTTTGGAAGTGTTTCTCCTTCTGCTATATTTTGGAAGAGTTTGAGAAGGATTGGTGCTTAGCTCTTCTCTAAATGTTTGATAGAATTTGCCTGTGAAGCCATGATTAATGATGTTGAGCATTCTTTCACGTGTTTGTTGGCAATCTGTATATCTTCTTTGGAGAAATGTCTATTTAGGTCTTCTCCCCATTTTTGGATTGGGTTGTTTGTTTTTGATATTGAGCTACATGAGCTGCTTGTATATTTTGGAGATTAATCCTCTGTTAGTTGCTTCGTCTGCAAATATTTTCTCCCATTCTGAGGGTTGTCTTTTCATCTTGATCCTGGGCTTTTTTTTGTTGGAAGACTTTTAATCACAGTTTCAATTTCAGTGCTTGTTATTGGTCTGTTTATATTTTCTATTTCTTCCTGGTTCAGTCTTGGAAGGTTGTGCTTTTCTAAGACTTGGTCCATTTCTTCCAAGTTGTCCATTTTATTAGTATATAGTTGCTTGTAGTAATCTCTCATGATCAATTGTATTTCTGCAGTCAGTTGTTACTTCTTTTTCATTTCTAATTCTGTTGATTTGAGTCTTCTCCCTTTTTTCTTGTTTAGTCTGGCTAATTGTTTATCAATTTTGTTTATCTTGTCAGAACCAGCTTTAATTTTATCGATCTTTGCTGTCCATTTCTTTTTCATTTATTTCTTATGTGAGATTTATGTTTTCTTTCCTTCTGCTAACTTTTGGTCTTTTTAGTTCTTCTTTCTCTAATTGCTTTAGGTGTAAGGTTAGGTTGTTTGTTTGAGATTCTTCTTGTTTCTTGAGGTAGGATTGTATTGCTGTAAACTTCCCTCTTAGAACTGCTTTAGCTGCATCTCACAGGTTTGGGGTCATTGTGTTTTAATTTTCATTTGTTTCTAGGTATTTCTTGATTTCCTCTTTGATTTCTACAGTGAGCTCTTGGTTATTTAGTTGTATTGTTTTGCCTCCATGTGTTTATTTTTTCTTCAATCTTTTTCCTGTAATTGATGGCTAGTCTCATAGCATTGTAGTTGGAAAAGATACTTGATATGACCTCAATTTTCTTAAATTTACCAAGGCTTGATTTGTGACCCAAGATATGATCCATCCTGGAGAATGTTCTATGAGCAGTTGAGAAGAAAATGTATTCTGTTTTTTCTGGGTGGAATGTCCTGTAAATATCAATTAAGTCAATCTTGTTTAATGTGTCATTGAAAGCTTGTGTTTCCTCATTTATTTTCATTTTGGATGATCTGTCCATTGGTGAAAGTGGGGTGTTAAATCTCCTACTATGATTGTATTACTGTCAATTTCCCTTTTTATGGCTGTTAGCATTTGCCTTATGTATTGAGGTTCTCCTATGTTGGGTACATAAATATTTACAATTGTTATACCTTCTTCTTGAATTGATCCCTTGATCACTATGTAGTGTCCTTCTTTGTCTCTTGTAATAGTCTTTATTTTAAAGTCTGTTTTGTCTCGTATGAGAATTGCTACTCCAGCTTTCTTTGGTTTCCATTTGCATTGAATATCTTTTTCCATTCCCTCAATTTCAGTCTGTATATGTACCTAGGTCTGAAGTGGGTCTCTTGTAGACAAAATATATACAGGTCTTGATTTAGTATCCATTCAGCCAGTCTGTGTCTTTTGGTTGGTGCATTTAATCCATTCATATTTAAGGTAATTATTGATATGTATGTTCCTGTTACCATTTTCTAAATTGTTTTGGGTTTGTTATTGTAGGTGTTTTCCTTCTCTTGTGTTTCCTGCCTAGAGAAGTTCCTTTAGCATTTGTTGTAGAGCTGGCTTGGTCATGCTGAATTCTCTTAGCTTTTGCTTGTCTGTAAAGGTTTTAAGTTCTCCATCGAATCTGAATGAGATCCTTGCTGGGTACAGTAATCTTGGTTATACGTTTTTCCGTTTATCAGTTTAAATATGTCCTGCCACTCCCTTCTCGCTTGCAGAGTTTCTCCTGAAAGATCAGCTGTTAACCTTATGGGGTTTCCCTTTTATGTTATTTGTTGCTTTCCCTTGCTGCTTTTAATATTTTTTCTTTGTAGTTAATTTTGATAGTTTGTTTAATATGTTTCTTGACGTGTTTCTCCTTGGATTTATCCTGTATGAGACTCTCTGCACTTCCTGGAGTTGATTGACTATTTCCTTTCCCATATTAGGCAAGTTTGCAACTGTAATGTCTTCAAATATTTTCTCAGTCACTTTCTTTTTCTCTACTTCTTCTAAGACCCCTATAATTCGAATGTTGGTGCATTTAGTGTTGTTCCAGAGGTCTCGGAGACTATCCTCGATTCTTTTCATTGTTTTTTCTTTATTCTGCTCTGTGGTAGTTATTCTCACTATTTTATCTTCCAGGTCACTTATCCATTCTTCTGCCTCATTTATTTTGCTATTGATTTCTTCTACAGAATTTTTATTTCATTTATTGTGTTGTTCATCATTGTTTGTTTGCTCTTTAATTCTTCTAGGTCCTTGTTAAACGTTTCTTGTATTTTCTCCATTCTATTTCCAAGATTCTGGATCACGTTTACTATCATTACTCTGAATTCTTTTTCAGATAGACTGCCTATTTCACCTTTCTTTGTTTGGTCTGGCAGGTTTTTACCTTGCTCCAACATCTGCTGTGTATTTCTCTGTCTTCTCATTTTGCTTAACTTACTGTGTTTGGGGTCTCCTTTTCACAGGCTGTAGGTTTGTAGTTCCCATTGTTTTTGGTGTCTGCCCCCAGTGGGTAAGGTTCAGTGCATTGTGTAGGCTTCCTGGTGGAGGGGACTGGTGCCTGTGTTCTGGTGGATGAGGCTGGATCTTGTCTTTCTGGTGCACAGGACCGCGTCTGGTGGTGTGTTTTGGGGTGTGTTTGAACTTAGTATGATTTTAGGCAGCCTCTTTGCTAATGGGTGGGATTGTGTTTCTGTCTCGCTAGTTGTTTGGCATGGGGCGTTCAGCACTGGAACTTGCTGGTCATTGAGTGTAGCTGGGCCTTAGAATTGAGACAGGGACCTCTGGGAGAGCAGTCGCTGATTGATATTACATGGGACTGGGAGGTCTCTGGTTGTCCAATGTCCTTAACTCTGCTCTCCTACCTCAGAAGCTTGGGCCTGATACCTGGTTGGAGCACCAAGACCCTGTCAGCCACACAGCTCAGAAGAATAGGGAGGGAAAAAAAAAGAAAGAAAATAAATAAAATAAAGTTACTAAAATAAAAAATAATTATTAAAATAAAAATATAAAAAGTAATTTAAAATTTTTTTAAAAGAAAGCAACCAAACCAATAAACAAATACACCAATGATAATAAGTGCTAAAAACTATACTAAGATAAACATAAAAAATCAGAAACTAGTCAGTAGCATACAGCCAACCCTAAGTCTATAGTTGCTCCTAAAGTCCACCTCCTCAATTTGGGATGATTCGTTGTCTATTCAGGTATTCCACAGATGCAGGGTACATCATGTTGACTGTGGAGATTTAATCCACTGCTCCTGAGGCTGCTGGGAGAAATTTCCCTTTCTCGTCTTTGTTCACACAGCTCCTGGCGTTCAGCTTTGGATTTGGCCCCGCCTCTGCGTGTAGGTCGCCTGAGGGCATCTGTTCTTTGTCCAGATAGGAGGGGGTTAAAGGAGCAGCTGATTAGGGGGCTCTGGCTCACTCAGGCTCGGGGGAGGGAAGGGTATAGAACGTGGGGTGAGCCTGCGGTGTCAGAGGCCAGTGTGATGTTGCAACAGCTTGAGGCATGATTTGTGTTCTCCTGGGGATGCTGTCCCTGGATCACATGACACTGGCAGTGGCAGGCTGCATAGGCTCCTGGGAGGGGATGTGTGGGTAGTGACCTGTGTTTGCACACAGGCTTCTTGTTGGCTGCAGTAGCAGCCTCAACATTTCATGCCCGTCTCTGGTGTCCGTGCTGATAGCCACGGCTTGTGCTTGTCTCTGAAGCTTTTTAGGCGGTGCTCTGAAACTCCTCTCCTGGTGCACCCTGAAGCAATGGTCTCTTGCCTCTTAGGCAGTTCCAGACTGTTTCCTAGACTCCCTCCTGGCTAGCTGTGGTGCACTAGCCCCCTTCAGGCTGTGTTCACGCAGCCAGCCCCAGTCCTCTCCCTGGATTCTGACCTCTGAAGCCCAAGCCTCAGCTCCCAGCCTCCACCCACTCTGGTGGGTGAGCAGAGAAGCCTCTCAGGCTGGTGAGTGCTGGTTGGCACTGATCCTCTGTGCGGTAAGCTCTCCGCTTTGCCTTCTGCACGCCTGTTGCTACAGTCTCCACCGTGGCTCCAAAGCTTCCCACTGGCCCATCCCCCCATCTCTACCAGTGAAGGGGCTTCCTAGTGTGTGGAAACTTTTCATCCTTCAAAGCTCCCTCCCAGAGGTGCAGGTCCCATCCCTATTCTTTTGTCTCTGCTTTTTCTTTTTTCTTTTGCCCTACCCTTGTACGTGGGGAGCTTCTTGCCTTTTGGGAAGTCTGAGGTCTTCTGCCAGCATTCAGTAGGTGTTCTGTTAGAGTTGTTCCACATGTAGATGTATTTCTGGTGTATTTGTGGGGAGGAAGGTGATCTCCATGTCTTATTCCTCCATCATCTTGAAGGTCCTTCCTCTCCATTATGGTTTATCATAAGATATAGAATGTGGTTCTCTGCTATCCAGTAGGACCTTGTTGTTTATCCATTCCATTTACAAAAGCTTACATTTGCTAACCCCAACCTCCCACTCCATCCCTTCCCCAGCCCCCTGTCCCTCGGCAACCACAGGTCTGTTCTCTGTGTCCTTGATTTTGCTTCTGTTTCATAGATAGGTTCATTTGTGTCATATTTTAGATTCCATATAAGATATCCTATGGCATTTGTCTTTCTCTTTTTGACTTACTTCAATTAGTGTGATAATCTCTAGTTGTATCCATGTTACTGCAAATGGCATTATTTCCTTTTTTTATGGCTGAGTAGTATTCCATTGTATATATGTACCATATCGTCTTTATCCATATGTCTTTTGATGGACATTTGGGTTGTTTCCATGTCTTAGCTATTGTGAACATTGCTGCTGTGAACATAGGGGTGCATGTATCTTTTTGGATTACAGTTTTGTCTGGATATATGCCCAGGTGTGAGATTGCTGGATCATATGGCAATTCTATTTTTAGTTTTCTGAGGAACCTGCCTACTGTTTTCCACAGTGCCTGCACCAACTTACATTCCCACCAACAGTGTAGGAGAGTTCCCTTTTCTCCACACCGTCTCTAGCATTTGTTATGTGTAGACTTTTTAATGCTGGCCATTCTGACCAGTGTGAGGTGGTACCTCATTGTAGTTTTGATATGTATTTCTCTAATAATTAGCGATGTTGAATATCTCTTCATGTGCCTATTGGCCATCTGTACTTCTTCTTTGGAGAAATGTCTGTTTAGTCTTCTGCCCATTTTTCAGTTGGGTTGTTTGTTATTTTGTTGTTGAGTTGTATGAGCTGTTTGAATACTTTGGAAATTAAGCCCTTGTCGGTCACATTGTTTGCAAATATTTTCTCCCACTCTGTAAGTTGTCTTTTTGTTTTGTTTATGGTTTCCTTTGCTGTGCAAAAGCTTATAAGTTTGATTAGGTCCCATTTGTTTTTGTTTGTTTTTCTATTGCTTTGGGAAACTGATCTAAGAAAACATTGGTAAGATCTGTCAGAGAATGTTTTGCCTATGATCTTTTAGGAGTTTTATGGTGTCATGTCTTATGTTTAAGTCTTTAAGCCACTTTGTGTTTATTTTTGTGTATGGTGAAAGGGTGTGTTCTAATTTCATTGATTTATGTGCAGTTGTCCAACTTTCCCAATACCACTTGCTGAAGAGACTGATCGCAGTAGAATTTAAGTTGTGCATTCATATACTTTCTTTTACCAATTTTTCATTTATTCACTGATTAACACATGCTTATTGAGCATGTATTGCAATGCAGAAACAGAGAGCAAGCCTGTCCCATGATGAGGCTCAAGAAATAGAAGTCTAATTGTGAAGGACTTATAGGCCCTGTAAAGGATATGCGGTGCTTTTTCTCATCCAAAGCACAATGAAAGGCACTGTGGAAGGACAGAACTATCAAACTATTGTTAATTTTCTTGTACAACTTGAGTTCACAACATGAGGTCCAACATGCCTTCTGAGCCTTGTGGATGGGAGGGTACAAGTATCTAACAACAATCATCACCATCATCATCACAAACATCATCACCACCACCATTTTCTTAGCAGTATAAAAGGGGAAATACTTGCAGAAGAGAAACATTTAGGTGTTTGAAGTGACCTATCCTGGTGGTGAATAGAATGTGTATAAAAACCAAGGGAGCGATCTCTTTACTGATATAGGAAACATAGGTGAGGGTTAGGATCCTGGGTTCAGTCTTCAGTGTGTTGATCCTTATGCCACTATATCTTCTCCCTGATTTCATCTCAACATGTCTCTTCTATTCTCCTTTTTAACAGTGAGGCTAGGTTTTTGTATATTTTTTTGGTTAGTTTCTGAGATGTCCTGCCTTATGCATGTTTTGTCTTTGTGCTTTGATTTTTTTAAAACTTTTTATTTTAAAGTAGTTATGTACTTGCAAAAGAATTGAAGGTACTAGAGAGAGTTCTCAGATCCTCTTCACTTAGTTTCCCCTAATGTTAACATCTTCCATCTTAACATCTGGTACGTTTATCAAAACTAAAAAAATAACATGTGCACAATACTATTAAGTAAATTACAGACTTTATTCAGGTTTCTCCAATTTTTTTTTTTTTTTTACTAATGTCTTTAGCTCCAAAATCCAATCCAGGACACTTTGTGTATTAATTTTCTAGAACTACCAGAACGAAGTACCATAGACTGAGTGGCTTGAACAACAGAAATTTGTTGTCTCACAGTTCTGGAGGCTAGAAGTCCAAGATCAAGGTGTCAACAGTCAATTTCTTCTGAGGCTTCTCTCCTTGACTTGCGGATGACCATCTTCTCCCTCTGTCATCACATGGTCTTTCCTCTGTGTGTGTCTGTATCATAATTTCTTGTGAAACGGGCTCCTGTTTTATTGGATTAGGGCCCACTCTAATGACCTCATTTAACCTTAATTACCTCTTTAAAGATCCTATCACCAAAACCAGTCACATTCTGAGGCACTAGGGGTTAGGACATCAACATATGAATTTTGTGGGGACACAGTTCAACACCAAACACTATGTTTTATTTCATTATTTTGTCTCCTTAGTCTCACCTAATATGTGACAATTACTCAATCTTTTTTTTCCTTGAAATTTTTGAGTGGCATTGACCAAAATATATACAGTATACAGACTATCCCTATATTTATGTGTGTTTGATATTTTCCCATAATCAGACTGGAGCCAGTGGTCTCTGGAAAGAATATTACAGAGGTGACCAATTTACCTGAGACTGAGGGATTTCTTGGGACGTGGGATTTTGGTTCTAAAACAGGGACTGTCATGGGCAAACTTACAGTTTGAGGGTGGCAATGAGCAATTACAGGACAGAGTAGGATGTAAGTTTGCATTTAATCTCAGATATCCCTATTCTAAAAATGTATTAGCCATTTGCTGATGTAAGAATGTTCTCAAGTGACTAAGACTCTTCTTAGAGTCCCATTCCATTCACATACAGAGTCATGCTCCTGCTGCCCCACTTTCTCTGTCTCCTGTTTTCTCTGTCTCTCTCTGCTCTCCCTCTCTCAGTGCTCCTTGTATTTTTCTTCCCCTCCTTACAAAACTCTTCTCTTTCATCCCAGGCTGTCCCTTCAAAACTAAAAATTTTTGTTTCTTTATTATTCAGAAAAATCTATCCCTCCCCTGAAACTTTACTTTGTACGTTCAAAGAGAATATGTGGACAAACTAGGATACTCAATAGTTTCAGTTGCATCTAAATAGAGGGATATAAAGAAAGGCATCCATTGAGGAAGATAAAGAGAAAAGAAGAGAGAGAGAATTACAGGGAGAGAGGGAAAGGGTCATACAGATGTAAAGACTACAGATATTTGTTTATGTTTGTATGTATATATTTTCCTATGGATATATTTATGTATGTATCTATGTGTATGCAGATATATTTAGAAGGCGGGGAGAGGTAGAGAGAATGGTCTTAGTTTCAGTCCTCACTTTGACACTTACATATATAATCTTTGGCAAGTCATGAACTATTTTTGAGCCTTTGTTTCCTTATCTGTATAGTGGGTATAATAATATCTTCTTTATAGGATTGCAGTAAATATTTAATATAGGTATATATTAGCTATTAATTATATAATACACAAAGTATAAGACATTTTTATAATATATATTTTCATTTTTAATATACTTTGTTAAAAAAATATACCAAAACCATTGCATATCATCACTTCCCAAGGTCAAAGAGAAGTCCATGCCCAGTAATTCTTCAGTGCTTTCCTTTCCTTCTTTGGGTTATATATGAAACAATGCCATGGGTCAAATCTATGAAATCATGAGAAAGGCCCAGGCTTTGGTCCTCTGAAATTCCATTCCTTCTTGTTACATGATTTCACATAGGATATTATATCAGATCTGGGAGTTCTCATAGCACTGACCCTCACCAAGTTGCTCTCTGCTGACCTCATGTGACGCACTGGACACACAGGCTAAGAGCTGAACCTTCATAGACATCCAAGCAGCTTTTATCGGGCTGAGATCCTGACTCCTGTGGGGTACTCTGTGGCTGATGGGTACTCTGCTGCCTCTATGCACCCACAAAATAGTGCCTTCTAATTTGAGAGGCTTTTCTCAGATTGCACACCCCCTCCCTCCACCATCAAAGCTTTCAACACTTGCCCACCCTCCCCTGGAAAGTCATCCCCATCCCTTCAGGGGCCAGGATTCTGAAAATTCTACTCAAGGGAAGAAGAAAGTCCAGAACTCAAAGACAAAATGCCTGATGTTTTCTTAACAAGGGACATTCACTTGCTATAAACACATATTTTGCTGATGAGTTTATAATAGCTCTCCCCAAAATGACATGAATTAATTAATTAATGAAAATTTACCCCCTAGTTTTAGTACTATTATAAAGTAGGTATTTAATAAAAGTTTAGTAGCTCTTTCTTCCCAACTTTTGTTCACAAAGAATATCTGGAACCATTTCTGCTTCCTCTGAGAACTGACTAATGAGAAGATACTTAAGAAAGAAAAAGTGCTCCCTATATATCCATTAGTATAAACAAGTTTTTAGTCACCTTAATGGTTCTAATGGCAATAATTAATGCAACCACTTAAGGTGATTCTTTCTTTAAAAGACTTAATCATTTCCATTCAAATTTACAACCCATTCTAATACAGTGTCGAAACAATTTTCCTGTTTTGGAATCCATCTTAGTGTAAATACTCAAAGGAGATTATTGACTTGTTAACACTCTGTTAATTCCCAGGTAGTTGAGATGCTGTCAGAGTTGGGAACTATGAACGGGGATAATAGGGACAAACACAGGATTTAGAAAGTTTTAATACCAATCCTATCTCTACTCTGATCTAACTCCTGACTTTTCTTCAGAGGTTCACTTACCTATTTGTAGCTTCCTTGGCCTTCTTTCTCTTCCCTGAACTGCTAAAGCCTTTTCTTCTCTAAGAAATTTTGTGTATGTAATTTCCCTTGCCTGGAATGTTGCCCCCACTACACCTCACATGGCTGAAGCATGTGTGGGCTTAAATATGTCCTCCCAAGGGAGGCCTTTCATAAACATCTTCATAAGTGGGTGCCAAATCACCCCTGCTCTGTGCCGTCATGGCCTATTCATATCTTTCATGACACTTGTCAACACACACATATTTGTTTCTTTATTAATTTTTTTGTCTCAGAAAGTTACTATAAGCAGTGAAGGTTAGGACCATTTCTATTTTATTAACCCGTGTCTTACCAAATTGTTGAATGAATAAATGTTGGTCACAGTTTAAAAGATCATCATATAATTTTTGCAAAGCATCAGTTGTTTAGGACAATAAAGGAGGAATCTTAAATTTTGCTCCTCAATATTACCTTTATTACCCATATCACAACAGTCAGCTCTCTTACACAGATTATCATCACTTCAGACTTATCCTGGCTCGGAAGCCAGCCATGCATGCTAGCTCCAAAGAGTATGGGATTGAAAACACAATTTGAGCTATAAATTAAAAACACCTAATTCCAATATAAAAATTGATCTGTAGCATCTGAAACAGCAAAAATGTCTAATATTCACTGAGTAGTTCTCTGAAATTAAAAATCTGAAAACATTTTAAAATGGATATATACTGAGATAGATATAGAGGCTGCAATTCCACTATCAAATATATTATAATTTTAGAGAATGAAAAGTTATTGTTGAACTCCCCTAAGATCATAAATGATTAACCTTTATGACTTTTAGAGTTGGAAGGGACTTTAAGGATTATTACAGATAAAGCATGAGAAATCCCACTATCAGTGTAAAATACTAAACAAATCATCATTTTTTCCCCGGTCTTTGTGTAATTGTTATCACACACCCCAGTCCAACCAACCATCATCTCTTACCTGTGTTATTCCATTGGCCTCTCATCATGATCTCTTTCATCTGTTCTTACCACCCTGAAGCCATTTTCTACACCAAAGCCAAAGTCATCTTTTTAAAGAAAATCTGAACAGACTTCTCCTCTTCTTAAGACTCTCTGATGATGCCTTGTTGCACTTAAATTAAAATCAAAACTCCATACTCTGTCTTATAAGACCCTATGTGACATGGCTTGTGCTAGCCTGTCCTCTGTGACCATCTCCTTGAGCTCATCCTAGCTAACTCTGTTGCAGACACTCTGGCCTTCCTGCTCCAGCTTGCCAACCTTTCTCCCACCTCAGAGCCTCACACTTGCTGTTCCTCCTACTTGGGTTGTCCTTGCCCAGGTCTCCTTTTCGGTACTCAGTATGGAATCATCTCAGAGGTGTTTTTTCCAATTACACTGTCTAAAATAGCTCCTTCCCCTCCTTTCCCACTCATCTACTCCTTATTTCCTTAGGTTTTTAAATCACAAGCTGAAATTAGATTATTTAATTGCTTACTTATTGTCTATCTCCCTCATAGAACTCTAGCCCAAGAAGAGGAAGGACCTCGTCTGTTTTGTTTGCCCCTGTATGTCCTGCTTTTAGAATTGCTCTCACACATAGCACTCAATAGATGCCTAAGGAAGGGAGGGTGGGAAAGGAGGTCAAAAACACATGAATGTGTTTACATGTGGGGGATATCTGTGTGGAGAATTATTTCACCCACTCTGTCCACCCAATCTCTCTGCACAGGAAACACTTGGTCACCATGGTTTTTAAGGGAGAAGTAAGTGGGCTTACAGAGTGAGGCCTGTGTTCTTCCTTACCACAAAGAAAACAGCGTGGTTAGCAGGACAGTATTTTTTCTCTTATGTCACATGGGCTCTGGGACTTGATGACCGACTCCCTCTCTGCTTTCTCTGTCATCAGACATCACGTTATCAAAGGACATAAATACACATTTTACCTTTGCTTCGGGGAGCAGTTATTGTTAATGTCATTTTATTGATGACAAACAGAATTCTGTGAACCAGCTCAGTATCACATATGATTTTAAAGAAATTTTTGAACCACCCCAAATCCATTCTAAGCTACTCGAATGCTGAAAGCTTATACTGCTCTTTCCCTGCCAGAGGCCAGCAGTTTTCATTGATGGTTTGATGCTGGGAGCTATCTGTCAAGTTTTAAATAACAGAAAAATACGCATCAGCTTCCTGAGTTGGAAAGTGACAGACAAGAAAGTTGCCATTTGCCCCTGGGTGTAAGGGAAATGAGAGAGAAATTGGTACAGCGACTTGGTGCTGTTGAGCCAATATGTCTAACCTCTGGAAAATAGGAAGCCTCGAGGGAATATAATAATATTGTCCTGCTTCTTTTTGCTTCCTATATAACACTCAATTGTGATGCAGAGAAGGAGAACAGAAGCCCCAGTTAATCAAACCAGAGAGGCAGGCCAAAAACTAAAAGGCAAATCCCTTCAAAGAAAACACCGTAAAACAATGTACTAATTAGGATTGTAAGGATAGGAAGCAAAACCATTACTTTTTAATGAAATATTGAATTGGGTTTCATAAATTAGACTGTTGAAAATTATTTTTAACATCTTCTGAAGATAAAAGTAAAACATATCCATTATAAAAAAAATAGAACATGTTGAAAATTGTATAAAATTCTCAACATCTTACCACACAGAAATAACCATTGTTAATATCTTAATATTTTCTTCCAATAGCTTATATTGAGAACATTTTCTAAAGCAATCAATATTCTCTGAAAGCATCGTATTTAATAATGCAATACGATCCATCTTACTGTTGTGTCGTAATTTAAGCATTTCTCTGGAGCTGCATTTTGGGGTATCTTTCAATTGCTTTTATTCGTTTTGTTTTACTCATGTATGTATGTATATGTAGGAAGAATATGGGAAGGAATGCATGGTGTATAAATTTATTATTTGTTATCAAATTACAAGTCAATTTTATCCTATATCCTAATTTACTGTAATACTGGGAAAAATAAGAGTATTTCAACTTTATAGGATTTAATAAAATGTCATCATTATATAAAATATCATGATTTGTTTAACCTTTTGAATTTATTATTTCCTATTTTAAATAAGGCTGTAGCAAATATTCTTATACATAAATCCTCATGTAATTTTCTGTATATAACTTCTATTATGAAATATTTCAGCCATAAAAGATAATATCGTATACACACTGCCATTCTTTCTGTCCGTGTGCATGTGGGGGGCTGGGTGCGTAGGTATGCAGATATTCATGTTCTTGCCATTTGCTCATATTTCCACTATATATTGTCCTCACTGAGGCATCACATTTTGTCATTTTGTTCATTGCTACCATCTAGGACACCACCTAGTATATAATAGGCATCAGTTCAGATTTGTTGAAATAATTAATTAATATTTGGGTGTTGTTTTCTTATTTTTAAGAGCTCTTTAAGATAGTAAACTTTTGTAACATATGCCATAAATACTGTTCCAATTTCATCATATACTTTATATTTTTATAAATATCCATTTAAATTTTTATTCTGTAAATATAATCCAATTTTGGGTTTCCTCTTTGCTTTCATTCCTAGAAAGTTCTTGACCAACTACATTTCTTCTCGGTTTTTTATGGCTTATCTATTACATTTAACTCTTTATTTCATCAGTATTTTATTATAGTATGTGGTATGAGGTAAGGACCTATATTTCCCTTTTTAAACTAGATATTCTTCTAGCAACATTTCTTGAACAAAGTGAATTTATAATTTAAAATGTCCTTCATTTCTATTCATGTTTTAAAATTTATGAGTTCGTTTCTGGGCTGTTGCTTGTATTTCTCTTTATACCTGCATCAACACACTAAGGTTTAACAATTAAAGCATCATAACATCTTTGATTTTATAATAAACTGTTCCTATTTTTTCCATATAGTTTTATTTTCCAAACTACTTTTGGCTGTTCTCATTCATGTATTTGCCAAAATATTCCTACTATGTATTTTATTTGATTGCATTATAATTATAAATGAAACTAGAAATTCTTGAGTTTAAAATATGAAGTTTTCCCATGAAGAGAAAAATTATATTCCCATTTATTTAAATATTCATTAATGCTATTTTATTTGGTAGTTCCCTTAGATTTATTTCAAGGTAATGTATATTTACGTTAATATTGCAAATAGGATCTTATTTAGCTTATATTTTCTAGCCATTCTATTTTGCTTACAGGCTTATTACTGAAATTGTTTATAGTATCATTCTGTTGACCTTTGAATTTTTTTCAGATCCTTGTGACTCTATTTTTGCCATATTTATACCTACTTTATTTTCTTATTCTTATTGCTAGATAATGTCCATCTATGTTAGCTTTGTTAATAGTGAAAAAGTGACCTTGTTCTTCAAGGAAGATGAATCTGATGTTTAATCACTATGTCTAATACTGACCATTGACTTTGCATTGTTAAGGAAGTGGGGTTTTTTACCCTTAATTAACAAAATGCTTTTTTCAGGAATATAAATGGAATCATATCTGATTTTTTTCCTATTTATGGAAATAAATCATGTTACTAAATACATTAATATTAAAATATATTTAAATTGCTAAAATAAACCTTCTGCTGTCATGGTAATTTTTATTATGTGAGTATAATCCATTTGTAAGCATTTCATTTGGGTTTTTTGCATACATATTTATAAGTGATATTGCAAATAGCAATTACCCAAAGACAGTTCTGCTAAACATTAATGAAAGACTAAATGTACTTAGGAAGATAAAAGGTTTTGTGATCCAAATATTTATGGGACTTTTTTTAAGTGCATTATATTACTTTCTAACTTTCTCAGTTGAATTCTTAATTTAAACACATCTTTCTTGTTTAATGTTGAATTCATCCAAGGCTCTGCAGAGTTCCGCTTTGAGTTAGTTTTAAACATTTTTTATGTCTTGCTTTTTATACTCTGAATTTCCTTTAACTGAAACTTTTATTTCCTCTTTGACACCTGTTATTTAGAAGAGAGTAGAATTATTTTTGTTTTCTTTTTTAACATTTAAAAACGTTACTTTTTTTTTTTTTAAGCTTTGAAACAAATAATATATCTTAGAAAGAGTAGGAAATTCGCTTCCTGCGTTTTTAACTCAAGTACTATTGGAGCCTCTTTTTATTTATTTATTTATTTTTTAACATCTTTATTGGGGTATAATTGCTTTACAATGGTGTGTTAGTTTCTGCTTTATAACAAAGTGAATCAGTTATACATATACATATGTTCCCATATGTCTTCCCTCTTGCGTCTCCCTCCCTCCCACCCTCCCTATCCCACCCCTCCAGGCTGTCACAAAGCACCCAGCCAATATCCCTGTGCCATGCGGCTGCTTCCCACTAGCTGTCTACCTTACTACGTTTGTTAGTGTGTATATGTCCATGACTCTCGCCCTGTCACAGCTCACCCTTCCGGGGCCTCTTTTTACATTGCTAATTTCCCTATTTACTAATTCTGCCAGATTTCAGTTGTGCTCTATTTCTTCTTTAAATAACTTTTTTCTTGACTTTATTATATAATGTGTTTTCTCTTTTACTGACTCTCAGCCATTGCTCTTAGTCTTTTATCTCATTTCTGAGTGTAAATTTTCTTATTTTGGTATAATAGCTGATAATTTCTAAGGTGCAACATTAGAGCAAATCTTGTTTTGAAAAGTCATGACCTCTGCCTATTAAAAGCTGTATATTTGACCTTTGTTTTTCCCTACAAATTGCTTCACAATGCCCCTGTTGAGATATTTTGTGGTCTCTCTGCCTTGACCATGCAGAGGTTTCTCTAGGGCTTGTGTCTGCCTAATAATGGTTGGTGTGTGGCAGAGATTGAATGAATCTTCTGTATTTCTTCTATTAACCACATACACCCTACCCTAAGCCCCTTCTGGCTTTGGCAGCCACTGAATCTGGATTTAGGGGAGGGAGATGGAGGTACCCAAATTGGAACTTCACTTGACTTATCTTGGTGTCACCTTGTATGTTGAATTGCATAAGGGATCGGGTAGGCAAAAGAAAAAAAAATACACACACACACACACACACACATTTATAATGATACTTCCATGGTGTGGTGCCTTGAAGTGAATGGACACGAACGTTCAACCACACACTAACTCTTGCTTTGTTGAAGCAGATGACCTGAGGATCACCATTTTGTACACAGTCTTCACTTTGAAAAGAGTGGGTGTAGCTGTGGCCATGCATATGATCCTTCTGGCCTCCTTCCTAGCACTACTGTCTGTCATATTTGGGATAAGAAATAGCGATTTTGCTAAATATCTAATCACTGCACTTTGTATGTGAGAATTTCAAATAACCCGTAAAATTGGGTGCAGTTCCCATTCATTAGTGCTATGCTCTGCCCTCATTTCTAGCACTGGTTATAGCCTATCTGAGTTTGGTGACCTAGGGTCAGGATCATCCTCACTTAGCCTTGGAGAGGCTTGTCTTGAACATTTGAACTATGATTATCAGAAATTCCTCAAGGAAGATAATGATAGAGGTTAGAAAATAAAGGGTAACTCTTCAAGGACTCTGGTTTGAAGTCCAGCCCCTTACAATTTGTTATCTGGGAAACTTTGGGCAAGTCTCTTAACTTCTCTATGCTTCGGTTTCCTTATCTTTAAAATGGGGATCATATTTATATCTACCTCATAGGGTTATTATGAAGGCTAAATAAGTTAATATATGTAAAACATCTAGTGCCGGACATATATTCTCAATCTTTTATAATGGTTTGCTTTTATGTCACTCCTTTCAGGTTCCAAAGCTGATGGCAGTTTTTAAATCATTGTCTCCTTTAATGCTAAGTTTTTTGAGTATGGATTGGGAGATGTGAATATAGTCAGCTGTACAGAGGTTTCTCTAGGGCTTATGTCTTTTAATCCAGCTGTCTACCTTAGCAAAACATTATGATTTTCATGATCAAAATCCATCAAGCAGGCTGCTACAAAAAAACAAAATTAATACCGTGAGAGAACACAATATCTGTTTCTATCTCTACATAGAAATATGCTAATGCCAAAAAGCCATTAATGCATATATGTGTATATACAGTGTTGAAACACACAAGTCAAAGGTAGGTAAACATTTAAAACTGAAATAGTATATATGATAAATATTTAAAGGACCCTTTGAAAATATGAATGTGTTTCATCCATATAATGGCTTGTGTAACCATTAGAAATGTTATGTGTGAAGATACTTTATAAACTGAGGAAATTATTAGAGACCATATGTAAAGTTAATAAAGCAGGACAAAATCTTTTAAATATTAGATGACTCCAGTTTTTAAAATATGGAATGTATATATTTATTCAACTAAAAATATTGGAAGGGAATATACTCAAATGTTAATAGTGGTTATCTCCTGTGGTGTTTTTTAATTTTTCTTCTTATATATTTTTTGTGTAAACTTGTAACATTTTTTCTAATTAGAAGTTAAAATTAAGCTTCATTAAAATGATGCATTTCTGATTAGATCTAAACCAATTACGGTTATACTGATAAGCAAAATAAAAAATTCAGGTGATGTTAAAACTGCATATATTAATTACCACTTCCAGAAATCAATTGAGCAACGTCTAAAATAAATTTTCAAAGTGGCCATACTAAAAGGTAGAACTATGGCTACAGTAAAAAAGATCAGTGGTTGCTACAGAGTGGCAGAGGAGAGAGAAATGAATAGGTAGAGAACAGAGGATTTTTAGGGCAGTGAAAATCCCTGTATAATACCATGATAGTGAATACATGTCATTATGTATTTGTTAAAACCCATAGAAGGTACAATAACAAGAGTGCACCATAAGGTAAACTATGAATATTGGGTGACTATAATGCGCCCACGTAGGGTCTTCAGTTGTAACAAATGTACTGCTCTGGTGGGGGTGTTGATAATAGGAAAGGCTATGCATGTGGGGGGCAGGAAGTATATGGGAACTCTCTGTACCTTCTTCTCAGTTTTGCTGTGAACCTAAAACTGCTCTCAAAAAAAACAAAGTAAAAAAAAAGAAAGCAAAAAACTCCATATTCATTAACCCAGACATACAATTTCTTATAATGTGTAACCAAGACATTATTTCAAAAAATTATTCTTAACCAGTGAAGTTCACAGATCTCCTTATTAACCTTATAAAATTTTTACTGATAGACCTCCTCCCCCTACCAAAGAATGTGCATACTAACCTATACACAAGCATTACTTACAATTTTGAAGGTATACAGACCCTAAGACACTTGTGCATGGACCCACAGTTTCCTTTCAAAAGAAAGGAAGAGTAAATAATGTGTATTTTAATATTAATTGTGGAATTACTTAGGGTAGTGAATGAATGGAAGCAATTTAAATAACAATTATATTTCTTATATATAATTATATTTGAATAATTCAAATAATAATAGAATGTCTAAATAAGTCATAATAGAACAAATTGGAATTTAGCCTTTAAATTAAATGTTTACCATGGTATAGTATGCTATACTATTTTGTAAGTTATAATAAACCACAGTAGGAAAATAATGGTGATATATACATATATATTACATATATATACATATGTATATATGATATATACATATATATTGAAAAATGAGAAGAAAGTATATTAAAGACACTACTTACTATGGTCTTAGCATAGTTGAATCCATGCCGATTATTTTCTTATTTTTCACACTTTCAGTAACATTATTTTTAAAGTAAGATAAGAAAGCAAAGCAAAAATAAATTTATTAGTTAAATCTTTCTGTTGTCTAACTATTCATGGTATCACGTGCCTAACTCTTCTTTTTCAATGGAGAAAAGACTCACAGTGATGCTTATTCATTTTTTTAGCCGTAATGAATGGACTCAGCAGAACAAATTTTTTTAAATCAAAATAATTCCCCATTTCTCAAACTCTGTGCTATATGGTACTTTTCAGCTTTATTTGGATCCAAGGAAGACTGCAACTCCTTGTATCTGTGTATCAGACATTTTAATTCTCAAAATATGTTTGCATCTGCCTCCGTAATTGATTCAGTAGCTTCCTCTGTGTTTAGCTTAAAATATGGGAGCATTCAGTGAAAGGTGTCAATGAGTGTCAATGAGAAAATAAGGAGAGGTTAATAGATAATAATTTCTTTTTATAATTCTCCCTATTTTTTTCTATCTTTTTATCTACACAAATTTTCATAAACTTTGTGTCACGTTAGAAGAAATGGCAAAGTGGACATTTTAGTATATTTAAATGTTTGCACATTTAAATATACTAAATAGGTATAATTAATGCCCAGTAGAAGTTGTAAAACATTAAATATTATTATGGAAAGAAGAGTCCACTTATGCAGAAGAATTATGAAAAAACCGTATTATGCAAACTATTTGCCAGTATTTCTGTACATTATTTTAACCTTAGATTTGATTTGGTTTTTACTCAGTATTTTACTTGAAGCCTTTACAAATATTGTTATTGGTTTGTATTTTGGTCATTGTTTAAAGGATGATTGCTTTGTTTTACTTATTGTTTTGTTCTTTTATGTGAATGGATGATTTTGTCTTTGTCTCTTAAAAAATGGAAAATGCTGTTGTAAAAAACAATAATAAGGTTGAAAAGTTTGTTAACAATATTAGGAAAATTAAAGGGCCCTGGGGTATGTCTGTATATGAGAAGATACTGGTTAAAGTCATGAACCTTATAATCACATTTGAAATGTTCCTAGTTTATTCCCCCAGTGATACAACTCAAAGAACAAAGCTATTTTTTCCTACCAAGTCACATCAGTGTCTCATTTTAGCTGAAAATTCCGTTTAATAAAAGAGAAGTGAGATAAGAGGAACATACAGTAAGAATCTAACCTAAGGGAATCTGAGTGTCCAGCTTCATCAAAGGCTTCTGAAAAGGGATGACAGGGAAATGATAGTCAAGGATTTCCTCCACTTATGTAAACTTATGTGAAGTCAAGATTATTACTAGATAGACTATTAAATTCACTTCTTAATTTTTAATAAGCAATATGATTTCTCTCCCTGGAAACAAAGTGCAGACGTAATGGAACTTTACTAGGATGTCAAGGGACATACAGCTCGTATTATTTCCCATAGCCTTCATATCCCACACATTGGTGGACATCATTCTGAAATGTTTTCTTGGAAGAAGGTAAAGGAGATACATATACACTCCTTGAAACAAAATTATTATCACAGGCACAAAAGATCAGTTTTGGTAAATTTATTTTAAATGACAACTAAAAATATTCTGACCATTTTGCATGTATTCTTCTCTGTGTGATTTACATTCTTTGTTTAAAATATGATTGGTCAAATATATTAAGAAGAAGTGAATTTGTTTATTTAGATGTAATGTGTACAGTTGCATCCTTGAAAAAGTAAGAGCCAATTAATTTCCCACTAATTATCTTTAAAATATATACATTGGCTACTGGAAAATGTGTAGTGATTTTAAGGTAAGTTTTCCATTCTTCCATTTGTTTCAGTTTGAACAAATGTATCTATTCTCCAGACTTTTATTGGTAAAGATAAAATTCGAAAGCAGGCTACATAGAACAAACCTTAAAAGATAATCACTATATTTTTTTTTGCTGTAGGCATTTCCTAAGAAACATATCTAAAATCAAGGACTTCCATGTCATGAGAGTTTGGAGTGTCACATACTTGGGTGACCTGTAAAGGAAAAAATCTACGGAAAGGAGTACAACATTGAGTTTTAACACACCATGTGTACTGTGCTGTGCGTGTGTGTGTGTGATTGTTTAAGCCCTTACATTTAAATTTATTTCAGAAAGATCAATGTAAAGTGTAACAAGGCTGTATGAGGGGTTTATCAGACATCTAAATATATTAAAAACAAGTTAAGAAAATGAATTTTTTCCCTTCTATTTCAATTTTGTAAACAACTATATGGAATCCGTATAACTTTAAAAACCAACACAATTTAAAGAGCTGTACTGTTTTTGATTGAGGTTTTCAACATTCTGTGTTGTTTTATTAAATACTTAGGAATTCAGATGTTGCCCTCAATGAAGATAAATTATAGATGGGAGAATTAATGCTACTCAGGATGCTGCTGGACGAGCCAACAGATACTAATTTGTTAAAAACAGCAATTACAACCAAAATTAAGTAAGTAACCGCTGCATTTTTTTGGTCTATTTTGTCCCCCAAAGACAGGATTATTTCCAACTATAATGTGAATAGTGTCTCCAGAGAATTTATTCACTATTAATTGGAGAGTTCATGTTAAGAAGTTTGAGATGCAAATAATTGAAAATATCAGTAAATATCCTGTGTATCCAATGAGAGTGTGTCACAGCTTCTGTGAGAGGAGAACAGCTTCAAGGTCTCATGCCTTCTCTGCAGAACCCTTTGCTCTGGCTTCAATAAAAGTTCACAGTTTAAAAATTTGTGGCAAATACTCAAAAATCTGGGGCAAATTTTGATGCTCAAGCTTTGAAATTAGATATTTTCTTGGCCATCCCTTCTTCTTTATTACCTGGCCTAGGTAAATTTACTTTAACAACAATCACAAAAGGGATCCTGTCTATTTCTCCATGGAAATTAAATGGAATATTATAAATGTAAGTCATTCACAGGTTGATATACAGATTCCGATAATTTTGAAGTCTTACAGCCATTTTCTTTCCAAAGGGTTATGTTACTGGATGACAAATAATGAGGTAAAGTCTGAGTTGGAATGATTGGATAACATTCCATCCAATTTGAAAGGGAAATCATAGATGAACTAGATCATCCTCCTTATTTGACAGATGGGGTCATGGAGCTACTATTATGCGTACATAAATCAGAAGCTTTCACAAAGACAACTTCCAATATAAAGATTTTCTAATTCATTTCCAACAATAAGAATTATTTGCTGTCGCATCATTAATGCTTTCATAGGCAACAATACACATGCAATCAATACAGGTTTTTATGACAAAAAGTTATCAAAGTGCTAGAGGCCTAGTACTTTTAAGTCTGGTCATCTCTGCTAGTATCTTCACATCTTCACTGGGTATCCAACGTTAATATGTGGTTTCCCCACCACCATTCTGCCCTTACCACAACTCTTTACTAGAGTTCAGTGGGCACTAGAAGTCAAAGACACCTGTTTAGGCCCCTTTGAGAGATCTAATGGTTAAATTTGTAAAAAAATATATTTGAAATTATACACTATAGGGACAGTAATCATATATACCCATAGTTTAATCTTCATTTCTAAGAGAGAATCTAGCAGACATTCTACTCCAGGGTCTTTCGAATTTTCCAACCCAAGGATATTTCTGCTTACCTTAGAAAGAGAAAAAACTAGAAAATGCCTGTGTTACCTAAACATTGCCAAGTTGGCTGATTTCTAAATGATATTATTTCGTTGGCATTCCATGAGGCAATCACTTTAATATTTGTCAAATGAAGCAAAAATAAAGCCACCAAAATAATCAAACTAAATGTAATATACATATATATTTTATACATACATATATACTTATATATGTATGTATGTGTGTGTGTAGTCACAGTAGGAAACAGATTATTATGAGAGAACGATGTTGACCTTAAGGAATGAATGTCTTCCTTTACCCTCACTATTTCTTTAAAAGGGAAAGAAAGAATAAAAGAGGAAGAGATAAAGCTTATTTAAAGGCCTCATTTCCCATGACATATTGGGATGCATTTAAAATTGAGAACAGCCCAGAAGCATTGTGCTGGTCTTTCTTGGATGAAGACTGAATTTCTGTAGACTAAAGTACAAACAGAGTACAGACATGCCATCATTGAATACACTGTACTGAATCTATACAATTGAATAATAATTTAAAAAGTATTCTTTATATATAAAATGTTTCCTGGATACCAAAAGCTCAAATAAAAACCCCACCCCTCCTGCTGTGTTCCTAGGTATACTATATACTCATTTGGGAAATGTTTCATAGCACTTGTCTAAGGGCAATATTTTCTGGTTTACAGGGCTGGAGTCAAAGGAGTCACCATGCCCCCTCACTTAGGGAGTCATGGTTCCCTGTGGCACCATACTTCAAGGTAAGTGTGAGTGACTGCTGCATACGTCAAGCATATTCTGGTGGAGACCTGGTTATTGAGAGCTTTAGCTGTAGTCGCCAAAAGCCCCACTCAAATTGTAGCTGTCAGTCAATTCAGAAGCCAGTGATCATTCTCTGGAAATCTGCTTGGCCCTTCTGTTCTCTTTTTGGTAGGCCTGATATGTTATGATCAAAACAGGGTAGTTGTGGAGTCCTGAAAATAGCACTGTTTCTCCTCCAGAGGACCTTGCTATTATTGATGCTTGGAAATAATGTAAATCATTGGAGATTTGATCTATCTACAAATATTTAGTCCTTCACCCATAGCAAGGTAGATGTTGGACAACAGTGTAAAACATAGAGCACTTAATGTGCATACAAAAATCAGAGAATTTAGATGCCAATTCTCCAACATAATTTCCACTCTTTCTCATTAGCATAAAATTGCTCATGTATTTTGAACAACAGCATTCTATAGAAGTCACTGGCAAATCAGAATAACACACACTTTATAAAAAAAGACATCAGAAGATGATGCAGAGTGAAAAATAATGAGTGACATTCATTCTCCAGTAAATAATGAATATGCAACTAACTTAATTACCAAATCTCCAAATACCTATTCACATAAGAAATACAGGGAAAATGAAGCAAAATCAAAAGTGGCTTGTAGAAATAAATACTTCTCTGTAGGCACGTGAGCTTGAAGGACAAGGTATCGATGTCTCCAGGTGTTGGCCACGTTAGATCAACTTTGAAAGTCTTGATGCTATCAGCACTTGTCTGCTGGTGCCCAAAGAGGTGCTTTTTGAGTGTGGACCCTTTTCACAGGAGAGCTTCGTATTCCAAAAGGAGACAAATGGCCACTGAAAGTGACCATTAATAATTGTTCTTTACGGAGGATTTTTGTCTCTACTATCAATTTGGACATAACTTTATCTCTAAACTTTACATCGGGCCGCCAGTGGATGTGTGTAACTTTCATACATTTTAGAATGCACGAGGCTGTTTATAATCACATCATATATAGTTCAACTTTAAAAAAAAAAATAAGGGGTCAGATCAGGACTTAAGTTTGATTGACAACCTTCGATCTCCTTAGAGCAAAAGATATATTAATATAACTGCAGTGAAAGGTGTTAAAAAAGAAATAACTGCAGTGAGTCACAAAATACACAAACTCCTAATTAGGTGGATCCTGTATGAATCCGTTTAGATCTGCAACAGGTAGCATTTTAGTGAAAAACCCAAGACAAGGTTGACTTGGGAGGACTTCCAGTGAATGTTTGATAATTGTGATAAATTTCAACTCAGTAGCATATCGAATATGCAAGTTATGGGGGTTTTATACACCAGTTAGTTAAAACCGTTTTTCTAAAATTTTCCCAAAGATATACTATTTCTAAATGAGAATTTAGATAATTGAGACATTAAAAAGTTGTAATAATCCTTTTTAAGAGTCTAGTATTACCTCTATATTCAAAACAAAGGAACAATAGTGGGACAACTAAGGAACAGCATGAAGTTGTTAAATATAAAATGCGTTTCTACCAAAATGTTTTCAACATTTGAGACTTTTGAATTTCCACTAAACAAACAGTGTTGATAAGAACACAATGTTCTTTATTTTCCCTGTATGGCATTATGTCTACTTACGTCTATTATCAAAGAAAGAATGTTCTCAGAGAGCAATTTTCAATGTATTTTAAACAGAAACAGCTTAACCTTAATTAAGAATTGTGTATATTCAATATTTGATTCAGAAATAGTTAGTTACATTCCTTTTCAGTGGAATGTGAGTCTTCCACAGGAAGTTTTAATCAAGGTTTTCCCAAACTTCAGTAAAAGAAATCTTTTATATACTTTCAAATACTATGCCTTTTTATTTAAAACAGTGTAAACATAACAACTCAACACCACCAATAATTGGAAAAAGACTGGTTATGTGAACACTAATGTCCTTGAATGCCCCGTGAAAATAAGGCTAAATAAAACAGACAAATCTTCAGAAGTTTCAGTTCACCTTAGCAGTGGTAAAAATATTGCTTTATTCCAAATGAACATACAACACAATTTACTGTTCTTTGGGGGGCTTCCTGTGAACTGAATAGGCTGGGCTTTGTAATTTCAACAATTTATTCTTTCCATATTAACCACAGAAGCCAATGTCTTGGTCCACGCGTAGTAGACTTGCTACAAAAAGTAATGAGGAAAATGAGAAAACAAAGGGTAACTAACTATCAATTTGATCATTGGCTTGTATAAATAATTTAAGTACGCATGATTCAAAATACACATCCCCAACTCGCCTTGTGATACTGATATCATTAATGAGCCAATAGCTGTTCCTCTCAAAAAGATTCACATCAGAATATAGTCTAGACATTGTCAAGAGTTTTATAGGACCCCACCATGCACGTGACCTTGATTTACTAACTGAACGTTACACTTAATGGAAAAATTTAAAGCGAACAGATCTAAGAGGGAAATTTTTTCTGAATATTAGATTCCCTGATGTTTCAGAACAAATTAGCAAGCTTAACGCACACACATGCACACACATACGCACGATGAACATATGTGCATACGGCATACCGGTGCTCGAGTGAGCAAGCCCAGACACACAGGCACACACACTGAGAAGTGCTCCTTTGGAGCCCCTAAACGATCTCAAACGAAAACATTTCTATTAGCTATTAGCATGATTTTAGTGACACGACAGTGTGATGTTTTTGTCTCTTTTTCTGTAATAATTTCTTACCTCCCTCTGAGATTCTGTGCCTTCAAATTTCAGAGGAAGCTAGCACGTAAGAGTGGCTAAGATTGCCCCATGACTCCCTCTGTCTGCTGTCCCTCTCCTGTCTTTGTGCCATTCTTCAAAAAGTAAATAGAAAACACTACATTTGTTGACATGACATAACCTGTGATGAGGCTGTCGAGTGAATAGAAATTTAGGGATTGGCAAGCCAAATGGCAAGGACCACCTGCTCACTGACACGCCCACCCTTGGGATGCGTCTCTTCTCTTTGAAACCGGGCAGCTGCCAGCACTTTTTTATGAGGTCACTGGCACTGTGGGGCGGAGAGTCTGAATTGCCCACATCTACTAAGAGCCAAAGAGGACAGTGTTGGGACTAAATGAAATTGTATTCAAAATTCTACCCAAAAGCTTTAGTGGTAAGCTTTATCCCTCCTGAAACGTTTCTTTCCCTTTAAAAAAATATTTTGTTAAAAAACACTATGAGGGTGATTGATAGACTATTTGGTTTCTTCTAAGTAGATGCTCTTAAATTAATGCATATAAATAATTTGTATTTAATCTCCTCTCTTTCCTGTTGAGCAAAGCATAGAACGCACAGATTCTTACATCTCAGGTCACTTGGTCAACACAGGGTCTCTTTGTATTTCATTTCTTAAGACAAATTGGGCCTCTCGTTCTGATTTGGCTGTGGAACTCAGGGGGAGAAAGGCTGTGTTTTCACTCGCACTGTCCTCGGTTTCCACGCTGGCCAGTTCGTAGTCTTCTGACCGCCTGGCACCAGTCAGAATTCGGATCTGCTCCTGGACAGTTTCTAGCAATATTTTCACTTCTTGCTGTTCTGCTATAAGACAATCGCTGACTGGAATACTCACATTGACAATATCAGCAGAGTAGGAGTTTTTGCACCATTTGATGCTTTTGACTTCAGAAATCCCTGGCATTTGCATGCAGGTTTCCTCTAGACCCACTGAGGGGATGATGGGCACGGAACTGGCCCTTGGGGATGAATATCCCATCAGGTCCGTTTGATCCAAGCTATTAAAATAGGAGTTTCTCTCTCTCGAAGGCAGCCGCATATTTATTGATGCATTTTGTTGGGTTGTTAAACCACTGGATGAATACCTGAAGAAGAAACAAAGTGTTACATATTCTGTGCTCTTCCCATCTTCTTGAGAGCACTATTCAGTCAACAAAGCACTTTCCACATGCACCATCTCACTGAATTCTCACAGCAACCCCATGAGACGGATACTATGTTCCCAGTTAAACAGAGAAGTTAACTGAAGCTCAGATAGGTGAAGTGACTTGCCCAAGGTCACACAGAAAATAAGTGACAGACTGAGACTCAAACCCAGATCTTCTTACTTTAAGTCCAGGGATCTTTCAACACACCACAGCTGTATAGGCAGGTGGGATATAGTCTTCCTGACCTCTATCCTAGAATACAAAGTAAATGGGGATTGAGCAGGTAAGTGTGTGTGGCCCTTCCGTAGTGACAAACAGGAAACCCATAACGGCATTACTCCACTCCATCAACCTGACCACCCTCTCAGCCCTGGTTTAGTCCAGTGTAGACTCCTTGTGGCCACCCTAGGTGGAGGCAATCAGGAAGCCCAATATTAAGCCTCAAGGTACTAAAGTCCTGAGTTTCTCTGCTTCACATTGACTTTAGGGGGACCAAATCCAATTTCCACTGGCACTCTGCTCTTAGGAACTGCCTCCCTGCCAGTTTGCTGAGCCTAAAAGATGGGATGAGAGGCACACAGTTCCTCTGTCTGCCCAAGATGAACATGAAGTGAGTTCCATGGGGCCTCGACCAAGCTAGTAACGTTCCTCACATGGTTTCTGGAGCCAAGTAAGGTAGTTCATGGGTGCATGGTAAAATGGCTTGTTGAGAACGCCATCGTGCCGTTCCAAGTGGTTTAAATATGCCGGAATCTGGCTGGCCCCCCTCTTGCTTGCTCAGAGCTAGTGAATTTTCCATTGCCTCTGAACTTTCCAGTGCCAAAAAGTGAGGCAGGGATATCGTAGGTTCACGGAAATGTAGTTTGGGGACTTGAACGGTAGTATTTATTCTATTTCTCAATTCGTTTTCCTCAATTTTAACCTGAAACATTAAAATTGAAGCATAATCTAAACACGTTCATCCTCAATATAATAAATCTCATTCCCCCTGTCTTACATTATAATGTAAATAAAAATCATGTTTATACATGGAAAGAATAATTGCAATGAAGTGTGTCGCATACTAAATATTAGAAACCTTTATTGTAAAGGCAAGATGGGAGCAATTTAGAGATCTGTCTTTCTGCCAGACAGTGTGAAAAGATGGGGAACAAATTTAGGTGTTATTGGGTTCTACCCTCTCTTACTGAGCCTAGTACGGAGTTGGCAATCAATAAAGTTTGATTGAACGGACTCAGGAATACATGAACAGATCTTCAAGGTAAACACTCCCTTAATATCCCAGTCAACAAGAGCTAACAAACATTCACACAGAGCTTTCAAAAAGCACTTTCACCACTAATTACATCCACTGATTAAAAAAACAAAACTGTGCGGTTTATTTATTACCACGTAATGGATAAACTGGACTAAGGGATACCAAAGGGCTTGCCCCAAATTACACCCTTGGTAAGCAGCAGAGGAGGAAGTTAAACCCACGTTGTCTGACGTTAATTGTTACTATCAAAGCCAGAAATGAGTGGGCATCTCAAACCTTTTTTGAGATGTAAAATCTTTACCTGCGCCAATTATATAGCCACATACAAAGAAATTCCCTGGGGAACCTCAATGACTTTCTCCCTAGTGTTCTATGACTGAAAATCTGAACCTAAAGTTTCTGATCAATGAATCAATTTCAACAAGAAGAAAGGGGACAAATTGCAGGCTTTTGTGTTCTTTCCTTAGCACCATTAACGTGTATGAAGATACAGAATGTCTGCTATCAGGTTCACCAATGGCACAGAAATTTAAGGAGGAAAGATCGTCTTTCACATGGATCATCTTCAGAGTGTATCAGTGAGTAGAATCTACCAGGTTGAAATGTGATGGTGACAGTGCCAATTCTTAATACCTGGATCTAAACATTATTGGTAAAAATGACGGATAAAGGTGTAAGTATCTTAGAGGATTCAGTCAACTGTTGACGCTTCAGCAAGTCCACAATGTGACGCGATGTTGGAAAAATTAATAGTCTTGTTCAGCCTTCAGAGGCAACAACAGGCCTCTGGCTAAACAAAGACCCTGAAAGGAGCTACATACCGAACTGCTGGACTACATGCAGGTCAGCAGAAACGGTGCTAACAAGTCTTGGGAACCAACAGGTAAGGAAGGGAGTAAGTCACGAAGCTTCCTGGGCCTTGGGAATCTGGCCAAATCCCGGGGATCAGTGAGCATCCTGAGACTTACGACTAGAGATCAGAGCGTTTATGATAATAGCCAGAGGGGCGTATCTGCACGTAAGCTGATGATTATCAGTTTGCAGCTTGGCATTAAAAGCAGGACTCCTTCGGGCTGCACTCTGAACTCTCATCGATGGAGCGGGCACAACGCCCGGGACCTTCCAACTGGGACTCCAAATTGCTGTTCAAGGGACGTCACAGCGTTGCTTGCATCTGGATGGAGGTGCTTCCCCAATTTGGTGATTGTAAATACATTTCTTTCTTACTATTTTGCTTATCTCTGTGCTATAACTAACGTAACAAGCTTTCTTCTTTCTTACTTAAGTGTTGAGGGGTTACTTTGCCAACAAACCCTCGGAACTTGAAACTGAAAGTAAGTCTTTCGGCAAAACACGTGACTACGAAATAATCAAAGGCAATTCAAGCCAGACTTGGAGCAGTCTTCTAATATGCCTGCATGCTGACTGAAGGAGTTGACTTACACATCATCTCACAAGCCAGGTATGGATCCCATGCTGGCAACAACTGAAATCTAAAAGGCTGCCCTAACATGAAGATGCACTTTAAAGAATTAGTCGTGTTTGGGATCAGAGAGGATTTCAAGTCTCACCACCATTACATGCTCTGGAATCTTAGGCAAACCCAGCAGCCTTACCTTAATTCTCTCATTAATTAAAACCATCAGGTAGCAATACTGATCTAGAGGGACTGCTCTGAGGACTCGCTGAAGTAATGCCTCTTCACGATTCCCTCCCTTCCTAGAGTTGCTCTGAGTGTCCTAGCACTGGTCTTTGATTAGGAGGTGATGCTACCCTCCAGAAGTTTAAGTGAGAGTTACACTTCTAGGCATGATTCTTGGTTAGAAGATACTCAGAGTTCTGTATCCCTTCAGAGTCAATGACTCTGTCACACGTTTGATCCATGAGCCTGTCATTCATTGACTGTAAAACGCCAGTTTGGACCAGTTGGACTGCCTTTCCTCCAATCCCTCAACAAAGTAATCACAAGTACACTTCCTCTGTAACTATGTGAGTCAAAGCATCCTTTTAAAGAGGGAAGATTTCAACAGTTAGTCATTCGGTTTGATTCCCAGTAATTCAGCGGTCAGGCCAAGAAATCAGCGTTTCCCCAGAGGACTCCAAGACCCAGTTCTTGGTGCACATGGTATTAGAATGAACTGACTAAATTGAAGGAATCTACTTCTCCCTCTGGAGCCGTACAATTAGAGATTCCATTTACACGTCACCATCCATGACTGTGATTTTTCTTCACATTCCTTTCCTGGTTTAGTGGTTTATTTAGTCAGAAAGGCCGGTATTCAATCCATTTCTTTTACGTGGGCTATCCCACCTTGGGTTAAATTCTGCTATCTTTAGTGTGTTCATCTGTACACTTCCTGAAGAATAACTGAATGTAAGTTTGTAAAGTTGCTATTTAAGTGAGGTGGATAATCAGTATGTTTCTATCCCTTCTACTTCGAAGGTAGCAATCTAACTTTTGTGATTCCATCTCTTTCTGTCTAGTACATGATTCCATTAGTTTGATTTGCCTGACATAACCCAGTTCACAGTTCTGTGAGCCACTGCCATGGCTGTCGCCGATCCACTGATCAGGGGAAAGGCTCTTGAAGAAGTTCCTGTCTACCTGGCTCCCTCCTCAGGCTTCACTAAGTCAGGCACTGGGTTCAAGCTGGGTTGAAGTTAGTGTCAAGGAGAGACATCATCTATACCGGGAATCTAAGTAGCAGACAGCACCCACATGCTTGATAAACAAGCAGCAGTTGGCTGTTATAAATTCATTCACTCCCCCTCCAGGCTAGGGCCAGATTTGAAGAGGGCCTTTAGCTGTGAAATTCTATTACCATTTCCAGTCCGGAGAGACGGTCAGTCCCCCAGGAGTGGGAAATAGCTGTTGTCAAGAATTAAGAATGAGATTGCTCCCTGAGACTCACTGTGCTGAGCACACAGTGACTTGGAGTCACCGTTTATCAACGTCAGGTGCATATCACATAGGAAAATACAGGTGGCTAGCCAATTGGAGAGAATATTCCAAACCCAATGATGATTGATCCAAAACAAAACAATAGCCTTAAGAGTGCCCAACAGAAGAAAGACAGCACGGGCTGGGTCTGTCTCCACTCACAAAATCTCTAACTTGATTTCACCTCACTCATTCTCACTCCAACGTTCACCCCACGGGGGGAAAAAAAAAGAAATCTAAGTAACAGACATTATTAGTGATTTCAGAAGAAAAGTAATTATGAAACATGATTAATTATCGGCTAAATGCAAGCCCCTTTTCCAGATATAAGGCAAAGAGAAATGCAAACTACTTCTTGACTTGCATTATACATTTTGGACAACTTAGATCTTACCAAATATATTTTACAGTCTATTTGGAATTGCTTCAAAATTACAAAATCCGGACACAGCCTATTTATTTCCTATCTTCTAGTCTTCCTACAGAAATCTGTTGCTGAGATTCGTCAGACATGGCATTGTTGCATACATATCACCCAGAAGAAAAGACAAAGGTAAGAGTCTGGGACAGACCTCAAACCTGGTTTGGCTTTTAACTTGCTACAGACAGGGTGGAAAAATCATCCAGACCAAAGCAGCAAAGAAACCTAGTCTGGCTGATTCAGAGAGAGGAAAACTAGATGCAACAAGAACCTGGCTTCAGTGAGGAAATGGATTCTTGGCATTTCTGGAGTAAAGCCTGATTGCACTGCTCTTGAAATTAATAAGAATAATGGTTCCTGTGACAATAGCTACAAGTACCCCTTCTCTGTTTACCATGTGTCAGGTACAAGCTCTTGACACATGTAATTTCTTTTTAATCTGCCCAACAACCCTCAGGAAAGCTGGTATTATTTTGTTCAATTTATAGACGAGAAAATGTAAGCTCAGATGATAAAACTTTCTTAAGTTTTATCATCTGATGATAAGCAAAGATGAGATTTGAAATTCAGTCAGTTTCGATAAGGGCTGCCATACTTGGTTGAACAGCTTATGTCGGTTAGGTGAGTGGTGGCTAAAATGCATTCTACACTCCACTCACCATGCTATGGGCCCTATGAGGGTCTGTGTCCACTGAGAGGAAGGGACACTTTTTACACTGCAAGGATGAGCAACAGCCATGGAGTCCAAAGCCAATTTTTCCATCCCTGCACCGTGAATGAAACTAGAGATCTGAGTTCAGCTAGCTGTGCCCTGACAATACTCTGTCAACACTGACTGAGACTCGTTCAAGAATGCTCGAAGGATCAGATGCTTTATATATGTTACAGGTTATTGTTACGGTATTGTCCACAATAGTGATGAGAGAATTAAGCACTGATTTTTTTCCAAACCTAAGGATGAAGGAACACTTTAGTCGTCCTAAGAAATCTCTGTGTTTTAAAATCAAAGACACATTCCCAGTTATTTTAGCAACTGCAATAGTAACATAGTGTCTAGATGTCTATACACTTAATGCTGTATATCTTTTCCATCTACCACTTCCCTAATATCTATTTCCATTGTATCTGTTTTTTAAAGTTATTCTTTTGTGGAACATAGGTGGAAGCAAGCATAAATAGCCAAATGATGATGAAATCAGTGAATAAAACCCCAAGGAACATCATAACTCAATTTAAAACTATATCATCCATAACACCCTCCCTAAATTCCATTGCTTTTAAGACCTACCCTTGGCAAGGTATCGTATCCTGGTCTGGGACCCTTGATTCCTCGAGTTGCTGATATGCTGGTCCCACGATTCCGCCCAACCTACTTCGGGGTGAGGGGGGTGTCCTTCTGAAGGCATTCCTATGGAGCATACCACTCCTTTGCCCTGGGCTGCAGCAAGAGGAGAGAGTCCTGCTGGTGGAAAGAAAACCAACAAACAAATTGATCACAGCAATAACCTCACAGGTGGCTGCTGAAACTTTTCAAGCACTGCATTTCCACCCTAGATCCTCAAAGTTCTAGGTCAGGCTCCATCCATGCCTGTAGGATATCTGTTAGGAGGGATCGCAGGTTGCTGGATCCATTTTATCTCTGGAGAGACTGAGAAGAAAAGCAGTTCCAGTTCTGTGTTTCTGGCTTTCCAGTCTGGAGCACAATGGACTAAAATAACACCAGCTTTCCAGCCAATGAGGTGCACTTGAGGAATTCTCCAGCTCCTGATTCCCCTCCTCCCTCATTATCCAAGCTACAAAGGTGCCTTTAGTAGAAATAAAAATGGCCTTGTTATTAAACACTTCCAAGAACTAAACCCAAGAAGCCTTAAGGGCTTTATGGGGAAAATTTCACTTGTGTTAGTGGTAGAATAAACTAACCTTATTTTAATTGCCTTTCTCTCCTTAATATATATGTTACTTTTGCAGTTCACTGTCTCAAATTTTCGTAAATCCTGAGAACCTAAATTGAGTTTGCTTTAACTTTTTTTATTGAATGAAAGATTCTTTAAATTCTATAGTGCTTTGCAATTTTCAAAAGTTTCACACACATGATTTTACATAATCCCATAATAACCCTTTGAGTTTGCTTTTAATAAACATCTGATCGTACATTTTCTTGACCCATACATCCAAATACCCAAATAACCATGCCAGATGCCATCAAAGGGCAAGGCATAAACGGGATATACCTCAGGTAAGATCCCTACACAGATCACGTCAGACAAAGAACTAGACTCTTTAGAGAAATCAGTTACTAATTTGACGCATTACTTATTCCATATCCATTCCTCCCTCCACCCCACTGAATTTACCCTACTACCATGTGAACTGTGAGAACTTTGTTCCTGTGCAGACATTCCATGAGATGCCAATAAGGGAACTTAGAATTTTTGCGTTCCTACTCATTTAGCTCTGAAAATAGCAATAAAACTACACACAGGAACAGCAAAAACATTTTCAAAATTTCAATAAAGTTCTATAGGAACCAGTCCCCCAAATGAATTTTACCCATATTACTACATTATTTGGAGTTCTGTAAGTTTTCCCCCCACCAACATTACTGTTATTTCCACTTAATAAATACAAAACTTCTCAAATATTATTTAAGGTCAGCATTTGAGAACCCGACAAATGAGTGCTAGTAGCCACCTTCCTGGTTTGGGCAAGGCGAAATGATCACACTTTATAACTTCATATTCGTCAAGCCCAACATTAACTTCCTGAGTTTGTGCAAACACCAGATCATACCTGGCAACGTTATTACAACTTCATTCTTCATCATCATATTTCTGGGTTGAGTGTATTGAGTCCTAACATGCCTAACAACAAGGGACCTCTAGTTAGGTCACTAAGCCAACGAGTTTAAGGAACTCTAGAATAACTAATTTGTTTCCCTCCCTTCCAGCTTCTATCTATACCATCCAATGGCAATTGTGGAGTCCACAGCATACTCAGGCTTGGATGCTAGAATTAGCTGCATCAGGTCTGTATGATACTGGGGAAAGTACTTGTATCAGTCAGAGTCCTGGGGGGAAATAGATGGCACTCTATATTGGGTCATTTGGGAAGATTTTGCTATTTACAAAAGTGTGTTCACTGTTTGAGGAAAAAAAAAAATACAGGATACTACTGTACATAAGGGCTGGTAACAATGGGAAGCTGTTACCATCCCTGTAACTGAAAGGACAGGGGGAAGGAGCAGTTACCTGACTGAAGAGAGAAAGGGCTTGTGAGAAGAGGACCTCTTGGCTAGTGCCAGAAACAGGGCTGTAGCTGAGACAACCAGGCAGGGAGGGAGGGGGCAGAAGTGTTAGGACCTCACTGGCCTCTGCCCTTCCATAGCTTGCCTGTGCATCGCAAGAAACCAACAGAAGCCCAAAGGCAAGTGAGCCTGCTGCCCTCTTAGTGTACAAGGCAAGGCAGAAAAAGGTAAAGCCTAGAGGTGGGTGGAAGAGATGCAAATAAAGGTATTAGCACTTGTTTAGATATTTTCATAGTATTGCTATGGGGATTAGAAAAGTATGTAAAGTGCTTAGCAGGGAGTCTGGCACTTAGTAGCTGCTCAACAAAGTAAATTCCCTTGATTCCTCTGCCCAAACTGACAGCTCAAAGGCTCATACTAATCACTGAAAACCCTGGACTTATTTCACCTTAAAAAACCTACACGTACTGTCTATAAATGAGTTATATTGCCAAAATATAATGTAATAAGTATAACATGACGTAATAGCTTTCTTCTTTAAAACGAAAGAGGGTGTTTTTTTTTGGACTAAACGTGAGAAATAATGGCTTTGAATTAACAGCTTTGTTTCATAAATGAGTTATCCAAATGAGTCATATTTGCAGTGCACAAAAGAAATGAATTATTCATAAACGTCTACCAGTATGAGCTAGTAACCCATCTTAAAAAACAGTTCTATACCTGTTGATCAATCAACTGTTCAAGCTTTCTAACCCAATGGTATTCAGGAAGTTACACAGCAGTTTGCAGGATGTATAAATCAGTGACTAGGTTATCAATCACGAAAACGTTTAAGTCTACTGCATGTTTTACAAAACAAAAGCTATGATATATTGAACTATAATTTACAAAGTTCTAAAAGCACTTTATAAATCAACCCTTGCCTATCTATCAGGACGCAATGTATGCCAACAAATACTGCAATGTCATTGAACCAAATAAAAAAGAAGGTCTCTTAGAGACTTCCTTATTTGATCTGTGAGTGATTCCTAGAAACCAAGTTTAGGAGGAGGTACATCAACAGACAAAAGTAGGGTAGGGTATTTGCAGGTCAGATACATTAGAAGCTATAATTGCTTATCATATCAACTTTAAAACATGTACGACAATATAGTACTTAATATTATACTTAATTATTTTACTTGACTGAATGGAATACCACTTTAACGTGTATTACAATGAGCAGAGGAAAATGCTCTTTTGGAAAAAAAACATCTTCTATGAGGCCAATAATTTTGTACTTAATTCCGTCATTGAAGAACGCCCACTAGGTCCAGTTAACTGAAGTAATCTTTTCGCAGGGAAATATTTGTAAATGCCCCAATTGATAGAAACCAAAAATTGTAGTTAATAACTAAAGCAATTATCCAGTAGCCAAACATATTTCATCCTGTGTTGAAACCTTTTTTTAACTTAGCAAACCCTTGGTACCTCAGTCTCTACCCATGTAGATTAAGAATAAAAATCACCATCAAGTACTAATGATTAGTATCAAGAGTGACATGAGAACCTCAAAGTAACTGTGGCCAGCATCGAGAAAATCTTTTGTAGGGACTCCCTGAAAGGTGAGGGAGAAGTTAGTTTCCTTGAATAACGCATACTTCTCTCACGGTGGTTTTCAAAATATTGCCTACCTCTATGAAAACCAAGGGTCAACAACATTTATCTTCCATTGCTGGGAACAATTGTTATTTTTTACCTTTTCCATTTAAAAAACTTTTAATCTCCATAATTAAGAATTTTTAAAATACTGTACCTCTCACTAAGAAAAGGAAGCTTAGATCTTTGGACGGCTTCCACAAAGACTGACGACATATCAATACCTTTGGATGCACATAAACATAATGTCCGTCGTAGCAAGTATCGAATGTTGGCACTTTAGAACAAAACTTTCAATTTTTGGAGTTCCAGATTCCTTATGTATAAACACAGCATGTGACTAGAAGATGCTGAAGAATTTGCTCAGCCTCAGAATGCTGTAAAACTTCTAGAAGATAACTTTATTTTTGGCTTTCTCCCCCAAAGAGCCAATTTTTACAGTCAGCTTGTTAAAAAATTCCCACTCCATTGATAATGGAAGATCTAATAAAGCAAAGGAGAAGATTTGCCAGGCTTCTTCCCCCTGCAAAGTTTTCTTTGTGTGAGAACCATGTTGGAAGACCTGGAGCATGTCCTGTCAGCTGCCTAGGGAAGAATTAGTCATTAAATCTGCAGACAGTGATAAGGCAGGCTAGGAAAAATCATGTTTTTAATAGTTTTTCAGATTGCAATAGTTTCATTCACTGGCCTGGGTCTGCAGACTTGATGGGTGCTGTTAATAGTACCTTTAGGCTTCCTCTAGGGGCACTGCTGCCTGGTATCTTTGCTTTGCCTGCCAGGAGCTGCTTGAGCATCCACTGCATGGGGAACTACAGGAGAAGCAAGAACGATCATCTCTCCTGAATAATGTTGTCATTCCTTGGCATGTGTTGTCCAGTGTTATACATTGTGTCAACGCACCCATTCCCACCATGATTAGCTACCTGTACCTGTGGTGTTTGACAGATTGGCTTCCTCTGTTGGGAGAAGGGACCTCTGGGAATGACTGGGGGCCGGCAAAACTTGACTCCATCATTTTCTCCAATGCAGTCACGGGATGCCTTTCCGCCTTTGAATACTGTGGGAAATCACATGCACAGAGTTGAGCTGGAGGAGAAGTTATGAGAGCAGGGCCTCTGACACTACAGCTGGGTATCAAAAAGTTACTGGAACTTACCAGTAACTTTTCCACTGGGCACCTGATCAGGAGAATGACAAAACCACCATTTTCATCCCATTTCTCACACACTGAATATGCTCTCCCCTCTTGCCCCCAGAACTCTTTGTGATTAGATAAGGTCCATTCAACAGGGTTCTTCACGTTAGAATCCTAAGTCTAGCTTTTCGTTTCAGTCTTTACCCATGGCACACTATGCCTGAGAGCCAAAATCACACATATTTTTTTATTGGAGTATAGTTGATATACAATATTATATAAGTTAATACAAGGAAGTTTTAATTCAATGCACATTTTACAAAAAAGATTAATTAGTAGATGGACTACTAACAATAGGGATTCAATAAATGCTCATTGATTGAACTTCACAAGTCTCAGATTTATGGAAGGCTTTGATTTAGATTATCTGCCCACTACTCTCCACTGTTTCTCTCTTTCAGCCTGATACCAGGTAATTACCATGTCTAATAAGAGACGTGTGTGAACAGTTTACTCTTTATAGTTATTAACCCTTGGTTTCACCTTTGACCATGAGATATCACAAGGCAGGGGCCTAAAGAAAACCCTATAGCTATGGCATATTGAGAAAAACTTTGCTCCCAGAGAAATATCACATGGCATCTCAATCAGGCAGCAGTTGTCAAGTTTAACACTCCCTGGACACTTGGCACTTGAACAAGCATTATCAACCCTTGAACAAGGATTATCAAGTTTCTTTTCTAGAAACTCCAATGAAAACTGTGCTGAGAAATGACATTTTTTGAAGGCTAATAACCAAATTAGATTTTGAAATCCAAATATTCACATGTAATATACGAACAAGAATTTCACAGAAAAACAAAGATAGATATGCAGAATACATACAAAAAAGTATATACCTGAACTCATTGTAGAGATGAAAATCAGCATAGAGAACGTTAAATTTCAGGAGTACTTAGTAAAGGCAAAGATTCAAGGAAAATAGAGTTGGTGCTAATTTGTTGGGGGTACACATTGGCAATGTGTTGCAAAATATTAAATATAGGTACTCTGATGCAGAGTACGGGTACTCTTTGATGTAGATGACTACTTCTAGGGATTTCCATCATTAATTGTAAAAGTTGGAAATGATATAATCAGCAAAGTATGTCAGTGGTACAATTTTTAATAACAAAAGAGAAAGCAAACACAAAAGAGAAGCAACTGGAAACAACAGAAATGGCCACAAATGAATATTATACAGCCACTGAATAAAATCAAAGTATGAAAAGTATGCATAATATGAATCCACATGTGCAAATAAGGAAAATGCAGTAAACAGGTGTATATATAAGTGTATGTATGTGTGTATATACAAACATTTAGCTTTGTGTGTGTGTATATATATATGTATAGATTTTGTATGTACATATACATAAATGTGCATGTGTTTGTGTGCGTGTGCACACAACCACACGGGATGCAGATGGGAAACAAAAGTAAACTATTAACTAGTTGTTATCCTTGGGAAAAAGTATATTGGTGGGTATGGGCTATGGAGACTAGGAAAATTGTCAAGGTTATGTAACTTTAAGTTCAAAATCTCTAACTAAATTGTTTTCTTTTTAAGTACCTCCAAAACAAACCACATAGCGTTAGTAATGACCACATCTTGAATCAGAATATGAATTCCACAAAATGGACTTAACAGAAGCTATTTAGGCTTCTTGCAAAATGGAGTGAGTTGACATGGAACAAAAAGAAGACATGGAGATAATTTGGAAAAGGTGGTTGTTTTCAACAGCCCCAAGTTACAAAGATCCAAAAAATGATGGAAATACCTTCACATGTACTTCTTTGTTGACTAATTGTTTATCATAAATCATCCATGGAAAAAGTGAATTGAATCAACATGTTATTGAAATGTAAACAACATCCTGAATTTCTATTTCTAGACTTCCAGGTTCTATAAAAGATCTACTAGAATTTTTTTTTTTCTCCCAACTTTCGATAAATTGCTTGAGAAGACAAACTCAGATGGTTGGAAGCCTCAGCTATAGACACAGGCGAGATTATCTGGAGACATCTGTAGCAAATTGGAGGGGGTAACTTCTGTGCTACTTCTGCAGAGGGCTATCAGTGGGCGACATTGGCCAGTGTTTCTAGCACACCCACATTTTCTAGAGAAATTGCCAAATCATTAAAAGTCAGCAGCCCGTTCCTTTTTCAAAAACAATGTATGTCAAAAAGCCTAGTTCAGGGCTTCCCTGGTGGTGCAGTGGTTGAGAGTCTGCCTGCCGATGCAGGGGACATGGGCTCGTGCCCCGGTCCGGGAAGATCCCACATGCCGCGGAGCGGCTAGGCCCGTGAGCCATGGACACTGAGCCTGCGCGTCCGGAGCCTGTGCTCCGCAACGGGAGAGGCCACAGCAATGAGAGGCCCGCGTACCGCAAAAAAACCAAAACAAACAAACAAAAAGCCTAGTTCAGCTTTGGGGCCGTTGGTTCAGAGCCTCTGCTTTGAATGAGACTTTTGATCATGAGAGCTAGAGGGCCTTGTTCAAAATCTGGGATAAAAGTGTTGAATAGAATCAACCTCTTACTTGTTCTGCTTATTCATGGCATTCATAATAGATATAATGTTCTAAATCTTTTCTTTCAAATGCTTAGATTATTATTATACTATGCAGTTGCTTTCACTGGTATTATTGTGGCCCATTACCACAAATTTGTCTCCAAAATTTATTATTTTGGATTTTTCTCTCATAGCCTTTTCGAGAATCGTTTTCATTTCAGTGGCTACATTTAATCTGAGATGCAGGTTTAAATTGCTGGTACCCCAATCCAAGGTTAGTTGAGACAAGTGGGAACACAGAAAAACCTAATAAATAATTTGGCAGTCCTTCAAACTAATATCCCATACATATTGGTTCAAATGAATTTAGACATAGATTCCAGTTTTCAGATCTGACAAATAAAGAGCTTAGAAATCGTCATTCCTGTCCTTAAAATAAGAGAAAAGCTGAACAAACAAAATCAATGGCTATTCTTACATCCAAATTGAGGTTGCAGGGCAAACCACCCCTCTAAAACCTGGAAAGACCAGTGAATACAGCGAATCAGCCAGGATCACCTTGAGACAGCATGGGACCTGGGAGCCTTTGCTGCGGTGCCTGCACCTGGACAAACGCCTCCTCCAGCAACAGAATACAAAGAATCTATTCAGGACTAACAATAACCACGTGCATGCTCAGTTGGGGCAAATTATGAACGACAAGATACAAAACACCAAAAACCCACCTGTCCCTTCTGAGATGCCCAGAGCAAAAGCAGGGTACTGCACATGCGCCCTGCACACAGCATCACCAAGGGGGTGGGCAGACCACCTAAGCCGACCCCTGGACCCGCCCCTACCTTCACTCCATACAAGGAACCAGCTCGCCCCAGCTCAGGGAGCGAGCAAGGGAAACTGTTACTTGTTCTCACTCCCTCCTGCTGCAGCACTGAGTCCCAGTAAAGCCTTGCCTGAATTTCTCGTCTGGCCTCTTATCAATTTCTGTTGATTAAGGAGGCCAAGAATCAGTAACATGCATTGTTGTGACTCTGCCAGGACATTCTCCCATTCCCGGGTGGGGATCTGGGCACCTCCGGGACCACCGACCACCGAATGCAGCTTCCCAGTGGGTGACAGGCGGCCACCTGAACCTCTTGGTTCAGCGTCACCACGTTTGGTAAGTCTGCCTTCCTGGCCCCTGAGGGCCTCAGTACCCTCATTCAGGCGACGCTTTCCCCCTCCCCTTTGCCCTTTTTCCCTCAACACTTTCCCTTTCCCTCTCCTGAAATCTCTCTACTTCTTTCTCTGTCCTCTCCTACTTCTCTGTCTTATCCTCCCGAGACAGTGGACGTCGGGCAGCTACAGCATCACTGTTCTCAGCCTGTGAGACCTGCTCCCTCTGGCCGGCAACAGCTCACCTTGACAGGTCACAAGCAGAGGTGGGAGAGGCTCGCCTCACACCAAGCAGACCTGGGTCCAGTGGGCCTTCCCTGATGGGAGATACATGAGAGTGACAGAGGTTCAATCCTCCTATCATGTAGTGGCTGGACGTCCGATCCTCCCAATATTCTCACCTGTCTTTTCCTCTGCCAAGAGAAGTCTCATTGGGAACAGGCTGAAGGGGCAGATTTCTATATACCAGTGTATGTGTGGGTGAGAGTCCCGCCTGTGGGCTGGCGACCTGCAGACGATGTACAACTGGCTGGTTTCGGGGCTTGATCACCTGGTGGGCAGTGGACAGGGTGCTCCCTCCTTCACTGGCCCTTTCTGGAAGTGCACAGGCTGGTGCCTGAATAAACACCCTCGGCGGGCAGGCTGAAAAGGCAATCTCTTCCCGTCTCTTTTTTTTCAGTCTTTTCTGTCCCTCCTCTCCTGTCCTCTCCCTTGGTCCTCATTACCTATACTCCCATCCCCTTCATCCTGGAGACTCCTTGTCTGTGTCCCTCACTCTGGGGAGGGAATTCTGTGATCCCCTTTGTCGTTACACTAGACCTCGACTCCATCCGGACCCCAGGATCTCTAGTTGTTAGCTTCCAGATTTACAGGTAAGCATGGGAGATGCCCAGGGAATCCCCAGAGATTCTCCTCTGGGTTGCAGTCTTAACAATTGGAGACAGTAAAGAACTAAGCTGATTTTCTTTTGCAACACGGCCTGGTTCCCGTATACCTTGGGTGACCAGGAGAAGTGGCCACGGAATGGATCCCTTAAATTTAACACCATTTTACAACTGGACCTATTTTGCAAGCAGTCTTAAAAATGGGGAGAGGTCCCATATGTGTAGGCCCATACGTGTAGGCTCCAGACTGAGGGATTCCTCTCTTCCTGTGTTGCCCCCAAAAGATTCAGAGCCAGGCGTTCTCACAGACCCCTTCTTCCAACTGCCGACTAGCCATCGGGGTACTAAGCCTCCTTCTCAGGCCCCCCCTTTCTTCTTCCCCTTCACCATCTTCTTCAACTCCCAGACCCCCACCTTTCCCTGTCAAGTCAGAAACTCAAAAATCAGAGCCCCTCGCGTTTCCTCCAATGGGGCTCTGATGAGGTTCAAAGTTAGCCACCACTTTTGCCCTACAAGGCCTTTACCCCCTCTGGGAAGTAGCTAATGGGAATGGAGGGATTACTAGAGTGCATGTCCCCTTCTCAATGGGGGACTCAGGAATCTGTAAGGAGAGGTTTGGCAGGTTCTCAGAGAACCCTGACAACCTGAGCCTGACAAATTCATCAGGCTGCGGTTAACATTCTCTCTTACCTGGCAGGACATTATGGTTATTCTGGCCCAGTTGCACCCCAGATGAAAAGGAGCGTATACCGAGAAAGGCCAGGGAGCACACAGATGGCCTACTGGTCACCTGTCCACACCGCCAAATTTATCAGGCCGGGGGGACGCAATCCCAGAACGTGACCCACACTGGTACAATGAAGATCGTGTAGGCCAGGCTAGGATGAGACATTATATTACTCATCTATCAGAAGGAATGAAAGGTATATGGTGAAGCCTGTAAATGATAAGATCCCAGAGGTTACACAGGAAAAAAGATGAAAACCTGGCAGTCTTCCTGAGCCAGGTGACAGAGCCATTCAGGAAGTACACCAATTTAGACTCTGCAGAAGGGAGGACACTGTTGGCCACGCATTTTATCACCCAGGCCTCTCCTGATATCAGGAGAAAGTAACAAAAGCTTGAGGCTGGGCCGCAAACCCCATGGTCAACCTCGGTAGAGGAGGCCTTCAAGGTCTATAGCAATCAAGACTTAACAGAAAAGGCCAATAAGGATAAGAGGCTGATAAAGAAAACGAAGTTTTTGGCCGCTCTGATCCACCCACCACCTCGAGGGGACCCTAAAAGGCTGCAAAGGCTGGACAGACCACCAAGAAGCTGCCTGGGCACAAACCAGTGTGCCTTTTGTTGGAAGGAGGGGCACTGGAAGGGGGAATGCCCTGAGCGCCCTCCTGTGGGACGCCAGAGGGGCAGCCCCAACCCCAGTTCCTTGTGAATCTCTCGGATGAGAGATTCCCACACACCGTCTGATGGGGCGAGTGCCTGCCTGGCTGCAGACCCTATTCGTTCCATCCTCATCTCTCCAGCAGAGCCTCAGGTCACCCTTGACGTGGCGGGTAGGAGAACTGAATTCCCTGTAGACACCGGAGCCACCTCCTCTGTTGTGACTAGGCCGGCCCCCTCCCCAACCGTGACTGTACCGTGACGGGAGTTGATGGACAGCCAAAGGTAAGGCGATTTACGTCTCCCCTTGCCTGCAGAGTCGGGTCCGTTATCATTACTCCTTTTCGTATACGCCACAATGCCCTGACCCCTTCCTTGAAGAGGTTTGCTAAATAAATTAGGAGCTAGTATATTCGTAGTCCAATGAGGTAGAAAATTCAAATAAAGAATGTGCATCTATTAGTAGCCACAGATGACCCATGTGCTGGTTATCAACAGATTCCCCAAGACCTCCCCCCAAGAAATTAGAGAACAAGTAGATCCTGCAGTTTGGGATACCTTGATTCCAAGAAGGGCAAAACATGTTTTCCCAATGAAAATAAGATTAAGGCCTAGGGAAAGGACCCTGAAAGAGACATATCTTTTAAAGCCTGAAGCCCTGATGGGGATCCAATCACCGCTCACCAAATTCCTAAAACACGGACACATTAGGCCCTGCTGATCCCCTTGCAACACCCTGATCCTCCCTGTTCAGAAGCCTAAGAGGAAGCGTCAGTTTGTCCAAGACTTGCGAGCAGTGAATGAGGCAGTCATCCCTGTTCACCCAATGGTGCCAAACCCATACATCCTCCTCGCCCAAGTATTGGGAAATGCTCAGCATTTCTCTGTTTTGGACCTCAAAGAAGCATTTTTCTGTATTCCCCTACATCCAGACTCTCAATACCTTTTTGCCTTTGAATGGAGGGACCCTGACACCCTGGAGGCTACCCAATATACCTGGACAGTGCTTCCGCAGGGTTTTAGGGACAGCCCCCATCTTTTTGGAAATGTGTTAGCAAGGGAACTGAGGGAACTGAGCCTTGAGAAGGGAACTCTGCTACAATATGTTGATGATTTATTGATAAGTAGTGAGACCAAACAAGATTCAGATCAACATACTGCTAGGGTCCTAAATTTTCTGGCAAAAAGGGGATATAAAGTGTCTCCAACCAAGGCTCTGATCTCACAGCAACAGGTTTAGTATTTAGGATTTGTTTTGACCCCAGGGGAAAGAGCCCTGGCCATGGATGGAAAAACAGTAATTAGTGCACTACCATCTCCAACCACAAAGAGGCAACTTGGAGGCTTTCTCAGGATGGCTGGGTTCTGTCATATCTGAGTCCCAAATTATGGCCTGATAGCAAAACCCCTACAGGAGGTTCTAAAGTGAGAAGAAAGGGAGCCCCTTCAACGGAATAGGGACCACCAGCAGGCCTCTGAGATTCTAAAGACTGCACTGAGTAGAGCACCAGCCCTTTACCCTATACATTCATGAGAGGTCAGGCATAGCACTAGGAGTCCTGACCCAAAAGCTGGGACTGGATCAGAGACCAATGGCTTACTTTTCAAAACAACTGGATTCAGTGGCCCTGTGACGGCCAAGCTGCCTGCGGGCAGTAGCTGTCACAGCCCTGTTGGTCAATGAGGCTTCCAAGCTCACCCTGAGACAACACCTAGATGTATTAACCCCTCATTAGGTACAGTTTGTACTGGAAGTCACAGGACATCATTGGTTGACTGGAGCAAGGTTAACAAGATATCAGGCCCTCCTAATGGACACCCCCGACATTACCTTTAAAGGTGTGTCAAACCCTGAACCCGGCAACTCTGCACCCAGCGGTTGAGAGTGGAGACTTAGTGTGTTCGTATATAGAGACCATAGAACAGACTTACTCCAGCAGGTCTGATCTTCTAGATGAGCCTCTTGACAGCCCTGAGGTTGAATGGTTTACTGATGGGAGCAGTTTTATAGAAATGGGAACCCGAAAGGCAGGGTATGCCATAGGCAGTCTCGGTGAAGTCACAGAAGCCAAGGCCCTGCCACCCTGGACATACAGGTTCCATGTACTGCGTGCTCAGGCTGCCATTTGGAAAGAAAGAGGAATGTTAACCGCTAGAAACTCTCTCCTAAAGATTTAATTCTGGCTCCTTAGAAGCAGTGCAGCTCCCGACCCAGGTGGCAGTGATCACTGTAGGGGCCATCAGAGGGATGGACCTTTCGTGAGCCAAGCAAAGCTGACTGAATTGCAACACAGGCAGCTCTACTGCAAGAGCCTGAGCAAGTTATGGCCCTAGTGATTGCCCCCCACCCCCGAACTCCCTAGCCTTCCCCAGTATTCCCCACAGGAACAAGAAAATGCTGAGAAATGGGGCTATGAGAAAGGAAGCACAGGCTGGTATAAAAAGGAGAATAAGGTTCTAACCCCTGAGGCCCAACAATGGAAACTCACTAAGAGCTTACATGATGCCACCCACTATGGGAGAGTTGCACTGTGGGACTTGATGCAAAAGGCTTTTTCAGGGAAGGGGATTAAAAGAACAGTAAAACAAGTAACACTTGCCTGTGCTTATGTGTCCGTAATAAACCACAGGCCCATCCAATCCCCCCTTTGTTACTCAGGCCAGTTCAATGCTGAGGGACATACCTGGGGGGAGAACTGGCAGTTAGATTTCACCCAAATGCCCCTGTTGTCAGGATATAAATATTTTCTTGTGTTCATTGATACTTTCACGGGATGGGATGCAGCCTTCTCCACTCGATCTGAAAAGGCTACTGAAGTTTGTAAGTCCCCTTTACAAGAAATAATTCCTCGGTTGGGACTTCCAAAGTCCCTCCAGAGCGATAACGGGCCCTCTTTTATAGCCAGAATCACACAGGGACTCACAATGGCCCTAGGGATAGACTACAAGCTACACACCTCTTGGCACCCCCAGTCTTCAGGGAAGGTAGAGAAAATGAACCATACTTTAAAGAAAACCTGAGCAAAGCTCTGCCAGAGACTCGTGAACCCTGGACCCACCTGCTTCCTATTGCACTCCTCAGGGTCCGTGTAGCCCCCAGTTATAATCTGAGGCTCAGCCCATTTGAAATGACCTATGGGAGGCCTTTTCTTCCTACTGACATTCTACTGGATGAGGAAGTGAGTCAGACCCTGAGGTATATTATTATTGATCTAGAACACGTTCAGAAGGCAATCCAGGACTATGCCAGCAAGGCACAGCCAGCTCCCACTAAGTGGAAGGGGCCGTTCCTTCACAAATAAACCCCGGGGACCAAGTTCTTAAAACCTGGAAAGAGGGGTCTCCCAAAAAACTATTGCCAAAATAGAAAGGCCCCTATAAAGTAATTTTAGCCGCCCCCCCCCCCCGCCGTCAAACTGCAAGGGATATCTACTTGGGTACATCTGCCCACACTAAAGCTTTTACCCCCGCAGGTACAACAGAACAGTACACCTGTGAGCCGGTGGAAAATCTGAGAGACCTATTCAAAAGACAGGAACCATCGACAGATAAGAGGATGCGGCGGGTTGGACTCCTATGTGCCATTCTTGCTATTGTACCCTTGCTTGCATTCTGCCTGTTTGCTCAGACACCCCCACCAGGGAAGCAGCTCCTTTGTCCCTGCTGGGTTTAAGGGAAACACTCCACCACAGAAAAGCTCCTCCTATGGACTCTGTCCGCCTTACTAGTCCCGCTAACTAGGGGATAATGGCAATAAAACTCACTTATCGGGGCTTCCCTGGTGGCGCAGTGGTTGAGAGTCCGCCTGCCGATGCAGGGGACGCGGATTCGTGCCCCGGTCCGGGAGGATCCCACATGCCGCGGAGCGGCTGGGCCGGTGAGCCATGGCCGCTGAGCCTGCGTGCCCGGAGCCTGTGCTCCGCAACGGGAGAGGCCACACAGTGAGAGGCCCGTGTACCACAAAAAAAATAATAAAAATAAAATATCTACATACATGTGCAGTTGAGGCAAATTATGAATGACAAGATACAAAAACTCAACTGCCACTTCTGAGATGCCCGGAGCAAAAAGCAGGGCACTGCGCATGCGCCCTGCACGCAGCACCACCAAGGGGGTGGGCACACCACCTAAGCCATCCCTTTGGCCTGACCCCTGGACCCGCCCCTACCCTCACCCCATATAAAGAACCACCTCGCCCCTTCCCCTCCCCCCTCAGGGAGCGAGCAAGGGAGGCCAAGAACCCCGGTCAGTAACAAGCTTACCTACAGAAGAATCTTCCACAACCATAAACTGGTAGGAATACTTAAGTGGTAATTTAATACGTTTTTGGAATCTGCATGTGGACTAGAGGGAAAGTAAAAATTATCTCAGGGCTATAGTCTTAGGGAGTGTTCTCACACTTTCTTGAGTTTAACCTCCTCCAGGACCACACCAGATGCTCACAAAAAAAGAATGAAAAAAATAAAAAATTGTCTCATGTCTCTGATGAGAAAGTAACCATTTTGAAATGCACGCACAATGTTCTGCATTATAACTGTCGACTTTTTAGTGAAAAGAGACCTCACCAGAGCCTGATCTCCCCTAAGGGAAGAGCATTCCACTCAATAATTGAAGAAGAGACAAATTCTCTGCAGTAGAATTCCAAATAACTTATGTGGATACTCTAAGGGTGTATGGTCAAAGGGTGAGCATAACTCCCCAGTCCTTAAGTGTGGACTACACGTGGTTGCTTCCTTCTAAAGAGAACTTTGTAGAAAGGGATGGGGAAGAAAGAGTAACACCACAATGGAGCTGCCTGACATTACTACCTCAGACAGATGACAAAAGGAATCATCAACAGTGATAAATCATATTGAGAGAATGCACTTTTGATAGGATGTGATGAAACAGGCACTTTACCTGTATTGTCTTTCTTACAAAACCCCATAATACCAATCTAATCAGAAAAAACATCAAACAAATTCCAGTAGAGGAGCATCCTACAAAATACTTGACCAGGACTCCTAAAAACTATCAAGGTCATTAAAATAAGGAAAGTCTGACAAACTGTCACAACCAAAAGGAACCAAAGGATATGACAGCTAAATGTGGTGTGGTATCCGCAGGGGATCTTGGAAAAGAAGAAGTAATTAGGTAAAAACTAACGAATTCTGAATAAACCATGGACTTGAGTTAATAACAATGCATCAGTATGAGTTCATTAATTGAACAAATGTCCCATATCAATGTACAATGTTAATAATAGGGGAACCTGGGCACAGCGTATATGGGAACTCTCTGTATTAACTTTGCAACTTTTCTGTACATCTAAAACTGTCCTACAAAATAAAGTTCACTTAAAATATTAAAGCAAGGGGGGGGGACCTTGAAGATGGCAGAAGAGTAAGACGCGGAGATCACCTTCCTCCCCACAGATACACCAGAAATACATCTACACGTGGAACAACTCCTACAGAACACCTACTGAAGGCTGGCAGAAGACCTCAGACCTCCCAAAAGGCAAGAAACTCCCCACGTACCTGGGTAGGGCAAAAGAAAAAAAAGAAAAAACAGACACAAAAGAATAGGGACAGCACCTGCACCAGTGGGAGGGACCTGTGAAGGAGGAAAGGTTTCCACACACTAGGAAGCCCCTTAGCGGGCGGAGACTGCGGGAGGCCGAGGGGGGAGCTTCGAAGCCTTGGAGGAGAGCACAGCAACGGGTGCGGAGGGCAAAGCGGGGAGATTCCCGCACAGAGGATCGGTGCCGACCGGCACTCACCAGCCCAAGAGGCTCGTCTGCTCACCCACCGGGGCGGGCGGGGCTGCGAGCTGAGACTCTGAGGCTCGGGTTTCGGTTTCGGACAGAGCGCAGGGAGAGGACTGGGGTTGGTGGCTTGAACATAGCCTGAAGGGGTTAGTGCACCACAGCTAGCCGGGAGGGAGTCCGGGGGGAAAGTCTGCACCTGCCGAAGAGGCAAGAGACTTTTTCTTCCCTCTGTGTTTCCTGGCGCGTGAGGAGAGGGGTTTAAGAACGCTGCTTAAAGGAACTCCAGAGACGGGCGCGAGCCGCGGCTAAAAGCGCGGACCCCAGAGATGGGCGGGAGACGCTAAGGCTGCTGCTGCCGCCACCAAGGGGCTTGTGTGCGAGCACAGGTCACTCTCCACACCCCTCTTCCGCGGAGCCTGTGCAGCCCGCCACTGCCAGGTTCCCGGGATCCAGGGACAACTTTCCCGGGAGAACACACGGCGGGCCTCAGGCTGGTGCAAAGTCACGCCAGCCTTTGCCGCCGCAGGCCCGCCCCGCACTCCATGCCCCTCCCTCCCCGCCAGCCTGAGTGCACCAGAGCCCCCGAGTCAGCGGCTCCTTTAACACCGTCCTGTCTGAGCAAAAAACAGACGCCCTCCAGCGACCTACACGCAGAGGCAGGGCCAAATCCAAAGCTGAGCCCCGGTGAGCTGTGAGAACAAAGAAGAGAAAGGGAAATCTCTCCCAGCAGCCTCAGAAGCAGCTGATTAAAGCTCCACAATCAACTTGATATACCCTGCATCTGTGGAATACCTGAATAGACAACCAATCATCCCAAATTGAGGAGGTGGACTTTGGGAGCAAGATCTATGATTTTTTTCCCTTTTCCTCTTTTTGTGAGTGTGTATGTGTATGCTTCTGTGTGAGATCTTGTCTGTATAGTCTTGCTTCCACCATTTGTCCTAGGGTTCTATCCGTCCATGGTTTTTTTTTTTTAATTTTTTCTTAATAATTAATTTTAATAACGTTATTATACTTTACCTTCATTCTTTCTTTCTTTCTTTCCTTCCTTCCTTCCCTCCTTTAGACAACGAATCATCCCAGATTGAGGAGGTGGTCTCTGACAGCAAGATTTAGGATTTTTCCCCCTTTACCTCTTTTAGTGAGGGTGTATGTGTATGATTCTGTGTAAGATTTTGTCTGTATAGCTTTGCTTCCAACATTTGTCCTAAGGTTCTATCCGTCCCTTTTTTTTTTCTAAATAAGAATTTTTTAATTCAATAACTTTATTATACTTTATTTTATTTTTACTGTATCTTCTTTCTTTTTTCCTTCTTTCCCTCCTTCCTTCCTTCCTCCTTCCCTTCCTTTCTTTCCTTCTTGCCTTTTTCCTTCTTTGCTTCTTTCTTTCTTTCTTTCTTTCTTTCTTTCTTTCTTTCTTTCTTTCTTTCTTTTCTTTCTTCCTTCCTTCCTTCCTTCCCTCCTTTCCTTCTTTCTTTCCTCATACTTCTACTAATTCTCTCTACTTTTTTTCCCTTTTATTCTGAGCCGTGTGGATGAAAGGCTCTTGGTGCTCCAGCCAGGAGTCAGGGCTCTGCCTCTGAGGTAGGAGAGCCAACTTCAGGACACCAGTCAACAAGAGATCTCCCAGCTCCACATAATATCAAACAGCGAAAATCTCCCAGAGACCTCCATCTTAACACCAGCACCCAGCTTCACTCAACGACCAGCAAGCCACAGTGCTGGACAACCTATGCCAAACAACTAGCAAAACAGGAACACAACCCCACCGATTAGCAGAGAGGCTGCCTAAAATCATAATAAGGCCACAGACACCCCAAAACACACCACCAGATGTGAACCTGCCCACTAGAGAGACAAGATCCAGCCTCATCCACCACAACACAGGCACTAGTCCCCTCCACCAGGAAGCCTACACAACCCACTGAACCAACCTAGCCACTGGAGACAGACATCAAAAACAGCGGGAACTACAAACCTGCAGTCTGCAAAAAGGAGACCCCAAACACAGTAAGATAAGCAAAATGAGAAGACAGAAAAACACACAGCAGATAAAGGAGCAAGATAAAAATGCACCAGACCTAACAAATGAAGAGGAAATAGGCAGTCTACCTGAAAAAGAATTCAGAATAATGATAGTAAGGATGATCTGAAATCTTGGAAATAGAATGGACAAAATGCAAGAAACAGTTAACAAGGACCTAGAAGAAATAAAGATGAAACAAGCAACAATGAACAACATAATAAATGAAATTAAAAGTCCTCTAGATGGGATCAATAGCAGAATAACTGAGACAGAAGAACGGATAAGTGACCTGGAAGATAAAATAGTGGAAATAACTACTGCAGAGCAGAATAAAGAAAAAAGAATGAAAAGAACTGAGGACAGTCTCAGAGACCTCTGGGACAACATTAAATGCACCAACATTCGAATTATAGGGGTTCCAGAAGAAGAAGAGAAAAAGAAAGGGACTGAGAAAATATTTGAAGAGATTATAGTTGAAAACTTCCCTAATATGGGAAAGGAAATAGTTAATCAAGTCCAGGAAGCACAGAGAGTCCCATACAGGATAAATCCAAGGAGAAATACGCCAAGACACATATTAATCAAACTGTCAAAAATTAAATACAAAGAAAGCATATTAAAAGCAGCAAGGGAAAAACAACAAATAACACATAAGGGAAGCCCCATAAGGTTAACAGCTGATCTCTCAGCAGAAACCCTACAAGCCAGAAGGGAGTGGCAGGACATACTGAAAGTGTTGAAGGAGAAAAACCTGCAGCCAAGACTACTCTACCCAGCAAGGATCTCATTCAGATTTGATGGAGAAATTAAAACCTTTACAGACAAGCAAAAGCTGAGAGAGTTCAGCACCACCAAACCAGCTTTACAACAAATGCTAAAGGAACTTCTCTAGACAAGAAACACAAGAGAAGGAAAAGACCTATAATAACGAACCCAAAACAATTTAGAAAATGGGAACAGGAACATACATATCGTTATGTACCTTATGTGTAAATGGACTAAATGCTCCCACCAAAAGACACAGATTGGCTGAATGGATACAAAAAGAAGACCCTTATATATGCTGTCTACAGGAGACCCACTTCAGACCTAGAGACACATACAGACTGAAAGTAAGGGGATGGAAAAAGATATTCCATGCAAATGGAAACCAAAAGAAAGCTGGAGTAGCAATTCTCATATCAGACAAAATAGACTTTAAAATAAGGACTATTAAAAGAGACAAAGAAGGACACTACATAATGATCAAGGGATTGATCCAAGAAGAAGATATAACAATTGTAAATATTTATGCACCCAACATAGGAGCACCTCAATACATAAGGCAAATACTAACAGCCATAAAAGGGGAAATCGACAGTAACACATTCATACTAGGGGACTCAAACACCCCATTTTCACCCATGGACAGATCATTCAAAATGAAAATAAATAAGGAAACACAAGCTTTAAATGATACATTAAACAAGATGGACTTAATTGATATTTATAGGACACTCCATCCAAAACAACAGCATACACGTTTTTCTCAAGTGCTCATGGAACATTCTCCAAGATAGATCATATCTTGGGTCACAAATCAAGCCTTGGTAAATTTAGGAAAATTGAAATTGTATCAAATATCTTTTCTGACCACAACGCCATGAGACTAGATATCAATTACAGGAAAAGATCTGTAAAAAATACGAACACATGGAGGCTAAACAATACACTACTTAATAATGAAGTGATCACTGAAGAAATCAAAGAGGAAATTTAAAAATATCTACAAACAAATGACAATGGAGACACAATGACCCAAAACCTATGGGATGCAGCAAAAGCAGTTCTAAGGGGGAAGTTTATAGCAATACAAGCCCACCTTAAGAAGCAGGAAACATCTCGAATAAACAACCTAACCTTGCACCTCAAGCAATTAGAGAAAGAAGAACAAAAAAACCCCAAAGCTAGCAGAAGGAAAGAAATCATAAAAATCCGATCAGAAATAAATGAAAAAGAAATGAAGGAAACAATAGCAAAGATCAATAAAACTAAAAGCTGGTTCTTTGAGAAGATAAACAAAATAGATAAACCACTAGCCAGACTCATCAAGGAAAAAAGGGAGAAGACTCAAATCAATAGAATTTGAAATGAAAAAGGAGAGGTAACAACGGACACTGCAGAAATAAAAAAGATCAAGAGAGATTACTACAAGCAACTCTATGCCAATAAAATGGACAATCTGAAGAAATGGACAAATTCTTAGAAATGCACAACCTGCCAAGACTGAATCAGGATGAAATAGAAAATATGAACAGACCAATCACAAGCACTGAAATTGAAACTGTGATTAAAAATCTTCCAACAAACAAAAGCCCAGGACCAGATGGCTTCACAGGCGAATTCTATCAAACATTTAGAGAAGAGCTAACACCTATCCTTCTCAAACTCTTCCAAAATATAGCAGAGGGAGGAACACTCCCAAATTCCTTCTACGAGGCCACCATCACCTTGATACCAAAACCAGACAAGGATGTCACAAAAAAGGAAACTACAGGCCAATATCACTGATGAACATAGATGCAAAAATCCTCAACAAAATACTAGCAAACAGAATCCAACAGCACATTAAACGGATCATACACCATGATCACGTGGGGTTTATTCCAGGAATGCAAGGATTCTTAAATATACGCAAATCTATCAATGTGATAAACCATATTAACAAATTGAACGAGAAAAACCATATGATCATTCTCAATAGATGCAGAGAAGCTTTTGACAAAATTCAACACCCATTTATGATAAAAACCCTGCAGAAAGTAGGCATAGAGGGAACTTTCCTCAACATAATAAAGGCCATATATGACAAGCCCACAGCAAACATCATCCTCAATGGTGAAAAACTGAAAGCATTTCCACTAAGATCAGGAACAAGACAAGGTTGCCCACTCTCACCACTCTTATTCAACATAGTTTTGGAAGTTTTAGCCACAGCAATCAGAGAAGAAAAGGAAATAGAAGGAATCCAAATCGGAAAAGAAGAAGTAAAGCTGTCACCGTTTGCAGATGACATGATCCTATACATACAGAATCCTAAAGATGCTACCAGAAAACTACTAGAGCTAATCAATGAATTTGGCAAAGTGGCAGGATACAAAATTAATGCACAGAAATCTCTGGCATTCCTATATACTAATGATGAAAAATCTGAAAGTGAAATCAAGAAAAACACTCCCATTTACCATTGCAACAAAAAGAATAAAATATCTAGGAGTAAACCTACCTAAGGAGACAAAAGACCTGTATGCAGAAAACTAAAATACACTGATGAAAGAAATTAAAGATGATACAAATAGATGGAGAGATATACCATGTTCTTGGATTGGAAGAATCAACATTGTGAAAATGACTCTACTACCCAAAGCAATCTATAGATTCAATGCAATCCCTATCAAACTACCACTGGCATTTTTCACAGAACTAGAACAAAAAATTTCGCAATTTGTATGGAAACACAAAAGACCCCGAATAGCCAAAGCAATCTTGAGAACAAAAAAAGGAGCTGGAGGAATCAGGCTCCCGGACTTCAGACTATACTACAAAGCTACAGTAATCAAGACAGTATGGTACTGGCACAAAACCAGAAATATAGATCAATGGAACAGGATAGAAAGCCCAGAGATAAACCCACGCACATATGGACACCTTATCTTTGATAAAGGTGGCAGGAATGTACAGTGGAGAAAGGACAGCCTCTTCAATAAGTGGTGCTGGGAAAACTGGACAGGTACATGTAAAAGTATGAGATTAGATCACTCCCTAACACCATACACACCATACACACATACAAAAAAATAAGCTCAAAATGGATTAAAGACCTAAATGTAAGGCCAGAAACTATCAAACTCTTAGAGGAAAACATAGGCAGAACACTCTTTGACATAAATCACAGCAAGATCCTTTCTGACCCACCTGCTAGAGGAATGGAAATAAAAACAAAAATAAACAAATGGGACCTAATGAAACTTCAAAGCTTTTGCACAGCAAAGGAAACCATAAACAAGACCAAAAGACAACCCTCAGAATGGGAGAAAATATTTGCAAATGAAGCAACCGACAAAGGATTAATCTCCAAAATTTACAAGCAGCTCATGCAGCTCAATAACAAAGAAACAGACAACCCAATCCAAAGATGGGCAGAAGACCTAAATAGACATTTCTCCAAAGAAGATATACAGACTGCCAACAAACACATGAAAGAATGCTCAACATCATTAATCATTAGAGAAATGCAGATCAAAACTACAATGAGATATCATCTCACACCAGTCAGAATGGCCATCATCAAAAAATCTAGAAACAATAAATGCTGGAGAGGGTGTGGAGGAAAGGGAACACTCTTGCACTGCTGGTGGGAATGTGAATTGGTTCAGCCACTATGGAGAACAGTATGGAGGTTCCTTAAAAAACTACAAACAGAACTACCATATGACCCAGCAATCCCACTACTGGGCATATATCCTGAGAAAACCAAAATTCAAAAAGAGTCATGTACCAAAATGTTCATTGCAGCTCTGTTTACAATAGCCCGGAGATGGAAACAACCTAAGTGCCCATCATCGGATGAATGGATAAAGAAGATGTGGCACATATATACAATGGAATATTACTCAGCCATAAAAAGAAACGAAATTGAGCTATTTGTAATGAGGTGGATAGACCTAGAGTCTGTCATACAGAGTGAAGCAAGTCAGAAAGAAAAAGACAAATACCGTATGCTAACACATATATATGGAATTTAAGAAAAAAAAAATGTCATGAAGAACCTAGGGGTAAGGCAGGAATAAAGACGCAGACCTACTAGAGAACGGACTTGAGGTTATGGGGAGGGGGAAGAGTGAGCTGTGACAGGGCGAGAGAGAGTCATGGACATATACACACTAACAAACGTAGTAAGGTAAATAGCTAGTGGGAAGCAGCCGCATGGCACAGGGATATTGGCTGGGTGCTTTGTGACAGCCTGGAGGGGTGGGAGGGAGGGAGACGCAAGAGGGAAGACATATGGGAACACATGTATATGTATAACTGATTCACTTTGTTATAAAGCAGAAACTAACACACCATTGTAAAGCAATTATACCCCAATAAAGATGTTAAAAAAAATTAAAGCAAAAGATACATACCAAAAATAATAATAAATTAGAGACTAAAGGCAGTATTCAGCTTTCCTTTATTTTCCTGAGTAGCTTAGCTGTAGGCCTTCAAGGTGCAAAACCCACTCAGCAAAACAGTCTGCATAGACTCTCCTTAAAGGCAGCTTAACTGACCAGGACTATAGCGTTTGGACATTTTATAATCTGTGCTAAAAGCATTTATTATGGTTCCTCCCAAAATGTATGCAGTTCCTCCCTGGGAGGAGTTAAGGTCGGCACAATTTTATCTCATCCGTCTGATAGTATCCCCAGTGAAGTTCAAGTGCTCAGGCTAGCTGCATGTCTGGCCCTCCCCCTTAACATTTCTGTACAATGTTACAAGGTACGGCAGTTGATCCATGTTCTTTTCCTGTACTCACACAGATCTTGACATTTTGTGTTTGCCCGTGTTTTGTTAAAACCCCATTTGACGTAATGTCACTTTAATCGTGAATAAGAAGATGGCATAGACCATTCACTGGTACTTTCAGCATGAGCTCAGCCGTTCTCCTTTCAAACACCCACATAGACCCTGGTCATACTGTTATTTCATGGGGAAGCATTCATCCCGATTGGCTTCCCTGAAAGCCCTCCTTGTGGAAATGTTCTTGGGTGCCGAGGACACCCACTGTTGTTTGTACCATCACCTGCCTTGCTTCTAGCACACTGTTAGTGGTGCCCTAAAATCAATAGAACTGTCAGATGAAGCAGGAGCATGTTGGAAGTACAGCAAGGTATGCTGTTTCCAGGTCTGCCCCCTGCAAGCAGCCCGAGCCAGAGAAAGTTAAAGGAAAGCCGTGCTGTGTTGGAAAGCAATGTTGACAGAGTTGATAATCACCTGGTCTGGAACCCCAGGCAATAAAGCCAGGAGGGAGGATATTGTAAAATGGTTTTAAGGTTTTCAGTGTCGTGTCTCCGCATTGCTCTCAGCTCACCTATGTCTGTGTCAAAAAGTTCTTTATTGCAGGTCTGATTTGAGCCCAAAAGATCGTGAGACTGAGTGGTTATGTTTTAGAGCGTGGTTTCAGCCGGATCTCTAATACGAGTAATTAAAAACAACTCAACAGTTGTGGTTATTTTAAGAATGTTTGCACCATGTACCAGAGCCGGAAGAACTATAATAACTGCTGTCAAACTTTAACACATTCCACTGAAGAGGAATAATAGAGCTAGACACCGTTTCCAGACACCCAGCACAGCAAGCACTCCTCCGGGCTCTCATCCCTCACCCTCCACCACCTCACCTTCACCAGGTGCCCGCTTCAGCCAGGGGGAACTGAGTGCGTGTTATCCCCTCTTCTCAGAGAGCTCTTAGCTGTTCCTATTGTCAGGTTATCTCCCAGACCTGCCTCCTGTAAGCTCTACAGCACTGTTCACTATTGGCTGTAGGCCTTGGCGCATTTGTTTGTGGGATTCTTTGATTAATATCTGTCACCTACAGTAATCAGTAAGCTCCTTGAAAGTAGGAACACTGTCATTTTTGGTCATCATGATATCCCTGGTCCTTACTAGATATTTAATACATATTTGAATCAACAGATGAATGTATGAATCTATAGCAAATCCATAGTTAGAATTTGATATTTAAAACAAGAGATCAGGTTTTAGACTAGAATGATTCAAAATTAACTTTGATTCATGCTTCAAAGAGATGACCTCTTCTGACCAACCCCTATCAAACTATCTGATGAACTTCAACTCACTCTCAAGACTCAGCGTAAATGTCACCTGCTTCGGTGTGGGCTTCGCAGATTCCCCCAGCCAATGTTAGATGTCCTTTGCCATTATCTGATAGCAACTTGAGTTAATGTATCCACAAGATAAGAAAAGTATATGCTTACGTGTTTGTTTCTAGCACTAGCCCATGAGGTCCCTGAAGCCAGGATCCATCTCCTGTTTGTATTTTTTAAGGTCTTCATGCAGTGTCCAACAGAGAAAAAATTCAAAAAGCATTACAGAATAAATGCCTCTCTGTACCAATTATCAAGGCTGTACTAGGCATTAAATTCTTCTTGTTCTCCTTTAGCGTGCAAATATTATCTTCCAGTTCTTTCTCATTGAATGTTACTCCCACAAACCTATCCTTCCTAAGACGGTTATTGAAAAAACTGGGAAGCGGTACATGATTTTGTTCCTTTACTTTTCACTAATGTATATTTTCCCTTGATTTTAAGAAAGAATAGATCATCTCTCTTTTGATGACTTCTGTTTCTGATCCCTGAACTAGGTGCTGGGAAGTTTCACTCCCTTGACTGGTCTGGAGGTTATAACTCTAGCCCCAGCGTTCTCTCTCTCTCTCTGGGGACACAGGAAATGAGGTCACTTCATCTCTTTGAGTTACAAATGCTTCATCTGTAAAGGATGGTATGGGGCTAGGTGCTTCTAAGGCACTGCCAGGTCTAGTTCTGCAGCTTCTGAGTCAAGTGTTCCCATAGTATCATGTTGCTTCACTGGATTGGGTGTTTCACATCTTGTTAAATGACTGTCAGGTGAAACCCTTCCCCATGAATGTTTAATGAACTTAGGGGAGTGCCAGAAACAGCCAATTCATTTGTTAAACACTGCAGAGAATTTCAAGTAGTTAACCTGGGCTCCAAGATAAGATAAAGATAAATTCGCCTGATATGGTAAGCAAAGTAGGAAATTTTCCCTCCTAAGGATTATAGTGTACCAGGGTTACCTGTCTCCTTCCACGCAGTAGAAATAAATGCCTGAAGTGGGCACTGGTGATAGAACTCCTGTGCTAGGCTGTCAGAATCTCCTAGTGGACACATCTTGCATCTAGACCTTGGACTCCAGACTTTCTCACCACTCTTGACATTTGGGAAAGAACACTTTCTGTTGTGGGGGACTACCCCAGGCATTACTGGGTATCTGTCAGTACCCTCTACTCATAGACACCAGTACACTTCCCTCCCAAGTTGTAACACCCAAAGTGTTCCGAGACTTTGCCAAACGTTCTGTGGGGCAACACTGTCCCCTGTTGAGAACCACTGAGTTACAGAGATGTGGGTTTGGTTCTTAGCTATTCACTAGCTAGCTGCCTGACAGAACTTTCTCAAGCTTTGTTTGAGTCCTAGATTCCTCTTCTGCACATCGTGGGTGTAAACTAAGTAGTTGTTGTTAGGACTAAATAAGGCTATGTATTTATATTATTTAGCATGACTCTATGTCTGTACCCAGTACATGTTATTTGCTGTTATTATTATCGTTATTTTATCATTTTTTGCTGTTATCATTAACATTTGTATTTCCTCATGGCTCTTGTCTGAAGAAAAAAACTATAGAGCTACAAAAGAAAAATGCTTTTCCAAATTTTCTTTAATACATTTGCATTTGAATATGCACGCAGATATTTCTTAGCCACATGACAAATTACTGCTTTCCCTAAGACTACTTCCTACTTGACCAACTGCTCAGATGTCCTGTATGCTTCTCATACATCTTAAGCATAGCATTGTAGGAAAGCAAATGTTCCTAAACATTTCAATTTCTTTTTAAGGGATTATTGATATGTATTCTCTATTACTATTTTCTCCCATAACATATGGCATGAAAAATTGCTGTTAAATTGTTATTTGCTTCTTATAATAAAACTATGAGCAAGGGTATCAACGTATAATTCACCACAGTGGAAATCTGACTAGAAATATATGAACAGAGATTATATTACCTTCTCAAACAGTGAAATTTAATTAAAGGATACAATTTTCTCCTATTAAATTAGCAAAAGAAATGCTGACAAAGGTATAACAAAGCTGGTAAGAACTATATTGCTTTCTTGCACTGAAATTGATATGTGCCTTTGGGAAAGCAACTTGTTCATTTTACACTAGTCTTGTAAAGCGATCTGCTCAGGAGTCTGAGCCCAGTCGCCAGCGTGTAGAATGCTATGGCTGGCATGCATAAGTCTCCTCAATGCACCTTGCGCTCTTTCTTCAGGGTCCTTAAATGCCTTCCTCTCCCATCTATTCTCTGCCTGAACTCCCAGCTTTTGTGTAGCCTTTCAGGCTGTTGATCCCTTGGAATGTGCTATCCTAATGAAACAGGAGGGAAGGGGGCAGGGCACAACCTTTAAAAGAATGACATACAGCCATAGGACATGACGAAAACTGGTTAGAATGAACTCGGTCCAGGACGGCAGAAGACTGGACTTCCAGTAGACCTTGAGCCTCATTATATGCTCATTGGAATATATTAGCATGCTAAATGACACACCCACAGGTGCCATGACAGTTCAGAGGCTAAGCATAAAAGGCCTCAAAGTGGGCCTGGAAACCCCCACCCTTTCCCCCAAATAGTTGGAATAATCCTCCCACTCATTAGCCTATGAAATTACTCAGCCCATAAAAACTAGCCACACCATATTTCGGGGCCTCTCACTTTTTGAGATGGCCTACATGCTGTCTGTGGAATGCGTTTCTCCCAAGGCTGTTCTTGCCTTTCGAGATGACCGCATTCTATCTATGGAATGTGTATCTCTCTAAATAAATCCACTTCTTACCTATCACTTTGTCTCTCACTGAATTCTTTCTGTGATGAGACATAAAGAACCTGAGCTTCATTAAGTCCTGGAACCAGGTGGGTGATCTCAGTTAAAAGACTGTGGGTTCAAGTGCCAATCTGGGTTTAGGCTGGGTTCGAGTCCCAGCACACGGGTTCAACTCTTAATCTGATTTGCACAGTTTCACTAGCTGACCACACCACAACTCAGAGATAAAATGTCATATGTATCCTCTCTTTATCCAAAAGTAGAATGAATATAAAAAGACACTTTCCTATCTTGGGCTCTGGGGGAATCATCCAGTTGAACCTCTGCTGCCCTGTGCCAACATACAAAACGCTGGGGAGGGCTGGGCTGAAGAGGAGGGAAGAGGGAGAGAAAAAGAAAAGAAAACTATAGGACCCAACGGTCTTTCAAGTGTGGCAGCCCTACAGTTGATAATTTCTTTCTTGTTGTCTGAATCCTAATAATTCCAGTTAAATGAAGGGTGGGGGAAACACATGAGTGAAGAGTTTAATTTTAATAATTAAACAATAGAAAACATGAGTGTCTACTGGGAGGGGAAGGAGAAGTAAATTGTGAGGTGACCACTCTGTGGGCCATTATGCTGTCTCCCAAATGAATGTGTGGAGATCGTAAAGCATAGAGAAAATGCTACTGACCACATGTTCGGTGAGAAAGAATACAAAACTGTGTGTGTGTTCTGTCTGCAGCCCTATACAATGCATAGGGACCGACAGACTCTCTTCTTGAGTAGACAGGCTCCTCTAAGGCCTCTTTTCGATTAGGCCTCAACTTTGGCCTTTAAAAACTGCAGATCCTCTGCCTAAATAGTTCATCCACTCACCCTCACACTGAAAGACCTGAGCAAACTCTAACATAGTTCTAACAGCTCACAATGCTATATCCCTAGCCCACACCCCCCCTTAAAATGCTTGCCAAAACCCACCAAAAACGAACAAGCCAACAAAGGCCCCTCAAGGCCTCCAAAAGAATTTGCCGTTCATTTTAGCCAATGCCTGAGGTAGTCCCCAGACCTCTCTTTCTCAGAGCATTTACTAAAAAGGGTTTAGGATTGTTAACCTTCCTCTGTCCCTTTGAGATGTGTTATGTATCTCCTACAACTGGGGAAAGTCTTTTTCATGGACCTGAAAGACAATTTATTTGAAATGTAATCATTAGGAAGGGTAGGGACTCAGTCTCCCAGTCTCTGTAGAAGGACAGTGAGATAGGAAGGAAGGGGGCAAGGCGCAGCCTTTAAAAGAATGACACAACCATTAAGAACAGGACACAACGTAAACTAGTTAGAACCAGCTAGGTCGAAGACGGTGGAAGATTCGACTTCCACTAGACCTTGAGCCTCATTATATGCTCACTGTAATGCATTAGCATCTAAATGACACACCTAGAGGCACCATGATACTTCCGGAGGCCAACCATAAAAGGCCAAAAGTGGGCAGTGGCCCAGTTTCTGGAAACATCTGCCCCTTCCCAAAATTGTTGGAATAATCCTCCCACTCATTAGCCCCTAAAAACAAACCACCCCATATTTGGGGGCCACCTTTTGCCTTCTGAGATGGCCCACACTTTGTCTACTTTACTGTGGCTAGCTCTTGAATTCTTTCCTACACAGAGCCAAGGACCGTCACCTGGCGGCCCGTCCCAGGGACTCACCCGAGACCTGGGGCATGACCATCCTCTTGCACCCCATTTTTCCTGCAACAACAGGGTCCTAAGTTCAATAATGGCCAGACAAAGCTGGCCTAATCGCATTTCTATGACCAACTCTTTGTAATTTTTCACCTCCCTGACTCTGTCAGGCCCCCACTGTTTCCCCTCCCTACTCCCTCATTCTCCTTTTAAAACTCCCAGTCACCTCTGTAAGAATGGAAGTTGGGTTCAGTTCAAACTGGATTCTCTTCCGTAATGCAACAGTATATTACTGATCAAAAGTCTGTCCTTACTACTTTAACCAGACTCTGGCTTTATCTTTGACAGGTTCAGTTGCAAAGAAGCCCTCCATCACTGCGTTTGTTTTTACAGTGATGGGATAGTACTCATTAGAAATCATTAGCAAAAGCATTCACCCTGTTTCTGAAAAGAACAATCCCTACACACAACCATGATTACAAGTTTAACAAAACTTTGCTGGGAAGCAATTCTGATTTATGAATTCCGCATTAAACATCTAAGTACATCTGTCATGCATAGCATAATGGCGACTTTTGGGGTAATGATTTCCTAAAATCACAAATGATGTTTAAATTCCCAGTGATTCAAGCATTTGGAGGGGTGTCAATGTGTCCTGGGTGATTGCGTATTATACTCAAATACTAGGTTTATATCATGGCCTTTGTGCTTTCGTTTTGTGTCTCAGAATCTGGAAGTGCAATCTGGTGGGGGACAAAGAATTGCTACCCTAATAGGAATCTTCCAGTATGCCTTATATGGCATTTGTGAAATGGAGCAGGACCCTGTGGGGCCCTGCCGGATACAAATCCTTTCTGTGTCCTCATTTCTGGTTTGTAGGAAATAGGCTTCATTCAACCTCCTTGACCCTCTCTTAGTTCCAAAGAGCAGATTCAAACGGTGACTAATCAGGGAAGGGAGGGAATGCAGAAACAAGGAGGAACAGTCAAGAAACAATAGCGCTGCATGGGGCAGGGGCCTGGTTCCTTCTCATGAAATATTCATAACGATATCTTTTGAGTTCTTCTGCAGGAACTAAGGTCCCTACTTAGGTAGAGGATGGCAACTTCAGGCTGAACACCAGATTCCTGGACTACCACCCTGTTACCTCACCACAAACCAATCAGAAGAAAGTCTGCACACAGTGGAAGATTATGAAGACGCCGATTCCCTGCCCCACCCCCCGGGCCAATGATTCGATTGTCTCTTAAAAACTTTCACGGAGCAAAATCTTGGGAGTTACACTTGTCTCTGGAGTATTGGTCCTGCAAGCAGCAGGACCTGTTCGGGAACACTTGCTTGTCTTTAATTTAGTGTTTTGCAATATATCTCAGAAATGTTTAAAACCACTTTAGAAAGAATGTAGGATTCAAAGAGCTTGCATTTATTTAACTTCAAGTTCTGGTATCTGTTTAAGGCCTGGTGTTAGGAAGTCCCAACTCTGGGACCACAACTCTTCCCTCCCATGTTTCTGACCTTTGATTTCTCTCACACCCCTTAACTCAGAGTTGCCTCAACATAGCATGTATTCTTAGGATTCCATGGATTTATTCTTTCTCTTTGTTCTAGTCTTGTGTTCTCTGCTCTTTGACTCTCTGATGAACCTTAAATATTCTTCAAAATCCTGTTCAAGCCTGGATTTGTGGCTGCCTCCACTTCTGCCCCCACCACCTCCCTTTGGTCTCTTCTCCAATCTCTGCTGCACTATCAACCATCTCATCCTACAAGCCTCCTCTGGGTGTCTGTATTTTTTACTCTATCAGTTTCCTACAGTAGGGAACATTGTACCCCTAGTGCCCAGCTCCATTGCTGATAAGTAAGGATTCAGTAAGAGATTATGGAACAAACAACTGAAGCTCTTTTTGCTTCCAGAGATTAATTATATTACAGATTGTAATCAAGAGCTGAGAGTTAATTTTTCTTTCTTTTATCCAGTACTTGTGTGCGCACACGAAAATGCAACATGATTTAAGGAAAAATCTGCAGAGTACTGAAAAAAATATGCAAGTCTGATCACAGGCTCCCCAGCCCCTCTGGACTGGAAGCACTGAGATGGACTGTGGGAAGAGATGTATAGACGTGTAACTTACATTTTGCAGCTGGACATGATTCTTCACCAAGTTCTCTGACTTTGCCATTGTGCTGGATGCTTTGAGACTGTAGTTTTTACCGTTATGTGGCTCTTTGATTTGCTCTTGAATTTGTTTAGCTTGTTTCCTGCAGGTTTAAATAAATCCATGTATAAATAGTTACATACATTTATTCTATTCACATTTTTTGAGGTTCATTCATTCCCAACATCTATATTTGTCATTTGCTAAAGCTAGATAAACTCACTTAGCAAAGAGAATCCTCCCTTCATCTTCAACCCCACCAAGAAATACTGGCATTATCTGTTATCATCCAGGATTCACACCCAGTGGCACTCCAAAGGCAGACAGAAATGTAATTCCTTGTCCTGTCCCTATTGGATGCAAGAGGTCCCTATCCCTGAGTGCTAAACTGAAAAGAATTAGGAATGCTCTGAAGAAGTGACGAGTGGAAAACTTTGAAGCTTGGACCTAGCAACCACATATAACATACTTGCAAAGTTACGTTTATATCTGTCCAATTCATGTAAGTGTGGCTTGACTGTATAGCTTTCACATATACCATAACGGGTCTATTCTCTTTTTTACAGTTTAGAAACAGTTCATTTATTTTTACCATCAGCCCTGAATGTAGATTTTTATTAGAACTTTTGTAAATAATAAAAGTTGTTAACTCTTAAAGAGCACCTACTGTGTGCCAAGCATCATTTTAAGTGTTTTACGTGTCTCAACTTACTTATTCTTCACGATAATTCGCGTGTGATGAGGCATTAATCCTATACTCATTTAACAGATGAGAAAACCGAGGCACAGAGAAGTTAAATAATTTGCCCAAAGTCACACAGCTAGTAAGTGGTAGAGCTGGATTTGAACCCAGCGAGTCTGGCTGTGTACTTTGCACTTTGAGCCACCGCTCACGACTGTCAAACCACTTGCTATAGTTATGCAGCTTCTTGATGGGAAGGCTGAGATTATTCTCAGGTTTGGGACTCCAAGTAAAATATTTCTGCAGATGTGGAGTGACTGTTGTTCTGACCATTCAGTGGCTATATCAGAAGGATGTGACAAATTACTGGCTTATTAGCTGCTCTCCCCCAAGAGCTCTACAGCAATTATCTATCAGCAGAAGACTCAGAACCTATAAAATGAACAAACAAACAGGGAAACAAACTTTGCAGAATCATCCCCGCTAGACTTTTTGGCCTCTTCTCCAAGGTCCGTGCCTAGGAGAGAGCCTTTGGTGGAGACTGTGCACCATCTCTTGCAGTGAGCCTTTCCAGGCAGAGACAGCACTCTATACACCAGGGGCTCGAGTATCACAGTGGCTGAGGTTTGAATTCTGGCTCTGCCACCCACCAGCTTTGCTTTGATTCCCCAAATCAAAATGATCGATTTCCAAAACTTCTCTGAGCCTCAGTTTCCTCATCTGTCAATGGAGTTTGGAAAAGCTCTCTTCCATAAATACTGTGGAAACGAAATGTGAGAACACATGCTTGGTTGTATGGGCAGATGCTGCAGAGAAATTAGAACACTGGCTCCAAGATAAAAGAAGAGATCTTGTTAATTGCCTCTCTCACAAGCAAGTCACAGTATTTGCTACAGGATTTGGAGGCCTGGAGCATCATTACGTCCTTTGAATTTACAGTACTGGTGTGATGTAGCTCTGTTTAAATATTTATTTTATCTTTTCAATCATTTGGGGGGCTTTTACCTCTGTTGCTTTACTGCACTTGTGATTATCTATCTACTTCCTAACAGCTAATCTGTAGCCTACTGTTAGAAACAAATCTATCATATCAACATTTTAAGAAGCACATGTTAGCCACAAAATCCTATCAGGGATTCACTGATGAAGCAAACTGGAGATGAGGAAGTTCTACTGAGTGAATCATCATGAAGTAGTAAAAGGGGGCTTGGCACAGAGTCAGGACCCAATTAATTTCCTAAGAATTAAATAGTAAAAATACTAACGATCTTTTCAGTAATTCCATAATTCGGCGTCTGGGAAATGTAAAATTCTAAAGGAATTTTCCTCATAAAAATTTCTGACTGCATTTCCTAAATCCTTTTTATAATTTGCTTTCCTTTACTCCCGTACTGACTCACTAATATTGCTCCCGTACTGACTCACTAATATTCCAGAATCTTCTTCTTGCTCCCGTACTGACTCACTAATATTCCAGAATCAATGGGCTTTCTTTTCTGAACCTGCTTCCTTCCCCATCATCCCTCTGATCTCCCAAGCACACACATTTTTGCTCTTTCCTTCTCCCCTCAGCAAATGGGAACAAAGGAAGTGAGAAGCGTCTGCCTGCAATACCATTAGCTCTCTCATGAGAGCAGTTGCTCTGGGGAAGACAAGATACAGGCATTTCACACTGGAACCTACTAGCCTAACAATGTCGGTGTGATTCTATAGTTCAGTGAGTTTCAAGTTGCTCTGGCTCAATTCATCAGAAAGAAATGAGGTGTAAAGTGGTGGAATATCAGGCATCACCAGTCCATCGGGAGACATTTTTTGTAATGTTACAGGTTGCCTTCCTGGGGAAGCAGACACTGAGATGGAGATATCGTGCAGGATTTTTATTAGGGAGGGCTCTTTGGATCAACGTGTGTGGAAATGAAGGGAAGGAAGCAGGACTGGGCAGAGGGAGAAGTTGGAATGTGATACAGTCTCAGTGAAGACCTCCACAAATCCCACGGGGAGCTCGGAAACTGGCATGGCCTTGCACCCCAAGTTGGGGCAAAGGTCTAGGCCTTCAAAGCTTCACATTGACCTGTCCCTGGATGCTGGCTATCTCGGGTCAGGTAACTCTTACAGCTGTGTACTAGCAGCTGGGGGACTTAGACCTCCACAGCTGAAGAGAATCATAGCATCATATCAGAACATCCACTGCCTGTCCTTAAGAGCCTTACTTGGTGATCTAAAATCTCTTACTTCAGAGGGTGATAACCTATAGTCAGGGCAAGTTATGAGCACATCTGCTTTCTACTGGTAGCACCGGTTCTCCTTTTTCCTCCTGTGCTTTCCCGGTTGTGATAATTATTTGTCCCTGGAACAAATCATTCTGCTCCTGGAACATCTCTTCTCCTATTCTGATTCCATTTTTAGAGTTGAATCAAGTCTTGCATTTCCAAAGTCTACTAAGGACTCCCAGCCTTACACTTCTTAGCCCATATGAGTTAAAAGTAAAAAGAAAACCTAGAAGAATTTATAGTTGCTATGTGAGCCGTATCAGTCAGATATGAAAGGCTCAATTAATAGTTCGATTAATTACTTATAGGAATATACGGGCTTATTGGGAGTGAGGAGAAAAGAATTTCTTTCAGTGTGCCCTTCAATCCCCTTGTTGGGGTTCAATTAACTCAGTCAGAAAATCCCCTAAATTCAAGAAGGTGCTGCTCACTTCTACCTCTTCATGTTACCTACGTTCAAACTTTCTTCAGCTAACAACGTGCTGTAATATTCCATCGGGTGAGGTCATGCCATACCACGGGTGACAAGAGAATGGAGAAAGGACCAGAGTGGCAGCATTCGAAGGATTATGGGAAGGAAAACATACATAAGCAAGAGAATACAAGCCTTTGGGTAAGTCCTGACTCTCTCTGGGCAGTGTACATTCTAGTACATTGGATCTATCTGTACTATTTTCACGGTAATTCTGCAAATCTAAACCTATTCTGAAATAGTGTATTAAAAAATAATAGTCCCTAATTCTGGATTCATACCCGAGTTTCCATTATTTTTTAAAATCATTAATCACTGTTCTTTTTAAAGATCAACATATACGACATGAAGACAGGTATCACAGACTGTATTTAGGAAATTGGTCCATTTTTAGAAGAGCAAATGGGTAGAAAAATACAGGTCCAATGAAAAGCAATTACATGTTGGCTTGGATTTCCGACAGGCTGTAGGAACAGAATCTGTGCCAACTTCTCAAGGCCTGCATACGTTCCAAGAAACCAAGGAATTTAATATTTTTATCTGCATTTCTTATTTTAAGTGTAGATTATGTCATTTACATAAATAAAATACCTCTACCAAAGTTATGTGGAGTAAATATATATGTATACACACATACATACTTACATACATATTTATGTATATTTTTAATTCTACCTTATTAGCCCCCAAAAAGCAGTGCTTTTGGCAGAAGGTTTGGTTTCTTGGCAAGGTAAGTGTAGGGCATATTCTAGACGTGCATACTAACTGGTGAAGCAAAGTAGACTTTACAGTATTCATACTTCATATTTGGCTAAAACCTTGAAGGGTAGCAGGTAAAAACACTATAAAAGGAAATTGTTTGGGTTTTTTTTCCATGAAAGGCTAGATGCTAGTTGATAAAGTTTATGTCTATAGCAGTGACCTCTCTTTTCAGAAGACTTAACCCCTTAGTGACAGGCAAATGTTGAGCCTTTAATTCCGGCAGGCAATCGAAAGTGCAAAGAACACAGAGTGTTCATGATTACAGAGAGGAATGATCGCTACGTGCATCAAAGATAAAACACACACACATACATGCATGCACACACTGTACACATTCACCACAGGCTACAAAAGATTGAGAGTTACCTATGGAAGTCTGATGGACACAATTTGCACAAAATCCCTCTGCCTGGAGCTCAGACTGAGTACTGAGCTCAGCACTTTAAAGAAAGACAAAACTACTTCCTCTGAGAAGTAACCTTTTAACACTGAGAGAAATGGTCTTACTTGCTTTTGAAGTAGAATGCTGCACAGAACATGCCCACGATGACAATTCCAAAGATGATACATGAAATTGACAGCACCTGCCTCTGATAAACTTCTTCACTCTCTGTGAATTTGAAAAAGAGAATTAAAGCGGATGTTAGCACGGCACAGCAGAGACAATCTCCGTCCTCGTACTTCTGAACTGGTAGGAGCCTTTCAAAGCAAAGTTTTTTTGTTCCTGTCATGAATAGGAAAACACGAGGACGTTATTATGATTCAGTTTCTTTGCAATGGTCTATAGGACAGCCGCTTTTATTTATTTTTCTGTATGTGCATGGCTAAATCAGAACTCATACACAGATATCACAATTATGAATCTTATTATCAAAAGACATTTCATGACTTGAGAACATACTGGGAACATACATTTTAAAAATTATGGTGGGGCCCCAAATAATCTGCTATCAGAACTTTCCTGTGCCGGTGATGACTTCCAATTTATGTGATACTGATGCCACTGCATTTTCTGATTTGGTCCCTGGCCGTCAGTCTCCCATTCATCCACCCATTACTATGATTGACATCATTAATGAACGAGAACTTCAATATACATGTGAATACTTACTCATTCCTCAATACCAAAGATCTGGCACAGAAACCTCAACCTCTACTACCAAAGTCATATCTTAGAGCATCTTGTATTGCAAAAAGTGACAAGAATTCAAACACAAGCATTTCACTTTTCAGACATTGACATTTACACTTCTAGCTCGTTTTCTGAAATATATCTACTGAAACCGTTCTTCCATCTCATCAAGACCTTTTTATCCATAGATCTCAGAACTTTCTTTCTGTTAATTATCCTCCTCTTGTCTTCATCTCTCTCTTTATACAGCACAGAGACTATAGTCTTTCCCTTTCTTTTCTTCCTTCCTTCCTTCCTATCTCTCTTTCCCTTCCTTCCTTGCTCCCTCCCTCCCTTCCTTTCTTTCTTTCTCCCTCTCCCCCTCCCTTTTTCCTTCCCTTCCCTTCTTTTCATTCTTCCTCCCTCCATCCCTCCTTCCCTCTCTCTCTCCTTTCCTTCTTTCCTGAGATCAGGCACTATATCCTCTCTTCAGATACGACAGTACATTTTAAAGTTTCTTCCTGCAGCAGTGTATCGGGAAACAATGTATTAGAAGAACTATCCTCTCTTCTCTCCCCTCTTAGGCTTTATTTACATTTTCAATGTCTTTATTCAGACTGGAGTATCAAAAACAGAAAGTAAACCTAAGAGAAATACCACATCATCCACATTTCTGATTAAATGAAGAGGGGCAATCGTGTGGCCCTGGCAAGCCTTGGTTGACATTTTAAATTTTGAAAGGTTCAAATTAAAGAGATAAAAAAACCTGTCACTGAGACCTTGTTTGGGCATCTTGCCATCTTAAAGAATGTCATCCTTTCCATCCGCATTTGTAAGCTCATTAAATCTTCCAAATGAATTTGGAAACAAGTAAGTAGATGTACCAACTTATAAAGAATTCCATTTCATTTAATTGCTGTGAGTTGATGACTCTAATGGAATAAGCATGATTTACATATAATAATCTACTCCACCCTGCTTCTGCCAATAAAAAGAACTACAAAAATGGTGGATAACAATATCTATTAAAACAAAAGAAATAAGACTCTATCCACTAAACAATGATCTCCGCATAACATCTACTGCGTGTTTTGTTTGTTTGTTTGTTTTTTGCGGTACGTGCGGGCCTCTCACTGTTGTGGCCTCTCCCGTTGCGGAGCACAGGCTCTGGACGCGCAGGCTCAGCGGCCATGGCTCACGGGCCCAGCCGCTCCGCGGCATGTGGGATCTTCCCGGACCGGGGCACGAACCTGCGTCCCCTGCATCGGCAGGCGGACTCTCAGCCACTGTGCCACCAGGGAAGCTCTTTGTCAGTTTTTAAAGCTAGTCAAATATAGCCTGGGGAAATGTATAAAATCATTTCTGAGTTCAAAATCAAGAGTGAAATTAAAACTCCAAATACTGCGAGTGGATTTATAGAGCCAGGTGTAGTTACCATGATGGTGCTCTCAATGCCTTTGATTCAGAGTGCTACACAAGAAGCAGCACAATGAGGAGCAGGAAGCAAGGGGTTGGGGGTCTGGCAATTTTGGATCTGACTTTAATTTTAGCCACCTTTAATATGAGTAACCAAAGGTATACTACTTTACTTTTATAAATTTCAATTTTCTGCCTAAATAAAGGCAATGATATGAAATGCTGACTGTAATAAATGTTATAACAAGGAGGTATATAATCCTACAAAATAATATAATATGAAAAATTGACATATTCACAGAGACCAGAGATTTTAAGTATAAAATAGGATCCAACTAGGCAAGAAGAATGGGGATGGGCAAAGTGGTCCAGGAAGAGAAGACAGCTTGTGCAAAGGCCCTGTGGTAGGAGATAAAATGGCATGTTCAGGAATCTGGAAGTTAATTACCCTACCCCAGGGCCTTTGCACAAGTTATTTTCTATACTCTCCCAGCTTAGTGGAGCAACACGGAAACAACAGGAACATGGTATACAATGAACATGTCTTTACAATAGCAGGAAGGTACTGAAAATTTGAAAGAAGAGGAGTGTGATGTGATAATATTTACATTTATTTTTCCTGCCATTTACAGAAAAGATTAGAAGGGATAAAGTAAATGCTGAGTCCTGTTAGAAGGCCATTATATCAGCGTAGACACGATGGGTGTTTCTATGATAATAGTAACAACCACGGTGGGCAGTAAACGGAAGTGAAAAGCAGTTAGGTTTTTTAAAATAAATTTATTTATTTTTGGCTGCGTTGGGTCTTCATTGCTGCACGCAGGCTTTCTTTAGTTGCCGTGAGTGGGGACTACTCTTTGTTGTGGTGTGCAGGTTTCTCATTGTGGTGGCTTCTCTTGTTACGGAGCACGGGCTCTAGGTGCACAGGCTTCAGTAATTGTGGCTCGCGGGCTCTAGAGTGCAGGCTCAGTAGTTGTAGCACACGGGTTTAGTTGTTCCGCGTCATGTGGGATCTTCCCAGACCAGGGCTCGAACCTGTGTCCCCTGCATTGGTAGGCAGATTCTTAACCACTGAGCCACTAGGGAAGCCCAGCAGTTAGGCTGAAAATACTTAAGGGACTAGATGATGATGCTCTTAACTAAGTTGGAGCTTATTGGAGGGGGATCAGAATTGAAAGGAAAGATATCAAATTCAGCTTTGGAGTTGGTGAGTTTTAAAAGCCTATAAGATAGCCAAGTGGCAGTGTGAAGTAGACATTTACATGTATAGATCTGGGTTAAGAGGAGGAGACAGGATTCCGGATAAAAATATTTGGGGTTATGCATATACTGAAACCAAGTGTGTTGATAAGACAGCCCCAGGAGAAAATATAGAGTAATAAGAGAATCTTAGGCATTCTATTCTAAGATAGACCTTTGAGAGACTCCAAAATTTCATGGAAGGGTAGACAAGGATCCTGCAGAGGGGATTAAAAAGAAAAAAAGGAGCAGCCAATCAGGCAAGAAAAAATAAATAAATAAAAGGAAAATAAACAACAATAATAAAACCTGATAGTGCCATGGAAGAAAAGATACAGGGTTTGTTTTTTTTTCTAGAAAAATAGGCTACTGAATGCTTCTAAGAGGCCAAATAAAACAAAGTCCTTTAATTTAGTGACATAGAGGTTGCTGGAGAACCTGCATGAGCAAGTTAACGGAACCATGAAGGCAGCCCCCGCGGCTCCCTGGGTCCTCTGTCATGTATATCCCACGTACTGCAAGGCAAACGCACTTTCTCCAAACCTACCCTGTCTTCTACCACTTAGCCCGGATTTAGGATCTAGAATTCCAGCCTAACTCCCGAAAGCAGAGAATGCCTTACTTGTAATGAGGCAACCATGAACTTCACTGTACAGAAGTTGTGAGGATTGAGTGAGTTAGAATATACAGAGGACTGCAGTGCCTAACTTGGAGTAATCATTAAGTATTAGTCTGAACCAATATAAAATTGCCATGGGGGCAATAAATGGCTGGACATTGGCCGTTTAATTTGGTTCTATCTAATATATGGTAACTTGTTATTATTCTATGGAACATCAATATTTTTGCATTCCATTTTTTAAAAACCCAGAGGGCAAAACCAATCTTTGGCTCGACAGGAATTGGAAAAGTGTGTTTGCATTGTCTCCCAACTCTGTTCCTTTTTCTCTTCTGTGGTGCACAGGGCTCGCTCCTCTCTTTTTATATGATCATATTTCATATTATAAAGGTGGAAAAAGAGAAGGTAATAACATTATGGTGAATTTTCGGAAACTGACATTGGACCAGTGGAAAAAATCCTTTTGGCAGGCAGCCTGGCCCAAGACTCTGAAAAACACAAGTGCTGCCCTTTGCTAACCCCACTCTCCCCCTGAACCCACCTCACTCAGGGAGCAGTGTGGTTGGCCAATGTTACCCCTCGGTTTAAACACCAGCTACAACTGTTCTTATCTTCTTTCAACCGTTGTCTTTATCAATAATGGGGAAAATACTACACACTTCACATATCTGTTTACAGATTCAACAGGAGAGCACAAATAAAGTGTCCATCTAGTGGCATGTAATGGATACACAAAATGCAGTTTCCTTCCTTTTCCCTTTTTCTCCTGAAGCCAGTGTTGAAGCAAAAAAAAAACAAAACAAAACAACTGGCCTTTAAAATACTCTACTTCCCTAATGCAAAACTCACCTTACCCACAGGCAGTCCGTGACTTGCTGCCTCAGGGCCTCTCTGCCTGTGCCCTGAGACCTACACTGAAGGAATTTATTTTACTGACGTTTTATTTACTGATCATTCCTTGCACTTTGCCTCTTGTTCACTGAATTTTTCTCCTAGTAGTTTTGAATTTCCTATCCAGCTGTTTTAGCAGATGAAATTCAAGCGATCCTCCTTGAGGAGGGGCTCTGTCTTTTACATTCTCATGATCCCCAGAGACCCAGAATCCTTGGAAAACCTGTGGGTACAGCACTGTTTGCTAAACCAGACAGCTTACAGTTTAGGTTCTAGTAGGTAAAGTTGCCTGAGGAAAATGCTTTTGGAAGCTGTAACTCTCCTTAGACTGCTAAAAGTCTCTCTGTGAATACTTGTTAAACTCTACTACATTTAAAAAAAAAATTATGCCCACAGAAAATCATAGCTGCAGCTTTTATATACCATTTCCCTCTGGTTAGCTCTATGTTAAGGATAGAAGTGTGGGTGACCACATCCCTGTATATGTGAAGGAATGGGAAATGTTCTAAAAGGAAGCTCCACATCCCCTCCAAGAATGGAGCCCTGGGATCCCACTGCCTCTTGGGAATCTTTCCTTTGTACCATCAGTTTTAATTAAGTCTGTAAGAGATAAAACTCAAGCATGATTTCCTGAAATGTGTTGGCATCCAAGTAATGTGAAGCTTAAACACGGAGACACACACACACACACACACACACACACACACACACACATACCTGTAAGCCTGTAAGTCATATACAGGAGCAAAACTTTTCTGCCTAGACCACCTCATCATCAACATATGCAAATAAGACCCTTTGTGATGCCACCAGTAGGTGTCAGTGCAAGCATGATTACTCTGATAGTTCATTATGAAAGTCAACCTAGCAATATCACCAGGGCTCCTTCTTAGCCAAGTATTCATTATCGGAAGCCCTGCAGATAAAAGTCTACACAGAGAAGCAAAAGTCATTATAAGACAAGTTCACTAATGATCCCACCATTTATGAAATTAGTCTTCATCCTAGGTTTCCTCCCTGCCTAATTCTAGCATTTATTTCTATTCATCAAGTCAACCTCATAATCTGGGTAGATCAGACTCTCCCTGATTGTAAACCTATGGATTTTTGTCATAATTTTAACTGGATTAAGTTTAAGTGGATTTATTTCAGTTTTAATTATTCTTAGAACAAGAGAGCCTCCTCCCAATTTTGTTCTTAAAAACCAACAAATGTTGGAGATAGATTAAAATATTAGGCGCTTACAAGGAACTGCAAATGAACTGTGATCAGGAAAGAGCATGAAAGGAAAGAGAATATTTAGAATGTTAGAAACTGGGATTTGCACTTTTCTTGAAGTTGAAGTTGAGTCTTTTCTTGAACTTGAAGACAAAAATGAACAAGCGCTAAATGGCCTGATGACTGCACTATTAAAGAAGAAAAAGTACTTCATTAAGGTGAAAGAGATTCTGAAGGCAAATGAAATGGGTCCTCACCTTGAGATCAATGAGATTAAACACACACGGGCAGGGAGGGGTAGTGAGAGAGTATGTGATGAGAATATCAGGAAGACTGAACAAGCGACGGACTAGCCTCACGGCAAGGATCTCCGAGAATGCTGCATGACAGAAGGGATAGGGGTCCAGCCCAACCATCTGAGTGCAGAGGAGCTGAGATGACCAGGAGGTACTGAAATGCCCCATATCTTTAGCGTGGTGTTATTTCTACCTGGAAGCCCCTTCCTCTTCCCTACTTGCAGAACTCCCACCATTGTGGGTTGATTTGTGTCCTCCGTTGCACAAAGATTTTGAAGTTCTAACCCCAATAACTGTAAATGTGAACTTCTTTGGATATAGCGTTTTGCAGATGATCAAGTTGAGGTCATTAGAATGGATCCTAATCCAATATTACTGTGTCCTCATCAAAAACAGAAATTTGGACACAGAGAAACACATACAGGGAGGACGCCATGTGAAGATGGAAGCACACTTTGGGGTGATGCATCCACATGTCAAGGAAGGCTAAAGATTTCCAGGAAACCACCAGAAGCCAGGAGAGAGGCAGGAACAGATTCTCCCTCACAGCCCTCAGAAGGAACGAACCCTGCCAACACCCTGATCTTATACTTCTAGCTTCCAGAACTATGACACAATACATTTCTGTTGTTTAACTGCCAATTTGTGGTACTTTGTTATGGGCAGTCCTAACAAACTAATATAGCCAATGATCCATAAATACTATCAGAATAAACACTATACAATGTAAGTACTATCCAATCTGAAAACTCTTCTCAAGGGCCCGTTTGCATTCCTTTTGCATCTTTCCATAACTGCACTGTCTTGTGTCAAAGATGCACATATCTGTTTTCCCACAGCCCAGTCTGAGAGCCCTCGAAGGCAAGAGCATCTTCATGACTGGACCCTTGCACCTGGCTTGTGCTTGCTCTGTACAAGGGAGGGTATTCAGCAGGCTTTCGTTCAACTCAACAGCTTCTGGGTTGGACGTCTAATGACATTCTCCTGGTTGGGCCCTCTGCCTGGTGAGGTAACAAAAAGAGGCAACATTTTCTTGGAAAGGGGTCCTTTTACTCTGGGGATTCATTCTGTTGCCCTTCACCATCCACTGTGGAAGGGCATCATTTAAAATACTGTGAAAAAGTAAAATAATCACTTCCTAATAAAATGTTAACTTTCAAAATTATATTTTATCTTATTTCCATACAAAGTGCTTTGAGATGTACATTATACATAAAATTTGATATTTAAGGGGAAATAACATTTTAAATTCATAAACACATTTATTCTCAACCTGCAATTTCCTTTTCTTCCCGCACAGTCCCCACCAAATATAAACCTTCCCATAATAATCCCTTATCTCTCTCCCTCCTTTCCCAAACAGTATAGCTCTGGCCAACTATAGATAAGTGAATGCTATAAAACACATCAGGAAAAAAAAATGAAAAGCCCTGGGTCTTCCCATTGGTATGCTTAACATGCACTGGCTTTCCAAGTGTTATTTCTCCCACAAATAAATTATAAGTAAAAAGCAAATTCAATCAAAATAAATCTATTGGTGAGTTTACAATGTTATCATAAAACCAGTCTTTGACTTCTGGCTTCAGGGTTAAAGGGTGTGAAAACTCTGTTTTTTCTGAACCTGTAATAATTGTCCCCCAATCCATACTCTTAATCCCAGTTTTTTATCACTTAGGATTCACTGTTCATTGGCAAAGTTACATTCTAAGAGCAAGACATGTGACTTGGAATGATAACATGCTATTTTCTTGACAATGGGGAGAATCTGACCTAGTGGTTTATAGGTCTTTTACTGTTTGACTTGTTTTGATAGAGTGAGAAATCGAATCCACTAAATCCATTTAAATCTTGCTTCACAGAACACTCAGTCCCAAAGTAACACCCAACCCTTCCCAGTCTGGTTTAATGGATCTCCACCTCCCTCAGCCAGGTGAGATGTAAGTTAAAGGAATCTTAACTCCTATTGCCTTAAATATTAGGGGTGACCTGGCATGATCTATAAGCATCATCTGCAAAGTCAGGCATTTGCACAGCTACTTAGGGTGATAGCCCTGTAGCTATTTGCACTTCTCAGGCCCATGTTGTTAAGTATCCCATCAGGGGCTGTCCTGAGTCAGGCTGGGTACCAGACAGCAAAGCAGAGGCCTCTGCACTCTAGGCAGTGGTTCTCTATCCTGGCTATAGCTCTGAAATAACTGCAAAGTTTTTCAAACACACCTGCAACTGGGCCCCACCCCAGAGCCGGAGATCTGAATTTCCAGCACTGTAACTCTAGATTTGTATTTGTTCAAATCTATTTAAGGCAGCCAAGACACAGTAAAAGAATCAAAACACAAACAAACAAAAACAAAAAAGGAAAAATTAACTCTAGTTATGAATTTTATTTACCCAGCATATTGAAAACAGTATCACTTCAACATGGAATCTCTATTAAAAATATTAGTAAAATGTCCCTCAACAGATGAATGGATAAAGAGGATGTGGTACATATATACAATGGAATACTACTTGGCTATAAAAAAGAATGAAATAATGCCATTTGCAGCAAGATGGATGGACCTAGAGATTATCATACTAAGTGAAGTAAGTCAGAGAAAGACAAATACCTTCTATCACTTATATGTGGAATCTGAAATATGACAAAAATGAACTTATTTATGAAAACAAAAACAGACTCACACACATAGAAAACAAACTTATGGTTACCAAAGGGGTAGCAGGGGTTGCGGGGGGAGAGAAATTAAGAGTTTGGGATTAACATATACACACTACTATATATAAAGTAGGTAAACAAGGATCTACTGTATAGAACAGGGAACTATACTCAATACCTTGTAATAAGCTATAATGGAAAAGAATCTGAAACAGAATATATATTTATATAAAATGGAATCACTTTGCTGTATACTTGAAACTAACACATTGTAAATTAACTATACTTCAATAATAAAATAAAATAAAAAGTTCACAAGCGCTGATGTCAGAAAGACCCGCGTCAAGTGATCCTTCTGTCATTACAAAACGTGACTTTTTAGTTTCATCTCTTTTACCTAAACAAAGGGCAGTAGGGGGTAATTATGGATATACAATAATCTTATGCTGTAGCTGTAGCTATCCATGTCCTTCCTTCCCAGTAAAGTTAAAAGAAACAAATTGTCATCCAGCAGTGATACCAACAGGAGCTTGGTGACAAGTTTATTTCAGCATGGAGTAAGCTACAGGATCCAAGAAGATGACAGGGTTAGTTCCAAAAGATAAGTACAGTAATGGTTCGACAGAGGCAGAAGCAACAGAGGATACTTGCAAAGAATCTCTGGAAGATATATCCAGAAGCGAGATAAACCACACATGACCCATAAGGAAAGTGATTCAAGCATCCGGCTATAGCTGAATCAAATAGATTTTAAGGTATCTGGAAAATTCTCACGTCTCTGTGGTGTTTATATATATAATCTTCAAGAAAAATACATAGAGAATTCAAGTTGACTCTGTCCTAGCCATATCATAGCAATCGTTCTTGTCTTGTAACAGCAGTTGTATCCAGAGAGCTGCAGAGTCTGCTGTCTTGCCCACATGCCCATTCGTGCTTAGAGAAAAATAAATATCTTTTGGTGTTATGGACTGTAATAACCATGTCCTTTATTTTCTATTTCTGTTGCTTTGATGTCTGGGCCTTGCTGACCCTGAAGGGACAGCCCCTCCCAAGATTAGCCGATTCCTAGAGGTAGTAAGCCACTAGCTTATGAGCGTACTTTTCAAATACAAACCAACCAATTCAGAGAGCACACTCCCAACCACCACCTTATCAGGCTCTCACACTTCGGGCTACTGTCCATCTGTCCCAATCACTCCACGCTCAGGTACTAGACAACTAAGGACAGTCCCCATGCCCCAGAGTCTGCTGAATTATTCAAACTAGCGAATTCTAAGCCTACTTACCCTGTCTCACCCACTGCTTCCTGTGGAGGCCACAAAAAAGCCTTTTGCCCACAGTTCCTCCTTTTCCTGGGCCTCCTGACACAGCTGGGTATTCCTTCATGGGTCCCTGAGAGCAGGCTGTGGTCCCCCTGCTTGGGAATGTGAATAATAAACTATCTTCTCAATGGCAGTTCTTTCGTGCTCTGTTGGCCTTATTATTTCTCAAATTTTCTCAAAATTAAATACATTTTAATTTTTTAAATTAAATAATTTTTAAATTAAATAAATTTCTCAAAATTAATACACTATGTTTTGGAACATAGGCTATTCAAACGAATGTTTTAAAAGGATTGTGTGACATGCTAAGGAATTGTAAATACTTCAAAAAAGGCTGAACATTTGCTTTTCTAAAGCAAAAAATAGCTGCTTAGATCAATCTAACGGAGTAGCCACTACCCATTGGAATAACTCATAAGGGCTTCATCTCTGAACAGGATTAAAATTTATTAGCGGAAGTTACTGTCTGTGTCTATTGGAGTCTCTCCTGCATCCCATAGCAGACACTGCTCTAGAATTATACTTTGGCTATAAAGATAAATAAGGTAGAATTCTACAAATCCTGTATCTAGCTGGTGAGATGGGCGTATAAAAATAAATATGAAACATTGTGGTAAACGTTTATGAACTATGAGCAGAGTGATGTTTTCAAGCTGAGTAGTACATACCCAAGGCAATCTACAGATTCAATGCAATCCCTATAAAAATTCCAATGGCATTTTTTTTTTACAGAAATAGAAAAACAATCCTCAAATCCATATGGAACCACAAAAGACCTCGCGTAGCCAAAGCAGTCCTTAGAAAGGAGAATAGAGCAGGAGGCATCACACTTTCTGATTTCAAACTGTACCACAAAGCTATAGTAATCAAAACATTATGGTATTGGCATAAAAATAGACACATGGACTGATGGAACAGAATATTCTGCCTGTGTATGAGACTGAGTAAGTGACAATGAAGACTCCGGAGAAGACATTAGGAACAGTTACCTGAGTGATTGTGCAAGGGAGGGACACCACACTTCTATCTACTTCTGACAATCACTTGAAACAATGTAAGAAACCTAGTGTGTCCACGACATGGTAGATGCTTCCTCCCAAAGAGCAAGATACAAAAATGGGCATAGCTTTATTCACACTGTCTATACAGCGTGTGAGTCCCAAGCACTGGGTAGAAGTGCTTTGACTGCTCCCTGGATAACAGTGTCATGAAGGTTCTCACCCTGCTCAGCTTTCAAGAAACAATCATTTAATGTCCATTGTCCTTCCTTCTGCATCACCCTTTTCACCAAGTATCACAATATTTCTGGCTCAGTGACCTTCTTTGCCCTGAGAACTGTGAGAGTTGCACTTTTCCCATTTAGAGGATATGATTTGCTCAGCTGCAGAGCAGGGGTCTCAGGGTAGTGTCAGACCCTCTACCTTGAGCTTGCTGGACAGAAGCAGCCAGTGTTTTCTGCATCATCTGATCCTACTGAGTTTGACTCTGTTCACAGACAGAGGGCTGCACTGCCAGAGGGTGGCAATGCAGCCCTCACTCACACACACACACACACACACACACACACACACACACACACACACACACACACACACACACACACACTCCTCCCTCTAGTTCGGGGCAGTGGCAAACCCAGCTACCAGGTCTGCATATTCTAAAAGATACGAATGTCCAAATCAGAGTCCATTCAGTTGAAGAGCCCAATAACTTGGAGCAGAACATCATAGCAGCAGGACAATTGTTGACATGTCCTGCTTAAATTTACAAAACAAACAAACAGGTGACATCCTCATCCAATTAAATAGAGTTTACCCAGTTTTCATTGTTGTTGCTGCTAGAGACATTTATGAGTTAAACTTGTACACAGGATAGGAAACAACTCAAGTAACTGTCATGGCACAAAGAAGTATCTGAAATAGTTTTCAGGAGGCTATTACAGCTATACTTACGGCCCTATTCATATTCTCTTAAACATATTTCATTGCTTACCTCATTAAGTGGAATTGAATAACATATGCACTCCCTTCCAGAAAAGGCGGTCCCTCTGCAGCAGGGATAGTAGGGGAAGCACATGAAGGTGGGGGTAGAAATGGGGCAAGACTGCCCCCAGGACTGTTCTCCATTGAAGGCAAGGGGACTATGAAATAGGGTGTGCAGAGGTGACGTCAGAATTACAAAGCAAGCAGGAAAACAAGGTACTGGCCACAGAATGAAAACGATGGGGGCGAGGGGGGCAGGTGAAGGAATGAAGAGGACGAAATGGAACCTGGAATGCTACTGCAGGGGGTTGGGGAACCCCTGTGGTCCTGCCCATGGACAGAGTGGGAGCTAAGACTGTAAACTGAGTGAGACAAATGTCCAGCTATGACCCTGTAGGCAGGATAAAAACGGAGAACCTTTAACTTCATTTTAGAGATGAGGAAACTGAGGCTCAAAGAGGTTAATATAATAACTTAAGAGTAACAGACCTGGGTCCCAAACTCATGCCCCATATCAAACAGTCCTGCATTCTTTGCCTTTTCCTGCATCTCCCCTTTCTCCATGCTTGAGGAAGCCAAAAGGGAAACCGTGCATTCTTCCTCCTATACCCAAAGGCTGACTGAACGGGACTCCCCTGCAAACTAAAACTAAGCAAAAATAGAAACATAAACCAAAAAAGCATTTTATTAAAAAAACAAACAAACCTGAAACATGTAGCCTAGGCTCACAAGGAGCTCAAAATCAAACAGAAGAGGCAATGTACATTTAAAAATGCGATAAAAGAAGTTTCAGGACTTCCCTGGTGGCACAGTGGTTAAGAATCTGCCTGCTAATGCAGGGGACATGGGTTCAAGTCCTGGTCCAGGAAGATCCCACATGCCGTGGAGCAACTAAGTCTCTGCGCCACAACTACTAAGCCTGCACTCTAGAGCCCGTGAGCCACAATTACTGAGCCTGTGTGCCACAACTCCTGAAGCCCGTGCACCTATAGCTTGTGCTCCACGACAAGAGAAGCCACAACAACGAGAAGCCCGTGTACTGCAAGGAAGAGTAGCCCCTGCTCGCCGCAACTAGAGAAAGCCAGCGTGCAGCAACAAAGACCCAACACAGCCAAAAATAAATAAATAAATTTTAAAAAAAAGTTTCAAAAGAGAAATGGAAGCCGGGATGGAAAGTGAGGAGACAGGAACTGCTACTTGTTAATATTGAATGACCCTGTGGCAGGCACTCTGAGCAACACGTAATTAGCTTCTTTCTGCCCATGTTCGAAGGTCTGGAGATCTCAAGGGACCTTCCCAAAGTTATACAGTTAGAAGGTGAAAGGCAGAATCAAGGAACCGACCCAATTGTGTCTGGCTCCAAAGTTCAAGCATGTCTTCCTTCATTATCTGCTTCATTAACATTTATTCAATTAAAGTCCTGAAGTCACTAAATGGTAAGCATCTCAAAAATAAGTTTATGAAATAAAGGATGGATGAATATGTACATGAAAATCACTAAGTTTCCTATCCCTGCTGATGGAACAGGTGTGGGATATAATGGAAAATAGATCAGGCATGACGTTAAAATTTTTAGACTGAATCAAAATGGGGTGGGATTGTCATTTCAGGAGAAGAGAGGACAAAGCAGTTGGTAGAGGGCATGTGAGTTTGCCATTCTCCCCCTCACCTCCAGGTAACTGTACATTTTGTTCTTCTGCCTGGGATGTCCTCGCCTCTCTCATCTCCTCCACCAAGGTAGAAGCATATCATTTGGCTTGAAGATTTCCACGGGGAGGAAGTTTTCCCTTATCTCGTGCTCCCACAACTCCCATGGTGAGGTTTCCATTTTATGTGTTTCTGGAGAACCCAATGGGGTAATCTCCATTATGTCAGTTATCACATTGCGTTACAGTCCCTTGGTGAGTTATTTATCTTCACTTTAATCTGCAAGTTCCTGGGAGCTTTACTGACTGTCTTGTTCTCGTTTTTTTCCTGTTTTGCTCTGTGTTGTTCCAGAAAATACGGAAAAACAACATAATGCAAATGCGCTCAGCTTGGACTCTGAACTGGCGCATGCAAATAGACCGCAAGGATGTCTGAGAAACCAGGACCCTGTGTGCTCGAACCTGTAGACAACAAACACAATCGAGTTCCTTGGAGGGATCCAGATAAGGTAGATCATCCACCCTATCACTGGGTTTGTTCAGATCCAAACACATACTCACGTGTGTTTAGACTGAGATTACCCTGGACTTCTCAGTACTCCTGAATTTTACCTGTAGAGGGATGACTCTGTTTATAATTTTCTGTTCACTAAACATTCCTTCTTAAACTTTACTGACATTGCTAATCATGGTAGGTGTGTCATGACATAACTTACTCCTATGTAACAAATATTATCTGAAACATTGTAAGGAAATTGCTACAAAAGGGGAAATTGTGAAAGAAACATAACAGGCATGCAGGCTCTAACAACAGTGCTGGAGGAATATAAGGACACTCTCTTCTTTCCACTTTCCCTCAGTATCCCCTGCCACTCACACAAGCTATTACCTTCAGAAAAAAGTTCACACAGTGATATCCCTGGATGAAATCAGCAACTGTGAAAAATCTAAAACTACAGGGAAGCTCATGCCCCCAAGGAAGAGATGTGCAGAAATTCTGGATGCCCGGTTGCCTCTAGACGGGCTGAGACGGCTCAGGCAGGAGGTCCACGTGAGCTAAAACATGCCAAAATATTGTTGTCTTATACACAGCAAAGGTTCATTCTGTTGGAGTCAAATACCACATTGATCACTTATGACAGATCAAAAGCATATAATAACCAAGGAAGAAAGACAAACTTGTAAAGAACAATTGTTGGAAGAATAAGTAGCTCACAGTTGGAATAAAATTCATCCCGTAAACAAGCCCATACCATACATCTCTACCATCTGGGAAGAGAAATCTCATAGCTGGGGATTGTTTGTTTTGTTTTGTTTTGTTTTTTGATTAATTTATTTTATTTTTGGCTGTGTTGGGTCTTCGTTGCTGTGCACGGGCTTTCTCTAGGTGTGACGAGCGGGAGCTGCTCTTCATTGTGGTGCGTGGGCTTCTCGTTGCAGTGGCTTCTCTTGTTGCGGAGCACGGGCTCTAGGCGCACGGGCTTCAGTAGTTGTGGCACGTGGGCTCAGTAGTTGTGGCTCACGGGCTCTAGAGCAAAGGCTCAGTAGTTGTGGCGCACAGGCTTAGTTGCTCTGCAGCATGTGGGATCTTCCCGGACCAGGGCTCGAACCCTGTCCCCTGCATTGGCAGGCAGATTGTTAACCACTGCGCCATGAGGGAAGTCCCCTGGGTTTTTTTTTTAAATTTGCTTTTTGAAAGATAAAATGGTGGTAGCATCCCCCAGGACTTAGAAATGACAGCCAGGCTCTGGATAGAGTGGCTCAAAAACAACTTAATTTTAGGAGAGAACAACAGAGTTAAGACAGATGTGAAGAGTAGACATATATTTCCTGCTACTCTCCCACCCCCACATTATCATTGGAGCATCTTATAGGGTCGGCAGGAGAGAGTATTATCATTTTGACTTTCAACAAAATACCTGTGGCTAAGCAGACATGCATGCTATGTGTGACAGAAGTACCATTCTCATAATTTCTAGGAGAAAACATTCCATTTAACAATACTAGAAATTTCCCCCAAATGCATTTGTTGATGATTCTGAGGCATCCGTTCTCTTGTAGGGCAATTCGTGTTTTGTCTCCACTTAAGAGACCCTGAGTGGCCTCACAACAGAGGACCTCCCATGCAATACTGTGGAAATAAGTCATCTCAGGATGAGTGAGCTCTGCAATACAGCAACAAGGAAATACAGAAAAGCAAAATGAGTGTAGGGTGTGAGAGGATGTGAGCACAGCATAAGTGCACTTGTGCTGGCAAAGATCAGGGATCAGCAAAGGACTGCTGCCCTTGTACTGCAAGGCAGAGTTGAGTAGCTGCAGCAAAGTACGCAAAGCCCGAATATTAACTATTTGGCCCTTTACAGGAACATTTTCCTAATCCCTGGAGTAGATAAAAAGAAATTCAATGAAAAAAAAGTACTCTGTCACAAGAGGTACAATAAAAATTTAAATAATGTCTCAAATTAATATTTTAAAATATTTGTTAAAAAATTCTAGGGCTTCCCTGGTGGCACAGTGGTTGAGAGTCCGCCTGCCGATGCAGGGGACACGGGTTCGTGCCCTGGTCCGGGAAGATCCCACATGCCACCGAGTGGCTGGGCCCGTGAGCCATGGCCGCTGAGCCTGCGCGTTCGGAGCCTGTGCTCCACCACGGGAGAGACCACGACAGTGAGAGGCCTGCACACAGCAAAAAAAAAAAAAAAAAAGAAAAAAGGAAAACAAAATTCTAAAACAGCCCCTTAAATTGTCAAAGAATAACTTTAGTTCTTTTACTGTGCTGGGTAAACATGGAGTCTATCAGCCAATGGAAGCCACCTCCCTCAGCACTGGCTAACAAAGGCCAACGTGCCTTCTATGACTAGAGCGTGGAGAGTCAGCTTTTAAGGCAAGAGCCTTGAGGTTCAGTGCGGGGCCCTGAGCAGATGCAGATAGCAGGGTCCTGCGATTGGTTTAGGCACAAAAGTTCAGCTGATGCTGAAGAGCTGGGCCAACAAGAGTCTTTTCCAGAAAACTAAACTGGAGACCAGAAGGAGAGGTCAGTTAGGAAAGGGAGCAAAATAGGAAAGACAAAAAAAAAAAAAAAAAGGACCAAAGAGAGACAAAGGGCAGTTGAGTCATTATAATGGATGTCCAATCCAAAGGGGGACCCACCTAGAATTCTCCACAAGTCTGAGAGGAGAAATATTTTCTGATGAGTACAGCCACACTTTAACATTATTCCAGACTCTGAGAAAGGCCAGGCCTCCAGGTCAAAATCCCTGTTAATTTTAATTTTTGTCCTTATTTTTCCCTATTGCATTTATTAATATCTCCAGGGTTTTTGTTTTGTTTGTCTATTGGTTTGTTTGTTTTAATTAAAAGAGCTTAAGGAGCAGAGATTGAAATGGGAACAACTTCCTGTAAGGAAATAATTACTGGGCGTAACAAACTGTATCCCAGATAAGATGGCTCACCCTAAAAACTATAAAGGAAAGCAGAGAACAATTTCAGGGGTGTGACACTTCGTGGGCACACAAGCAATTATCACTTTTAACAAGCTTTTATTTCTTTGGTCACCAGAATGTTCCCTAAGGTAGTTGGAGCCTGCAGACCTCAGTTATAAAACTGGCTGGTGCAAGTTAATCATAAGGTGGTAGTTCAGAGCCAATAGCATGCTTGGTATATAAGTGGATGAATGACTTTTAGCTAGAAAGTTTTTTAAACTTCCTGAATGATCTGCCTGACTGCTTGAATCTCCTGAAAACCTTCAGCTGCCTGCCCCTGCTTGTCCTGCCACCCTCAATATTTTTGCTAGGCTGGACTGGCCCCCAAAGGGGGCACATGGCTGTCCTCTCTCTGGGAAAGCCTATGGCAATAGGACATATTCCCAGTTCAAGCTGCTGGTTCTGCACTGTCGAATGGTAGATAGATGCATTCTTACTCCTCTGACCAAGCAAGGAATGATTTCATTTTCCTAATCATATATAGGTTGCAAATAAGAGCACCCACTTTTCCCAGCCCTTGGGTATGCCTGAACTCTACAAGAGTGACAAGAAATAACTTTTGGCTAGGGGATCTTCTTGTTTCTCCATGACTGGGACTTAGGGGGGCAGGAGGTGGCATGAAAATGTGCTTGAGTGTTGTTCCTGTTCTGTGTAGCTGTGGCCTCTGTGGAAAGATGCCACTGACAACAACAGTAGCAATGGCAAGTAAAACAGGAACATTTATTGATCGCTTACAATACAAAGCTCTTTGCAGGTGCAAAGTTCTTTAGCCCTCTCTGCAGTTCTGGGGCCATTATTAACCTTATTTGCACTTGGAGAAATTGAGGCATGAAAAAACTAAACTAAATGTTCAAGTTCAAATAAAAAATAAGTTGTCTCAGACAATCTGGCTCTAGAACCCATGCTTTTAACCACTACATGTTACTGCCTAGCTGGAGAAAAAAGACATCTTCTTCCTCCACCTTTGTAACTAGAAAATCGGTCCTTAAACTAAAATAACGTTGGAGAGGTGGTAGGGTGGGGTGAAAGAGACCATACTCTGGACTCAGAGAGTCTTGAGTTAATATCAGTTCTACCTTGGATTAAGCAAGGATAATTTTAAGGACATCCCTTGTCCTCCCCTAGCTTCAAGGTCCTCGTCTGTAAAACAGGGATGTCAATACCTTCAGTGCAGGGTTTTTGTGAAGATAATAAAATAATGGATGCTAAGTCCCCAAAATATAGTGTCTTATACATAATGAGTAATCACTCCCAAAAGTAGGTCTTTCTTCTTCCTTTCTAAAGCATTAGGTCTCTTTAACACTATGGAGGAGTGTTTATGGAAGACCTTTACTATTATATAACAGAATAAATAATCTCATGACTTGCCTGAGCTATTCAACAGCCAAGAATTCTCTTTTGAAAAGCTGAGGTGAACTAACTGCTGAACAATCATCGCAAGTAAACACTGAAACTCACCAAAAAAGATACCCCACATCCAAAGACAAAGGAGAAGCCACAATGAGATGATAGGAGGGGCGCAATCACAATAAAATCAAATCCCATAACATTGGGTGGGTGACTCACAAACTAGAGAACACTTATACCACAGAAGTCCACCCACTGGAGTGAAGGTTCTGAGCCCCACGTCAGGCTTCTCAACCTGTGGGTCTGGCAATGGGAGGAGGACTTCCCAGAGAATCAGACTTGGAAGGTGAGCAGGATTTGATGGTATGACTTTGACAGGACTAGGGGAAACAGAGATTCCACTCTTGGAGAGCACACACAAAGTAGTATGTGCATCAGGACCCAGGGGAAGGAGCAGTGACCCCATAGGAGACTGAACCAGACCTACATGCTAGTGTTGAGGGTCTCCTCCAGAGGCTGGGGTTGGCTGTGACTCACCATGAGGACAAAGCCACCGGCAGCAGAACTTCTGGGAAGTTATCCTTGGCGTGAGCCCTCCCAGAGTCCACCATTAGGCCCACCAAAGAGCCCAGGTAGGCTACAGGGTTGGGTCGTCTCAGGCCAGACAACAAACAGGGAGGGAACCCAGCCCCATGCATCAGCAGACAAGCAGATTAAAGTTTTACTGAGCTCTGCCCACCAGAGCAACAGCCAGCTATACCCACCAGCAATCCCTCACATCAGGAAACTTGCACAAGCCTCTTAGATAGCCTCATCCACCAGAGGGCACACAGCAGAAGCAAGAAGAACTACAATCCTGCAGCCTGTGGAACAAAAACCACATTCACAGAAAGATGGACAAGATGAAAAGGCAGAGGGCCATGTACCAAATGAAGGAACAAGACAAAATCCCAGAAAAACAACTAAATGAAGTGGAGACAGTAAACCTTCCAGAAAAAGAATTCAGAATAATGATAGTGAAAATGATCCAGGACCTTGGAAATAGAATGGAGGCAAAGGTCGAGAAGATGCAAGAAATGTTTAACAAAGACATAGAAGAATTAAAGAAAAAACAAACAGAGATGAACAATACAATAACTGAAATGAAAAACCGGAAGGAATCAATAGCAGAATAACTGAGGCAGAAGAATGGATAAGTGACCTGGAAGACAGATGGTGGAATTCACTGCTGCAGAAGAGAATAAAGAAAAAAGAATGAAAAGAAATGAAGACAGCCTAAGTGACCTCTGGGACAACATTAAATGCAATAAAATTCACATTATGGGGGTCCCAGAAGGAGAAGAGAGAGAAAAAGGACCTGAGAAAATATTTGAAGAGATTATAGTCAAAAACTTCCCTAACACGGGAAAGGAAATAGCCACTGAAGTCCAGGAAGCGCAGAGAGTCCCATACAGGATAAACCCAAGGAGAAACATGCTGAGACACATAGTAATCAAATTGGCAAAAATCAAAGACAAAGAAAAATTATTGAAAGCAGCAAGGGAAAAATGACAAATAGCATACAAGGGAACTCCCATAAGGTTAACAGCTGATTTCTCAGCAGAAACTCTACAAGCCAGAAGGGAGTGGCATGACATATTTAAAGTGATGAAAGGGAAGAACTTACAACCAAGATTACTCTACCTAGCAAGGATTTCATTCAGATTCGATGGAGAAATCAAAAGCTTTACAGACAAGCAAAAGCTAACAGAATTCAGCACCACCAAACCAGCTCTACAACAAATGCTAAAGGAACTTCTATAAGTAGGAAACACAAGAGAAGAAAAGGACCTACAAAAACAAACCCAAAAGAATTAAGAAAATGGTAATAGAAACATACATATCAATAATTACCTTAAACGTGAATGGATTAAATGCTCCAACCAAAAGACACAGGCTCGCTGAAAGGATAAAAAAACAAGACCCATATATATGCTGCCTACAAGAGACCCACTGCAGACCTAGGGACACATACAGATTGAAAGTGAGGGAATGCAGAAAGATATTCCATGCAAATGGGAATCAAAAGAAAGCTGGATTAGCAATACTTATATCATATAAAATAGACTGTAAAATAAAGAATATTACAAGAGACAAGGAAGGACATTACATAATGATCAAGGGATCAATCCAAGAAGAAGATATAACAATTATAAATATATATGCACCCAACACAGGAGCACCTCAACACATAAGGCAGCTGCTAACAGTTATAAAACAGGAAATCGACATTAACACAATAATAGTGGGGGACTTTAACACTGCACTCACACCAATGGATCATCCAGACAGAATATTAATAAGGAAACACAAGCTCTAAATGACACAACAGACTAGATAGATTTAATTGATTTTTATAGAACATTCCATCCAAAAACAGCAGACTACACTTTCTTATCAAGTGCACATGGAACATTCTCCAGGATAGATCACATCTTGGGACACAAATCAAGACTTAGTAAATTTAAGAAAATTGAAATCATATCAAGCATCTTTTCTGACCACAACACTATGAGATTAAAAATCAATTACAGGGAAAAACACATAAAAAACACAAGCACATGGAGGCTAAACAATATGTTTCTAAATAACCAAGAGATCACTGAAGAAATCAAAGAGAAAATCAAAAAACATCTAAAGACAAATGACAATGAAAATATGACGATCCAAAACCTATGGGATGCAGCAAAAGCACTAAGAGGGAAGTTTACAGCAATACAATCCTAGCTCAAGAAACAACAGACATCTCAAATAAACAATCTAACCTTATGCCTAAAGGAACTAGAGAAAGAACAAAGAAAACCCAAAGTTAGTAGAAGGAAAGAAATCATAAAGATCAGAGCAGAAATAAATGAAATAAAAACAAAGAAAACAATAGCAAAGATCAATATAACTAAAAGCTGGTTCTTTGAGAAGATAAACAAAATTGATAAACCTTTAGCTAGACTCATCAAGAAAAAGAGGGAGAGGACTCAAATCAATAAAATTAGAAATGAAAAAGGAGAAGTTACAACAGACACCGCAGAAATACAAAGCAGCCTAAGAGACTACTACAAGCAACTCTATGCCAATAAAATGGACAACCTGGAAGAAATGGACAAATTCTTAGAAAGATGTAACCATACACAACTGAAGCAGGAGGAAACAGAAAATATGTCCAGACCAATCACAAGTAATGAATTCAAAACTGTGATTAAAATCTTCCAACAAACAAAAGTCTGGGACCAGATGGCTTCACAGATCAATTCTATCAAACATTTAGAGAAGAGCTAACACCCATCCTTCTCAAACTCTTCCAAAAAATTGCAGAGAAAGGAACACTCCCAAACTCATTCTATGAGGCCACCATCACCCTGATACCAAAACCAGACAAAGATACTACAGAAAAAGAAAATTACAAACCAATATCACTCATGAATATAGATGCAAAAATCCTCAACAAAATACTAGCAAAGAGAATTCAATAAAACATTAAACGGATCATACACAATGATCAAGTGGGTTTTATCTCAGGAATGCAAGGATTCTTCAATATACACAAATCAGTCAATATGATACACCATATTAACAAATTGAAGAAGAAAAACCATATGATCGTCTCAATAGATGAAGAAAAAGCTTTTGACAAAATTCAAAACCGATTTGTGATTAAAGTACCCTCCAGAAAGTACGCATAGAAGGAACTTTCCTCAACATAATAAAGGCCATAAATGACAAAACCACAGCCAACATCGTTCTCAATGGTGAAAAACTGAAACCATTTCCACTAAGATCAGGAAGCAGACAAGGTTGCCCACTCTCACCATTACTATTCACCATAGTTTGGAAGTTTTAGCCACAGCAATCAGAGAACAAGAAATAAAAGGAATCCAAATTGGTAAAGGAGAAGTAGACTGTCACTGTTCGCAGATGACATGATACTATACATAGAGAATCCTAAAGATGCCACCAGAAAACTACTAGAGCTAATCAATGAATTTGGTAAAGTTGCAGAATACAAAATTAATGCACTAATGATGAAAAATCTGAAAGAGAAATTAAGGAAACACTCCCATTATCCATTGCAACAAAAAGAATAAAATACCTAGGAATAAACCTACCTAGGGAGACAAAAGACCTGCATGTAGAAAACTGTAAGACTGATGCAAGAAATTAAAGATGATACAAACAGATGGAGAGATATACCATGTTCTTGGATTGGAAGAATCATTATTGTTAAAATGACTATACTACCCAAAGCAATCTACAGATTGAATGCAATCCCTATCAAATTACCAATGGCATTTTCTACAGAATTAGAACAAAAAATGTTAAAATTTGTATGGAGACACAAAAGACACTGAATAGCCAAAGGGGTCTTGAGGGAAAAAAACGGAGCTGGAGGAATCAGACTCCCTGACTTCAGACTATACTGCAAAGCTACAGTCATCAAGACAATATGGTACTGGCACAAAATCAGAAATATAGACCAATGGAACAGTATAGAAAGCCCAGAGATAAACCCACACACCTATGGTCAACTAACCTATGACAAAGGAGGCAAGGATATACAATGGAGAAAAGACAGCCTCTTCAATAAGTGGTGCTGGGAAAACTGGACAGCTACATGTAAAAGAATGAAATTAGAACACTCCCTAACACCATACACAAAAACAAAGTCAAAATGGATTAGAGATCTAAATGTAAGACCAGACACTATAAACCTCTTAGAGGAAAATATAGGAAGAACACTCTTTGACATAAATCACAGCAAGATTTTTTTTTGGTCCACGTCCTAGAGTAATGGAAATACAAACAAAAATAAATGGGACCTAATGAAACTTCAAAGCTTTTGCAAAGCAAAGGAAACTACAAACAAGACGAAAAGACAACCCTCAGAATGGGAGAAAATATTTGCAAATGAATCAACAGACAAAGGATTAATCTACAAAATATATAAACAGCTCATGCAGCTCAATATTAAAAAAGCAAACAACCCAATCCAAAAATGGGCAGAAGACCTAAATAGACATTTTTCCAAAGAAGACATACAGATGGCCAAGAGCAGATGAAAAGCTGCTCAACATCACTATTTATTAGAGAAATGCAAATCAACACTACAATGAGGTATCACCTCACACCAGTTAGATCGGGTATCATCAGAAAATCTACAAACAACAAATGCTGGAGAGGGTCTGGAGAAAAGGGAACCCTCTTGCACTGTTGGTGGGAATGTAAATTGATACAGCCACTATGGAGAACAGTATGGTAGTTCCTTAAAAATCTAGAAATACAATTACCATATGACCCAGCAATCCCACTACTGGGCATATACCCAGAGAAAACCATAATTCAAAAAGACACATGCACCCCAATGTTCATTGCAGCAGTATTTACAATAGCCAGGACATGGAAGCAACCTAAATGCCAATCCACAGACAAATGGTTAAAGAAGATGTGGTACATATATACCATGGAATATTACTCAGCCATAAAAAGGAAAAAAAATGAATCATTTGTAGAGACGTGGATGGATGTAGACTGTCATACAGAGTGAAGTGAGTAAGAAAGAGAAAAAAAACAAATATCGTATATTAACATATATATTTGGAACCTAGAGAAATGGTACAGACGAATGGTTTGCAGGGCAGAAATAGAGACAGAGATATAGAGAACAAATGTATGGACACCAAGGGGGTAAAGTGGCGGTGGGGAGGGTTGGTAGCATGATGAATTGGGAGATTGGGATTGACATATATACACTAATATGTATTAAATGGATAATTAATAAGAACCTGCTGTATATAAAAATAAAATAAAATTCAAAAGAAAATAAATAAAGATAATTAAAAAAAAGAAAAGAAAGAAAGAAAAGCTGAGGTGCTCATGACCTCAGAGAACTGCTTGGACCAAGTTGGAGAAACTCAGTTTCATGAAACAGTCCTATTTTCCAAGCTTCCTTGACTTAAAGTGAAGAAGCTTAAAATATTATTCTACCAGGCAGCTTTGAATGCTAGTGATCTGGAAGAAAGAAGGAATATCCTATGCAGTGTCAACCTAGAACTTTTAATTGATATATTTTTTTAAAAGTGTGAGATATCTATTTCAATATGTAGAAGACTTCAAAAATCATATATCAGTATAGTAAATAGATAACATCATAATTATTTGTCTGATTTCCTCCCTCTTCTACCTTCTGTTTTTGGTAGACCCATTGGATCCCAACCTCCCCACCCCATGATCACCACCACCACACAGACTGATGGTCAATCCTGACCCAGGCTTGGGAACCAATGCCAACTAAACTTGGAGGGTCACAGGGGAGCATTTCAGGGCACTTAAGTTATTGATTCATTAAACATCGAGTCCACATATTGATGGTCCAGCCCTGGTCCTGGACTAGGCCACTGAGTATGAGTGTCAAAGTGCAAATGTTCCTCTCTAGTTTTGGTAACAGGGTTCCTACCTTGACATTTATTCAGTGCTTTCTACTTTCCAGTCGAGAGAAATCAAGCTCTTCCTAATGATTTTTCCTCACCATCTTCCCCTACCTTTAACAAGTATACTTGTGCATGTGCGCCCATGCACACACACGTACCCCACACACAGAAATACAAGGGAAGGAAAGTGGGGGGCGGGTAGAGAAAGAGAGAGAGATCCTAATCCTCAATCCATTTTTACCTTTTAAAACCTGGTAAAACCCACTTAAAATTTTAAAAAACTTTGTTTAAAAGCTTATTGGATTCTGACTGCCTGATCTAGATCTATATTTTCTTTTTCAATATTTTCTTTTTCAATCCCCCATTCTTTCATATATACATTTAAATATTAATTCCTCATTTATTCACTAAAGCATTCTTTCATTCATTTACTCAAAAATTATTTATTAAGCACATACTGTGTGTCAGGCATTGTGTTAGGCATTAGAGGTAACTCTAACAGGAATACCGTCCCTGCTCGCACAGATCTTTCCAAGCTAGTAGGGGTTAGAGACAAAAATAATTGATGAAGTATGAGGACCTATAGTAAGTTATAATCCAGACTTTGGAGACAGAGTTTGGAAGGCTGGGAAAGCTTTCTGTAAAGAGGTAACAATCCTGAGATGATTCTGAAATGAGAGTAGAGATTAGGCAGAGGATGAAAGATGGAATGGGCATTTGGTAAGTGGGGAAGGGAACAGCAGGGTATACTAGACGTAGGAAACAGCATCTGTAAAGCCCATAGTGAGAAAGAGAGCATGTAGTAGTAAAGCAACTGAAAGTCATTCCACACAACAGGCATACAAGGAGCATGGTTGAGGTTTGAAGGAAGGGAAAAAAACACATTTGTATTTCAGAATAACTTTGTTCTGTGGAGAGTGCACTGGAAGGGAACTGACTAGATACAAAGTTAGTAAACTGTTACAGAAGCTGTATTATAAGTAACATTTCTCTGACTAGACAAGAGGTAGGTAAACTAAAATGGAAACTTTGATAGATGTTTAAGGACAACTGGATTTGACAGTTGGATGGGAGAGAGAGAGAGGATTCAACAATGACTTTTAGGATTGCAATTTGAGCAAATGAATGGATGGTGATGTCATTCATCCAGAAGAGAGTGTGGCACAAGATAGAAGGGAATGATGAGTTCAGTTTGGTCGTGTTGCGTTTGAGGTGTTAAGGGAACACCTGAATGCAGATGTCCAGTAAGAAGTGATATGCTCATACTTGGCATATTTTCACCGTGGTGATGTTCCAGGACCTCCTGTCCTTCAATATTTTCCCCACTTAGATGAATCGTATTTGTCTATGACTATATTCTCCAGACGACATACTCTGTCTGCGAGACCACACGACCTCTATCATCTGCAGGTGGATCTAAATCTCCAGGACCTGGTCATCAAGCTGAGAGTGGATCTCATACTCCCAGAAGGACTTCAATACACAGGACCTATAACTGTTTCACAAATGAGAAAACAATTTCTCAAAAGTTCTCAAAACTGATCTGATGCTAAAATCTCTTCCTGAAAGAGAGGCATAGTTAGAGAAATAGCCTTAGCATAAGAGACACTGAAAGAATTTGAAGAATTGAATCAGTTCAGATCAATTCATATGGTTTTAAAGGCTCTGACATTTCAGCGCCACTCTATACTCTTAGGCTATCTATTTGGAAAAATACCAAGTAAAAATTACACAGTAAAACCCCAGTAAGTAAAAAATTCCAATCTGAGGATGAAGAGTAAAACTGTTCAGGAGGATAATTTCAAAACTGATAGTTTTATTCAATGCATAAGGACTTGATTAATACATAGAAAGTATCTAAAGAAACTAATTTTTTTAAATTAATTAATTAATTTGGTTGTGTGGGGTCTTAGTTGCGGCAGGTGGGCTCCTTAGTTGCAGAACGTGGGCTCCTTAGCTGTGGCATGTGAATTTTAGTTGCGGCAGGCATGTGGGATCTAGTTCCCTGACCAGGGACCGAACCCAGGCCCCTTGCATTGGGAGTGCGTAGTCTTATCCACTGTGCCACCAGGGAAGTCCCCAAAGAAACTAATTTTTTAAATGAAAGGATAAATTAATGAGCTGACAAATAGTGATGATACTTTATATTTATCTTGAAATCTATAGTTTAAAAATACTTTCATGTCCATGAAATTATTTAAATCTCTGAACCACAGAACTTCAATAGTAGCTGCTATTCTCCAGATCATTTGGTCTATGTTAGAGAATCCCATGTAAACCTATAATCAATTTATCAACACTCAAAATACATTCTGCCTCAACTAAACCACATTCTCTTAAACTGAATAATTACTTGTTGGGAGTTAAAGAAGATGAAGAGTAATTATCTTGATGTCTGAATTGGTTGAATACTGTTGTCAATTTTCCGTAATAAAATGCGGGAGATGAAAGAAACACAAAGAATTTTTCCCCAAACAAGAAAATTTATAAAATAAAGAATGATTTAAATGTTCTCCCTTTAACTTATTTATAGTTTTAAATAAACATTTCAATTTAGAAAGGTTTTAGATTTATATCACAATTAATTGACTGATATTGATATAATATTATTAATTAAAGTCTATGCCCAGATGTCCTTAATTTTGCCCTAATGTCCTTTTTCTCTTCCAAGATCCCATCCAGGATGCTGTGTTATATTTATGAGTCACGTTTCCTTATGTTCCTTTGGGTTATGACAGATTTTCCCTGTTTTTGAGGACTTTGACAGTTTTGAGGATTACTGTTCAGGTATTTTATAGAATGTTCCTCAACTGTGATTTGCCTGATGATTTTCTCATGATTTCTGGGAGGAAACCACAGAGATAAAGTACCATTATAATCATTTCACATCAAAGGACTTATCACTACTAATGCTAACCTGGATCACCTGACAGGAGGTAAAGTTTGTCATCTGTCAGGATTCTCAACTGTAAAATTACTCTCTTTTCCCTCCCTTTATACGGTAATCTTTGGAAAAGTCACTATGTGCAGCCAACATTTAAGTGGTAAATAGTTATGTCCCCCCTCTTTAAACACAGAGTAGCTACACAAATTATTTGTAATTTTTCTGCCAGGAATCTTTGTCTATTCTCCACATTTATTTAATTATTTATATCACTACACATAAATTTTTACTTTATACATTGGGTTATAGTTTGATACAATTTTATGTATTTTGTTGCTCAAGTTGTTCCAGCTTTGACCGTTAGGAACTCTTTCACAAGGCTTCTGGAATGCTTTGATATACCTATATTGTTGTGGGGAGTTTTAAAATTTTCCAAGTGCTTCTTTACTTCCTGGTGCTACAAGGTGTTGTTCCAGGCCCATTTTGTATACTTCCTGCTCTAGTCCAAAAATCAGCCATTTCTCCAAGGAACGCTATTTCCAATAATAATTGGAGAATAGTATTAGAAACCAAGCTCTGGGTTCTTGGTGTGCTTATGGCTGATGCAACGTTATTGCTTCTAGGTCCTCTCAACTGACAGAGTAAAGATATATATGTACAGATACTATTGCAGGCATGCAATAGTGTATAAACATACCTACCTACCTACATACATACATACACACACACACAAAAAACAAATACATAAATAAATGTTTCTATACATAACCATCAGTTTTATATATATATATATATATATATATATAACATACATATTAACCTAAATATGAGTTCCTAGTGTTTTAGCCGACTCTAATTTATTACCGCATGAATCTTTCTAGCTTCCTCCCTTTATTCATCTGTAGCCTCTCCCTCCAACAGCTAGAAATCTGGCTCCCATGAGCTACCATCTATTTATTTAAATGGTCAGTTATACTACACATGTATAGGATTTCAGAATTGCACCTCTGTTGGGGAAAAAGACTTTATCAATGAGGGTACAGTTACTTCTACGTGGTTCCTTTAGCCTTCAGTTTTACTGACTCTACTCATTTTCAGTTACTTACCCTCACCCACCTCCTTCAGTGAAATTGTTTCACGTATTTGTAATATATTTAGTTTCTCTTGTCACATTCTGCATTTGTTCCGGGGATCCTCCAGCCTCCAAAACAATTATTTTTAATTTGCCTATATTAAAGTTCACTATGCTCTGAAGCACTATGGGTTTTGACGAATGCATTATGTCACATATTCAACATTACAGTATCATATAGAATTCTACTTACACTGTGCTAAAAGTCCCCTGTGCTCCAATTATTCATCCATCACTTCTTCTCAAAATCCCTGGCAGCCACTGATCTTTTTAAACTATCTTTATAGCTTTGCCTTTTCCATAATAGCATATAATTGGAATCATAAAGTCTATAATGATGGGCACCTGTCATTAAGTTTGGAAAGTTCTCAGCCATTACTATTTCAAATATTTCTTCTTCTACTCCATTTTCATTTTTTAGATCTTCTGGTACAACAATTATGTGTATATTACGTCTTTTGAAATTATTTTATAATGTTTGAATGTTCTGTTATTTGTTTTTTTGAGTTTTTTCTTTTGCATTTCCGCTTGGGAAATTTTGATTAACCTTTCTTGAAGCTCACTGATTCTTTTCTTGATCATGTCAAGTCTACTGAGGAGAATATCAAGGGCACTCCAATTCTGTTAGTGTTTTTATTTTCTAGCGTTTCCTTTTTATTCTTTCTTAGAAGTCCATCTCTTTGCCTATATTCCCTATCTGTTTTTGCATGCTGCCTACTTTTTTATTTAGAGGCTTTGACATTTTAATCACAGTTACTTTAAATTCCCTGTCAGACACTTCTGTTGAATCTGAGTCTGGTTCTTATGCTTGCTTTGTCTCTTCAGACTGTTTTTTATGGCTTTTATTTGGCATGTCTTACAGTTTTTTTTGAAAGCTAGGCAATTTATATCCTATATTAGGAAATGCATAAATAGGCCTCCTATTTGTGCAAATCTGGCTAGAAATTGAGCTTTGTTTACTGTTTTCTTTATCTACAGGTGCCAGAGAATTCAAATTTCTCCAGTGTCCTTTTTTTGTCTCCCCTCTTCACTGTGGGTTTCTCTAATCATACCTTTTCACAATGAATCTGTATCTTTCAGCTCTTTCAGCTGTAATTCGCTAGTATTATACTGGGGCCGCGTTTGCGTGGCAGTAAAGTGTAGAGTAAAGATGTGTTCTCTGATCAAATGATTAAATTTCAGTCTTTTAATGGGCCTGTGTCTCTGACCTGTGACCATCACAGCATGCTTCTTGTATAGATGCCTCCTTTCTCGCTCACCTCCCTTTCAAGACAGAAAAGCTAGAGCAGGCTGGAGACAAAACTCAGGTCAAACTTTTCACCCTGGAGAGTGCGCCTTTGTTATGGAGAAGGTTCTGAGTATAACCCCCCAACGATTATTCCTCCCTCTGCTGGAGCCATGAGGAGATCTTCCTTGGATCTTCACCAGAAGAACCTGGTGGCATTTCTGGAAGTAAAGCCCAAGAAAGTATGGAGGGCCTCCCTAAGACTGCAGCCCCCAGGAGTTTCTCATTTTCCTGTTAATCCACACGCAGCCTCCAGCAATTGGTCAAATTTACCATCTAAGAAATCCTTCCAGTGATAGCTCTAGTGTCTTCTGTCCCAGGTAAGCACATCTCAGCTGTGAGTCTCTGAATTTACCTGTCTCTCCAGTCCTTTGTGTGATAGCCCTGCAAACTCAGCTGGCTAGTGAATCCAAGAAAAATCATTGAATGGCAGTCTGTCCATGTTTTACTTGTTATAAGGACTGGAGTGACAACTTCCAAGCTCTTTACACGCTGAATCTGAAACTAGAAGCTTCCTATTTGCGCTTTCAAAGAGGTTTATATCCTCTATTCAGACCCATCTTTGGCTCTAGTACCTATCTGCACATTTTCTTATTCTAATATCTCAAGACAGCAATTGCAGAAATTTGTGTTTGCATTCTGTCAACTTTAGAATTCTCCAGAAGTGAGGTTCATTTCTAATTGAGCAAATATGGAGATCCTCAACTAGCCAAAGCATAGTCATATGTGCTAGAATGGATATTCATACAAATTACGACATTCTGCACCTAATTTCAAATTTGCAGACACTTCAGTACAAGTCATTCAGAACGAGAGATGCATCTGCCATGAAATGCACTGACGGTGCCTTTCTTTCCTACATGTGAATATAATGAGGTTTTCATAATGTTTTGTGCTTCTACACATTTTTTTTTCCCTAAAAAATTTTTTCATTTTCATCTGAAAAATGTATTTCAAAGCTGAGAGAGGAGGGAGACGCAAGAGGGAAGAGATATGGGAACATATGTGTATGTATAACTGATTCACTTTGTTATAAAGCAGAAACTAACACACCATTGTGGAGCAATTATACCCCAATAAAGATGTTAAAAAAAGAAAAAAGCTGAGAGAGGCAGAGAGTCTTAGAAATTTTATTCATATTACAGTAGCAACTCAGCGACCGTGTGTGGGAGGATTAGTCTTCTTTATCACACCCATGTTTCCACTATGAATGTTCTTCATTCCCTATACACTAACTCATCATTTGCTTATTTCACTCTGATGTCACTCAGTGCAAAAATTCAGAACATTAACAGGCAGCCAGGAGACTAGGTTAGATGTGGCCTCAAGGAGAAATTGAGTTGCTCTCCTGAAGCAGGTCTCCGTTGACTGCCAATCTCAGGGTTTGCTGCAGTCCAGCACACAAGTTTGTACAATGTTAAGCGTGGATTACCTGGGACTGAAGAACAGTGGTAGTTTGCCATGTCAGTTAGGTAACTTTCCCATTCTAAAGGATGATGCTGCTTTAAGCAAATGGAGATGTCTTTCTCACATCTCACTTTTAACAGGGACACACACACACACACACACACACACACACACACACACACACACACACACACACACACACACACACACACACACACACACACACACACACACACACACACACACACACACACACACTATACGAGGCTTGTCCACCAGAGAAAAAGCTTACTGGGGCCCAGTGAGTGGGTGAATGACTTTGTGCCTGCCTGAATGCTATGACTTCAGAGATCGAGGACAGTTCAGGTTGCTAGATAAAACACAGGATGCCCAGTCAAATTTGAATTACAAATAAACGCTGAATATTTTTTAGTGTTACTACCCTATATCTGGTTGCCCCCTTTTCCCTTAAAATAATTCCACCTGAAGGGCTAGTAGTTTCTTCTCTAAGAATTCAGCTTTTCTTCCCATATCTAGAGACCAAGTTGACAAATAATCCCCTCATGGAAAGGCATCTCAGGAATCAGAAAGCCATAACTGATGGATTACAGGGCTTTTTCTGAGGGCCACGAAGGCACTGGGGTAGGCTTCTGTCACAGTGGAAACTAGACTTCGAGTCCTCTCCAAGAGCAGGTCACAATGTCCACATCCGTTTAGCAACTTGCTCCATGAGTTGGCAGAATGTATTCGTATTGCTATTGGCTGACTTTGCGTAGCGTTTTAGAGGTGTGGAAATAAAGGTCCTCTTGCTAAGAACTGACCATGTGCCAATGACTAAGCACTTAAATGACACAATGCCAACTAATCCCCACAGCAATCCAGTAGATTTGTGTCACTCTCCCCTTTCCCACCTGTGAAATGAAGCTTCCAAGCAGTCAGGGAAAGTCACACTCATACAATTTCATGGCTTAAGTGTTTTAGTTCACTTCCTTTCCAGAGTTCAGTCCTATGCAATCATTTACACAGAGATCAAAGCTGGGACAGAGCAAGGCAAGGACAGAGACAGAGCCCACTCTGGGTGAGAAGCCACCAAGATAGGGAAGCCAGGCCCTGTAAAGACATTTGGAGAGGAAAAGATACCACAAAGATCTAAAGGCCCCAGGTCTCACCAGCAATAATCAGGTGTTGGAATCTCAGCACCATTCAGAATCTGAAAGATCTCCGGAGTATACGGAATACCCATAAAGGAGAAATAACTTCCTCCCCCAGCAACCCTCATGTGTCAGGCACTGTCATAAAGGGTATTTATTTGACATTTTATTTAACCTTCAAAATAACCTTGTGGTCTGTGAATTGGTTGCACGCTTTACAGGAACACAAGGCTCAGAAAGATGAAAATACTTGCTGACAGTCTTCTGGTGAGGAGGGCACTGAACTGGGATTCAGATTCAGGGCTGTTTAAAGCCTTTGCTCTTTCCACATGCACCTCACTGCTTCTATGAATGGTTGCTACCCATAATATACGGAAACCTACTCCTGAGTGTGTAATCTTGCTGAGTTAAGTAGCTCGGCCGTTTATTTTTAAATCAATCACCGGTGATTAGAGTATATTTCAGCGGGGAAAATGTCAACTTTCAGTTTCTTAGTTTGCCACATGATTTTTAAAAAACTCAGGGAAAATTATATGTGTATATTCTTTCATTTCAACCCAATACAAAGGGGCTAAGCTGATCTCATGTCGAGGCTAGGACTCTAGGCTTCATTTACAGCCTAGTTCAGAGTCACGGGCAGGGGACTGGTTTTGTTAAATTCAGTCTGAGACACCAATTTTTGAATTTTGCTTAGAAAGTCTTAGAGTTCAACTCCAAGACTTAGAGGCAGCAGAAGACTTCAGCAATAGAGTTACTTAGGAAGTTAATCTGGGGTATCTAAGATGTTGTGAGACGTACCAGAAATACGGCCCAGCCATGACCCTAAGCACTGTGAAAGAAGGTGAGGTTCCAAGACTGTCAGGAATTGGATGTGAGGGAAAAGAACAGGTGCCAGAAAGGCAGCATGATTATGGCTAGAGGGACCGGCTATACAGATGCACCACTTACTGGAGATTCAATAGGAAGTCAGCCATCCATCCATGAGGCATACCAGGCTCTGCACAGGGGTGGGAAAGTACTCTTCCTAGTGAGAGCCTAGCCAGTGTGACTTTCCTACCTAGACTGCCACTTCTATTTAATTTCTGTGCCTTTCTTGTGAAGCACTCTTCATAGCCACAGATACTCATTTTGGTCAAGATGTCATATTCACAGTAGAGTTACTAAGACCTCAGCCTGAGTTCGGAAATGATAGCTCTGTGAGCTTGTTCACAATATTATGGAATCGGGAACAGCACTGTAATTATTTCAGTTCTCCTCCAGTGGGCTAACATTAGGCCCACATTTAATTTTCTCCCACCTTATCAAATTCCTTACTGACAAAGTCTTTTAAAGCTCAATTAATTCACCAATATGATTACATTCTCTGAAGAACATATAAGCATCATTGCTCTGTAGAGAGGCTTTCTCAGTATTCTCTACTGTCAGAATGGATCCTTGAACTGGAGAAATTCCAACTGTGATTCAAGGGGAGAATTTACAGTAGTGCAGTTAATTTTTATGGTTTAAAAGTCATTTTAAAAGATGTTATTGATAAGATCCTTACACTGTTCAGTCATGTTTAGTAGGCATGTGTTTACTCATATCTCTGAGTAGAGGAGAATTTTTCCTGACTATAAAGGTGGCTGACTTGAGATAAAGTCTATAGGAACGTTGCCACAGTGCTGCACAGAAATTCTGATTTTTGTCCTATTTAAAGAAAAAAATGAGAATAACAACAAATAAATTATAACAGAACTACTCACATATTAAGGATTTTCTTTTATCCATTTCAAAGTCTTATATAATTGGAACCAAGCCTGATTATACATAATTTTGCTTATTTATCTCTCTTTAAAAAAGGGTGGGCACTAGATCTGGAACTAGAAACAACCTTATTCAGGGGATCTCTAATACTGCAATTTTATGACTTTTTTTTTTTTACTAAAATATCTTCATTTCAGAACAAGGAGATAGATATTTGTTGAATATAAAAGATCACAGAAATTAAAATATGAGAAAAACTGGAAATAAATTTATATATTCCCCAACATTTATGATAAAATTACCATCTTTCCATTTTAGCTTCAGTGAATATCATTTAAGGTGCAGAACCAGCCTAAAATGGACTTCGTGAATTAACTGCCTAAATATATTCAGACTTGCATATGGCATATTTAAAAACAGGTTTATCAGATTAGCCAAAATTCTGCCAGGGAAATTTTGCACGTGCATTTTTCCCTTTGAAGTACAGAGAAATTCACTCAATTGTATTATCACTATAGGGACTAGAAAATTCATTACATTATTTAAGCCTTAAGAGAATATGCAAATGCAACATCACTGTGTGCTAAGAATATTGTTTATTAAAAAGATATAAAGTTTTGGGGCTTCCCTGGTGGTGCAGTTGTTGAGAATCTGCCTGCCAATGCAGGGGACATGGGTTCAAGCCCTGGTCTGGGAAGATCCCACATGCCACGGAGCAACTAGGCCCGTGAGCCACAACTACTGAGCCTGCGCGTCTGGAGCCTGTGCTCCGCAACGAGAGGCCACGATAGTGAGAGGCCTGCGCACCGTGATGAAGAGTGGTCCCCGCTTGCCGCAACTAGAGAAAGCCCTCACACAAAAACGAAGACCCAACACAGCCAAAAATAAATAAATAAATTAATAATAATTAAAAAAAGATATAAAGTTTGATTTTCAAAATTTTTTATTTTATTTATTTCAAATCTGAGATTTTGTAGATGGTGTTTCACTTAATCATTGTCAAACAAATTATTCCTAATTTTTATCAATTCATATTTGGTTATCAAAGGCATGTCCATAGACTTTCCAGTTTCCTCTCTGATAATGTAAAGAACTTGGAAGGCATTACTCTCATCCTCCCAACAGAAAAAAAGCTGGGCAAAGTAGAAACGCACACTCTTCTTAGAGCCATCAGAGAATTGAGGTCATAAGGAAAATTGCTGCTGCCTTAAAAACTGGAGAGACAGGTGAATACAGATAATCACAAGCTTGCCAGGATCAAAAACCACCTGCTGGAGCCAGAAACTAGTAAGAACACTTAAATTGTAATAGACTAATAGCTGGAGACTGAGTGTGGACTCACCTGAGAGAGAAAAACTCCCAGTGATACAGCCTTAGAGGCAATTTTGTGAGATTTCCCTACAGGAGACCCTCCAGGTTCTCATTGTGAAGACTGGAGAAAAACCCTCTCATGTATCTGACAGGGGGAGAGAAACAGTTACCATTTTAAATATTCCCAGAGTGTTCTGTTAGCCTTGACAAAGGATAATCCTCAGAGAAAACTATTGTAACAGAGCCTATTCAACATGAGAAATAACCAACTCTACTCCCCTCTAGCCTTTGGCATGGGGAAAGGGAAATATCCATTTATAGACCCCTCTAGGCTTCCTGTCTCACAAGATTTAGATATGACAGAGATTTCTGAATTATCAGATCAAGAATTTAAATTAACTGATTAATATGCTAAACGTATTTAATGAAAAAGTAGACAACATGAAAAAACAGATGGGCAATACAGGCAGGAAAATGGAAACTCTAAGAAATAGAGGAAACATTAAAGAAAACCCACTGAAATAAAAATGAAAAAATGTCTTTGATGGACTTAACAGTTGACATGTTCAAGGAAAGAATCAACAAGCTTGAAAATTGTCAATAGAAACTTTACAAACTCAAAAGTAAAGAGAAAAAGAATTTTTAAAACAATATCCAAGAACTGGGGAACAGTTAAAAAGGTGTAATATATACAATGGGAATACCAGAAGTAAAACAAAACAAAGAAATGTACAAAAAATATTTGAAGTAATAATGACTGAAAATTTTCCACAATTCATGAAGGACACAAAACCACTGATCCAGGAAGCTCAGGGAACACTATGCAAGAAAAATACAAGAAAAAAAAAATCTACATTAGGTATATCATATTCAGTATACCCAAAATCAAAGTCTTGAAAGAAGCCTGAGGGAGGGAGGGGAAACATTTTACCTATAGAAGAATAAGGATAAGAATTATAACATTCTTCTCTTCAGAAACCATGGAAGCAAGAGGAGAATGGAGTAAACATTTAAAAGTGTTGAAGAACAGCAGAACAAAAGTAAACCATCACCAAACAAGAATTCTGTATCCAGTGAAATTATTTTCCTATAATGAAGTAAAAATACTTTCTCAGACAAACATTAAGAGATTTTGTTGCTAGTAGAAGTGGCTTGCCAGAAACATTGGAAGTTAATTCAGGGAGAAAGATCTACATAAGATAAGGAAAGGAAGAGCTCCAGAGAAAGAATAAAAGAAGGTAAAATACCCTTTTTTTTTCTTATTCTTAATTGAGCTAATGGGTAACTGTTCAAAAAATAATGATTATAGCTCATTTTAAGTAAAATGAATAACAGTGATATTATAAGGGAATAGAAGGACTAATTGAGAATACTTTGTTACCTGTAGTATTCATGAAGCAGTAAAGTGTTACAGTTGACCCTTAAAGAACGTGAGGGTTAATCCACATATAATTTACAGCTGGCTTTCTGTTTCCACAGTTCGTCTGTATCCACGGATTCAACCAACCACAGACCATGTAGTACTGTACTATTTACTACTGAAAAATATTCTCTTATAAGTGGACCCAGGCAGTTTGAACCAGTGTTGTTCAAGGGTCAACTTGAGAGTATTTGAGAGTAGACTTATCCTAGTTGTAAATGTATATTGCACTCTAGGGCAACCACTAACAAAATTTAACAAGGAAGTATAATCGATGTGCTAAGAGAGAAAACAAAAATTGCTATCACATAAAAAACTTAGTTAGAACCAAAGAAGAGAGAGAAAGAATGGAAGGAAAAAGAAAAGAATAATAAAAAAAGAAAATCAATGAACAGAAAACAGTTATAAATATGGTAGATATTAACCCAAAATTACATAAAAATCACTTTATATATGAATATGGTAACCACACAAATTAAAAGAAACAGAGTATATGTATTTAAAAAAAAATCAAGATGAAACTATGCATTGTCTTTAAGTATACTGCCACACATAGCTTAAAAGTAGAGGAGTGGGGCTTCCCTGGTGGCGCAGTGGTTGAGAGTCCGCCTGCCGATGCAGGGGACACGGGTTCGTGCCCCGGTCTGGGAAGATCCCACATGCTGTGGAGCGGCTGGGCCCGTGAGCCATGGCCACTGAGCCTGTGCATCCGGAGCCTATGCTCCACAACGGGAGAGGCCACAGCAGTGAGAGGCCCGCGTATCACAAAAAAAAAAAAAAAAAAAAAAAAAAGTAGAGGAGTGGAGTTAAATACACCATGTAAAACCAATCTAACGAAATCTGGTATATAAAATAAGGATGCCCATTCCTGCCACTTTTATAACATAGTACTCAAAGTCCTAGCCAGAGCAATTAGGCAAAATAAACTAACTAACCAACTAACTAAATCAATAAAAAACACCCAATTGGAAAGGAAGAAGTACAACTATCTCTATGTGCAGATGACATAATGTTATATATAGAAAACCCTAAAGACTCCACCAAAAAACTTTTAGCACTAGAAAATGAGTTTAGTAAAGTTGTGGGGTACAAGATCAATATACAAAAATTAGGTGTGCTTCTATACACTAACATCCAACTGTCAGAAAGAGGAATTAAGAAAACAATCCCATTTATAAATGCATCAAAAATAAAATACCTTGGGATAAAATTTAACCAAGGAAGTAAAATATCTGTACACTGAAAACTACAAGATACTGATTAAAGAAACTGAAGAAGACCCAAATAAATGGAAAGATGTTCTTTGCTCATGGATTGGAAGAATTAATATTGTAAAGTGTCATACTACCCATATCAATCTACAGATTCAATGCAATCCCTATCAAAATTCCAAAGACTTTTTCATAGAAATAGAAAAAAATCCTAATATTTGTATGGAACCACAAATGGCCTGCATAGCCAGAGTAATCTTGAGAAAGAACAAATCTGGAGTCATCACACTTTTTGATTTCAAGCTATATTACAAAGCTATAGTAATAAAAACAGTGTGGTGTTGGCATACAAATAAAAACAGAGATCATATAATGGAATGAAGAGCTAAGAAGTAAAGCCACACATATATAGCCAATTAATTTATGACAAAGCAGCCTTGAATATATAATGGTGAAAGGATAATCTCTTTAATAAATGGTGTTGGAAAAACTGGACAACTATATGCAAAAGAATGAAACTGGACCCCTATTCTACACCATACACAAAAATCAACTCAAAATGGATTAAAAAAATCTGAAACCATAAAGCTCCAAGAAGGAAACATAGGTGGTAAGCTCTTTAACATCAGTCTTGGCAATGATTTTTTGGACTTGACACTAAAAACAAAAGCAAAACTAAACAAGTGGGACTATATTAAACTAAAAAGCTTCTGCACAGCAAGGAAACCATCAACAAAATGAAAAGGCACCCTATGGAATGGGAGAAAAAATTGCAAATCACATGTCTGATAAGGAGTTAATATCCAAAATTTATTAAGAACTCATACAACTCAGTGGCAAAAAAAAAAAACAATCTAGTTAAATGGTCAGAGAACTGAATAGTCATTTTTCCAAAGAACACATACATTGTCCAAAAGGTACGTGAAAAGATGTTCAACATCACTAATCATTAGGTAATGCAAATCAAAGCCACAGTGAGATATCACCTCACACCTGTTAGAATGGCTGATACCAAAAAGACGAGAGGTAACATAATATAATTATTGCCCAATAAACTGGGAAAATAATCCAGACTGCTGATCCCCATTCTCCAGAGTTTTTATTTTAGGAAGTCTGGGGTGGGGTTAAGAATGTGAACAGCTTCATGTAGTTGCAGCCTGACAATGCCTCCCCTTGGGTCTTGGCCCTGGACCACTTGCCTCTTACTTGCTGCTCCGGGTTTTTACTGACTCTTTGCACATGCAACCCAAAGTAATGCAAGAAGTTTATGCTCACATGGCCATTCTTTACAATACAGAACTGAGCTAATGGTTAAATATTTCCCTTTTTCAATTCTTAGGTGGACAGTTCTGGCTTCTCAATCATATGGCTTCTCAAAATGTCCTACAGGATTATTCACTGGCCATACTGGGGTCCAACTAAATAACAATTCTTAGTATAAACTTTCACTCCTTCCCTGTTTACATACCTCCCCTCATTCTTTGCTCCTGAACAGCCACAAAAAAGAAATTTGGTGTAACTGTGTTGATTTCAGACCAAGCTGACTTCAGAGCAGGAAAATCTTCAGGAATAAAGAGGGGCATTGCATAATGATGACGAGGTCAATTCTCCAAGAAGACACAAAATCCTTAATTTATATGTACTTATCAAAACAACATGAAGGGACTTCCCTGGTGGTCCAGTGATAAAGAGTCCACCTTACAAGGCAGGGGACGTGGGTTCTATCCCTGGTCAGGGAATTAAGATCCCACATGACACAGGGCAACTAAGCCCGTGTGCCACAACTACTGACCTCGTGTGCCTCAAGTAGAGAGACTGCATGCCACAAACTACAGAGCCCATGTGCCCTGGAGCCTGAGCACCACAACTAGAGAGAGAAAACCCACATGCCACAACTAGAGAGAAGCCTGTGTGCTGCAATGAAGAGCCTGCACGCCACAACGAAAGATCCTGGATGCCTCAATGAAGATCCCGTGTGCCGCAACTAAGACCCGACACAGCCAAAAATAAATAAAATAAATAAATTTTAAAATAAAATAAATATTTTAAAAAAACACCAACAACATGAAAATGCATGAGGTAAAACTTACAGAACTGGTGCTTCCCTGGTGGCGCAGTGGTTGGGAGTCTGCCTGCCAATGCAGGGGACATGGGCTCGAGCCCTGGTCCGGGAAGATCCCATATGCTGTGGAGCAACTAAGCCTGTGCACCACAACTACTGAGCCTGTGCTCCAGAGCCCATGAGCCACAACTACTGAAGTCTGCATGCCTAGAGCATGTGCTCTGTCATGAGAAGCCACCGCAACGAGAAGCCCACACACCACAATGAAGAGTAGGCCCTGCTTGCTGCAATTAGATAAAGTCTGCACAAAGCAATGAAGACCCAGCACAGCCAAAAATAAATAAATAAAAAAATTTTTTAAAACTTACAGAACTAAGGAGAAATAGATAAATCCACTCTTATAGTTGGATACTTCAACACTACTTTATCAGAAATGGACAGATCCAGCAGGCAGGAAATCGGTAAGGACAAAGTTGACTGAACAACAACATTAACAAACTGCATCTATTTGACATTTATGGAAGACTTTATCCAACAACAGCAGATTGTACATTCTTTCTAACTTCATGTAACATATTCACCAAGATAGGCCACATTCTGGGTCATAAAACACATCTGAAAACATTTAAAGAATAAAGATCATACAAAATATACTATCAAACCACATGGAATTAAAATGTAAGTCAGTAACAGAAAGATAGCTGGACAATCCCATGTATTTGGAGATCAGACAACACACTTTTAAGTAACACATGGATCAAAGAAGAATCAAGAGAAATTAAAGGAAAAAAACGTTGGGAATAAAAACAAATGAAAAGACAACTTATCACAATTTGTGGGATGCAGCCAAAACTGATCTTAGAAGAAAATTTATAGCATTAAAAATATATATAAGAAAAGAACAGGCCGGTGCTGGAGCCGCCATTGGAGCCGGCTTGGCTTGCGGGCTCCGCTGAGGAGCAGGAGGTTGGGCCGCAGTTAAAGTCGCGTCGGCTCCTGGTCCCTGGCCCTTCAGCGGCATGGCGTGCGGGGCGACGTTGAAGCGGCCCATGGAGTTCGAGGCGGCGCTGCTGAGCCCCGGCTCCCCGAAGCGGCGGCGCTGCGCCCCTCTGCCCGGCCCCACTCCAGGCCTCAGGCCCCCGGACGCCGAGCCGCCGCCGCTGCTTCAGGCGCAGACCCCACCGCCGACTCTGCAGCAGCTCGCCCCGCCCGGCAGCGAGCGGCGCCTTCCAACCCCGGAGCAAATTTTTCAGAACATAAAACAAGAATACAGTCGTTATCAGAGGTGGAAACATTTAGAAGTTGTTCTTAATCAGAGTGAAGCTTGTACTTCGGAAAGTCAGCCTCACTCCTCAGCACTCACAGCACCTAGTTCGCCAGGTTCCTCCTGGATGAAGAAGGACCAGCCCACCTTTACCCTCCGACAAGTTGGAATAATATGTGAGCGTCTCTTAAAAGACTATGAAGATAAAATTCGGGAGGAATATGAGCAAATCCTCAATACCAAACTAGCAGAACAATATGAATCTTTTGTGAAATTCACACATGATCAGATTATGCGACGATATGGGACAAGGCCAACAAGCTATGTGTCCTGAAGCTTTCTTGCATATCTGGGTACCAGGTTTGACCTCAAGAGATGGCTGCTGTACACTTTTTGCAACTGGTTTGATATCACATTTCAGCTCCAACTTTGCATACTGAGAACACTTAAATGTTTCTGCAGGTCCATTTTATACAACTTGAAAGACCTTAAAACTTTCCGGTTGCCACAAGCATATGTTTCTTTTCTGCTCATCCAATAAACAGCTGTGCCCTACTGTGATAGATTTTCCAAACAAAAATACCTGGAGCAGCAGTTTAGCAAAATATGCCCTCAGTGGCACTCAACAAATGGAGTTTCCCCAAGCACAGTTCTGTAAGAAGTGTGTGTGAGAGTGTGTGTATGTGTGTTTATGTGTATTTTAAGTTATTGTTTGTATTGTGCAAATTTTTTTGATCTTGGGGATTCTGGCTGTGAATTTGATGCACGACAATTATGGTTAAAAACATTTCCTTGGTCTACAGAAGATCATTAATGTTTTGTGACCATATAAGTTGTAACAGTGGATTGTTTTCTGTGTAGGTGTTATTGTTAAATACAGGGACTGTTTCCAGGCACAGAATATGAATCATAAGTTAGGATGGACATTAGATGTGATTATGACGACATAGCAAAGGTCTGTGGTCCTAGGTCTACAAATGCGTGGTGAGGAATTAGAACAAACCCGAGACAGGCCATTTGACACATGACTCTGCCTAGCTGTGTTAGAACATTACTTTGACTCCAAGCCTTAAAATACCCACGTGGAGTCTGTGCTCACCTCATTCATACAAGGAGCTCCCTGGACACTGAACCTCTAAGAAGGAAGAGAGTCTCCTCTGGAGGAGGAGCATCAGGCTTTGCTTGGGAGCATGACAAAGGCGAGCATGGGGCTGGGCCATGCCCCTGAGGCACTGCTACTTGGGAGGCGCCACTTCACCTTTGTATCACTCATTAGAAATAGAATTTGGATCCTTTGGTCAGGTTCCCCCAAATTCTTTTAAGAGATGTCCATGTTCAATTGCTTGAGCTTTGTTTTGGCAACCCCCTGCCCGAAGTTGCTTACAGACTGTTCTTCACCTTATTTCCAAGGCTGAGGAACAGAAAGTAACCTCTGTTTTGAGGAGGTGGAAGTTAAGTATACATTTATTTTTTACTGTGACTTGTTCAGGACCACGTTTTACAAAATGCCTTGTTTCCTTTATTATTGTTTCGGAAAGGAAAGTTCTATTAAAATTGTTTTAGTTTGAATATAGAATAGTTTTTTTAATTAAGGCTTATTTTGAAAAAAAACTGTGTTTAATTCAAATGTATGCCAGTACCTTCCAAAGTAAGGTAATATTCAGAGACAGTTGTCCTGATCAGAGGGCTTAGAGAAGTTTCTGGAATATTCACATTCGAAGATTCCTTATTAATGAATGTCTTTGACTTAAATCTAACCAAAAACTGCAACATTATTCTTTGTACATTTTCATTATATAGTGTTAACAAGCTTAGTTGCAAACAAATAAAATACTTAAGCTATTTGTTAAAAAAAAAAAAAAAGAAAAGAACAACCTAAAGATCAATAACCTAAGTTTCTACTTTAGAAAACTGCACAAGAGAAAATTAAATCCAAAGTAAGCAGAAGATAAGAAGTAATAAAAATTAACGCAGAACTGATTCACTTTGTTATAAAGCAGAAGCTAACACACCACTGTAAAGCAATTATACTCCAATAAAGATGTTAAAAAAAAAGAAAAAAATTAAAGCAGAAATCAATAAAACTGAAAACAAGGAATCAATAAAGAAAGTCAATAAAACCAAAAGCTGGTTCTTTGAAAAGATCAGTAAAATTGATAAATCTGTAGCCAGATTAACCAAGAAAAAAACTGAGAACACATAAATTACTAACATAAAAAAAATGAACAGGGGACCATTACAAATGATCTCATGGATATTAAAAAAGATAATAAAGGAATATTATGAACAACTCTATGGCCACACATTTGATAATTTATAAGAATTTGATCAAATCCTTGAAAGACAAAATCTACAAAAACTCTCACAAGGAAAAATAGACAACACGAATAAGGCTACGTCTATTAAAGAAACTGAATCAATTGTAGGTAACTTTCTAAGAAAGAATCCATATGACCTAAGGTTTAATGATGAGTTTTTAGAAACAACACCAACAGCATGATTTATGAAAGAAAAGTTGAAATTTGGGGACTTATTAAAATTAAAAATATTTGTTCTGCAAAAGGCATTGTGAACAGAATGAAAAGACAAGCCAAAGACATAAAATATTTGCAAAACAAATATTTGATAAAGAAGTTATACCCAAGGGAAAAAAAAACCCCTTAAAACTCAACAACAGGGGAGGACCTTCAAGATGGTGAAGGAGTAAAATGTGGAGATCACCTTTGTCCCCACAAATACATCAAAAATAAATCTACATGTGGAACAACTCCTGCAGAGCACCTACTGAAGGCTGGCAGAAGACCTCAGACTTCCCAAAAGGCAAGAAACTCCTCACATACCTGGGTAGGGCAAAAGAAAAATGAAAAAAAAGAGACAAAAGAATAGGGATGGGACCTGCACCCCTGGGAGGGAGCTGTGAAGGAGGAAAAATTTCCACACACCAGGAAGACCCTTCACTGGTGGAAACGGGCAGTGAGTTGGCAGGGAAGCTTCGGAGTCATGGAGGAGAGTGCATCAACAGGTGTGCAGAGGGCAAAGCACAGAGATTACTGCACAGAGGATTGGTGCCGATCAACACTCACCAGCCTGAGAGGCTTGTCTGCACAGGTGCCGGGGCAGGTGGGGGCTGGGAGCTGAGGATCAGGTTTCAGAGGTCAGATCCCAGGGAGAGGACTGGGGTTGGCTGCATGAAAACAGCCTGAAGGGGGAAACTGCACCACAGCTAACCGGGAGGGAGTCCGGGGAAAAAGTCTGGAACTGTTAAGAGGCAAGAGACCATTGTTTCAGGGTGTGCCAGGAGAGGAGATTCAGAGCACCGCCTAAATGAGATTCATAGACTGGTGCAAGCCGCGGCTATCAGCGCAGACACCAGAGACGGGCACGAAACACTAAGGCTGCTGCTGCAGCCTCCAAGAAGCCTGTGTGCGAGCACAGGTCACTATTCACACCTCCCATCCTGGGAGAGTGTGCAGCCCACCACTGCCAGGGCCCTGTGATCCAGGGACAACTTCCCCGGGAGAACACATGGCGCATCTAAGGCTGCTGGAACGTCATGCCGGCCTCTGCCACCACAGGTTTGACCTGCACTCCATACCCCTCCTTCCCCCCAGCCTGAGTGAGCCAGAGCCCCTGAATCAGCCGCTACTTTAACCCTGTCCTGTGTGAGCGAAGAACAGACACTTCAGGCGACCTACATGCAGAGGCGGGGCCAAATCCAAAGCTGAACCGCAGGAGCTGTGCGAACAAAGAAGAGAAAGGGAAATCTCTCCATGCAGTCTCAGGAGCAGCAGATTAAATCTCCACAATCAACTTGATGTACCCTGCATCTGTGGAATACCTGAATAGACAACAAATCATCCCAAAATTGAGGAGGTGGATTTTGGGAGCCACTGTAGACTTGGGGTTTGCTTACAGTTGTGACCAGCTAGTTTCTGATTTTTATGTTTATCTTAGCATAGTTTTTAGTTATCATTGGTGGATTTGTTTGGCTGCTCTCCTTTTTTAATTACTTTTTTCTATTAATTTTTTTTTATTTTAATAACTTCATTTATTTTATTTTATTTTTTTCTCTTTCTTTCTTTGTTTTCTCCCTTTACTTACAAGCCGTGTGGCTGACAGGGTCTTGGTGCTCCAGCTGGGTGTCAGGCTGAGCCTCTGTGGTGGGAGAGCTGAGTTCAGCATACTGGACCACCAGAGACATCCCAGTCCCATGTAATATCAATTGGCAAGGCCTCTCTCAGAGACCTCGGTCTAAACGCTAAGACCCAGCTCCACTCAACGACCAGCAAGCTCCAGTGCTGGACACCCCATGCCAAATAACTAGCAAGACAGGAATAAAACGCCATCCATTAGCAGAGAGGATGCCTAAAATCATACTAAGGTCACAGATACTGTAAAACACACCACCAGACGCAGTCCCACCCACCAGAAATACATGATCCAGCCTCATCAACCAGAACACAGGCACCAGTCCCCTCCACCAGGAGGCCTACACAACCCACTGAACCAACCTTACCCACTGGGGGCAGACACCAAAAACAAGAGCAACAATGAACCTGCAGCCTGCAAAAAGGAGACCCGAAACACAGTAAGTTAAGCAAAGTGAGAAGACAGAGAAATACACAGCAGATGAAGGAACAAAGTAAAAACCCACCAGACCAAACATATGAAGAGGAAAGAGAGAGTCTAGCTGAAAAAGAATTCAGAGTAATGATAGTAGAGATAATCCAGAATCTTGGAAATAGAATGGAGAAAATACAACAAACATTTAACAAGGAACTAGAAGAACTAAAGAGCAAACAATGATGAACAACACAATAAATGAAATTAAAAATTCTCTAGAAGGAATCAATAGCAGAATAACTGAGGCAGAAGAATGGATAAGTGAACTGGAAGATAAAAGAGTGTACATAACTACTGCAGAACAGAACAAATAAAAAAGAATGAAAAGAATGGAGGACAGTCTCAGAGACCTCTGGGACAATATTAAACATATCAACATTTGAATTATAGGGGTCCCAGAAGAAGAAGAGAAAAAGAAAGGGAATGAGAAAATATTTGAAAAGATTATAGTTGAAACCTTCCCTAATATGGGAAAGGAAATAGTCACTCAAGTCCAGGAAGCACAGAGCCCCATACAGGATAAATGTAAGGAGAAACACACCAAGACACATATTAATCAAACTATCAAAAATTAAATACAAAGAAAAAATATTAAAAGCAGCAAAGGAAAAGCAACAAATAACATACAAGGGAATCCCTATAAGGTTAAGAGCTGATCTTTCAGCAGAAACTCTGCAAGGCAGAAGGGAATTGCAGGACATATTTAAAGTGATGAGAGGGAAAAACCTACAACCAAGATTACTCTACCAAGCAAGGATCTCATTCAGATTCAATGGAGAAATTACAACATTTACAGACAAGCAAAAGCTAAGAGAATTCAGCACCACCAAACCAGCTTTACAACGAATGCTAAAGGAACTTCTCTAGGCAGAAAACACAAAAGAAGGAAAGAACCCACTAAAAAAATGCAAAACAATTAAGAAAATGGTAATAGGAACATACATATCGATAATTACCTTAAATGTAAATGGATTAATTGCTCCAACCAAAAGACATCGACTGGCTGAATGGATACAAAAACAAGACCCGTATATATGCTGTCCACAAGAGACCCACTTCAGACCTAGGGAGACATACAGACTGAAAGTGAGGGGATGGAAAAAGATATTCCATGCAAATGGAAATCAAAAGAAAGCTGGAGGAGCAATTCTTGTATCAGAAAAAATAGACATTAAAATAAAGACTATTATAAGAGACAAAGAAGGACACTACATAATGATCAAGGGATTGATCCAAGAAGAAGATATAACAAGTGTAAATATTTATGCACCCAACATAGGAGCACGTCAGTATATAAGGCAAATGCTAACAGCCATAAAAGGGGAAATCAACAGTAACACAGTAATAGTAGGGGACTTTAACACCATAGTTTCACCAATGGACAGATCATCCAAAATGAAAATAAATAAGGAAACGCAAGCTTTAAATGACACATGAAACAGGATGGACTTAATTGATATTTATAGGACATTCCATCCCAAAACAACAGAACAGATTTTCTTCTCACGTGCTCATGGAACATTCGCCAGGATAGATCATATCGTGATTCACAAATCAAGCCTTGGTAAATTTAAGAAAATTGAAATTGTATCAAGTATCTTTTCTGCCCACTACGCTATAAGACTATGTATCAATTACAGGAAAAAAACTGTAAAAAATACAAACACATGGAGTCTAAATAACACTAGTAAATAACTGAGATCACTGAAGAAATCAAAGAGGAAATCAAAATATACCTAGAAACAAATGACAATTAAAACACGACATCCCCAAACCTGTGAGATGCAGCAAATGCAGTTGTAAGAGGTAAGTTTATAGCAATAAAATCCTACCTCAAGAAACAAGAAGAATCTCACATAAACAACCTAACCATCTACCTAAAGCAAACAGAGGAAGAAGAACAAAAAACAAATCCCAAAGTTAGCAGAAGGAAAGAAAACAGAAAGATCAGATCAGAAATAAATGAAAAAGAAATGAAGAAAACAATAGCAAAGGTCAATAAAATTAAAAGCTGGTTCTTTGAGAAGATTAAAATTGATAAAACATTAGCAAGATTCATCAAGGAAAAAAGGGAGAAGTCTCAAATCAACAGAATTAGAAATGAAAAAAGAGAAGTAACAACTGACACTGCAGAAATACAAAGGATCATGAGAGCTTACTACAAGCAACTCTATGCCAATAAAATGGACAACCTGGAAGAAATGGACAAATTCTTAAAATATCACAATGTTCCGAGACTAAACCAGGAAGAAACAAAATATAAACAGACCAATCACAAGCACTGAAATTGAAACTGTGATTAAAAATCTTCCAACAAACCAAAGCCCAGGACAAGCTGGCTTCACAGGTGAATTCTATCAAATATTTATAGAGAACAGCTAACACCTATCCTTCTCAAACTCTTCCAAACTATAGCAGAGGAAGGAACAATCCCAAACTCATTCTACGAGGCCACCATCACCCTGATACCAAAACCAGACAAAGATGTCACAAAAAAAGAAAACTACAGGCCAATATCAATGATGAACATAGATGCAAAAACCTTCATCAAAATACTAGCAACAGAATCCAACAGCACATTAAAAGGACCATACACCATGATCAAGTGGGGTTTATCCCAGAAATGCAAGGATTCTTCAATATATGCAAATCAATTAATATGATACACCATAATAACAAACTGAAGGATAAAAAAATATGATAATCTCGATAGATGCAGAAAAAGCTTTAGACAAAATTCAATACCCATTTACGATAAAAATCCTCCAGAAAGTAGGCATAGAGGGAACTTACCTCAACATAATAAGGGCATTATATGACAAAGCCACAGCCAACACTGTTCTCAATGGTGAAAAAATGAAATCATTTCCACTAAGATCAGGAACAAGAAAAGGTTGCCCACCCGCACCACTATTATGCAACATAGTTTTGGAAGTTTTAGCCACAGCAGTCAGAGAAGAAAAAGAAATAAAAGGAATCCAAATCAGGAAAGAAGAAGTAAAACTGTCACTGTTTGCAGATGACATGATACTAAACATACCAAATCCGAAAGACGCTACCGGAAAACTACTAGAGCTAATCAATGAATTTGGTAAAGTAGCAGAATACAAAATTAATGCACAGAAATTTCTTGTATTCCTATACACTAATGATGAAAAAATCTGAAAGAGAAATTAAGGAAACACCCCCATTTACCATTGCAATGAAAAGAATAAAATACCTAGGAAGAAACCTACCTGAGGCAACAAAAGACCTGTATGCAGAAAACTATAAGACACTGATGAAAGAGATTAAAGATGATACAAACAGATGGAGAGATATACCATGTTCTTGGATTGCAAGAATCAACACTGTGAAAATGACTCTATTACCCAAAGCAATCTACAAATTCAATGCAATCCCTATCAAACTAACAATGGCATTTTTCACAGAACTAGAACAAAAAATTTCACAATTTGTATAGAAACACAAAAGCCCCATATAGCCAAAATAATCTTGAGAAAGAAAAACGGAGCTCGAGGAATTAGGCTCCCTTACTTCAGATTTTACTACAAAGCTACAGTAATCAAGACAGTATGATAATGGCAAAAAAATAGAAATATAGACCAATGGAACAGGATAGAAAACCCAGAGATAAACCCATGCACATATGGTCATCTTTTCTTTCATAATGGAGTTAAGAATATACAATGGAGAAAAGACAGTCTCTTCAATAAGTGGTACTGGGAAAACTGGACAGCTACATGTAAAATAATGAAATTAGAACACTCCCTAACACCACACACAAAAATAAACTCAAAATGGATTAAAGGCCTAAATGTAAGGTCAGACACTATAAAACTCTTAGCGGAAAACATAGGCAGAACACTCTATGACATAAACCACAGAAAGATCCTTTTTGACTCACCTCCTAAAGAAATCGAAATAAAAACAAAAATAAACAAATGGGACCTAATGAAACTTAAGAGCTTTTGCACAGCAAAGGAAACCATAAAAAAGATGAAAAGACAACCTTCAGAATGGAAGAAAATATTTGCAAATGAAGCAACTGACAAAGGATTAGTCTCCAAAATATACAAGCAACTCATGCCACTCAATATCCAAAAAACAAACAACCCCAAAATGGGCAGAAGACCTAAATAGACATGTCTCCAAAGAAGATATGCAGACTGCCAACAAACACATGAAAGGATGCTCAACATCCCTAATCATTAGAGAAATGCAAATCAAAACTACAATGAGATATCATCTCACACTGGTCAGAATGGCCATCATCAAAAAATCTACAAACAATAAATGCTGGAGAGGGTTTGGAGAAAAGGGAACCCTCTTGCACTGTTGGTGGGAATGTAAAGTGATACAGCCACTATGGAAAACAGTATGGAGGTTCCTTAAAAAAACTAAACATAGAACTACCATACGACCCAGCAATCCCACTACTAGGCATATACCCTGAGAAAACTATAATTCAAAAAGAGTCATGTACCACAATGTTCATTGCATCACTATTTACAATAGCCAGGACATGCAAGCAACCTAAGTGTCCAACGACAGATGAATGGATAAAGAAGATGTGGCACATATATACAATGGAATATTACTCAGTCATAAAAAGAAATGAAATTGAGTTATTTGTAGTGAGGTGTATGGACCTAGAGTCTGTCATACAGAGTGAAGTAAGTCAGAAAGAGAAAAACAAATACTCTATGCTAACACATATATATAGAATGTAAAAAAAAAAAAAAGGTTCTGAAGAACCTAGGGGCACGGGACAGGAATGAAGACACAGATGTAGAAGATGGACTTGAGGACACGGGGAGGGGGAAGGGTAAGCTGGGACGAAATAAGAGAGTGGCACTGATATATATACACTACCAAATGTAAAATAGATAGCTATTGGGAAGCAGCCGCATAGTATAGAGTGATCAGCTCGGTGCTTTTTTACCACCTAGAGGGGTGGGATAGGGAGGGTAGGAGGGAGCGAGATGCAAGAGGGAAGAGATATGGGAACATATGTATATGTATAACTGATTCACTTTGTTATAAAGCAGAAACTAACAAACCATTGTAAAGCAATTATACTCCAATAAAGATGTTAAAAAACAAACAAACAAAAAGGTCCAATGTAGATGATCCATGTGATTGACCGCTGGGGAGAATGATGTTAATATTACTGATGTTATTATTAATATCAGAATTCATGCAATAAAAACAAAATTATATTCTTGGGGAGAAAAACCTCAACAATAAGAAAAGAACCACATTTAAAAAATGAACAAAAGATCTTAAAGGACAAAAAAATATAAAATTTTGGCAAAAAGCATGTGCTCCAAGTCATGTGTCCTTAAAAAACTGCATATTAAAAAAACAGTGAGATGACACTACACACCTAGTAGAAAAGCTAAAATCCAAAACACTGAAAACACCAAAGGCTGGTAAAGATATAGAACAACAGGGACTCTCAATCACTTTTGGAAATGCAAAATGGTATATCCATTTTAGAAGAAAGTTTGGCAGCTTTACAAAGCTAATCAGAGCCTAACTATACAATCCAGAAATTTTGTTCCTAGGTACTTACCCAAGTTATTTGAAAACTTATGTCCATGCCAACACCTATATGTAAATGTTTATGGTAACTTTATTTATACTCTTCCCAAACTGGCTGTCTTTCAACAGGTGAATTCATAAACAAACTGTTGTACATCCATACAATGGAATATTCGACAATAAAATTGAGTGAGCTAACAAGTCCCAGAAAGTCATGGAAGAACCTTAAATGAATATAGCTAACTGATATAAACAAGTCTGAAAAGGCTACACACTGTATGATTCCAAACATATGGCATGTTGGAAAAGGCAGAATTACAGAGACAGCAAAAAGATCAGTGGTTGCCTAGGGGTCTAAGGGAGAAAGTAAAAGATAAATAAGTGGAACACAGGCGATTTTTAAGGCAGTAAAACTATTCTGTATGATACTGTAATGGTGGATATGTGACATTACGTATTTGGCAAAACCCATAGAATGTACATCACAAAGAGTGAACCTTAGTGTAAATTATGGGCTTCATTTATGGTGATGCATTGATAGTTACTCATGAATTGTAGCAAGTGTACCACACTCATGCAAGACATTTTAAGAGGATAAACCGCGTGTGTGAAGTCAGGGAAGGATTATGTGGGAACTCTGTCTTTTCTGCTCAATTTTACTCTTAATTTAAAATTGCTCTAAAAATAAAAACTATTCAAAAAAAGGTCCATACCTTAAACATTAGAGCTGGTTAAAGACTCATAACTCTAAATGAGGCGGGCATAAAGAGATCTTGATTGCCTTTGATCGCCCTCACCATAGCAATAGTGTACACATTTATGATGACCTCTCTTATTCATCCTAACCGGAAAATTCAACAGGCAAATCCACAGTCCTACCCAAAGAATGACAATCACTGCTCTAAAAGCATTTAATTCTGCTGCCATTAATAGAAATTTTAAAGTCAGTCCATCTGCCCAGGAAAGGTTGAAAACTCTTGATGGTTTTTCTCTCTTTCCCTTTGATGGAACCGGAAGGAAATCTCACTGTTGTCACCAGCACTTGAGTGGCCATGACACTGCAAAGAGGCTCACCAGTAAACCCGCTGTTAATATTGTTCTTCTGAATGCCCGTGTGAAAAGCTAGCAGAGGCCACTGTGTCAAAGTCAAGGATCCATTTCTTGGCATGGGAGATCATCTCCGGTAGGCAACGATTATGACAGACATGAAATGGAAATCCGTTTGCCTGGCAGTTTACACTTCATAGATATTTAGTGTGGCACTGACCAAGAAGCTGAAATTTCATGATATTCCGGCCATCTGTTGCAAAGTGAAACTGAGTCTCAGGATGCAGGATGTGAGCCTTGGTTTTCCAAGACTCAGCCAGGTGTGGGGCCTGAGAAGGCCCCTGGGGCACACTGGGGACGCTGCTGACACCGTGGTGGCTACTGTCCCTCAGGGCATGCCACACAATGCTGCCTCCATTGGTTCAATGACTCTCCTGACTGCCACTGTTCCTGTCCCTGAAGACAATTGGAATATTCTGGGAGAGCATCCAAACAAAACTCTTATCTCCTTGGGAACAGACAGCGTCTAGGCTTGGAGCTGGCAGGAGCCGCTGCAGCAGCCCAGCATAACCAAAAGCTCGTCTCTCCACAGTGCGCTCACCTGGCTTCCCTCAGTCTTTTTCTTCTTGTCCTGGAAAGTGAGGCAGGCAGAGAAGTTTGCAGATGAACAGCAAGGAGCCAGTGTCGTGTTCTCATTTCAGCATACTGATTACATTTTATTTCAGGGTTGAGCAGTAATTAACACTAATGAACAACACGATAATTTGCAGCCATAAATCACCAGTTCCTTGGTTTTGCCATTTAACACAATGAATTAGAGCTTTGTGTGCCCAGAACTTGGCAGGTCTCCATGTATCTTCCCTTCAGGTCAAGGTGTACTGCAATATACAAGGAACCCAGGGGGATTTCTACTCAGAGGAAGCATTCTGGATTCCCTGATATGAAGCATGGACATGAAGACACACTTGTGAATTTAACTGCTGACGTCTTGGTCTTCACTGAGACATTTTTCTGCACCATAAGGCAACTTGTTCCTCCTGAATGAGTTGTTAAGAGCTTATATATCCCAGGTCAAGCTGAGACAGCCTTCTCACTGCAACTTCTGACTCTGGCCTTGCACAGGAATATGAATTGGTTTTCCAGTGAAATATACAAACACCTGGAAGTTTCTTCTATGATGCTATATAGCAAGGTTGAGGAGAGGAGAAGGTGGGTGACTTAGTTATTAAGACCCTACTCCAAACCAGGTGCCCTGTGGACACTTTACAACTATCGTGTCTTTCTGAAGGGAGCTCTTTTCATGAGTCTATTGAGGATGAGAAAGGTAGCTCAGGGAAGGGTTTTGGCTTGCCATAAGTACATGTCTAATAAATGTCAGAAGTCAGGCTAAGATTCAAAGCTATAAGTATAATATTGCCTACATGGTTTGATCAAAACATACTTAAACAATTTCATGTAGTTTCACATATTTTCTCTACACATGAGACTCCATGCCCTCCAAAACAAGGGCTATCATTCTTACTGTATTTATATACAGTTCCTGTGCATATAGTTAATGCTTAAAGGGCATTTGTAGAGTTAAATGGAAAACCTTCTGTATTAAAAAAATAGTCTATAAATGATTCACATCATGTTACATGTTGTATTTTGTATAACATATATGCCATATGTTTCTTATTCAATAGTAACTACAAAGGTTCTATAGGCCCACTTTATATTAAAATACAGACTTTAGTTTAAGCAATAGAGCCATTTAAATAATTCATGATAAATTAATATCACTTTTATTTCATTAATGCTTCTTAATAGCTTCCAGACAGACTACATCAATGTTATATATCCTGATTAATAAAAGATTTATCATGCTGTGAACGGACTTCAGAAGAGGAAGCTACAATGGAATCCATGATCCTCAAATTTTAAAAGTGGGATTTAATTAAATGTCCTAGAATATTAAGAAATCGGAATGCAGCTCCAACTCCACAGAACATGAATTTTACATAAGGAAATCTTCTAAAACCTTTCTACTTAATGTAATATAAATATAGGCAGGTATTTCTTCAAAATGTCAAAGAAATGATCTTAAGAATTTATTCCCCCAGTAGACGGGAACCAAAGCAGACAGCAGAGAATCCCTGTTGGAATTATGAAGTATGAAGGGTGAATGGTGCCCACAGAAGAACTTCGTGTTGCTTTCAATAATGCGATCAGGAACATTATCTTAGCTCTTGAGATAATTGAGAACAATGGAATTGTTAACCCAGATTAGTTTGTATTGATTGCAGTTTACAGTCTTCAGTGCAGTGTAATGTTAGGACTTATCCATTTACGTTATTTTTCTTCTATTACAATAACTAACTAAGACCTTATAAAGTCACTCTTTATTTTCCTTGCCTTATTTTTTTTGTTTTTGTTTTTGCATGTGTATAATCATCATCATGTCTTCCAAAGATTCTATGAAGGAACAAAGCACAAGAACCAATGATTTCTTCAGGCTTCTTTCTTAGCTCCTCTGATACAAGGTGATTTTATATGCTTCACCCTTTCTAGAAGAGAGCCACTTAAGGATAAGGAAAGGCTTGGGTTTTATTTGAGTAATGCATTGCCTTACATACAAAAATGTTAGAAAGCACATTAGAAGAATGTTAATCATGCCATCTGAGTCACAGAACCATGTTTCTTACTAAATATGTTTTACTTTAAATTGCATGATTTCTTGTGGTCTCAAAATTCTGGTTGGTAATACAGAAACAAGCAAAATTTGTGATGTATTTATTCTCCAAATGCTTAAAATCCTAATGCTACATGTATATCAAAATGTGCAGCTACTTTAAAATGCATTAACATTTTAGATAAAGATGCTTGAGCAAAGCCATAACACAAACCATATTCCTCAAAATCTATAGAAATTAATATTTTAATAAAAGCCAAAGTTCACTAGCAGCGATTGAACAAGCAATAGGGTATGGTCTTATGCTACAAGACTTTTTAACATTGTTGCCAAGAAAGAAATTTAGATTATGGTATGATGTATCAAGCTTGGACCCCATGTCCTTTCCTCTGAGTTAGTACTGATAAAAAAAGGAATAAAAATCTGAGGAGTTTTACTAGTTGCCCCACTGAATTTTTGCAGAGATCATTTGAGGAAATGCTCTTATGAATAGAAGCCAATATATACCACCAGAGCTCAACAGAGGCAAAAATTACCAGGGCTACTACTGAGTTAGAGGAAGGAGGTGAAGCCCACAGGAGTATGACCAGCTCATGGTTGGGTGTTGCAAGTCATGTTTAATAATTCTGATAAGATTTTGATAAAGATAATCTAGCCTTGACTCCCAACATGTATTGTAAGAGACCACAGTTAAACTGCCCTTCCCCCTGTTCTACTGCCCTTAGGCTACAGGAAGGTGGATATAAGTAAATTAGCTGCATTTAGATGCAGCTCATGGAAAAGACAGAAATATTATCAATATTTTGGATATTTTCAGTTTATCTGGAAAGATAGAAGTTTCAAAGCTGCCCTTTAAATGTGCAAATGAAAAGAAATAACTTGACTGCTATGAACTGAATGTTTGTATTCCCCCTAAATTCTTATGTTGAAATACTAATCCCCATTGGAATGATATTAGTAGGTGGGACCTTTGGGAGGTGATTAGGGCATGAAACTATGAGAAATACATTGTTGTTTAAGTCATCCAGTCTATGGTATATGTGTTATAGCAGCCCAAATGGACTAAGACAACAACTATTCAAATTCTACAAAGAAAGAAAGAAAGTAAAGGAAGAGGTGTCAGAAGAAATGAAAATTCACAAAGCAAGCAAAGCAAGAAACAATTCTGAAGAAAATATAATATAAAGAAGAGAAAACTTGCTCCAAGATATTTTATATTTATATCATCCTAATTTTTATATTTTATTAATATATAATATAAAGAATATTGCTACGAAACCCCATTCTTATGCCTCAGATAGCCTTCAGGGTACCCCTGAACACCTCACAAATATTATTTGCTGTGTTGATATGAAACAATGACTGAGGAACACTGTTTCAATATACCCTCTCCTTCTAGACTATCACTTTGATGCTTTTTGCATGAAAAATCTTCCCCACCTTGCTCCCTTTTCTTCATGTTTCAATGCTACTTATAAATGATTAATGAACATCCATGATGCAATAAAGAGAAGCTGTGATTACCATGCCACCATCTGTTATAGCCTACCTGGAGTTTTAGAAATTCTACTTTTCATGTTGAAAAGAAAGTAGTTAAGACAGACACAAGCTGACCATGTAAAAATGACAAACTTGAGTGGGATGGAGATGTAAAATATGTGCAGAGGGCTTCCCTGGAGGCGCAGTGGTTGAGAGTCCGCCTGCCGATGCAGGGGATGCGGGTTTGTGCCCCAGTCCGGGAAGATCCCACATGCCACGGAGCAGTTGGGCCCGTGAGCCATGGCCGCTGAGCCTGTGCGTCCGGAGCCTGTGCTCCACAACGGGAGAGACCACAACAGTGAGAGGCCTGCGAACCGCAAAAAAAAAAAAAAAAAAAAATATGTGCAGAAATCAAAGCTAACAAATATGTAAGTGCAGACTTCACTCCTTTTGTCTCAAATCTTGCTTGTCTTTATAACATATGTATAGATACACATATATATTATATATATAATAATGTAAAATAAAATACAATTCATCTTTTGTAATTGATAAAATATATATCATATATATTTATATATGCTAACAGAAAAAATGTTACTAGAAATGGCCTCATCTATGTCTTTCAGTTGGTTCTATCTGTATATTCATCTATCCATCTATGCATTCAGCTATAGTAACAAACATGAAGACCTAAAATAAATGGAAACTCTAATATAATGGGGTCTACTTTAAATCAAATTAGGAGTCATCTTTATGACAGTGTCTCTAAATAAAAGCAAGTATCATTTAAAAAACATGGTGATTACTAAACTGACTATGAAATCACAAGTCTTCCAAACTGTGAGGACTGGCAGTAGGTATACGAATAACTTAAGCATGGATATGTATACCACAGCCAAGTTCCTTAAAATTATAAATGACTTTCACATATAATTTTAGCTATCTGCAGCTCTGTTTGACTTCATCCCACTGTGTTCAGTTCACTGTTGGTGCTTAAGAAATTTTCACCTTTTCTGTAGGTTCCATTCTGCTGCTGTTTTACTATCAGCTACAGGGAATCATAAAGGGTCCATTATTCTTCTTGAATAACACTCTAAGCACTTGTTGGGAGTGGAGGTGAGAAGTTCATCAAAGAGACAGCAGCACTGGCATTTCTGAGAATGAGGAGGCCTTTGGGTATTTGTGTAGGAAGGACTCCAGGAGCTTTTGTGAATTGTCTTTTTAGTGTCCATCCTTCTGGCCTCCCATCCTCCCATATTCTAGCCATATTCCCCATCACTTTGAGGTTTGAGAGAGTTGGAACAATGGTCAATAAAAGGCACACATACACGCATACACACACCACACAAAAACTAGTTTTATATTCACTTATGCTTTCCCAGCTCTTGTACCAGCTCCATCTCAAAAAAATAAGATGAAGTGAGTCCCAGCTCTGAGAGTCTGAACTGATCCCATGGAGTATGGCTGCTGGTAGTGACAGTGTGATAGTGAACTAATCACTCTCTTACACACACACACACACACAGTTTTTCAGCCTTTAGAGAGGCCTGTTAAAGACAAAGAATTCAAATTTTCTGTAATTATAAATATTTAAAATGTGTTTGAAAGATAAAGAATAAAGCACAATAAATGTGCTATATTTTGTTGAGATTATAAATGATCTTTGACATATCAAAATGCCCCAAAGTAAGTTCCCTTTGTGTAAGACAGAATAAAAAACCAATATTCATTTTAAATAAATTCAAACCCAATGCAATCTACAGATTCAATGCAATCCTTATTAAATTACCAATGGCATTTTTCACAGAACTAGAACAAAAAATATTTTAATTTGTATGGAAACACAAAAGACCCCAAAGAGCCAAAGCTATCCTGAGAAAGAAAAATGAATCTGGAAAAATCAGGCTCCCTGACGTCAGACTATACTACAAAGCTAAAGTCATAAAAACAGTATGGCACTGACACAAAAACAGAAATAAAGATCAGTGGAACAGGATAGAAAGTCTGGAGGTAAACCCACGCACATATGGTCACCTAATCTATGACAAAGGAGGCAAGAATATACAATGGAGAAGAAACAGTTTCTTCAGTAAGTGGTGCTGGGAAAACTGGACAGCTAAATGTAAAAGAATGAAACTAGAACATTCTCTAACACCACACACAAAATAAACTCAAAATGGATTAAAGACTTAAATGTAAGACTGGATACTATAAAACTCTTACAGGAAAACATAGGCAGAACACTCTTTGACATAAATTGCAGCAATATCTTTTTGGATCCACCTCCTAGAGTAATGAAAATAAAAACAAAAACTAAACAAATGGGACTTAATTAAACTTAAAAGCTTTTGCATGGCAAAGGAAACCATTAAAAAAATGAAAAGGCAACATACCGAATGGGAGAAATATTTGCAAACAATGTGACCGACAAGGGCTTAATCTCCAAAATATACAAACAGCTCATACAACTCTACAACAAAAAACAAAACAAACCAATCGAAAAATAGGCAGAAGACCTGAATAGACATTTCTCCAAAGAAGACATACAGATGGCCAATAGGCACATGAAAAGATGCTCAACATTGTTAATTATTAGAGAAATGCAAATCAAAACTATAATGAGATATCACATCACACCAGTCAGAATGGCTATCAACAAAAAGTCTACAAACAATAAATGCTGGAGTGTCTGTGGAGAAAAGGGAACCTTCCTACACTGTTGATGGGAATGTAAATTGGTACAACCATTATGGAGAATAGTATGGAGGTTCCTTAAAAAGCGAGAAATAGAACTACCATATGATCCAGCAATCCCACTCCTGGGCATATAGCCAGAGAAAACCATAATTCAAAAAGATACATCATGCACCCCAATGTTCATTGAAGCACTATTTACAGTAGCCAAGACATGGAAGCAACCTAAATGTCCACTGACAGATGAATGGATAAAGAAGATGTGGTACATATATACATTGGAATATTACTCAGCCATAAAAAAGAATGAAATAATGCCATTTGCAGCAACATGGATGGACCTAGAGATTATCATGCTAAGTGAAGTAAGTCAGAGAGAGAAAGACAAATTTCATATGATACCACTTATATGTGGAACCTAAAAAAATGATACAAATGAACTTATTTACAAAACAGAAAAAAACTCAGACTTAGAGAACAAACCTATGGTTACCAAAGGGGAAAGGTGGGGCGGGGAGGGATAAATTAGGAGGTTGGGATTAACATACTACTATACATAAAATAAACAATCAACAAGGACCTACTGTATAGCACAGGGAACTCTATTTAGTACTCTATAATAGCCTATATGGGAAAAGAATCTCAAAAAGAATGGATATATGTATATGTATAACTGAATCATTTTGCTGTACACCTGAAACTAACACAACATTGTAAATCAACTATAATATAAAATAAAAATTAAATTAAAAAAACAGACTTTATAATGTATGCTCATAGATAGTTCTGGTAGTATTTATTACTTGAAACATTTATATTAACTAACTCCCATAAAATTTTGGAAAAACCTGTATTTCTTTCATTAGATTGACTTGATGATTATAGAGCTCTTATAGTTTCAGACCTAGGATCTAATTTTGTGTTATCCTGGTCAGCAATACCAATTCACTAGCAATAAAAGCAAAACAAAGACAAAAATCCTTGGAAAAAAAACCCACAAAAGTCCTTTAAACTAATCCAGTCATCGAAATACTCTCACAGAGTTTTACCATAATAAGGGTATTAGTCTTTAGGATACGACTAGATTTTCAGCTCTACCATTTATTATCTGAGTGGCTTTAGCAAATCATATAATGTCTCTGGGTCTTATTTTCTTCATTTGTAACATAATTTGATAATTATACCAACCCTATAAGATCACTGTGATTAAAATATGAGGTAATGCATGTAGAAAACTTTTAAGAGTATCTGATATAGCATACATATTATTTATTACATTCTTAATAATAATTGTTATTAATATTTGGCTAGGAATTAGATTTTATTTCTCCCCTTACCTACATAATATCAGTTAAAGAAAGTTCATGTTATTTTCAGAGATTACAGCATGCATTCTAAAATTAATAATTTTTAAGACATCTATAATGCTTAACATACTAATGGCATGTTAAATGGGATAATATTTGAGAAAAAAATGATCAGCTATAAAGTTTGTATGCATTTAATAACAGTAGTACTGCTATTTTAATGATTAGAATTTATACTATAGATGTAATCAAGTTGTTTTTCATATGCCTGCTATTGAAAACCTCCTGTAACCTCTATAATTTCTTCTTCCCTATAATATCCTCATAGCAGTTACTCCTGTAACCCCTCCTGTAACCTCTATAATTTCTTCTACCCTATAATAACCTCATAGCAGTGACTTGTCAGGATATGAGGGTATGTCTGATTTACTTAGCTCCTCTTATAAAAAAATTTTTTTAGGGCCCTTTAAACATACAGAAATTCCCCTTAAAAATCAATTCCCCAGACATCTACACCTTTAAATAGTATTGTCAATGATCAAGTCTATTTTTTACAATAAAAGTACCATGCTAGTTTCTGAACTGTTTCAAATGGCTGTAAGAGTGACAATTTTATTCTTGACTATTCTTCCATGCTGTCTCTGAATGTATGCTTACAAAGCTATTGATGCTAAGAAAAGCAAAGGTAGGAAAAAGGTAAAACTACAGAGAAAAATACCATCCACATTTCTACAATCAAAGGGGAATCACTGTTTTTATATTGATACATTTTCTTCTAAGTCCCTCGCCCTGGTCATATACTTTGTTTTTGTTTTCACGGTTGTGTTCGTATTGCAAATACAGCTTTTCTCTCCATTATTTTACCTAAATTATAAGAGCCATTATCCATGTTCCTTTGGACTCTGTGTTCTTTCAACCAAGAAGCAGGAAGAGGCCTAGAGCAGGTGTCATGAGAACAATAACTCATCCAGGGCGAACATTCAGAGTTTCTAGGCAGAAATTAAAGGGGAACTTTTAAGTATTCCTTATGTGTGAGAGAATTGCTCTCAATGACTTTGACTGTAAGAAACTATGATCTTGAAGGGACCTTATAGATAAATTTATATACATCTCTCATTTCACACATGAAGTAAAGACCAGGACAGTTAGATCACCTGCCAATAATAATTCACTGCATTTAACTTGTGACATCCAGAGTGAAACGCACAGCCTGTGACTCTCAGTCAGTGCTCCTTCCATTCATGCCTATGCCTATGGCTTGAGAAATCAAGCCAAGAGCGCAACTGGAGACCCCAAGCCCAGAGCCTGTCCCTTTTCTCTTCTCACCCTATTGCCTCTCTCCAAGAACGTGTGTACGTGTGTATGGACAATCAGTCGGCATGTCCAAGCTCATTCCAAATTTCAAGGCTAGAGTTGTGCATAATGGTACAGCCTGCTCTCAAGAAGTCAGAGCCAATGGAGAGAGGGACCTGAACAGGCCCCTGAAGCATCTGAATGGGGAACTCTGGATTCCTGACTCCTGGAGGGTGGTCTTGAAACAGAGGCATGAGCTCTGTTAGTCCCACCTTCTTGGATCCATGTTTTAGTGGGCATCTAAGAGTAGGAGTGGAGAATTGACCCCAGAAGCGCTGTGAGGTATACAGAAGTGAGAAAGGAAAAAGAAGAAACCAACAGAAAGTGGGTTAATTAGCACTTTACTGCTGTGGACACCTCAGGCTCAACCCCAGGGCAAACTCTCTAAGAGGCTGTGAGGAATGCATCTCAGGATTATCCCTCTGTGGGACAAGAAGCTGGGGACTTAAACGTCAACTGTAACCATCTCTCATTGGTTTAGGATTGCTCTGGGGGCTTTGACTCTGGTACTTCTGGCCTCCCCTGAGAAGGCTAAGCAAGTTTGCTATACAAGATAAGAAGCCCTGAAATGTGATGCCAGGGAAGGGGCTCTCGTTGCTGGGCTGTAAGGCCTATAGGGGTCTCCCTCTATATAGTAAGGGCTAAGTGAACATACTTCACAATATATTATTACAACGTTATTGAGTGTGAAACATTTCTATTGTTATTTTATAATACATTAAGACATCTTAGTTACTTAAAAGCACCAGTCCTCCAAGAGATCAAGACATCAGAAACAAGATCTGTTTGTTTTCCTGGACTTGTCAGTTAAATTCCAGATGCATCTTTTGTGTAGTGTTGTGAATTCAGTCATGAAGCAATAAATTTTACCTTTTATCTGGACAGTTAACCATCTTATGCTATTTATCATTTAAATTTACTTGTATCAAAAAGTATTCAGTTCTCTCAAGCATCAGATTATGGTTTAAGAACATCTATTTGTTTCTCAAAAGCTATTTAACTCGCCTAATTTAAAATTTTGAAGCGAATATGCAGACCTTCCGAATTCTTTTTCTTCCGTAAGGACTTAATACATTCATAGTAGTATACATTTACTCACATTTTAAAGACTCTATTTTGCTGCATCTTAATCAAGTCCTTTTTCAGAGATGTAAAAAGCACATTGTGATGGTAAAAGCTGCCCAAGCTGGTGATCTCTGCATTTACCCTTCACCAAAGCAAATTTCATCTCACATGAGCAGATGGATGGAAACAGACCAAACTGGAGTCGGTGAAGGACCAGGATGATTTCAGCTGATGATTGACTCCTGCTAATCATGAGTGTGGGACTTGGTGCCAAGAAGAAAGACTCCAGGTTTCTTTAAAATGCAATTCCATTTGCTACTCTGACGCAGGGACTCCAACTCAGCTCCCAGCAGGGATGGTTTCTCAAACTTAATGAATTTCATTCCTGCTACAATCCTTTGGGAAGAAAGAGACAACCTTCCATACTGATTACTACCCATACAGTGTGTTGTAAAAACATGACATTAAATCTAGTTTGAGGTTGTTAGCAGACTTACAAACCACATTTAGAGGTAGTCACTTCGATTTTTTGACAAGCAGCTGTTTTCAGTTACATATTTTAAATACATCAAAGTTCACGTGCATTTCTATGTAGGAAATCAAAACATCATTCCTCTCATTAAAATCTACTCTTAGATATCCTACAACTGTAAACAGGCATTTCATGGGAAATAAGATGCACATTCGCAAATCCATTCACAGCACAGCTTTCATCCTTCTTTGCCAGACATAGGAAAGGTTCCAGAAATCCCTGACTCCTCTTCTGCCTTGCCTGGTTCCACTGAACATGTGCTTCACATTCTCTGAGGCTCAGTTTTCTTGTCTGTAAAATGGGGTTGGTAGGACCTCACTAAGGGCTGGTTGTGAACATTAAATGGTAGAATATCAGCAAGTTGCCTGGCCAATCAACTGACATGTTGAAGAGGTTCCATAAATGCCTCATTCCTTTCTTATCTTCTCTCATGGAAACTGTACTTGCAAACTCCCAGATTGCTTCCTATTCAAATAGTCACCATTTCTTTTTTTTTTAATTTATTTTTGTTTTATTATTTTTTTAATTGAAGTATAGTTGATTTACAATGTTGTGTCAATCTCTGCTGTACAGCAAAGTGACTCAAGTTTTACACATATATACATTCTTTTTAAGATATTCTCTTCCATTATGGTTTATCCCAGGAGATTGGATATAGTTCCCTGTGCTATCCAGTAGGACCTTGCTGTTTATCCATTCTAGATGTGATAGTTTGAACCAACCAATCCTAAATTCCCAATCCATCTCTCTCCCTCCCCCCTTCCCCTTGGCAACCACAAGTCTGACCTCTATGTCTGTGAGTCTGTTTAAACTCCAGCTCTTTATAGCCTTTTAGTAACACTCAAGCTTGGAAAAATAATACCCGTGGGACACAGGAGCACTTCCACATGTGCTGAGTACTTAACCAGCATTATCACATTTAATCCTCCCAACAACCCTATGGTACAGCAGAACAGTTATCTGTATTTACAGATAAGGAAATGGAATTCATCCAGCAAACAAATAACAGAGCTGAGGTTCAAACCTCAGCTGTCACTCACCTTCTCTAAACCTTCATACAGTTTTCAATTTACGGCATTCATCTGAGAAATGAAATTTTACAGTGCTGGATTGCCTTTCATATTTTTGGCTCAAATTGTCTTAAACTACTTTAAAAATCTCATTTAACTTTTCATGTTTATGCCATCTTACCATCAAGCTTCTCAGGCATAAAGAAAGTCACTATCTGCCTGTCCTCCCTCCCTTGTTTGACAAAGGCATATTGGATGCCCACAGGATGTGAGGAAACAGTGCTAAGAGCTGGGAGTCCAGGAAAAAATGATACAGCTCCCTGCTTTCAAATAGTTCACAGTCGTGTGACAATATCCGAACGTTAATAACAAGACCATACAGAAAATGCAATGATAGAAATATATCAGAATACTAGTAGGGACCAAAAGAAGGCTGTGTCAGTCCGGGGGCAGGGCTTCTCAGGAATCTCTCAGAGGAGGCAATGGATGAACCGAATCTTAAAGGAAAATACAAATTTACAGGAAAAGTGGTGAGAGGTGGCAGAGAAGTTAAAGGGTTCTGAGTGGAACATATAGGAAAGGAATTCCAAAGGGGAATAATGACATATTAATCTTAGAGCCAAAATCAACTATTGCTAAACACAAAGATAACTGGAGATGTTGACACAAATAAGACTTTATATATATATTTAGCAGCTTGGTTTTTATCCTTGTAGGATTTTTTCCCCCAATGATATAAAAGGAATTGTGTAACATTTTGCACAACAAATTTGCCTGATTTTAATACATTTTTGTCTTTTTTTCAAGTTATTCAAAAATTTTATTGTAAAACATGTTATAGGTGTGAAGATACATAAAAGATAAGCATACAGTTGATGGAATATGTAAAATTAACCAGTGCATACACCCAGTTTAAGAAATTTAACATCAATAGTCTCTTACTGGATATTATCAGCTCCTCCCTGATCACACACACCCTTACTTTCCCCATAGAGATAATCACTTTCCTGAAATTTGTAAATCATACCACATATGTTTCATTAATTATCAACAAGAATTCAACAACATGTAAATAGTCCCAGATAATTACACCTAGACAAGATATTGTTCATTTTCCCGTTTGTAAACTACTCACACATATATACATTATATGTATACATGCATAAATAAATAAATGGGATATTAGTATTCAGATTTCTCAGTGAGCTACTTACTTCATTTTTTTTTTTTTTACTTCATTTAATACTATTTTTCTTTTAAATTTTTCCATGATGGTTCATGTTTTTCCAATTTTTCATTTTGGTTGCTGTATGATACTCTACTGAATGACTGATTACAGCAAAATTTATTTATCCATTCTATTAATTATGGACATTTAGATTTTTTTGACTGCTATGAACAATATCATGAATATGCATATACATTTTTTAAAGCACATCTGCAAGAGTATTTTTATGGTATATGAGTAGGAATGGCATTACACTGCCAGCAATGAATGAGATTTCCTGTTGTTTCAAATCTAGCCAACACCAGATTGTATCGAAATTTCTATTCTATTTTAGTCTAGTCTAGTCTAGCCAAGTTGAGTTTGACTGAGTTGATTTGAGTCTAGTTAAGTGTATTCTATTCTATCTTGCTTGTCAATTGATTGTGAAATATCTCATTATGATTTTAACTTGCATTTCTTAAACAAGAAATGATGTTGAGCATCTTTTCATATACTCTCAGGCTATGTATATTTTCCTTATCAAGCTTAATTTTCCTATTGGACTTTTTGCTCTTTTTGTATTGATCTCTAGAATACTAATCTGATATGTGTTATATGTAGTGAAAACGTCCTGTCCTAGTTTGTGACTTGTGTTTTCACTCTTATGTAGTCTTTTGACATAGACAAGGTCTTAATTTTAATACAATAATTTTTATTAAGCTCTTACTTAATGGATAGGATTTTTATGCCCTATTTAATAAATAAAGATAAATCGCAGCAATATCTTTTTGGATCCACCTCCTAGAGTAATGAAAAGGAAAACAAAAATAAACAATTGGGACCTAATTAAATTTAAAAGCTTTTGCACAGCAAAGGAAACCATAACCAAAACAAAAAGACAACCCACAGAATGGGAGAAAATATTTGCAAATGATGTGACTGACAAAGGGATTAATCGCCAAAATATACAAACAGCTCATGCAGCTCAATAACAAAAAAACACAAACAACCCAATCAAAAAATGGACAGAAGATCTAAATAGACTTTTCTCCAAAGCAAACATACAGATGGCCAAAAAGCACATGAAAAGATGCTCAACATTGCTAATTGTTAGAGAAATGCAAATCAAATCTACAATGAGGTATCACCTCACACCAGTCAGAATGGCCATCATCAAAAAGTCTACAAACAATAAAGAGTGGGTGTGGAGAAAAGGGAACCCTCCTACACTGCTGGTGGGAATGTAAATTGGTACAACCATTATAGAGAACAGTATGGAGGTTTCTTAAAAAGCTAGAAATAGAATTACCATATGATCCAGCAATCCCACTCCTGGGCATATAGCCAGAGAAAACCATAATTCAAAAAGATACATGCACCCCAATGTTCACTGCAGCACTATTTACAATAGCCAAGACATGGAAGAAACCTAAATGTCCACTGACAGAGGAATGGATAAAGAAGATGTGGTGCATATACTCAATGGAATATTACTCAGCCATAAAAAGAATGAAATAATGCCGTTTGCAGCAACATGGCTGTATCTAGAAATTATCATACTAAGTGAAGTCAGACAAAGGCAAACATCTTATGATATCACTTATATGTGGAACATAAAAAAAAATGATATAAATAACCTTATATTTATAAAACAGAAATAGACTCACAGACTTAACAAACTTATGGTTACCAAAGGGGAAATGTTGGGGGAGAGATAAATTAGGAGTTTGGGATTAACATATACACATTACTATATATAAAATAAACAATCAACAAGGTCCTATTGTATAGCACAAGGAACACTACTCAGTACTCTGTAAGAGCCTATATGGGAAAAGAATCTGAAAAAGAATAGATATATGTATTGATATAACTAAATCACTTTGCTGTACACCTGAAACTAACACAACATTGTAAATCAAATATACTCCAATATAAATAAAATTTAAAAAAATTAATTAAAGAAAAGTATCCAAGTTTTCAATTATTTATTTTATAGTTCATCCTTTGCCAACTGATCCCCAGTTGCCTCTGTCAGGATTCAAGTTTCCATATATGCTAGAGTCAGCATTTATGTTCTTTTGTTCCCTTAGCTATTTGTCCATCCATGTATTGATACCAATATGCTGCTATCTTTATACTAATTCTTGATACCTGGGAGGGTAAATGCTCTAGCTTGCTCTTCTTCAAGCTATATATATTTTTGTCCTTCTTGTCATTTTGCTCCTCAAAAAATAAAAAAGCTGCATCTTTACATCTTTTTATATCTCTTGTTAGATTTATTGGTACTATTGTATTTGCTTCCAGAGTAAATATTTTTTGTAAGTTATATAAAAATACAATTGATTTTTTATGTTGATGTTTTTAACAATTTTGCTAAATTCTTTGTTAATTCTAATAATCACATGCAGATTCTTTTGAGCAATAGTTATCACTGCCAAGTAATGACAAGTTTCTCTCTTTTGTTGTTACTCTTTGTCTTGTCTGACTACACTGACAATGAATTTCCAGTACAATATTGAGCAAGAATGGAAGTCATGGGCATCTTCTCCTGTTTCTGATGCCAAAGGGACATCTTGCAAAATTTACCATCAAGTAGAATATAATATACAAATGTAAGGGGCACATTAACACAAGAAAGGAAAGGATTCTTCCATAGTGACTTGGCTGTTTTATCATTTTTTTTGATATACCAAGATATTAAAGTTTTTTTGAGAAAATTCCCTTCCACTTTTAGTTTGAAGTGTGTCATGGTATACACTAGACTTATTAATTGTTTTGCTCGTCTCAACATCATCATTTTTTCTCCTTTATTCTTCTAATATGGTGAATTATGCTACTATATTTGCTAATATTAAAGCAAACTTGCATTTCAGGAATAAACAAAAATTGATCAAGTGATATGATCGTTTGTATACTTTGCTGGATTTAGATTGCTCTTTCCTTGTACTGTTTTTGTTAGGTTTTGGCTTTAAGGTTATGCTAGCCACTTAAAATGAATTTTGAAGTATTTTCTCTTTTCAACTCTCTGGAAGAGGCTGAGTAAATTAAAATTACCTGTTTCTGGTATATTACAAAGAACTCATTTACAAAGTCAACTGAGCATGGTGTTTTCTGTTAGGATAAGTTCGTAATAACCAAGTTTTGGCTCTTCCAATCCTCTCTTTTGTGTGATAATTTTAAAATTTATTTCTTGTACCCTTTATTGGTAACTTCTATTATTTTAGATTTATTATGGCTTATATTTTCTAACTTCTGTGAAAAGTTTGGCTCAGTACACTGGACCTCTGGATTTCTAACATAAGAAAGGTCAATGTATTTACCTCTCAGAAGAGCATTAGCTTTATCCTACACATTTTGATGTGAAGTATTTTTATTTTCTTCCTTGATCTAAAATTAGTTATAAGTGTGTTATAGTCCCTAATCATGAGAGGCATAAGTGATCCTCTTTTGTTATTGATTTTTAACTTTTTTGCATTGTGGATAGAAACTACAGTATGCATAATATTAAATCTTGCAATTTGTTGAGACTAGCCTTATGGGCTAGAGTGTTGTCATTTTTATAAATGTTAGATATATTCTTGGAAAGAAGATGTGCTCTCCAAATGTTGAGTATAATATTCATTAGGTGTCCATTAAATCAAGTTTGTTATTCATACTCTTTATACTGTATATAAGCCTTTGGATTGTTTTGTTTGTTTCTTTGATCTAAGAAACAAGGGAGGTATGTTAAGACCTCGTCTTATGGTATAAATATTTAAATGTGTCTTGTATACTATCAATATTACAGATATATAGAAATGTACACATATATATTTTTACCTTTATATATTTTGAGGTTATATAAAGGTAAAAAGTTATATTGTGAGGTACATATGACTTTACAATTTCATACCTTCCTAGTAAAGTGAACATTTTATTATTAACTAGTGAGAATCTTATCTCTAGTAAACTTTCTTCAAATTTTACTTTATCTAATATCAATAATACTTCATCGGCATTATTCTGGTTATTATTTGCCTGGTGTGTGCACGTGTGTGTTTCCATTAATTATGATTATTTACATTTTTAAAATTTATTTTTAACATTTTTTTTTTTTTTTTTTTTTTTTTTTTTGCGGTACGCGGGCCTCTCACTGCTGTGGCCTCTCCCATTGCGGAGCACAGGCTCCGGACGCGCAGGCCCAGCGGCCATGGCTCACGGGCCCAGCCGCTCCACGGCATGTGGGATCCTCCCGGACCGGGGCACGAACCCGTGTCCCCTGCATCGGCAGGCGGACTCTCAACCACTGCGCCACCAGGGAAGCCCAATTTTTAACATTTTTAATGTGTCTTCCATTTGAATCTCTTTTGCTTTATTGTTTTCTCATTCTTTTTTTATTCTTTACTTGCCTTATTCTGGTTGGACTGAGGAATTTTTGTTTTTAGACCTAAGAAGGTCAATAATTAATCAATATGTCTCAATTTTTTCAGAGTAAAATAAGACCCAAATTACAATTATACAAATGAATAAAAACTATCCTTAAAAAATAGAATACCTAAATCTAGCAGTTGGAAAAAAAGTATAATATATCACAACTAAGTTGGCTTTATTCTAGGATTGCAAAACTGACTTAACACTTGAAAACTAATCAATTTAGCTGACCACATTAATAAACTAAAGGGTAAATCATATAATGAGATCAACAGAGTCAGAAAGAGTCTTTGGTAAAATCTGATGCAAATTTATAATTTAAAAAAGAACTTTGCAAACTAAAAATAGAAAGGAATTTTCTTATTGTGATAGCAGGTGGTATTAAAGCCATAAGCAAACATCATAATTAGTGATAAAATGTCAAAAGATTCCACTCTGAGATTGGGAATAAGGAAATGAAACATAGTATCACTATTTTTAATCAATATTGTACAGGAAATTCTAGCCAGTACAGAAAGACAATAAGAAGAAAAAATATTTACATTTAAGGATAAAAAATAAGGATAAAAATTATTCATATGATATGATTTAATAGACAATCCAAAATATCTACAGATAAATTATTAGAAGTAATAGTAAGTATAGTAAGGTTGTTAGATATAAAGTCAGTGTATAAAAATCAATCTAATTTCTCTACAGCAACAACAAAGAACAATTTAAAAAGTGATACTGTTTTTAACAGCATAAAAATTTAAATATCAAGGGATAAATCTAACAAAGGTGTGCAAAACCTCTGGGCAGAAATCTATAAAACATTACTGAGAAAAAGTTTAAAGAAGATCTAAACAAGTGAAGGGCTACACTGCGATCATAAATTAGAAGATTTAAGTTTTAAAGATTTACAAGTACTTTCCTAACTCATCTGCAGCTTTAATGTAATTTCAGTGAAACTCAAGATAATTTTTTTCCATTTTTAAAAGTTGATTGTAAAACGTATACAGAAACACAAATAGCCCAGGATAACCAGGACACCCTAGGATAAGAATAAGTTTGACTTACTTGATCTTACAGAAATACAGACTTATTATAAAGCTGTAAATTATCTTATGTAAGTGATTACTGTAAGAAACTGATAAGAAAATCCTTTAGTAAACAAGTGAGAGATCTAACAAATACTTCACACAGGTTATCAGAATGTCAAATAAATATGAAAATGTACTCAGACTCCCATTTCGGAAAGACAAATGAGATACTATTACACATAGAGTAGAATGGCAAAATATTAAAACTAGGGACCATTTCAGATGTGGGAGAGAATATAGAGTAACAGAAATTTTTACACAATTCTGGTTGGAATGTAAATTGGTTTAACCTCTTTGGGAAAATAAATGACAAAACCACTGAAAAAAAAGGTTTGCATTATCTGTTAAATGTGAAGATAAGTACACTCCGTGGCCCAACAATATTAAATGGAAATGAATACACGTTTATACAAATATGGCTAATGAAATGTTCAAGGCAGAATTATTTATAATATTCTAAGATTAGGAAAAATACAAAGGCCAATGAACAGTAGAATAGACGAATAAATTATTATATATTCATACAACGAAGATATATTCAAATATGTATATTAATATACAATTAATAAGGCTAAATTAAACCACAGTGTTCAGGTGAGAAAACGCTAAACACAGGCAAGAAAACAGATACCATAATAGGATATTGATTGATTTTCTTTTTTTTCTTTTTGAGAGGATTCTGTGATTTGGAAGAGGCAAGTGATTGGTTTCTAAATAGCCAGCAGTGTTTATTTCCTTGAACTAGATGGTTACGTGGTTTTGTGCTTTATATTAAATGTTTAAACTTCACACTTACCATTTTATACACTTTATATATTCACATTTTTAAAAAAAATTTTTTTCTATACATAAAGGCACTAAAGTTATTTAGGAAAAAAAATTGCCTAGGAGGGAGATCATGTATATTCTTAATATTTTCTAATAAGGTTTCCATAGCAACTCAAGTAGCATTTGAATAGAGTCTATTAAATTCACTTGAAGTATTGGCTTTTCTGGCTAGCTGCCTTCAGTCTCAAAAGAGAAGTCCTTCAGACTGGCAGAGCGATGTCACAAGCTATCTTTGTCAAAACAGAAGATCTATAGACCAGCAACAACTCCTCTAAGGCTGAATTAATTGAAGATGTTGAGAGCAGAGTGCTTCTCATCAGCAGGACTCTTGAGAAAACCTCCTATAGAGATTCCTTCAGAGGAAGTGTTGAGCCATGTCAAAGCACCCAGTGACCACCACTGCTATTTCATGGTTAACTCCACCTTCTAGTCTCCAAAAGACAATGAATGAGACCTGCTTTAGGTTGAAGGTAGTGATTTTGCAACCTCACTACTCCTTTTTGTTTTCTGTTTGTTTGTTTCTGCCAGAAGCATGGCTGCACTAAAGTAGCTTATAGAATTTTAATTTATGTTGAGGATTCTATAAATTAGAATTGGCCCCTTAAATATAGACCATTCTAATTTTGGAATACCCACGTGCTCTATGTAAACAGTTTGCCACTGGGTGACACTGACCACCTACTTTAGTATTCTGTCTGCTAAACCAACCTCTGCATGGCAAGACCTAAAAAAATATCAAAATTACTACATCTAAAAATTAATTCTTAATATTTAACCTTCCCTCTTCAAACTTCCTCCTCTCAAGGTCTTGTCCATTTTAATAAGTGGCAACCAACCTTCCACTTACTGAGTCTGAAACTCTGGAATTATCCTTGATTGCTCTCTCTCAAACACATTATCTGATATATCAGCAAATCCAGTACATCTCTCCCTTCAATACAGATCCAGAATCTGACTTTAGTTCACCTACTCCACTGCTGAAATTTTTGTGCAGGTCACCATCATGCCACCTCTGGACCTTTGCAATGGCCCCCTACATGATCTGTCTGCTTTCCCATTTGATAATTCCTGCCTTTTCTCAAAACATAAGCCTTAAGACAGATTTGGTCATTCTGTTGCTCAAAACACTCCAAGGGCTTTCCATTTCATTCATAGCCAAATTCCTCACTATAACCCATAAGGACCTACCTGATCTGGGTTTCTATAATTTCTCTGATCTCATATCCTATGACAGTTCCCCATGCTCACTTTGCTGCAGACACACAGATTTTCATTCTTGAATTTGGGCTTTCCTCTGCTTGTAAATCTCCCCAGAAATCCACATAGCTTGTTCTTTCACTTCAGTCTTTAGTGTTACTTTCTCAGTGAGTCTCTCCCTGTTACTCTTTTTAGAAAATCAACTCCTTGTACTGACACTCCCTACCTTCTTCTCCACTTTTTTTTTCCTCCTTAGGACTCATTAGAGTCCTACATGCTTATTTGTCTTGTTTATATTGTTTCCATTACTAGAATATTAGCTCCACAGAGGCAGGAATGTCTGTTTTAATCATTCTGCATCCCCGATGTCTATTCAATGATTGGCATTTAGTAAGTGCTCATACATTATTGTTAAATAAGTAAATGACTAAACATTTGCCAAAATGTATCACACTGATCACTTATACTCCAAGAGTGAACAATTGTTCCTTAAAAAGATTTTCTGTGGTCAAAAAGGTTAGGGGACTTTGCAAATTCCATTTCGCCCTTGGAGTTCCATAAAGAATATTTTCATATTAATGCATATAAGAATTTATATAATTTGAAAGCAAATGTTTAATTTTTTTTAACACAGCACTTCCTCAACATGTTTGACCGTGGAATTCTCTTTTGTACATATGTAACCACATATTTATTTTTGAATTTTATACCATATGAGTGTGTGCCTTTATGTGTGTATGTGTGTGTGTGTATAAAACACCACTTAATATCTCTAAAGAACACACCTTAAGAAATTCTGTATTAGAATACAGAATTGGATTTGTCTCCAAGTTCAATTTCATTGAACCAGTTTATGCCTCTTCATAATTTCTAATTATCTGGCTCCATTTAGTCAAGGAAAATAGCACAAAAAGAGAGCTCTTATAGTCTTCGTTCACTGTACTGTGATGTCATGATGTGTTAGTATTTCTTAAAAAAATAATCTGTAGATTTATCTTGCAACTTAAATTGTAACTTAAATAAATGTAAATAAATGTGTCTTATTCGAAATACCTCAGTAATGCAAACTGCCCTTGTAAAAATAACTGAAATGCCAGCCGGGGAACTGGGTTTGACTTCTGTCTCTACCACATATTAGTTTGACATAAGTTGTAATTATTTCGATTAGGCTCTGCCTTTGTTCACAAAGAAGAACAGGCTTACAGATCCCCCACATGCTCAGCTTTTCACATAGTCCAGTTTCCTCATTTGTGAAGTGGTGTCAATATTTGCATCAGAGAAGATTAACAGAGATAGAGTTTGTACAGGCTCTGGCATAGTGCCTCGCTCATTGCAGTTGCTGGGAAAATACTAGTCCCTTTACCTTCCATTAATTGTCTGTTTCAATACAGTAAATTTGGCTTTACAAAACGAGCTATAAACATAAAGTACACAAAATACAACCAGATGAATATACCTGTGATTTATACGTGTCATGCTTTCATGCACATTTTTCTAATTACCTTAGAGCAAATTATAAAACAAAGCCTCCAGTTGAAGCTCAATTATGATTGCCGATTCTAACAATTTGCTCTATACAGAAGGAGTTAGAAAACTTAATTGAGCCAAGTTCTCTCTAATTTGCGATAAACTCTTTCAACCATACTTTTTCTTTAGTTTAGTTTTTCAATGTGAAAGAATTTTAAACATCATCTAGGTAAGAATAGAATAACACTTCCAGTGGAATAGAAGGTGATGCTAGGGTATGTAAAGGCATTAAAAGTTACTTAATGAAATCCAGTCTTCCAACAACATTTAATAAGAACCTGCTATATCCTCATCTCTGAGCTGGGCACAGGGGACCCACAGATAAATGCAGCACAGACACTCCATGAAACTAGCAATGCAATATTGGGATCAAAGAGTAGGAACGACTGGGTCTTGCTACACCGTATCTTCAGCCAGATCAAGATGGATGCAAAGACATTTTCCAAGAAACTGAATTTCCAAGAAATTTCTGAAGGGTGGGAACTACATCTGTATTAAGGCATTTTTGTTAATTAAAATGGTTTTACAGAGGTGTCGTCAAACCTCAATGAGGTCTTCCAGAATCCTCACTGAAGAAGGAATACAACTACCTAGTTATCTAGATGTAAACAGCACTGGATTAAAAGGATGGGAAATTTAAATTGGCTGCTGTGGAAAGATACTAGCACTAAGGATGGAATTATAAGACCATTCCTAATAGCAGGTAGTCAATAGATGCTTGCTGTTGATTCCTAGCTTTGTCTCTAGCTACTTGAGTACAAGCAAGTCTTTTAACATCGTTAGGCATCAGTTCATAATAAAACTAGGAATCTGGATGCCAGACTCAAATGTCTCAAAGATCACTCTGACCCAAGTGACTATTACAACTAGTCATAGAAATATTCTAGATATATTGATGGCACTGGAAACACTAAACCTCTAACTCCTGAGTGTGTTGGTCCCACTATTCAATTCAGTAAGTCAGTTAGAAAAGATAACATGATGCGTTTAAAATGGTTTTCATTTCACTGCAAAAACCTCAAAACATATTGATCCAATTTGAATTTTAAAAAGAGTTCAGATTTGTCACAAGTATATCTCCCTTCCTACAAAAGGACTTTCAAACTCATATATATGAAAAGTGTTGCTGGTGAGAGTTGAGCTCCAAGAGAAAGAAAGAGAGAAAGAGAGAAAGAGAGAAAGAGAGAGAGAGAGAGAGAGAGAGAGAGAGAGAGAGAGAGAGAGAGAGAGAGAGAGAGAGAGAGAGAAAGAAAGAAAGAAAGAAAGAAAGAAAGAAAGAAAGAAAGAAAGAAAGAAAGAAAGAAAGAAAGAAAGAAAGAAAGAAAGAAAAGGGAAATTGAGGGCATGTAAAAAGAAGACAGATGATAGGAGAAAAATATAATCCACTCTTCTATGAAACAACGTCGAAACCAAGGAAATGAAATCATCTTTATTTCATGAAAGCATATCTTTGATAGAAAAATGCAGAAGGATATAAAAGCTCTTATGGCATTTTCAATAATAGATGTTCATACATATGAGTTAGCATCTGTGTGTGATAGAATCTCAAACTGAACCAGATCTTAACCACTTTCAAAGTTTAAAAGGGGGCTCCATTTCCAGGTGACATCCAGGAAAATTTCCCCATAAGAAGTTCTATAATTCCTGATTTCATCAAAATCTGGATGTTACAGTGCTCATACTGCAATTGGCTTCCAATATATATTTTATTTTAAAAATGTTTTTGAAGTTCAGTACTGACAAATTACAGTTTGTATTTAGTGTTAAGCATGCAGTCTCACTTTTTATATAAATGGCAGTTCTACAAACTGAAGTTACTTTTTAAACCAGCAGAAATGGCAATGTGTTCATAATATATTTAATGAATAATAGTATTAATAACCTATTGCTCTTTCAATAATGGTAACTTGACAGTACCATCAGCTTCCTAGGATACTGAGTATAATAATTCAATATCCCCCTGCACATCGTAGGCCTCAGAGAACAGTCTAGCTTCTCCAAGGCTAAATCCTTTAATGTCCATGGTTCAGCTACTAGAACATCATGCCTTTGCAACCTTTGTCATAATTCTGTTGGAGCACTCAGTGATTTCTCAGTAGTAAAATACATAAATGGCCACGCATGGGGGGGAGAAAACTTTATATAAAGTTACAGGGAAGAGATTATTCTTTATGGATAGAAGATTGACTTTACCAAATCTAAGACATTTTTCTGTCATAACATTAAGCCAAAGAAAGAAGATTTTGAAATTTGCAACTGTAGTTCTGAGATTGCAATCCCATTTTTACAACTAACCACAAACATTGAAGAACATCCATGCCTGTCACATGCGCACGTTGTCAGTGCGCGTTATCTAAAAATCAGAATGACTGAAAGAGTTCAAGTTATTATAAGGTACAATCAATACACACAAAAGAATCTATGTGTTTTCTACTTGATAGACAGAAAAATGGGTTAAAACAGATATGACAAATGATAGAAGTAAATGTAAAGTCTTACATTTTGAAGGTAAATCTATTATATAAACAGAGGCTGGTAAAAGGCCTAGACTAGTTCCCTAAAAGTGACCCAAAGATATTTTTGTCAACTAAAAACTACATTGGACAACTGCAGCTTCATGACACCAGTGCCTTTTTAAAAAAAAAAAAAAAAACTCAAGGCAATTTTTAATGGTAGATATATAAAACTAGGCACAAACCCATTATGTTTGTATCTCTTACACAACTATAAAGCCAAAACAAATTACAAAATAAATCTAAACAAAATTCCAATACCAATAAAACTCAACAACAATTAAAAAAAAACAGGATTGCACACTATACCCTCTACTATGTAAAACGTGCATATGTATTTAGGAAAGTGGCTGGGGAGAAAAAAAAAAAAACCTATAGAAAACTGCTTAAAAAATGACCCCTGGATGGAGATCAAATAAGCAAATCATATTATAAATTGAATGAGTAAAATTACAGTGTTCCAAGAATGAAAGAGAAGATAAATTAAGATATTTTGGAGCATTTACAACACATGGGCTACTCTACGTTTATGATATGCATTATCTCATATAAATTTCAAAATACCTTGGGAAATAGGTTTAGACTTCTGAAGAGGTTCTGACAAACCATAGTTCTCCAGAAAAAAATGCGCAGGAAAGAAAGAGTTGAAAATAATATCAAAACAAGTACTTTTGACCCTTGAGCAACATAGGAGTTAGGGGCGCTGACCCATCACACAACAGAAAATCCGTGTATAACTTAGAGTTGGCCCTCCATATACACAGTTCCCCTGTATCTGAAGATTCAACAACTGAGGAACATGTAGTACTGTAGTCTTTACTATTGAAAAAATTTCAGGTATAACCCTTGCCGTTCAAACCCTGTATTACTCAGGAGATAAGATTTATAGATAGGCCATGATAACTATCTTGAGGTATTAGATGGAATATTAGGCAAAGGAACAGTTTAGAGAACAGATATAGGTTGACTTGAGAAACTATTTTCATCCATTCCAACAGTTGTTGGAATACGTACTGTTATTATCCCTGTCTTTATACAAGAAAACGGAGGCCTACGGAAGTTAATGTAACCAAAAGTCACAACACTAGTAAGTAAAAGAATTAAGATGAAGTCCCAGGAATTCATGACTTTAAGGCACTGGTACAGGGAGCCAGGCTTCCTTTCAATATAAAGAACTGATCAGTTAAAAGGGACACGTTCAACCAGAAAGATTATGGTGTGTTCAAGGCAGCAAGTGTGACTTTGTTTGAGAATGGCGTGGGCAGAGGAGATGAGGTTAGAGAATTGAGTCAAGATGGGCCTAAGATGCACTGGTACTTGGTATACTCTGCTATCCCAGGCTTCAGAAGGCTGCCATGGTAGAATCTGACAAAAAATCAGGGAACAAGGTAAGATTTCCTTAGACAACAAGGATTCCAAGACCCTGCAAATAATACCACAAACACCTATTCTATCCATGCAAAAGATTTGTCATTTTCCTTGGCTGTGATAGGCAGAAGGTCTGATTTCGTGTGGGGCTTAGGAGAGACGGAGGTCCACATCTGGAGTAGCTGCTGCCCCCTCTCAACTGTATCTCCTCGGCAATGTCCTCAGAAGGCAACCAAGGAACCAGGAAAGGGCAGGTGTCGGGAAAGTGCTGGACGTGACTGCCAAAGCAAATAGCTGGTATACCCTCTATTTTGGAGGGTTTATGAACACACACGCAGACACAGACATGCAGATCAGTAAACAAACAGGGCAAACACAGTGCAACACATTAGGGAATGAAGAAAGGGAGGACGTAATCTAAGTGACTAATAGATGTCAATAAATGAATACATGGTTTGTTATATCATCCATCTTTATATTAATGAAACTTGAGAGAGATATTAGTCTTCACACATGTGGATGGATAGATGGATGGATAGAAAGACAGAGATAGCCCATATCCCACAGCATATAGAAGATGAAGTCAAGATCTGATGCACATCTGCCTGGCTTCAGGGTATATATATTTCTCCATTACACTGCTTGAATACCATAGCATCTCTTTTTCTCAAAGCTATAGAAAAGTGGAATAACTGAAACACTGCTTTGATTCCATAGTACAACTCCAGAAAATAGATACCTTATTTTTTTTTTCTGGTAGGAACAAAAATCTCCCTATTCTCATACAAACATGTTTATGACTGAAGTTAGCAGCCTGAATATCACGAGGAAATGAATAGGTGGTGAACAGATAAAGACACAGCTGTTAGTACTTCATTAATATGGCCTTGAATGGCATCTTTTGGTAAATTAAATGTTACCCTCTTTCTCAAAAGCTGATCAACTAAGTTATCATGCTACCATTTATTTTCTGAAGCGTCCATATTTGAAATGTTAAGCCATTTCACCCACAATAACAACTTGGCGTTAAAATATTTCAGTTGCTCTGACAGCAGGACCCATCGTGCTCAGAACGGAGTTCATAGGTTGCATTTGCCACGTTAAACAACTATACCTTCCCAGAGATAATCTGGAAACAGCTTAGTAGTATTTTTGACTAATTCTCATCATGTAACAAGCAGAGTTATCCATGGAGATTCACACAGCACTCTTACTCCAATTTCCCCTGCTCGTCACCCCCATTAATTCTGCTTATCTTTTTGCACTCCTTATAACAATTTTAATTCAGCCTTCCTGGGGAGTGAAGTGTGAAATAGAAATGGGTCGGGAGGGGGCCATGCCTCACCATGTGTACAGCCCTAAACCTAGGGTTACCAGATAAAATATTCAAAATTGAGTTGATTTGGATTTTATGTAAGCAACAAATAAGCTTTTATATAAATATGCCCCACTAAATTCAACAACATGTCTATACTAAACAATTATTTGTTGTGTATCTGAAATTCAAATTTAAGTGGATGCCCTGCATTTTATTTGCTAAGTCTGGCAACCCTACCCATCATGCACTTTCTATAGCTGAGGCCCTGGTTGAGTATATGTATGTCCTCAACTCAGTATGATGGAAATATTAATAAAGGGAAGGCAGCCATCCTGCATAACCAGATTGAAGATATAAAGACGTCTCTTTAGAACCAAATTCTGAAAGGGGATCTCCAGACTTCACAGATATTGCTCTTTTTAGAGAACTGACCCTGAAAACTTAGCTGACATTTCCTGGAATGCCCTGGAAAATGGACCCCATTCTATTAGATAACATTAATGTTCAATTTCCCCTTTCCAGAAGTATCAGAGTGATGGAGACAGACTAAAGGGAAACCTCAGATGGCATCTGGGTCAGAAATCCACATCACTGAAGTCGCTCCCAGGAGGAACAGTAGTTACAATAGCTCATTTGACTGAGCACTTAATAAGTGCCAGGCTTTGCGCTAAATGCTTCCTATGCCTTATGTATTTTGATCTTTCCAACAACCCTCTGAGATTGATTAGGCCATCATCCCACTTACACAGATTGGAAGCTGCAAGATTAGAGATGATAAATCTCTGGCCCTAGGTCATACATTTACTAGAAGGTAGATCCAGAATTAAATCAAGTCTGCCTGTCCCTTTATGTCAAAGTTTCTCACCTTGTAGGCAGAGACCTCCTACGTCAAATGTTAAAACCAAGAGCCTGGGGTCCATCCAGAACTACCTAATCAGATATCTAAAGCCGAAAACAGGAATTTACAGCTGTAACAAGCTTCCCAGGGCCCGGGATGAAAGTTAAAGTTGAAAGCTCTTGAATTATGTTATTTTGATTATGTAGGTTATCCCATTATTCTGTTTCTCAAACTGCAACCATGACACTCACAGAAAGCACAGACCTGTCAGCAATAACGACCAATTCATGAGCTATTCTATGAGAAGATACCTGGTCAATCAGGATCCTCTAGGACACTGGCCCACTTCTAGGGCTGTACAGAACACCTGAATGTGCTGAAAGCCACACCTTTGAAATGCTACCCTTCCCTCAAAGAGCAGTTCAACGTCCATTATGGCCATGGCTCTGCTCACTGCACCTCAGCCCCACTGCTTCCCCAGGTGTTCTTCCTTTGCTTATTTCTCTATGCTTGACACAGATAAATGGGCATTCATCTATATAACGTTGACAGAGTTGTTCAAAGAGCAAGCATTTGGTGAATATTTGAAGTAAAATCCTGAGCTTGGCCCAATAGCTGGGATTTTGCATGCAGTGTCTTCAGGCAACCTCTACACACAGCTACTGACAGAATAAGCTATTTAAGGGAAATCTGATCACTCCCTGCTTGAAACTGCTGAAGGCTCTTTCACAACAAGATAAAGTTATACTTCTTTCAAAGTGCATCCTAAGGTCATCATAATCTGCTGTGACCTGACTGACCAGCCGTACCACCTGCCACACTGCCTTTCATGTGTATTACTTTCTCCAATTACCTGGGTCTTGCCATTTCCTAAAATCCTCATGCTCTTTCATCTCTTATTTATCTGTGTTCTTCATTGTTCCTTTCCCTCATCTTCCCTTCTGTCATCTCCCAGCTGCAGGAATACTTTTTATCCTCCCACATAAAGACGTCCCTAACTGTTCAAATGAGATGTGGGTACGCCTTCCTCTCTGTTCCTTTCTCCCAGGACTTACCAGAGTATGGTCCCTAAGACCCTAGCTCTAAGAAACATGCTTCTCTGGAAAAATAATTCAGAAAATGTTGCCTCCTATAATCTTCTTCCTGAGAGTTATGAATAGATAGAAGTATACCAAAGGCTTTGTGAAATCGTGCAACAGAGGTACAGAACCTAGTGTTTCCCACATGTATGTGAACTCAAACCCTATTTACATGTGTGAGTATGAACCAAGTATTAACATCTTGCAGATGTTTGAGAAACCCCTTCTTGCATTTTGTAAAAAAATAATAATAATAAATAAAAGAAACACCAAAACTTCAATTAAAGTCTTTTTTGCACTGAACTGCGATGATTGGTTTGCAAGTCTGTTCCACACACTGAAATGTGAATTTCTTGAGAGTCTGTTGTACTTGTCTTTGTGTTGCTCTGGGCTGGCACATGACCTGATTTTCCAAAAGGGCTCCACACATTCCAATTGGCTGAACCACTGAGAGCTCACGAAGTAGACTCTCTGTTTATTGAGAAGCAGCAGTATCATATTCACTTTGCTGCATCTTCAGATGTTCTATCCATCATCCTTTTTTTTCCCCCTTTCTTCTATTCCACAGATTCATCCTGGCTCCTGAAGCAATGGTCAGGGAGAATGGGATATAAAAGCCCATTTGTTTTTTTCTGTTTTTTTTTTTTTTTTTTTTTTGCAATACACGGGCCTCTCACTGTTGTGGCCTCTCCCGTTGTGGAGCACAGGCTCCGGACGCGCAGGCTCAGTGGCCATGGCTCATGGGCCCAGCCGCTCCGAGGCATGTGGGATCTTCCCGGACCGGGGCATGAACCCGTGTCCCCTGCATCGGCAGGCGGACTCTCAACCACTGAGCCACCAGGGAAGCCCAGCCCATTTGTTTTTGTAACCTCTTTGGGATTTACTTTCCAATGACAATCTGAACTTCTTTGTTCTTTTTTTTTCACTTTCTTCTTTTTTCTAGAACATTTCAGAAGATCTTTGGAACCTACTATCAACTAATGCACATTTTAGATAATTGGTATATAAATGTAATTAACTTGATACTGGTTAAGATCTCAAATTCTTTTGAGTCCAATTTGACAATCCAAAGGCCAATCCTTTCTGTTAGATCTTAATTCAGTCTGTTAGAGTACAATCACGCTTCATAAAAAGTTCAATAATTTTATGTGTCTAATCTATGTCTTTTTTTTATTCCATTAATAAAAATGTTTCCATAGAGGCCATCAAAAGTTCCACTCATGGCTGATCTTGATCCTCCATATAGCATTTTATTGCCCCAAATCTACTTACCATTAAATTGGTATAATCCATGCTTCACCATATTACAAAAGAAGTTGATGAGAGCCTACCCAAGGTTTTGCTAGAGTCTATATATTCACTTTCTACACAGAAACTCCCAATCTACTCATTTCGCAGCTTTATGAAAATTTTCCTAATATCAATGTAGCAAAAATATAGTGGTCCTATGTCACCTTTCAGTGAACACTCCTGCTTTTTCCAATAGTTCACAACAAATACGTTTCTCAGTGTCTACCTACAAAACTTCATTAACCAATTCTGGAATCCATTCTATAAAAGTATTTACAAAAATGTCCATTTTCTCTTTTGTAGAAACCATAATTAATATATCTGCATATTTTTCCAGTGTATCTCTTGGTTGTAGCCATTCCTCAAAGAGGATCACTGAAAGCGTTTGATTCCACCTGAAAATTCTGTCTAAAATAAACTAAAATTCTGAATTTAGTTTATGTGATGAAGTAGTCATGACTTTGTTTAGAAACTTTTACTTCTAAGCACTGGAGGTACCAATATGTGCAAATGACAATTGGCTAACGATATATAAAGCCAAAATATTATCCTTATACACATGGCTAGGAAGTCTTGGGAAAAAAACAAATCAAATCAAGATATCTCTTATTAGAAAGAAAGTAAGTAAGGAAAGAAAGTAAGGGAGGGAGAGAAGGAGGAAGAAAGGAAGGAAGGAAGGAAGAGAGAGAGAGAAAGAAAGAAAGAGAAAAGAGAAAGAAAGAAAGAAAGAAAGAAAGAAAGAGAAAGAAAGAAAGAAAGAAAGAAAGAAAGAAAGAAAGAAAGAAAGAGAAAGAAAGAAAGAAAGAAAGAAAGAAAGAAAGAAAGAAAGAAAGAAAGAGAAAGAAAAAGAAAGAAAAAGAAAGAAAGAAAGGAAGAAAGGAAGGAAGGGAGAGAGGAATGAAAAACCTTGGAGGTGCTTGTGATTAAGAGAACCTTATTATTAGCTCTTGTACTAACACTTACGATAAAAAAAAATCATAGTATAAGGAGAGGGAGTGGTCATATTGCTAAAGAGAAAAATAAGTGAGCAAACAAGATTGTGTAAGTGTTCCTTAAGCAGCATTTTGGGAAACCATTGAGGAGATGGTTCAACTCACTATGCCATCTGGTACATGTCTCTCATCAGAGGAGATGGACGTGTAAGGCTTTTATACCACAATGGCATTCAACAGCAGAGGCACCCAACTAATGTCACTCAACCCTCTGTAATCACCACGAAACCTTCAAATATTGATACACTACAACTTCTGTAGATTATTCTACATGAGAAACTGAAATTACCAGCCAATGGGAGCCTTTTGTTACACATGACAGTTAAAATTCTGAATGTAGAGCTATAAACTGGCATCTGGTTCATTTTCATTTTTTGTAGCTTGGATAAAGTGAGTTACTACCTAAGATTATCACGACCTCATGGTACTTGGAAAACATTACTTCTAAACTTTAGGACTAGATGCAAAATTGCATTGTCATTTGAAAGATTGCCAGAGTACAACCTCTCTTGAGTAATCCTGAAGCCTTCATGTGTTAGGTGCTCAGCAGCTGGTCACCAGCAGAATTCAAGAACTCTGGAGGAAGATAGACTCTGGTTCAAATCCTGTATTTTCCACTTGCTCTTTGGATGAGATATTCCATCTAAATAAACCTCAGTTTTGCCATTTATAAGATAGGGATATAAATAGTTTCTACCTCATGCTTTTCTTTTTTTTTTTTTTGAGAGTGCAATGAAATAATGTAAATTTGGTGGCACATGTCAAGTATTAAATAATGGTAACTTACATTACTCTGAGACATTTGCTTTCTCATGTGGTTTAATATAAGAAAAAACTAAACAAGTACCCTTTTGAATGAATCCCCTATACAAACACATTTATCCATAAATTAGCATTTTATTTTATAAGAAAACAACATATTCACGTGAATAAAAACATTTCTGTTCCAAGTAAGTCTAATTCAGAGATTTCAGCCTAAAAAAGGGGGATCCTCATTTTTATATTTCTAATGCTGTTTCACAAATTAGGGCATACACATGAATTCATTTGACTGACATATGAGCTTGTTAGATTTCAAGGAACACACACCAATTCATTCATAATAAGCAGTGTAGCTTTAAGGAAAGTATCCCCACCTCATATCATCTAAACAGAATTAGAAACTGGTCATTTCTCAGGAGATAATCTTCAGTGCTTACTAAAATATCCTAAAAGTATTCTTTTTTACATGAGGGGATGAAGATATACTAAATATATGGTGAAGTTTGAAGTAATAACTTTCTCAATTCTGAACCTACACATATATTTTAGATGATAGACATTTCTAACCCTCTCCTTATAGGCAACTCAGTATTTCTTTTGTCTTCTTTTTTTAACTTCAAAACATAGGATTATTTTAGAATATCTTTTTAAGATTATAGTTAAAAAATCTGACTTTTCCCAAGTTTTATAAATCTTTTGATTAAAAAAATATATACCAGAGTTTACTTAGACTGCATAAATATATTATGCTATCCTAAACACAATATCAAATCACAAACGACATTTAACTGGCAGAGTTCATTTTATTTTTTCATATGAGAATGAAAGAAATTTACATAAAAGATCTCCCACACAATCTTCAATTCTCCCTGTGGTTTGCTAATACATTTGCAAATGGCACTGCACCTGCTTTTATACAAACATCTTTGATGCCTAGAGCATCAAATGCATCAGGGCATTGTCAGAGACACAGCTGCGTAACAAATAGCTCAAATGGATATAATGAGATATGCTCCATGACTGAGCACCTGACACAGTAGTGAGATATTTCTCAGATGAGAAATCCCTCTTCATGATCAATGCACCTTCCAAACTTGGCCAGTCTGACATGCCCTTTGACATCTGTCTTGTCTGGATGATTGGTTGGATTTCTCACACAACTCAATGAGTACTTGTGCTTAGAAAGAAGTTTGTACCATCTCCTGATCTATCCACGCTGTGAGGGAAAGTTCGAATATCTGACCTTAAAAATATCAATTTTCCCTCATGCATTTATGAATGAGTAGGTCAAGTCATGACTTCAAGAAATATTTTTTGATTATTGGTTTACTATAAACCCTTTTATTTCAAATTTTTTTACAAACACAATTTTGTGTTTTTATGCACCTTCAAATTCCTGTCCTAACTATGCCAGTTAACTGTATTTTTTTAAACTGATACTGTATTCTAGAGCAGTATTTGTTGTTGAAATTTGCATTGTTCCAATCCCAGTGGCATCATTAAAAAAAATTTCATGAATATAATTAAGGAAAAATCTTTTTGAATGCTGACAGTTTTATGGACATTAGGCTTGGCATGGTTTATTCAATAGGATAATTATTTTACTGAAGTTGATGTCCTCTCTTCAGTCCTCAAGTAGTGACACTAGGGAGCTCAGAGACACTGACTGAAATAGCAAGGCTCCCACTAATGTGGAAGCAATGTGCGGCTAGTCTAAATTTGGACTGGAGCAACACTTGGTACAGCTTATCCACTTTGGCTGGTACCCAGCTTAAATTTCTCCCCTCCTGGGAAGATGTTTCTGAATTTCCCAAGCCCATTTAGTGGCTTTTGTTTCATTGTATTTTGCCTATGCCATTTTAATAGCACTTGTTATGTCACCTCAACTATGTGTAGCTTTCTCTACCTTTAATTTCAGAACCTTTAGTCATTAAGGGAATGTGGATTATATATCTGCATGTTCAATATCTTATACATATGGTATATAGTAAGTGTGATAAGTATATGTTGATTAAATAATAGTAGGATTCTTGCAGTATATGATTTGAAGTTCTCTGCTATAAATAAGAATTTGTTGAACTTTCTGATGTGTTTATGTTTTGAGTCTGATCAGTAGGAGTGCACACATGACATGGCCATTGGGAATAAAAAGACTTGGGGAAAAGACACGTGTGCTTCAGATCATCACCTTGTGATCAAGTCAAGGAAACATGAAATTAACATTGCCCAAAGCAAGAATGATGAAAGTTGAGAAGAAAGGTATTCTGAAATTCATTAACACAGAACTGGCATTAAATACTTGTAGGCACACCAATAAACTGACATAATTAAATTTATAGAGAATATGCCTACATTTCTGCTTCCCAGCTACATTTATACCTAGAGATACCATATTATTGTGATGATATCATCTCCCATGGGACAAATTTTACCCATATGGATTCTAAAATTACAAGTTAAATCTGAAAATACTTATTCCCAAAGCAAGAAACAGAATATTATACATTCAGTTAGAGCAAGCTGTGGGGGTGAACAGGGTCTAGAATTAGTGAGGCCAGTGAAAACAGTTTATTCATTAAGTCTATAAACCTATTTATCATTCCAAATACTCCTTCATCATTTGCCATTCTCTATGCATACTAAGTACTCCCTTTGACTCTGACCTTGCCCAACCCCTTCTCTCCAAGGCAAACTCTACTGCTGGATTCACATATTGAGAATCCATTCCCTGTAAAGCTTTATAGCTATAATTTGACTTCACCTTTTATAAGACTCATTATAACATCAGTTAGGCTTGAGTTTCATATAGATGAATTACACAATAACCTCTTATTTTTCCCCTACTGGTAACTAAATTATTTTAAATATTTTAAAACAGACCTCTTAATACATATCTTGATTCCATAGCAAATTGTTATACTATAAGGTATAAGTGGCACTGAAAATCCTCAGGGAAAGCCCAATAGGATAATGACTCATCCATTTCTTTCAACAGTGATAATTATTATTTATGTAGCAAGTTTAGTTTACTATAACCGTGGCCATACCATTTGTGGGGTTTGATGCTATCCCAGTCCCACACACCACCAGGCAGTGTTTCTTATATCTACAGTCATTCTACTACATAACTTCTGGAGCCTCTATTCTCTGAGCCAGCAATCACCACAGTCTGGTGGAGCAAATTTCTCTACTGATTAGGCTAAGTACCTGCTATCCTCAAATGACTGTTGATGCTCAACTTCCATGCTGCTAATCCCCACCATCATCAGTAAATAAGGAAAGTACAAACCACATGTCCTTCTCAACAATTTATACTCTACCACGTGACCATGCCCATGGTTTTCTGCAATTCTTGGTTCATATGACTACAACCTTCTCTTCATGCCAACAACTCGTTTGAGGACTCCCATGGTGACTACTCATTAATTCCATTCAGATTAGCGAATCCCTATTCATCTCGTTACGCGTCTACCTTACATTCCATAATGCTTCATTTCAATATTACCTTGAATTTCATTGTCCTTATGAGTTTTCATCACATCTATCTACCAAAGCCCCAAATCTGCCGGAATTGAGCTATCTGCTTTTTCTATGATCCAATACCTAGATAATAGAGCACTAATGAGTAATATCACACAACAGGAAGATCAATTTTAATATGTATGTCATCACTAACCTCTAATTAACCCTCAAAACTTCCAGAAATATAACTATCAACTTAACATCTTCTCTCAGATATATCAAAGGCAACCAGAACTCAAAATTTCCAAACCTAATCTAGTAAAACATCTCCCATAAATCTGTTCTTCTTCTAGTCTTCTTTTTCAGAAAATGGGCCCACATTTTATCTAAATATGCAAACTACTAAACCCTGCAGTCATCCTTGAAAGTCTCCCTTTTCTAACCTTCAACATCAATTCCTCTCAAATACTGGTTGCTATCACGTCCCCAATATCTGCCAGTTTTTCCTCTCACACCTTCCATTATCACAGGAGTCCAAGCTAATATCATCTTGCCCCAAATAGGTCTTAAGAAACTTTAAATTTTATATTTATCAGTTTTATTACCTAATTATCATCTGAAAGATTCCTAGACTGTAAGTTCCATCAAACCAGCTTTTATGGTCCATTTTTGCTCACTATTTTATCTGTAGCATGTTGCATTTTTTCTTTGCTTAGAGTGAGCAACTGATAAATATTTGCTGAATTAATGGATAAATGAAAACAAGCAAATTTGTCAGTATTATCACAGAGAACATATGCAGGTATAAAGCAAGTATTCACATCTATATCATATAAGAGAAAAACCTGAAGTTCAACAAAAGCTGAGCAAGGAGAACCTATGAATTTGGATTCAAATTTGGGTCCTCAGTTTCACTAACTTTAACTCCTGAGTATCTTTCTATTTTAGTACCATGATGCCTATCAATCCTATGGAATGCTTTTTCTTTTCATTTACTTATAATATAGACTCAGAAAAGTATGTCCAATTCTTAATGTAATTATCTATGAGTATAGAAAATAAATTACTGTGGAAGGTATTCTAATCCTTTTAAAAACACACCATTCACTACAAATACTTTCAAAATAAATAATTTCACTTTGTAAATGAAAACATTTATAGAGTCCATACTCCAAAATTAAGATTGAGCAAAATATACCCAAAGTAGTCATCATGCAAAAGGAAAAAAAAAATAGAGCAGAAAATAACAAAAACTGATATTTTTAAACCATCACCATTATTTTCTACCATTTATTGAGTGTTTGCCATCTTGCAGACATTGTGCTAAGCAATTTATATGTGCAATAAAATAGGAACTATCGTTATCCCTCTTTACAGATAAGAAAATTGAGAATTAGAGCAAACAATCAAATCCAGGAGCCAAATTCAACTTCTGTAACGTTCCAAAGATGCACTTAACATTAAATTGCCTTCCCAATAAGTAGTTAAGTCTTTCATTTTGAGCCATTACTTAGTGAAAAATCGACAAAAACATTTTTTACTACTAATAGTACCTGACAGTGAGACATTTCAATTATAATCAGATGGGGAAGAACACTATATACATTATCAAACTTAGCTTTTTCCGGATATTTAAGGAGAAAATTGTTTAGTCTTACCCATGAATTCAATCCCCAAGTGGTCTGCTACACCGAAGTCAGCATATAAGAAAGGAAAACAGAAAAAGAAAAAAAGGTTAGAAAAAATTCCACACAGAAATCAGTGCTTATAAGATTGGCCTTTCAAGGCGAGGACTGTGTCTCAACTGTAACACCATGTTTGCTTGCGAAAGATAATTTAGTTTGCCCACAATTAGGGGTGATTTGAACACTGACTGGTATTTCCCAGTAGCCAGGAATTTAGATGGGATAATATTGCCAAGTATGCTAAGTATAAATTCAGCCAATAAAAAAGGAAAGAAAGAAAAAAAGAAAAAAAAAAGGAAGGAAGGAAGGAAGGGAGGGAGGGAGAAAGAAAAAAAAACTTCATATAAAGCATATTTGGAACTAAAGTTATTTTCAGAACTCATTATATTTTATGTAGAATAACTACTTGTTTAACATTAAACCTATTTGAACCTTTATGTTAATAATATGTAGGTAAAGGACTTCTGCATGACAGGCTTTCACCAGGCACTCTTCACTTTCACAAAAAAGAAATGATGTTGGATCTTTTCCCATTTATTTGTTAGATGAAGAAACTGTGCTTCATTGAGACTAAAAATCTTACATGAGGAAGACCCAGGGCATAAATCCAGTCTATCTGACCCTTTGGTCCTATGACCGTTAAACTTGATAGCACTTCCTATCAAAAACAAGTGGTAGATGTGTCCATGTCTGTTCTATGTTCCTATGGACAGCATACCATTTTGACCACCTAATGTCTGTGATCAACAGAGGGATAAACCGGACCCTGCTATATGCAGCCATTCAACTTTGGAGAGTTGTTTATTTAAATGGTGCTTTCTTTTAATCATTCAGTTATTCACTTTTAAAATTCATTGCATTATTTAATGATGATTTCTGTTGTAGTAATATGTTTCTTAAATGAGAATAAATGAAAAAAAAAACAGTATTCCTAAGATCATGTTTATTTCCAAGACTAATTTCTGGGCTCCCTTTTATGACTTCTCTATTTAGGAAAGATTTTCTTTTTAAAAAATATGCATTTAGTTATCTTGAATATTTCAATGCCTTTCTTATTTGTAAATAACTCATCTTTAAATTCTACTGTGGTAAAATATATATAACATAAACCTTGTCATTTTGACAAATTTTAAGTGTACAATTCAGTGGTATTAATTACATTGAAAATGTTGTTTAACCATGACCAATATATTTCCCAAACTTTTCTATCACTCCGAAGAGAAACTCTACCCACTAAGAAATAATTTCCCATTTTCCCCTCTCTGCTCTGTTCCGGGCAACCTCTAATCTACTTTACGTATCTATGAACCTGCCTGTAAATAGTTCAGTGTTTAAGTTATTAGGAATTATTTTAATTGAGAAATATCTCATATAAAGAACTATGGTAATGATGTTTTTTAAAAGTAGATACATTTCTTCCTTTCCATGGCATTTTTTACCTGCTTAATATATACTATGATAGCTATCTAGCACACTTACATAAAAAGACAAGATTTTTGTTCGCAAGTAATTCAGAAATCAGTGGGAGCCCACAGAGAGAAAGCTTTGAAAATTCTTTGTGATGCTGCTATAATGGAAAATGAGAAAATGTGCATTGGATAGAGTGGGCAAGAATCCATAAAAGCTTGTCCTGGGAGGAGGAGAATGTGCTTTTTGAATGGAGACTGTAGAAAAGTTGGCTAGACCATGTTTGGGTTCTTGTGTGAAAAAAATCTTCATGATTGTGTGTACTTAGGACACTAGGGAGAGAATAGAGTTGTGCTATTTTAAAGCAGGGATGTGGGTGAGATTACCTATCATGAGACTAAAAGAAAAAAAAAAAAAGATTGGGAATAAAAAAAACCTTCTGCCTACAGCCAGAACAGCCATTAGCCCTAGTCTGGTTGAACAAGAACTTTCTAGTAGAATATATAAGATAGATAACCAGCAAGGACCTACTGTATACCACAGGGAACTCTACTCAATATTCTGTGATAACTTATATGAGAAAAGAATCTGAAAAAGAATGAATATATGTATATGTATAACCGAATCACTTTGCTGTACACCTGAAACAATATTGTAAATCAACTATATTCCAATAAAACTAAAAAATAAAATAAAATAAAATTGATGTGGTACAATGGAATATTATTCAGCCTTAAAAAAGAATAATGCCAACTGCAGCAACATGGATGGACCTAGAAATTATCATACTAACTGAAATAAGTCAGAAAGAGAAAGACAAATACCATATGATATCACTTATATGTGGAATCTAAAATATGACACAAATGAACTTATTTATGAAACAAAAAGAGACTCACACATAGAAAACAAATTTATGGTTACCAAAGGGGAAAGGGACCAAAGGGATACAGTAGGAGTCTGGGATTAGCAGGTACAACTACTACACATAAAACAGATAAACAACAAGCTCCTACTATATAGCGCAGGGAACTATATTCAATGTCCTCTAATAAACCATAATGGAAAAGAATATGAAAAAGAATATGTGTATATATATATATATATATATATATATATATATAACTGAGTCACTGCTGTATACCAGAAACTAATACGACACTGTTAAATCAACTATACTTCAATGTAAAAAAAAGAACTTTCTAGTAGAACTGAGATGGCTCAGAAATGGCTGGCTGTAGTCTGTTTTGCTGGCAAGTATAACCAATGGTCACTCTTCATTCTTCCCACAACCTTGGTGGGTCCATTTCTATATGAGACAGGAGATATGGGCAATCAGGCTTTGTAAGTCTGGAAATTGCACGAAGAAATGAGTGGCAAGTTTGATAAATTTGAGGGCAATCTAAACACTTTAAACCAGAATGAATTCATAACCAGTAAAAGGAACAGAAATCGGAATTTTAAAATTATTCAAACACTAAACGGTGTAAGTAGATGTCTTAAGAGAAAGGAAATCTGTCTACTCTTAACACAGCAGAAAAGTTACATCTAATTATTAGAGTAGTAGTTCTCAGAAATACTGTCAAGCAACATGGCATTATATTCTTAGATTTTATAGAGAAATTATTTACTTTTTATAATAACATTCATGAAGACTGACACTACTGAAACACACAAATAAAAAGTTAGATCTTATTTAAAATTTCCCTCTTTCTCTCTCGCTCTCCCTCTCTCACCACACACACACACACACACACACACACACACACACACATACACATTTCCATTCTTTTATTAAAATGCTAAACACTGATCATTATTGCAGGTTTAAAGATACTGACAGGATTTGTTAACAGACAAAAGGATTGATGAAAATCCATGAAATTGCATGACAGAAAAGCAATTAATTTTGTCAACTGAGTCACACAGAACAGAAACCACAATACTTCTCATAACCCTTCACTGGCTAATTCTTAAAGCAAACAGCGTTCCTGGGGATATTCAGGTCTGCACGAAAACATCAAGAGGAATGTGATAAGAATGAATCAATTAATTACTCATTTATTCATTCACTCAACAAACCAGGCGCCAAGAACTGTGCAGATATTGGGATGAAGGAGGAGGCAAATAACTTCAAGAAAAACAGTTTGATCTTCCCTATGGCATGTATTAGAATGTATAATTCCCATTTCTTTTAGAGTCTGATGAACTTTTATACGTAAAAATTGCAGTTCTTTGGGAATATTGCACCCTTTGATTATATAGTAGTGGCTAAGATATACTGAGCACTTACTACATGCCAGGAACTGCTTAAAGTATTAACTCACAGAAACTTATAAGACTGTCATGATCCTCATTTTACAGATGAGGAACAGGGGTAAACAAACTTTCCCAAAACTACACTGTTGATAAGTAGTAGAAACACAACTGAGCCTAAGCTTCTCAACTTTCAGCCACCAGTCATTCTCAGGGTTTACTTATGCCCTCCTTATGAAGAAAAAGCTAATTTTTACAAAATCATCAGTTAATAAGACGTTCAGGGAGGAGTTATTTAATTCACTTAAGAGAACAAATTGTTTTCAAGTATCCTCAGGCACTGTAGAAGCACTAATTTATTTGCTCACCGCTGGTTTATTGATGAAGTGCCCAATATAAGCTAGGTAGAGAGGGATTCCCTCTCTCCAAGGAACCAAACTGGCAAATCATTAACATCTTTTCATTGGTTCCTAGGGAGATTTCTTCATAACGAGCCTTGCCTAATTGAAGTTATTTGTTTGTACATATGGCAAGGGATGTGCGAGTTGTGCCTGAATATGTGCCAGCCATTGAACCAAATAATCTTCAAATTGGCAACACACTTAACAAATGCCAGCAGCTCTGCCCAAAACGTGCTTAAGATTTGAGGGCTACGGAAGTGACCAAGGAGACAAACTTAACATGCTATAAAGTCAAAAACTCTGGGAAATTCAAGGCCCACATGTTTCCAACATGTCCATAATTCTTTTTTTTTGGCCACGCGGCATGTGGGATCTTAGTTCCCCAACCAGGGATCGAACTTATGCTCCCTGCAGTGGAAAAGTGGAATCTTAACCAGTGGAATCTTCCCACTGCCAGGGAAGTCCCTCAAAGCTTCTTATTTATATGTTGACAGACAGACAACAAGGGGCTACAAACAGTTCCCTCAATCTGGGCAGAATGAGGAAAAGCAACCAAAAGCAATCCTTGACTTGATTCCAATCTCAGGGCGAGATGAGACAAGTTGTCCAGCCTGTGATGAGGAACCCCTGTAATGCAGCACCGGGACGATGCAACATGAATGTGAGTTTCAGTGTCACTCTTATATTAAAAGTAACTGAACAGGTAGTTCTATCATAGAGTAGTTCCAAATGGGATGATTTAAGCCCTTATTCCAGGGGATGTGGAAAAACATATTATATGAAAATACTGTTCTGTGTTTTAAAAAGTTAGAATAGTCGCTTAAAGTTCAACAGGCTTCTCCACTGCAAGAATCCCTAAAGGTCTTCATATGTGTGCCGAGACTCCCCCGGTGGAGTATTTCCCAACTTGACGTAAGCTACCACCTTGTTATGAAGCACTCTGTGGTAGTAATCTATCATAGTACCCGTGCTGGGAAACAGGTCCCATTTAAATGTGGAGGAAACTAGCCACTCAACTATAAAATACGTCATTTTATAAATGGTTTACCTTAATCACTGAACTGAAATCCGTCACTGTAGATTCTACCCTCAGATCCATGTCAAATGACTTTTCAGTGGTGACGCTTTAGGAGGAGGTAGTCCATCACAACTAAGAAGACTAAACTGGATTTATGAAGATGGTAAGCTGGGTCTTGAACATCTGCTGACTCCTGACACCTGTGCTTATCATTCTCTAGTAGTTTCTAGAATCGCTGTAAAGAGATGTAACTGTGTCATGCTTCACCAGTGGGTCACTGTATTTTGCTTGCTCCTGGAGAAGATCATGGACAAGGTGATGAGATGTCACACGTCAAGGCACTGTCATGTGTGTCCCAGTTTATTATAACAAGACAGGTAAACTAGGAGAGGCTGGGATAGACTCTAAGGTTTCTGATTAGGAGGGTAAGGGCTGAGGGAAGCTAGAGTCTAGAAGCAATCCATGGGATTCTCAGAATATATACCTTTCAAAAAGATTAAGGTGTCACAGGATGGGGGAATAGGGCTCACCACAGGCTCCCAGAGCATATAACTGTTCACCAGAGGGAAGTGACACTTGGCAGTCACTAAGACAACGTGACAACTGGGAGCCAAGAATAGCCAGACGTGAATCTCTCAGGCCTTTTGGGTCAGTCCCGCAACAGGGAGGGAAGGAGAGCTGGCAAGAGTGTGAGCTCACTCCTGCAGGGTGAGGAAGGAAAGGCCCTTTCCAGGCATTGCATTCCATTCTATCATGTTGTCCTAAAAGGAGAGGGCTATTATCAGATTATCCTTTTTCCAGCTACTCAGTGCAAGAGTTTGGATATGAATGCAGGTTAGATTCTAACCTCCATGCTCTCTCCATTAAATCATGCTACCTTGTTAAACAGGTAATTTTATTTTTATCAGCACACATATATATTTGATCTTAAAATTTCTACATTAAAAAAATTTTTTTTTTTTAATTTATTTTTGGCTGTGTTGTGTCTTCGTTGCTGCGCGTGAGCTTTCTCTAGTTGCAGTGAGCGGGGGCTACTCTTCCTTGCGGTGCATGGGCTTCTCATTGTGGTGGCTTCTCTTGTTGTGGAGTACGGGCTCTAGGCACGTGGGCTTCAGTAGTTGTGGCACACAGGCTCAGTAGTTGTGGCTCGCGGGCTCTAGAGCACAGACTCAGTAGTCGTGGCGCACGGGCTTAGTTGCTCCGCGGCATGTGGGATCTTCCCAGACCAGGGCTCGAACCTGTGTCCCCTGCGTTGGCAGGCGGATTCTTAACCAGGGAAGTCCAAAATTTCTACATGTTTATGAATAAAATTTGGACAGTAAAACATCATATTAATGAAAATGATACATTTCTTATTATATTTTGAAACTAATTCCTGTTAAATTTTTATTCTAGTTCTTTCTGGTCTTCTCTCTGTACATGTAAAATAAGTTTAAAGTCAATTTTACACAAAATCACCTTGCCTCATGGGCCTAAGTCAGAGGACTCTCTGTGGCCACTTCAGCTCTACAATCCCAATCCCACTCTTACTTCTATCATATCAGAACTGACAGCTTTTTCTACTGTTGAGAGTAAGTCCTGACATTAATACTGTGACCAGCCTCACACCAGACAGGTCATCAATCATGGAGAAGTAAAACCACTTTTCCAGAAGAGCACATAGCCCCATTCTCCCTTCCACGGGCCTTGTAATGAAACATGACCTCTTAATTTTTCTTCTCAAAAGCTCTGTTACGGATTCCTCTTGAACAGAGACACTTCTATTTCACACTCCCCTCTCATCCTCTAAATAAAAATATTCGTTTGTATCAAAGGAGGAGAAGCAAGCAGCCATGGAGACGGCCACACGTTCGTGCAGCGCAAACTCAAGATGGGCATTCCGCTCCGTGAAATCAAATAACAAATCAGAGTTACAACTGAGGTTTATGAGTGACTCTTTGTTTAGGCTGCTCCTCAAGGATGAATCTTGCCTAAATGGCTTGTAGAATTTTCCAGTGAAAACATCTTAGAACATTAGACTTAAAATGATTTCATGTTCACAATTATTGATTAAAGAATTAAATAAGAATTATCATTATATAGAAGAATTCTTCATTCAAAAAATACTGCTATTTTGGTTATATAATCGATGATAGCAAATTTGTATAGGTAAATGCACTAGGGGTTTTTGTTCTTGAAATTCCCCAGCTCTTGTCATATTTTATCAACTTCTCATATTTTCTCACTGGGAACTTCCACACACATTATTTTATATAACTTTAAAAATTAGCCTGGGGCTTTCCTGGTGGCTCAGTGCTTGAGAGTCTGCCTGCCGATGCAGGGGACACGGGTTCGTGCCCCGGTCCGGGAAGATCCCACATGCCGCGGAGCGGCTGGGCCCGTGAGCCATGGCCGCTGAGCCTGCGCGTCTGGAGCCTGTGCTCCGCTACGGGAGAGGCCACAACAGTGACAGGCCCGCGTACCGCAAAAAAAAAAAAAAAAAAAAAAAATTAGCCTGTAAAGTAGTGCTACTGACCCCCATTTAATAGCTGAAGAAAATAAGCGTTGTGAAAAACTAAAGGCCGTATTTATAGATGCCTATATTCTGAGGGTGGAAAACTATCTCAAATCCCAGGAGTGAAGGGTCATTATTTCTCTTGCTCACTGATTTATCACTCTAGCCTATCAAAATCTGACATTTTGTTGATGTTCAATAAATATTTATTGAATGAATGAAATGCCATCTGAGTCAGCTCCTTTGCCCACTGCATGTGATATTTTGAATTCCTTCAGAGCACATCCAGGCTGTTTTCCATCACCTCGGTTTCTGAGGATTCCAATGAACATTACACCTCTGGGTGCAACTCTTTTGATATTGAAAAAACAACATCCATAAATGTTTCTAGAACACCCCCCATATCAAAGTACTACATTTAATTACTACTTACATGAGACTACAATTCTGGAGTCCAAAAATCACCAGATTATTATCTGAAAGTGTCCAACACATGTATACCATTGGCACATAATTTTTGTATGTAATTTAGGATTCATGTGAACAAGTGGTCAATTATCAGGAAAAAGTATTCAATTTTCCATGGTAATTAAAATATTATTATATATGCTATTTAAGGGGTTACTTCTTAATAATGTCAAACCATTCAAGCAATCTTTGAAATATTTGTTTTGTACACTTTTACAGATTGTAACTTTTCAACTTCAATCCATTTTATTATCAATGAAGACATACAGAAGAGATTAAGGTTGGTAGATGTAAGGATTATAATAAAATAGGGGAATGTCTACTCAAAAAAGTAAAAGAAAGGAAAGAAAGAAGTATATGGCAATCAGCATTATTTGTTTGCAGTTGATATGCTAATTAATTAAAGCTTTTGTTAACCAGTTGTTTTAGTACTATGCTTTTCATTATATTCCTGAATTCAAAATTGCAATAGCTTCATGATGAATACTAATTCAGAAAATGATGGACACATTTTAAGAAACATTGCTCTGAAATGAACTCTCCTAAGCAAAGAGCAAAGAAACCTAACTCCCACCTCCCAACAGATGACAGCTTTGGTAGCATGGAGATCCCAACAAAGGTATCTTCTGCTTCCCATCTGCCAAAAATAGAGGGACCAAAGAGAACGATTAGCCGAGAGGCCGAAGATTCTTGGTCCTGGACCAACTGCCCAAGGTATTGATCTGGAACACCCAAATGCAGGGAAGTAATGGAGCTGGCAAAAAGCCTCATTCATGATGAAGTAAAGAAAAGAGCAAGTCCACACCGAGGAAATAGCAAAGATAATTCAAACTAGGAGGCAAGTTAAGGTCATAATCAGGAAGAGGTCCTGTTAGGTTAGGACTCAGGAAAACTGATTAGCGGCCGAGAAAGTGTAACTTATGATAGGCTGGGCTAACTGTGTCAGGGCTAAGACCCAAAACAAGCCTGTGTGTTGGAAGCTTATTCTTAAGTGATGCCCGATGCCATCAAGCAATGATGTGGGACAAGACAACACAAGACAGACCTGGCACTTTTGTACTTTGCTTTTGGTAACCACTCTTTAGGTTGGCCTCTGAATGGTAGGCTTGTCCATTGTCACTGCCACTGGCTTTGCTCTATTTTATTTTACGTAAAGGTATTTATTTGTATGGAAAAATATATTGCATGACAAATAGTTCTTCAAATGCAGAAGGTAGCTGGCTATTTAAAGTTTTTCTGTAGGAAATCACTTAAAATATGAGAAAGAAGTCACCCATTTTTCCTAACTCTCTAAAGCTTCTGTTCTACCAGCACTTCCCTCAAATAGGCCCATACTCACACATCTCGTTTTTATTCCAGCCATTACACTAGCCTTGAATATCTTTCCTGATGGACTCTCAAGTCTTCCTCCTACAAACTCAGTCTTTCAAGGACCACTTCCTCCTGAAGCCATCTCTGAAAGCCTGAAATAACATTACCTGCTCTGTTTTTCTATGAATGATAATGGGATCTGTATTTAGGAGTAGGATTATTGTGCACTGAAATAGAACCAGTATAGATATACCTATACCATAACTAATTAGGAAAACTAGGATCTTTTGCCTGCCCCTCCTTCACTTCCCCTTCTGCCTTTCAAACAGCAGATGGAAAGTAAATGTTTATTGAATCTTTTTCATAACCCCACCAATTTTCTTTCTCAATGAGGTATACCATTGTGAGATTTTTTTAAAAAGTAAATCATGCTTATAAACTATAATGCTTTCTCTCAGGCGAGATTTTCTACCTTAGTCTTCCAGATTTTCTGGACATTTTCAATCGGCTTCCATTAAAACACACACACACATACACACAAACTATATTTCGAGTTACATAGTTTATTCCTCACTGAATTGTGAATCACCTGCAGGGAACAAAAAAAAAAGAAAGAAGGAAAGAGGAAAGTTTTCTTTTCCTCTTCTATCACCTCAATGAACTGAGATGTTCAGGCAAGTGACTACTTATATAAGAAGTTCTTTTTTTTTTTTTTGCGGTACGCGGGCCTCTCATTGCTGTGGCCTCTCCCGTTGGTGGAGCACAGGCTCCGGACGCGCAGGCTCAGCGGCCATGGCTCACGGGCCCAGCCGCTCCGCGGCATGTGGGATCTTCCCGGACCGGGGCACGAGCCCATGTCCCCTGCATCGGCAGGCGGACTCTCAACCCCTGCGCCACCAGGGAAGCCCAAGAAGTTCTTATTTTAATGTTCTTTGGGAGAAGAGGGAAGCACTGGTAGCCACTAACGTTGCAGAGAAAAGCCTCAACGAGGCTTTTATCCACAGCCATCCATGGCAGCCATGTTCACTCCTGTGCTCTTCCTCTGCCTCTGTTCCATACACAAACTCAGCTCCATTTGTGGAATGAAAGAAAGTGCTTCAATACAACATGATTTTTAGAGCTCCTGATCTTTGAAAGAACTGCTTTATCTTGCTCTTTTCAGACTCAGCTCAAACAATTCCCCAAGAGGTGCCCTTTCTAATAACACTTTGCTCTTTCAATTCTATCTTGTGGTCATTTGTCTGGCAGTCTCGCCTCCTTCCAGACTATGTGCCCTATCTAGCAGGTAGTAAATGCTCAAAGCATTTTTGTTGACTGAATCCACAAATAGATGGATAATGAGTATCTGAAGAAATCAACTGATTTATTTGTTTAAATGCACATACTCACAGTGCCTAATATTTGGTATTGTGCTCTTAAAATGATACCTAAAATCAGGCAACTGGGAAGAAAACTTGGCAACCCTACGGTTTCTATTACTAAGTTTGTTTCTTAGCTTCATTCTGACAAGTTAACACATTCCAATATTGGGGAACATCTTAATTTAATATTTAATGCTGTACTTTGTAAAAAGCACTGGTATGGGAATAGTTTCATAGCTTATGATACTTATGCTGGGTATTTCTATTACCAAGTTTAAAAGTCACGACAATTTAGACTCAAAAACCCCTGAACACCTGGGAATGCTCGATAATGAGCACAACAGACAACACACTTGGGCTCACTAATGGATTAATGTATTACTTCTGCAGACTTAAAATGTAGCAATTTCTTTCCCCCTAAATGCATAACCAGCTGAGGGTATTATTTGGTTCATTTAAACGCAAAGAACAATTCTTCTTTTGCTACCTGCTTCCTAAATCTATTAAGTAGTTAATAACATAGGACTAATGTAAGCTTCTTTTATTTAACAGAAATAAAGAAATGGAAATTAAACTGGTAGAGCCTTTACCCAATAATGGCTTACCCCAGAGTAGCTGAATTCTTCGTAGTGTAGAAAAACTAGGGAAAGCATCTTTATTAAAATAATGGAAGAAACTATTATCTAATTTTGGCTATAATTAGCTGGGAACCCAGTGGAATCCAGGTACTTTGAAGTTCTCACCCTCATCCTCCCACTACCCTCTTCTATAGTCTTGATAACTCTCTCTGTGTGTTTTCTAGATATGTGGATAAGAAATAATCACTCTGCCGGGCATCCTATTAGTGAGATAACCTTTTCAAAATGCTGTGTGGATGTCAAAAGCTAAGTATGGATGAATTTATAAAGTTCTAATTTTACATCACTTAGACATTAGCAAAGCAAATGAATAGAGTCTACAATGTTATTCTTCAAAGCTACCATCTACAAATGATAGACTTGTGAGTCTATATGACATCCTGCTGACTCATCCCCACAGCATCCTTTCTGCAGATAATATTTTACGGATGAGGAAACTGAGATTCAGAAAGGTGTACTAATTTGCTCAAGATGGGCTAATTTGCTTCCCAAGATGGGAAGCATGTAATTTCATTAAATCATGCTGCTGTCCCCACAGAAAACTTTCCACCTTGCCTAGCATGCCATGTAAGTCAAACATTAATGATCCAGCCCCATCCTGCTTCTCCAGCCCCACCTCCACATTCCTTCTCCAATTCCAAAGCCTCACCTTGCTCACCTGCAGTCTGGTGAACTTCATTCATAACGACTCACTTTTTTTAAACACAACTCGCTCTGGAATGCATATCTTTTCCCACATACTGTCTCCAATAGAAACAGTCTTTCATGGAATCTTTTATATTTATGTACTGTAGGTTCATCACACTCTATTATAGTTCTTTGTTTTCCTGCTCATCTTCCCCCAAATGACTATAAGGAACTTAATTTAAAAAAGCCATGCTTAGTATGTCTTTATATTATAGTTCCTGGCACAGAGAGAGTATTTGAGTAAATAAAGAAAAATTAAATAGCTGCATGGATTTTTGAAGTTTTACTCAATGTGACCTCTGTTACAGGTAGTTCCTTCTATCCTGTATTCTTTTGTCTGTTGCTTCCGGGGAGGGAGGTCTTAGCAATTAAAAAAAAAGTTTGTGAGTTGCAAAATCCTTGGCTCAGAAGAAACTGAAATATAAAATACTAGATTTGATGGTATAGACAAAGAACCAGGCTCCAGGCTCCCCTGCAAATTAATACATTAAAGAGTTTCTAGGTGAAGGGAAGAAATGGAGGAAAGCCAAAAGGCCTGGGAGGTGACCTTCAGAAAAAAGTATGCACACTGCTGCTGCCAAATCATGCACTTCTCACCATCCCACTGCTCCAACTAGAGGAAGTGAAACAGCTTCCCAAACAGGGCTGCCTTGAACTTGCTAACTACAGTCCCTGGAGGCAGCAAGACCAGAGTACCCCATGTCCACTGCTCTCCCAACTTCAGCTTTACACTGAAGGATGGGATGCTAGAGGAGCCAGAGAGATGACCCTCAGATCTGCCAGGGTGGGGAGCAGCTAGGCACGTCAATTTATTCCCCATGAACCTGATAGGCACAATCACCGAGAGCCTGACATACCTGAGCTAGGAGGTTGGGAAGACTACAGTCTGCAGCAATGGCCTCTGTGGACTAAACACATGACAGCAGTGAGGACACCTCAGCAGATTCCAGCACGGATAGACAAGAGCACAGAGGATTTGCCCATCTACCACCTCTTGCAGCTGCACCGGTGCCTGGGCACTGGGTAAACCACACCTCTTTACAGAACTGTGACGCTATCCTCAGGGAACAGGAGTCAAGGATGAACTGTGATTACACTTTTCTCTAACCCAATGAAATGCAACTTGAGATAGAAAAGAAGGAAATTTAAATAACGAAGATAATAATATAGCTTAAATCTTTGAGGGCTTATTGTAAGCAGCCGTTTATCTATACACTTTACGTGTCTTAATTAATTAAAAACCTACAGCAATTTTATGAAGTAGTTGCTATTTTTATTCCCATGTTAGAGATGAAACTGAGGCACATAGAGGTTAACGAGATCCTTCAACTTGTGACTAACAATGCTGGGATTCAAACCCAGGTTTCAAGTACTTACACTTTGAACCCCCGACACAAATGGCTTTGTATACACATCTACTCCACATTTTTTAGACTGAGATTTGTTACTGCTACAAAATCAAGAAGGCTGATTAGCTTATTATACTGCAATATTAGATACAATTACACTGAACTCAATATAGTCATGTTATCCCTAAATTTTATTTTATTTAAAAAATTTTGTTTTAAATGGGCATTTCTTGCTGTTGCAAAAATTGGAATATACAATAAGGTAATTTGCATGGTTACTAAACAATATATGCAAACAGCTAGGTGTAAAGAAATTTTCAACAAATTTTGTGGGACTTCAAACTACTTAAGTACTTAACTATTGAATTATTCTTGCTATGGGCATTTGCTGTTATTAAACCAAACATTTTTACTTAGTTGATGTCAAATCAGCTTGAATTTTTGTTTTAAGGAATTTCCTTTTCTTCATATTAATAGATAGATGTAAATCCTAGATAAGGGGTTCAAAGCCATAGGAGATGAAAATAATGACATTTCCCCCCTTGTTCAAATTGAGCCTTCTCTAGGGAAAATGAAATTCATTTGCTCATTGCAGGGACTAAATTGTGACCACAGCTCACTAGGGTCCATAAATGTCACTCAAAGATATGAGTAGTAGGAATAAATTATGTGTTGGTTGATGACCCCATTGCTCTGGATGGCTTCATGACTGTAGCAAGCCAAATTCTCCTGGACACCAACTTCATCTATTCCTTCCAGTACTAACATTCAATTCCCTCTCCTTTACTGCTCTTCTTAAACAGAACTTCCTATAGCATCCTCCATAGATCTGGTCTCCATTTCTCTGTCAAGCTTCCCGTTGTATTTGGGATGCTTCAGCCGACCCTTCACTTGCCTATCATCTTTTCCTCCACCACCTTTCCGGCACAAACCAGCTGCGTCTCACACCTGGAAGTTTTTAGCACATTAGCCTCCTCCTTGACTTCTCTGCTTCCAACTCTGCCCCCCTCCCCACAGTCTCTTCCCACACAGCAGCTGGAGAGATCCTTTGAAATTTTAAGTCAGATCACATTATTCCTTTGCTCAAAAGTCCCTCCCATGGCTTTCTATGTCACTTAGAATAGAAACCAGTTATCATCAAAATAAAACACGGACCTATACAATCTGCTCCTCCATTACATCTCTGACTATACTGCTACCATTCTCTGTCCCTTATTCTAATTGAACCCACTGACCTCATGGCAGCTCTTCTAACCCAGAAGCACTCTTTTTCCCAGGAGCTATGGACTGGCTGTTCCCCTGCCCTTAAATGTTCTTCCTCCAGATATCAACACAACTCAATCCCTACCTTCTTTCACTTCTAATGTCCTTTTATCAGAGATCCTATTACATAAGATGGCATGTTTTATCTCCTTCCCCCTAGTCTTCTTTACTCCTTAGACATTATTACTATATGCAACATTATCTATTTCCCTCCCTGCTCCAGACTAGAATGTAAAGTTCCAGGAGGGAGGGGCTTCACTTGTGTATAGTTGCTAGGGCTGCCAAAACAAAGTACTCCAAAGTGGGGTAAACAGTGGACATTTACGGTTTCACAGTTCTGGAGGCTGGAAGTCCGAGATCACGGTGTCAGAGGGAGTTCTGGAGGCTGGAAGTCTGAGATCAAGGTGTCAGAGGGGTTAGTTTCTTCTGAGGGCTGTGAGGGAGAATCTGTTCCATGCCCCCCTGTTAGTCTCTGGTGGCTTTCTGGCAATCTTTGGCATTCCTTAGCCAAAGTTGTATCACCCCGACTCTGCCTTCATCTTTACATGATATTCTCTCTCTGTGGACGTCTGTGTTCAAATTTCCCCTTTTTATAAGGACACTAGTCATATTGGATTAGGGCCACCCTGATGACCTCATTTTAACTTGATTACCCCTCTACAGACTCCATCTCCAAATGAGGTCACGTTCTGAGGTACTGCGGGTTAGGACTTCCATGCATGAAACTTGGGGACACAATTCAACCCATAACAATACGTTCTCTGTTTTATTCACTGTATCCATGATGTTTAGGACAATGGCTGGTATAAGGTAGGTGCTCAACAAATATTTTTGGATTGAATGAATGAAATTCATCACAGTGAAACCCAGGTCGAGTTTATCAATTAATATTTTTATTAATTGATAATTGATAATTGATCAATGTATCACTTAATATTTTTCCAGCTCTGTGTGACCTTTTAACCAAATGAATCATAATTCTAATAGGCACTGCTCTTTTTACTGCTATTCTTCTTACTCTACATATATATATATATATGCACATATATATTTTACATCCATACAAAATCACATTTTAATTATTTATTTAAACCTTTAGCAAGAATTTGCTAAATGCATACTCTATAACATGTTCTATGATGCCTTGTGTGGGTATTAGAAAAATTAAAAACAACAACAACAAGAACAAAACCCTCTCCCCCAGATTCTGTAAGCTGAAAAAATAGTCTCTAAATCCAGATTTATCCAGCTTGATATCTCTGTTTCTACCAATCAACACTAAGTAGCAGGGATACAGAAATGTTGAAGAGGGCTTCCCTGGTGGCGCAGTGGTTGAGAATCTGCCTGCCAACGCAGGGGACACGGGTTCGAGCCCTGGTCTGGGAGGATCCCACATGCCGCGGAGCAACTAGGCCCACGAGCCACAACTACTGAGCCTGCGCGTCTGGAGCCTGTGCTCCGCAACAAGAGAGGCCGCGATAGTGAGAGGCCTGTGCACTGTGATGAAAAGTGACCCCCGCTTGCCACAACTAGAGAAAGCGCTCGCACAGAAACGAAGACCCAACACAGCAAAAATAAATTAATTAATTAATAAACTGCTACCCCCAACATCTTCTTTAAAAAAAAAAAAAAGTTGAAGACATGGCCTGTGCCCTAAAAATGGTTTCAGTCTAGGAAGAAAAAATGCAAAATCTCTACCATCAAAAGGCATTGACCACGTGACTGGCGAATGATGAACAAATTGGGTTTTTTTTGGTAATTGACTTTCTAAGGAATATATTGCTTGGTGGTACCTGGACGAATGTTATATGCTGGAAAAAGATATTAACATTTGATTACATGGACTTTAATTCCTGATTTTGTCCTTTAGTAACCTCATGTGACCTCAGGCAAGTTACTTAACCTTTCTCTCAATATGTCTCAATGTCTTCATCTATTTAAGAAATAAAATGCATATGATTTATAAAATGCTTAAATTAGATAACATATCTGATTTTATAGGCATTTCTATTTGCCTACTTGATATCTGTTCTCCACTCTATCATAATTTTTTCAAAGTGTTAATGTACTCAGGTTAAATACTCAGGTTTTCAGCCTTCCTTGTACCGTTTACGGTGGCTCTATGACACAGTTCTGCTGTATAGCATTAGAATAGACAATTTCTAGGTTGTCTTTCAGCAAATCGCTTTCTATGGGAGCACTTAGTTAATCATTTATTAAAAGATTTAGCCATTTGTTAGGTGCCCTCCTCCTCCTTTCAGCCTGGAGTTGGATGGCACAGACTTCCTGCAGTTATGAGGCAGCCAGAATGAAGATGGAAGCCACATGCTAACATGGTTGATGAGAATAAGTTAAAGATCTAAAATTCCAAGGACATTTTGTAGTGCTGTACCAGCCCCAGACTCCCTACACCTCTGTATTTCTCATCACTTCAGACAAATAAAACCCCTAGTTTACTGAAATCATTGTTTAATTGGGTGTTCTGTTACTTGCAGCTGAACACAATTTTAATTGCTAAAAGTACAAGCACAATTTCTCATACATAGTAGGTATGCATTTGTTATGTTTTATTTGGTTGTATTTGAACCATAAACCAAAAAACAAACTACTACAGAACTCAATGATAATTTTAGATTCATGTTGCTTATAAATGGACATATTTTTTCTAGAAACTAAGTATAAGCTGTTATGCCATATTATATGCAATTCTTCTATAATTATTGTTTTATCATCTTTATATTGTGTGTATATATGTGTATATGTATATATGTGTACACACACACACACACACACATAACACCTTGCTATTATTCTTATAATCTTTAATTCCTGCTGGTTGGTCTACTTTTTCAAGTAGAGAATCTTCTACCATTGAATTTTTAGCAGTCCTTCAGGAATTAACATTAAACAGCCTTCCTCTTCCAATTCTGCTTGATATTGAATAATCATCATTCAGAAATCCCTCAAAGTGAACTCTATTTGTTCCATACACATGTATTTTAACAGACCTTTGGAAGGCAGCAGCATCATCTGCTGCTATAATTCCCCAAATTTCAGAATGCTGATATTGAGTATCTTCTTAGCATTGTGGGCTGGATTACCTTCTCTTTCAGGGATGCTTCAAGTCTCTTTTCTTTTGAATCTTGTGCCAAGTTTGCCTGCCATCTCTTTCTTCTCTTGTAACCACAACCCATGGGTTAGAAAAAGTCCCATGAATGTTCTGCTCAATAAAGAGTGCTCATTCAAATCTTAGTGGGTTCTGCTGCATAACTAAAAAGATGACTTTCAATTCTCTAAGTTGTTCTGAATCTATAATCCCACCCAGGAAACAAGATGAAAATGTTAGTTGGAAATCCACCTCTCTAAAGGTAATGATGAAGTACAGAAAAACTAGAGAGTGTTTCTCAATTGTGGACTGTCAAACATCTATATTAGAATCAGCCAAAGTGCATGTAAAAATGCAAATTCTATAAGCTGTATATTTAATAAACTCTCAGGGTTATTCTTATGCACTTTCAGTTTGAGATCTACTAAATCTTCAGTGTGTGTCTGTCTTTGTGTGTGGGCCTATGGTAGCTTAAAGGTTAGACTGCATTAATATTCCATCTCAGTACTTTTTATGCTTGACCCTCACAGAAACATTCAAAGTGGATAAAACAGAACATCTACTGTCTTGTGTATTTCTCATTTCAAGCGTTTCTTTTTTCTTTTGCTAAAATATTTACACTCTTCCATGTCAACTTTTCTCTCTTGCATATTTCAAAGACCTGAGGCAAATGTTACATTTCCTTATTCTTTTCTTGCTTCTTCCTCTTCCAAGTCTATCCATTTCCCTCAATTTCTGTCCTTCTATCAAATATTTATTAGGATGTTTAATACCATTGCTCTCTTTTTGCTTGCCCAGGCATGTTTTAATCCCCTGTGCCTTACATGTATAAGCACATTATTGATATTTTTCTATCAGCATCACAACTTATTTTGTAAATCAGCAATTCCCCATTTTCAATCATAATATATATGTGAGAAAGGAAATCATTTGGCTTCGTCAGGAAGACATTTATTGAGCAGGAAAATCCCAATGGACGACTGTCAGTATTTGTGGCAGCGAGAGCAATGATGCAGCTCCATCAACTTAAGTTTACTCCCAGATATCAAAGGAAAGAAGATAGTTAATAAGTATTGATCACCCATTAAGCAAGTTCTGCATTAAGCACTGTCACTTGTGTATATATAAAACTCAAAACAAGCCTGTAACTCTTGAAGCTCTTTCCATTTCTAGCCTATGTTTTGGAAATTTGATAAATGGAAGTGACAGAATCTGTTATATTAACACTGCCTTAATTAACCCCTCTTTGTTCTTTTGGGGAAACATTTCCTTTATTTTGCAAAAAGTGTCTCAATTGGCTTTTTAGCTATTCTAACATAAATACAGTTCTTTATTTGAAATGGGGATTGCAGAGGATTTTTGGATCCTAGAAGATAAAGTATATTTGTACTACTATGTAAAAGCTTACTGAAGTTACAGACAGAATTGCATCTCTAAACTATTTGTACTACTATGTAAAAGCTTACTGAAGTTACAGACAGACTTGCATCTCTAGAGATGGTTTCTCATCTAGAGATAAGAACATCGAATCTCGACGAGGTTAAGTAAATTGCCTCATATCATATAACTGGCAAATTATAGTGTGAATTTGAACTCAAGTTTGTGATTCCAGATACATTTTGCATCTATAAGAGGTATTCAATTACTTTAGTGAGGGCAAGGTCAGAATTCAAACCCAGTCTTTTGTCTCCAGAGATTGCCCTTTTCACTGCACAGAACTCCGACTTCCCAAGAACTTCTTTATATCTGGGTAAATACACCCTGTAGCAGTACTGTATCAACAGGGCCGAAGTGCAGAGTCCATCATTATGTATAATGAGACTTAATTAGAAAGAGGCACTAAAGGAAATGGTTTTGAAGCAAATAAAGGAGGTACATAAAAAGAGTCACTCACCAGAACATATTAGCTAGCTAGCTCGCTTTCATAATTTCTGCCATTGTCTGTGATTTATTTTACTTCACTGATATGTAGAAAATGACCTAAAGTCCCAGTTATTTATGGTATTGATGGTTTTAGTTAATTTATCTGTGTCTTTATGTATGTTTCTCTACAGATCTCTTCAACCATGACAAAAGATATATTGGAAGTTTCCATTATAATTATATAATTGTATTTGTATCAAGCTTTTTTAATCTAATGTATTTTACCTTATATATTTAGTTGCTATGTAGATTGGTTTATATTGGTTAATGACTGGTTATCATCTTGATAAACTGTGCTCTTCTTATTACTTAGTGTTCCTCTTTATCCTGATTCATCCCATTAACTTTACCTGGCAACTTGCCTCTCATTAATACAGAGACTCTCTTTAAACTTTGTGCTTTCCATTTTTTAAAAATATAGTTGAACAGTATCTCTTCCCATCCCTTTATTTTCTACGTTGTTATCATTAAAGTGTGTTGCTTTTAAAAAGTACATAGCTGTGCTTTGTTTCTATCCTTTAATGGGAGAATTCAGTTGTTCAAGTATATTTTAATAAATAATGTTAAAGCTTTAGAATTTCTTATATTTATTATTTATTTTATACTGATAGTTTCTTTTTTCATTAGGACTTCGACAAATATGTTTCAGAGTATAATATTCTGGATGCTTGGGATATGTCAGTGAACAGAGCAGGATAAAAAAAAAAAAATCCTATGCGGCCCACAGGGCTTTTTATTCATTCAAACCATCTCATTTTCCTCTTGATCACAGAAAGACTAAATTTCCCAGCCACCCTTGCAGTTAAGGGGAGCCATATTTCTGGGTTCTGGCCAATGTAAGAAAAGGGATATATTCGAGTTCCTGGACTGGTGTGTGTGTGTGTGTGTGTGTGTGTGTGTGTGTGTGTGTGTGTGTGTGTGTGTGTGTGTGTGTGTGTGTGTGTGTGTGTGTGTGTGTGTGTGTGTGTGTGTGTGTGTGTGTGTGTGTGTGTGTGTGTGTGTGTGTGTGTGTGTGTGTGTGGTACGCGGGCCTCTCACCGCCGCTGCCTCTCCCATTGCAGAGCACAGGCTCCGGACGCGCAGGCCCAGCGGCCATGGCCCACGGACCCAGCCGCTAGGCGGTATGTGGGATCTTCCCGGACCGGGGCACGAACTCGTGTCCCCTGCATCTGCAGGCGGACCCTCAACCACTGCGCCACCAGGGTAGCCCTCCTGGACTGTTTTAAACAATTCTCTGACAGCCCTAAAGGGAGGAACTTCTAGATGGGTTCTGATTTTCTAAATGGGTTCCCGATCTGCTCTGTGACCCTGTGGAGGCCAGCACTCGTTCCCATCCCCGCCAACAAGCACAATATTTTACCATGAAAGAGAAACAAATTTTTTGTGTGTCAAGTAGTATAAACTTTGATTTACTTTGTTATAGTGATAGTTTGGTATATGTGACATATACCAACTTGGCTAGGCTACAGTGCCCAGTTATTTAATCAAACACTAATCTAGGCGTTGCTATAAATGTAATTGTAGATGTGGTTGACGTCTGCAATCAGAGGGCTTTATGTAAAGAAGATTATCCTCAATAAGGTGGATGGGCCTCATCCCACAGTTGGTTGAAGGCCTAAAAAGCAAAAACTGAGATTTCCTGCAAAAGGAAAAATTCTTCCTCAAGACCGCAGCATCAGCGCCTGCCTAAATTTCCCATCTGACAGCCTGCCCTACAGATTTCAGACTTGCCAGTCTCCACAGTAACATGAGCCATTTCCCTTAAATAAATCTCAAAAAAATGTATATATAAATTAGAAATGATTATATAATAAATGTTACATACATGTATGCAATTCTATTAATTATATAGAAACAGAAGAAACAGACAAACAGAACCAGTAGGGGATATATCCGTATCTATATTTATATCTATCCTCCTATTATTTCTAGATATTCAGTGATTTTCAAATCTCACTTTTTAAGCTGGCTGGAGATAGTGAATCTAAGAGAGGATGTTAAGGCCCTGTGTGGAATAATATATATTCTGTTTCCCCATATATCTGGGGGCTCTGTTTCTCTGTAGAACCCTGACTGATACAGATTTTGGTATCAGGAGCTGGGTGTTAGTTTCTTAGGGCAGCTGTAACAAATTATTATAAACTGGGCGGCTTAAAACAATAGAAATGTATTCTTTTACAGGTCTAGAGGTTACAAGTCTAAAATTAAGGTGTTGATAGGGTCATGGTCCCTCCAAAGGCTTTAGGAAATACTCCTTCCTTGTCTTTTCTAGTTTCTGTTGCCAGCAATCCTTGGCATTCCATGATTTGTGGCCGTATAACTCCAATCTCTGCCTCTCCTATCACATGGACTTTGTATCTCCAAACCTGTTTCTCCTTATGAGGCTACTGGTCATTGGATTTGGGGTCTACCCTAACCCTGTATGACTTCATCTTAACTTGATTACATCTGCAAAGACTTTATTTCTAAACAAGGTTACAGTTACAGGTACCAGAGCTTCAACATGTCTTTTGGGGGGACAGGATTCAACCCATAACAACATAGCCATTAGCATAATCTGATTAACACAGAAACAGAGAGCAGGCTTGCTCCTATATACTTAAGCGATCTTCAACCCTCAGCATTTTAAGCTGGCTGGAGGTACAGGATCCAACAGAGGACACTTAGGCCCCAAATGGAACACACAGCCCTTAATGACACAAGAGAAAAATAAACGCTTGTTGTGTTAATCCACTGAGATTTGGGGTTTACAGCAGTTAGAACATCCCCTTTAATAACTCTGGAGTTGTGCCTTTTGCATTCTAAAAGGGCAAGATATAAAGTAAACAAAAGACAAAAGCAAATCATATACCCTGCTTTATCAAACCTGGAACACTACTGATTGCAAATGCTGACATAATTTAAACGCCCAAGTAAATGATCTATTATTGACTGTAAGAAATAGTCACATTTTAGAGATGTTAAAGTATATATTTAAAAACGTGTGTGTGTAAACATGTGTATTAGAGTGGATGGACTGAGGGTATGATACAATGTGATAAGTGCAAGGGGAAACAAAGTAGAGAAAGAGGGATGAGGATGGTCTAGGTGGGATAGGGAGGGGTTATAATCTCATTAGGCCATGGAGGTGCCTCAGTGAAAAGACAGCCTTCTAAGCACAGCTTGAAGGAAGGAAGGAAGGAAGGGAGGTGGCTATGTGTATATCTGAGGGAAGACTTTGTCTTTTTTTTTTGCCAGTTTCCTACAGTTACTATCTGGCCCTTTACAGAAAGATTTGCCAACGCTGTTGGCCTAAGTACTGTACTCCAGTTAGTAAATTTGTTTTTCATATAGGTATAGGCTAACAATTCTGAAATTCTTTATGTGCATATTAGAAATAAACAAATAAGTAAATGTGCCAAAGATAACAAATCATTGTTTTTCATTGTTGGAGAAAGAAGTTATGACTAAGGAAAGGGGGGGAGGCTAGAATGAATAGTAGGACCTTGGACTGGAATTGGAGAAATCAGTATGAACTCAATACTTTTAACATATAAATACAGGTAGGTACAAATAAGCATACAGTGGTGTTTGGAAGGATGTTCGCTAATTCTTTTAAAATATTTATAACTGAGTTGTACGATTTGGAGTGAGATTTACTTTTGTCTTTATATATATATATATATACACACACACACACACACATATATATACATTTCCATATACATATATTTATAATTTTACATATATATGATTAAATTTCATAATAACTATAGATAATCTTTTTAAGCTTCTGTTTATTTTCCAAATTTTACACAATGAACACATACTGAGATTATAAGCAGAAAATCTTATGAAAGTCTTCAATCTGCATTTATCTTGTGGACTAATTGCAGAAGTTTAACGTTTGGCATCTAGCTTCTAAGTGGTGATAAAATGTCAGTTTATTAAAAACTCTGTTTTCCTGACCTAAGAAGTATTGTTACTAGCTGAATATTGAAACATCTTATTCTCGTTCTAAGAAAAAATGGTAATCTTCTCAGAGATCGTGTTATAGATTTGACTAATTATAACTCAAATTTCAAATATTTGCTAATGCAAATCCTAATATAACTTTCACTTTGGATGAGCTCAGTGATTAGGCAAAATATATAGAATATAAAGAAAAATATTATTTTTGTTAAAAGAGAGATTAAATGCATTCAGTGCTAGGGCGTTAATGAAGTAAATATACAAAAATGTTTTATTTTATACACTTTAGTATTGCTTTTTTAAAAAACTGTATGAAAAACAAATTAATGATCAGATATGTGGTAAGATGCGATATGTCTTTTATCTCAATTTTCTACTCTGCACCAACTTCTCTAAAGTTGTTGAGCATGAATCTGTCACCATGAAATAGACAGATGCTCCCTAACTCTCATTTCAATATAAAGATGTGGACATCAATTGTCACACACTATAAGATGTTTGAAAATGCCCACTTTGAATGTCATCATGAATGCTGCCAAATCTCTTCTTTCTGTCTCTGTGGAAGTTCCCTGGGGAAATACAGAACTAGCAGGTATATAACTTAATATACTTGGACATTCCTGTGTCTATGAAATCTAGCCAATCTCTGTCATCGTCTGGTTCTGTGAAGAGTAAAATGAAGGAGGGAGACCATAAGATCTCTGTGGCTCTGCGATGCTGGGAAAAATGTGAATCATTTAGAGCCAAGACATTAATCCAGGTATTCTGACTCCAGGTTGGCACTCTTCTTTTTTTTTTTAATCTTCTCATTCCCTTTCCTTTGATAATATTTGATGCTTAATATTCTCCTATACTCAATTCAAAGCCTGAATTTTTAATATGAAAGTTTAAAAGAAACGGACATAGAATACAACAAACATGGGTATGGAGGGTGCTATCCTGGGATGGGCTGATTCTGCTCAGAGACAATCCAGGTATATGAAATTGACCGTCTCCCCTGCCTGGGAGCGTGGCGGGGACTGAGAGTTGCTTGCTGAACGTCTTAGCACAATCTTACATCAAGACCATGTTTTTGCTCTGATACGAGAGAGTGCGTGAAATGTTGTTTCTGACTGTAACTGCCAAAGGTAGCGTCAGGAAGTCAGAGGAAAATGACAGTGATGATGGAAGAATCCAAATTTCAGAACAAGTTGAATCCCTGAGAAAAACTGACAGCCTCCTCCTGCTGAAAATCCCTCTTAATAACCGATCAGACTAGTTTTTAAAACCCTTAACACCTCTTGAAGTACAGTAGGAACAAACTGAAGGTGGAAATTATAGCTCCAAACAACCAGAGGAGAATTTCAGAACATGGGAGTGGCCCCACTTGGGTTTTCAACACAAGCAGCCTGATGCAGCTGGGGTCCGAGCAAAAAATGACCACGCCGATAACGGGAATACTGCAGTGGGGCAGCTGGGAGGAACCCGACCTGGGTGGGGTGGGGTGGGGTAGCAGTAGTCTCCATGGGAGTACACCTTGCGACCAAGGCCAGAGAAAGAAAAAGGCCGATGACCAGAAAAGGACTCAGTATTAGCCACACCAGAACGCAGCTTAGTAATTTAAGTCTTCCAGCTACAAAACTAAATTGCTATGTGTTCCAGGGCAGGGCTGAAGATAGAGGAAGAAATCATCGGGCTCAGTTTTAGGAACAGGCAGAGCTGAGACCACCAAAGGAGGCACAGCCTGAGAGCCCAGGGCTCCCCTTCATGATAGCATAGCTCTCTCTTACTTCCTGTTGAAGCAAATTCACAAGGCTGTAATCATAATTGATGATCTGGGCACGGTATACCCAGGGCGACAGAAGTACCAATTTGTACTCGCTGATCTATGCTTTTTTTTAAAACAAAAGGTGCTGTATATCACACAAAGGAACAGACAAAATAATTGGCTTTATTATTTTTCACAACTTGGCTTCACCTCCATTCTCCAGTGTGAAGTGGATTGAAGGACAGGAATGTTAAACCAGCTGTATTTTTTCTCTTCAAAAAATACACTCAAATTTCAGCATATCACTCCTTCCAAATAACTTAATTTGGAGAAAAGGGAACAGCTAAAAGATCAAAAATGGAATATTCTGAAAAATCTTACAATGTGTATGCCATGGCACGTAATGTTTTAAGAACCATCGAGGTGTTACACCCAGGCATGGCAGGGTTAACTGCAGCGGTGCAGTGGGCAGGGAGACCTTTGGACTTGGAACTAGACTGGCGCTGAGGGTTTAACTGGAGCTGGTGCTGATGGCCACCCAGGAGGGCAGGTGGAACATGGGTTGCAGAAAGTAGAGTGTTATTAGGCAACTGGTGGGAGGCCAGGCCAGCAGTTGGCCTCAGAGAAGCCCAAACAGGTGGGCAGATGGAATACAGCTAGAAGCAGCATGATTGAGAGATCCAGGCTGGCAGCAATGTTAGTAGCATCTGTCAGTGGACAACAGTACCCTATCTGGGTACTGGATCTGGGTCAGGGTTAAGACTCCTTAAGTTTGTAGGGTTGACAGGAACAAAATAGCACCTCAGGCCTAAAACAGAACAGAATGAATAGAATGCTATATAGATGTGTTGAAGTTCCATATTAAAAAGAGAGCATGAGAATAACTGAGAATTACTAGATGACATGGGTGGAAGGCCTAGCAAACGTCTCTAAATTACTAGGCATTCGATACATTTTAGTTTCCTTCCTGACTCCCTTACCTCAACAGTAGCATACCAGATTAAAGGTCAAGGAAAACTTTAGAATGAAGAGCATCTCCTTTCTAATAGTATGGCGTCCCTGATGTCCAAGTAACTCAGCTACCAGAGAGTTCTAATGGAACATGTCCACGGTGCAGTAAGTGAAAAAGATCCTCGACAAGGAGACCAGGGAAAGGGGAAAATGGTCTCCTTGGATTTGCGTGTGAGCCACTCACACCCCCCACCCCACTGGCATGCACATAAACAGTTACACACCTACATGTTTATTTCTGTCTGGCCTTAACATGACGTCTTCAACCCTTTCTCACATCACTAAATATATTTTTCAAATGCATAATTTTATCATGATAGAGTAATATGCCATCATGTGGCTACACAGTTATTTATAGAAACAACCCCTCTCACTGTATATTTTTGAAAGAGTTGCTGTAATAAATAACCGTGCAATGTTATTACACCTTTGCATATAACCCAGCATGGGGGTTACTGAATCATAAATATAGACTCCTTTAATATTGCCATATATTAATATTGCTATATATTGCCCATCTGTATTCCAAAGAAGTTATGCCAGTTGGTACTCCTGCCACTAACAGCATCTTGAGGACAATAAATTTCAGTTGGGTTTAAGGGAAACAGGATGCTTGGGCTGATCAGCAATGAGAAGGAGGGATATTTAGGCTGAAATGATTTCAGTGATGGGTTTGAGACCTTGGCCCAAGGTCCCAGTTGAGGCACTGCTAAGTAAGTCTCTAACTCCACAGACTAGCTCCCTCCAGGTTAGGCTGATGGAGGGTCAGAGTATATGCATCTTGGGCAGGGCCATATTTTAGTAGAATTTAATTTTTTTAAACATTCCCAATGGTAGTAATCCAAATGTATACATTTCTAACAGAATGTTCCTTCTAAAACTCTCCAGCACCTGCTCCTATCAATGTACTACAAAGGGAGAAAACAGGAGCTATCAGGCAACATCTAGAAGGCAAGCCTTCTTGAGCATCAGATAGGAAATAAAACAATTTGGATGCCCACAGGTGAAAATAGGTCCCCTCTTAAAGAAAAAAACAAAAAGCTCCCAGGGACGGGGCAGGGACATAAATGTAAGTCTTGAGCCTAGATGTAAGACAAAAAATAAGCAATGGGTTCTGTGGCTAACACAGATGCGTTCAAATTCTATTTGTTTTGCAAACACTGTTCCAGTCAAATAGAATATATCAGCAGGTGGAGTCAGCCCAAGGACTCAGCCATTTGCAATTTCTGTCAGAGATTTGAATGCAATCGTGGATTTACTCTGTTACAGTCTTTTTTCTGACTCTTCATTTCCCTTAATTTGAACGATACCATAGCTTTAGGGACCAACTTTCACATGACAGTTTGCTTAAATGGATCCCTTCAACTCCCTTTAAGGAATTACTTTAATTTTTGTGGCAACACAAACTGGAAGACACAAGTACATTTCCAAACAGAATACAGCATCAAATGAGGCTCTGCAATTACAAAAGATCCTCATGTACTGATACATTATCTTTTCTGAGCATCATAACACTTATAGGTGGATAATATTATATTTATAGGTGAGGGATAAATAAAAACGCTATTTAACATGTGGCTTGCAACTCGTAACTTCTAACTCCAAATTTTCTAAACTCTCGGGTTGTCACTTGCCTCTGCATCTTGAAATATAGTTCACAAATACATTTAGATTCCTTCTATGGCTTCCACTGGAACTAAATATTGAGCTACTACCCTAGAAGGGAAAAATACTTTATTAATTCTGTTGGTTAAAGTTCAATATTCCTAGACTTAGTTTTGGACAGCTCTAGCTCCGTTAGATGTTAGTGGAAACTACAAGAGAAATGGGTCTGTAGACTAAGAAGTTTTAGAAACCCCAGGGTTGATGCAAAGTTAAATGGTTTCTTACTATAGGACGATTCTGAGTTTCTAATATTTTAATGTGATGTGTGACTCTCAAAATAGAAGAGCTTCCAGTTTCTGCCTCATCTACAATTCAAAAACAAGTCATGGAATAAAAATGGGAAAATACCATGTTGACATTAATGCCACCTTTACTTTGACCAAAGATCACCATTGGATAGTATGAAACTCAGCTGTCTAATGTGAAATGCAAGCACGTTTGTGGGTCTATGGATTGGGGAGTTGGTTTTATTTATGGCCACCTGCTCTCACTTGTCTACCTAGAGGTGAATCCCCACCTGGCTGGGCACAGTGGTCACTCCTTTCCTAGAAACTTGGCACAGCCTTAGAGACAAACCAACCAAAATGCCGTCTTTGACTACCTTTGAGATTAGGATAATTTATTACCTAAGAAGTAGCCGGTTCTGTCAAAGTCATTAATTATGGCCAATGTTAGCTGTAATCACACAACCAAAGAAAAACTTATGGATCTAGAGGTATTAATCTCTAGGTGACTCCCAGACTCCAAATATAATCCAAACCAATCCCTCTTATCTATCTGCTGACCTGTCATCCGGCAGTTTTTTCTCAGCTTCTCAAACCATGGCTCAAATATCTCTAATAGTTCCCTAGTCCTTACCAAGTCAACACTGGGTACTTCAACTTGACTTCAAGGCTAACCTTCATTTGACTCCAATTTACCTGCTCAGCTATAGAGTCTGTTATGCCCCCAAAATACCTAATCAGTCAGGCTGGTCTTACTGCATCGCTAAGGCTTTGATTATGTTCTTCCCCCAACCTGGAATCCATCGTCTTCTCTCTGATTGTACAAATCCCAAATTAAACTTTTTACAGAAAATCATTTCTGAGTATTCCAGACCCAGTTTGGTAGGTAAGTAAACGGTGACACAAGAAGAAGTTCAATTATTTGTTCAAGCTCAGAAACCAGACACATGGCAAAGGCTGCAGGGTTGGAATCCAGGGCTGCAGAGCTCCAAAATCCTGCTCTCTCCCTCTGCACTGTGCTTCTCTCAGGTCCGTCTTTTAAAAAGTCACTAGAGTTACAGTCACTGAACATTGTGTACGACTTTCTCAACAATGAAGGGCATCAAGAAACTGTATATAAAAGGCAAGAAAAAAATTGAATCTGAAATCCTATGATCAGGGAAATCACGAGCACATGCTTAAAATCTAAAACTCTGCAGTACACACCCTCAAACTTAAAAAAAAAACAATTTACTAAAAAAAAAAATCTAATTTTCTCTATAGAACTGTACCTCAAGACAAATCTTCACCTATGGGGGAACTGTTTATTAAATGTATTCCTGTCATGTTCTGCAGAGTGTCAATGCCCTTCACTTCCTATCAAATGCTCAGCGTAGTAGCCCCAAGACTGTCTGTCATCTGAAGAGACAGGGGAGAACCTCGGTTATGTTGGTGTCTGATTTAATTTTATTCCTTTGCCAGTTAAATTTTGTGGCTGTTTTCCCCTTAGATAACTGCTCACAATCTTATTTTGCAGCCTCATACAAGCTTTCATGATTTGGAAGATTCACATTTCACTCAAGTGAGAAATCCTACCTGCGATTTAAAAAATTGAGTAATGGCAAAATTCAAACTGATGTCTGTGAATATTAGAAGATTCACATTCTCATAAGTGCAAAAGTTATGATAACCTCACATTTACTCTAGATCCTGGAAACCAGATGAAAAAAAACATCCATGCACCCACTCTAAAAACAGCGGATAAAGGAGCACCCAGGAAGGCAGGTAAGGTCTGGCCACTTTACCAGCCATGGGGCTTAGGACACATGGCTTAATGTCTCTAGCCCATTTCCCAATCCAATGTCAGAAAATACTAATGGGTACGTATATCTCATTTGGTTTTGGATTTCTAAATGACAATGAACTCTGTACATTCCTAGCAGGATTTTTTCATAAACAAATATATTTCATAAAAGCTTCTTTTGATAATGCTTGCTCTGCCCAAGGCTTGTCTAGGCTGTTCCCTCTCCTGGCTGTACCAATGACCCTGGCCAACTCTGGTTGGTCTAGGAGCAGCTTCTGCAGAAGATAGCCAGTCTTCTCCCTAGCAAAGGGGGCACAGAGTTCCAGCGGAATTGTCCAGTAACACTCCTTCACAGGGAGGCAGAGAGGTGATGGGACAGAATCTAAAATACACTTTAAAAGAACCCACGCAAAGAATTAAAAAACTCAAAGAAAACATAGGACAATATTGACAGTGGTTATCATTGCACAGTGACACTGTTGGTAATGTATTAAGTTTATAATGATATATTTAAATTCGATGAAACAAAGGGGCTCCCATAAAATTACTTATAATAGAAAAATACGAACTACTTTATTTTTTATTTCTCTTGTTTAAATTGACTCTGGGAGCTCTTTTGCTATTTGAACCTATTATATCTCTGCTTCAAGTGAATTAACTATTGTTTTGGTTTCAGGGCAAGGTCAAATTGATTTATGAAAGCTATTCTGAGATTTTGTTTTTAAATCTTTCAAAGCATCAGAAATAGCAGAATTATCACAGATATGGACAAACAGTTACCATTAAATTTTAAAATCCATATTCTGCTTCAGAACAAGGATTTCCTTTTATTTCCACAACCACTAAAATACCTTACAGGATCTCTCCCTTGGGTTATTCCTCCCAATGGAGCTGAAGGATGGGGGTAGCCCATGCTGCCCAAGCGGCGCTTGGATATATCCCTTCCTAGGAGTTAGCTGCTCCAGGCCAGGTCCTCACTCAATATGAGAAAGACTTGCCTCTGACTCCCAGGGCTTTAATGTCTGCAAATGAGTGAAAGCCGAGGCATATTTATCCTTGGGTTGCTTTCTAATAACTAGATGTTGTCACAACTTTATGAAAAAAGCTGCATGCCCTTTTTCTCCTCTGCCCCCACTCACAAATGTCTTTCAGTAACTCACACACATTTTAACAGTATTAAGCCACCCTGGAAAACACTCAAGCAGTTTGCTGTAAGAACTACGTCCCAGGGCAGAGAGTGGTCAGGTTTGGATCCTAGACAAGGTTTTGTTGCTAATTCATCTGCAACTTAGGGCCAGTTGCCACCCTCCTTTGAGACTCAGTTTCCTTTTATGTTAAGTGAGAGCATAGGCTAGTTGATTACAGTATGTTTTATATCAAACTGTCTATGATTATGAGTTCGTAATGCTTGAAAAAACTTGGAATAACTAATCAAACTTTAATTTAGATATATAAATGCAAAAATACTCAATTTCAGGAAACTGTTGACCAAATCCTGCCCTCTCTTGCCCTTTTCCCTTTAGACTTTCTGAGCATAAATCTCACTCCATGTTTCAACACAATAAGCTAAAATATCTCCAAAGTGACAAGCTGTAAACATCAAGACCACATGATGTATGTTAAATATACTAATAGGGTTTTCTTTTTAAATAAATAAGCAGAAATCCACTCCATATTGAAATTAGCATATAAGAAGTAAGGAATTTTACAGCCTGGACCAACAAGATTGTATTCATTTTTCATATAACAGGCTCATCTTTATAACATTTAATTATATGTTACATAATAATAACTGCTACGGAAAATGTATTATCTTTCCCCTGCTGCAATACATAGATAAACAGATATGTAACTTGATCCGATGACATGTTTTGAACATTAACTTGCCTGTGCTTTGATCTCTGTGATTGAAAACTTTCTTCTATAGAATAATGTAGTCTTTGGAGCAAAGTGGGTGGCATAGACTGAATGTTTGTATTCCCCTAATATTCATATGTTAAATCCTTAACACCCAAGGTACTGGTATTAAGAGATGGGGCCTTGGGAGGTGATTAGGACACCAGGGCAGTGCCCTCATGAACGGGATTAGTGTCCTTATAAAAGAGACATCAGAAAACTCCCCTGTTCCTTCTACCATGCAGGTGAGGACATAGAGTAAAGAAGGCTGTCTTTGAACCAGAGAGCAGGCTTTCATCAGACACCTAATCTGCTGGTGCCTTGATCTTGGACTTCTCAGCCTCTAGGACCATGAGAAATAAATTTCTGTTGTTTATAACCCACCCAGTCTGTGGTATTTTTGTTATACTAGTCTGAATGGACTAAGACAGTGGGGAATGGAGAAGTCTTCCCTTGCCAGTCCACTAAGGAGCTTCTATTCTCCAGGCCTCCCTTCCCTCGGGAGGGATGCCAGACCTCAGAAATATACCAGGGACAACTGTGCTTATAGTTTCCACAGTGTTCCCAATCATCATATTTTATTTTCATATTTATGAGTCAACTATTTGATTGCTGGGAAACAAACTTGAACTCTGTAGGGGATTTATTGGGGAGTGAACTTGGGAATGATAACTGTAAGGACTGGGGCAAACAGGACTGGGCAGAGGCAGAAATTATCTTAAAATGGATCACGGATCTAAATGTAACAAATAAAACTCTTAGAAAAAAAACATAGGAGCAAAACTTTATGGGAGTAAATCCTGGGTTAGCCAACAGTTTCTCAGACATGAAACCAAAAGCATAAGCAACAAAATTTTAAAGAAGATCAAAATTAAAAAAGTTTGCACTTCAAAAACATCATCAAGAAATTAAAAGAAGCCACAGAATAGGAGAAAATATTTTTAAATCATATATCTGATGAGGGATTTGTAGGCAGAATACATAAAGAATTACAATTCAACAATAAAAAGACTCCAATTAAAATTTAAAAAAATAGGGGGATTTGGTTCCAGATGGCGGAGTAGAAGGACGTGCTCTCACTCCCTCTTGTGAGAGCACTGGAATCACAACTAACTGCTGAACAATCATCAACAGAAAGACACTGGAATTTACCAAAAAAGATACCCCACATCCAAAGACAAAGAAGAAGCCACAGAGATGGTAGGAGGGGCGCAAGTGCAATAAAATCAAATCCCATGACTGCTGGGTGGGTGACTCACAAACTGGAGGATACTTATACCACAGAAGTCCACCCACTGAAGTGAAGGTTCTGAGCCCCACGTCAGGCTTCCCAACCTGGGGGTCCAGCAACGGGAGGAGGAATTCCTAGAGAATCAGACTTTGAAGGCTAACAGGATTTGATTGCAGGACTTCGACAGGACAGGGGGAAACAGAGCCTCCACTCTTGGAGGGCACACACAAAGTAGTGTGCTCAGCGGGACCCAGGGGAAGGAGCAGTGACCCCATAGGAGACTGAACCAGACCTATGGGCTAGTGTTGGAGGGTCTCCTGCAGAGGTGGAGAGTGGCTGTGTCTCACCATGAGGACAAGGATACTGGCAGCAGAAGTTCTGGGAAGTACTCCTTGGCGTGAGACGTCCCAGAGACTGCCATGAGCCCCACCAAAGAGCCCAGGTAGGCTCCAGGGTTGGGTCACATCAGACCAAACAACCAACAGGGAGGGAACGAACCCCACTCATCAGCAGACAAGCAGATTAAAGTTTTACTGAGCTCTGCCCACTAGAGCAACAGCCAGCTATACCCACCACTAGTCCCTCCCATCAGGAAACTTGAACAAGCCTCTTAGATAGCCTCATCCACCACAGGGCAGACAACAGAAGCAAGAAGAACTACAATCCTGCAGCCTGTGGAAACAAAAACCACATTCACAGAAAGATAGACAAGGAAGAGGACTATGTACCAGATGAAGGAACAAGATAAAACCCCAGAAAACCAACTAAATGAAGTGGAGATAGAGAATCTTCCAGAAAAAGAATTCAGAATAATGATAGTGAAGATGATCCAGGACCTCGGAAAAGAATGGAGGCAAAGATGGAGAAGATGCAAGAAATGTTTAACAAAGACCTAGAAGAATTAAAGAACAAACAAACAGAGATGAACAGTACAATAATTGAAATGAAAAATACACCAGAAGGAATCAATAGCAGAATAACTGAGGCAGAAGAATGGATAAGTGACCTGGAAGACAGAATGGTGGAATTCACTGCTGTGGAACAGAACAAAGAAAACAGAATGAAAAGAAATGAAGACAGCCTAAGAGACCTCTGGGACAACATTAAATGCAAGAACATTCGCATTATAAGGGTCCCAGAAGGAGAAGAGAGAGAAAGGACCCGAGAAAATATTTGAAGAGATTATAGTCGAAAACTTCACTAACATGGGAAAGGAAATAGCCACCCAAGTTCAAGAAGCACAGAGTCCTAGGCAGGATAAACCCAAGGAGAAACAAGCAAAGACACATAGTAATCAAACTGACAAAAATTAAAGACAAAGAAACATTATTGAAAGTAACAAGGGAAAAACAACAAATAGCATACAAGAGAATTCCCATAAGGTTAACAGCTGATTTCTCAGCAGAAACTCTACAAGGCAGAAGGGAGTGGCATGATATATTTAAAGTGATGAAAGGGAAGAACCTACAACCAAGATTACTCTACCCAGCAAGGATTTCATTCAGATTCCATGGAGAAATCAAAAGTTTTAGAGACAAGCAAAAGCTAGGAGAATTCAGCACCACCAAACCAGCTTTACAACAAATGCTAAAGGAACTTCTCTAAGTGGGAAACACAAGAAAAGAAAAGGACCTACCAAAACAAAATCAAAACAATTAAGAAAATGATAATAAGAACATACATATCAATAATTACCTTAAACGTGAATGGATTAAATGCTCCAACCAAAAGACACAGGCTCGCTGAATGGATAAAAAAACAGGACCCATATAAATGCTGTCTACAAGCGACCCACTTCAGACCTAGGGACACATACAGAGTGAAAGTGAGGGGATGGAAAAAGATATCCCATGCAAATGGAAAGCAAAAGAAAGCTGGAGGAGCAATACTCATATAAGATAAAATAGACTTTAAAATAAAGAATTCTACAGGAGACAAGGAAAGAAACTACATAATGATCAAGGGATCAATCCAAGAAGAAGATATAACAATTATAAATATATATGCACCCAACATAGGAGCACCTCAATACATAAGGCAACTGCTAACAGCTATAAAAGAGGAAATCGACAGTAACACAATAATAGTGGGGGACTTTAACACCTCACTTACACCAAACAACAGATAATCCAAACAGAATATTAATAAGGAAACACAAACTTTAAATGACACAATAGACCAGAGAGATTTAATTGGTATTTATAGGATAGTCCATCCAAAAACAGCAGATTACACTTTCTTCTCAAGTGCCCACAGAACATCCTCCAGGATAGATCACATCTTGGGTCACAAATCAAGCTTCAGTAAATTTAAGGAAATTGAAATCAAAACAAGCATCTTTTCTGACCACAACACTATGAAATTAGAAATGAATTACAGGGAAAAAAAACGTAAAAAACACTAACACATGGAGGCAAAACGATACATTATTAAATAACCAAGAGATCACTGAAGAAATCAAAAAGAAATCAAAAAATACCTACAGACAAATGACAATGAAAACACGATGATCCAAAACCTATGGGATGCAGCAAAAGCAGTTCTAAGAGGGAAGTTTATAGCAATACAATCCTACCTCAAGAAACAACAGACATCTCAAATAAACAATCTAACCTTACACCTAAAGGAACTAGAGAAAGAAGAACAAACAAAACCCAAACTTAGCAGAAGCAAAGAGACGATAAAGATCAGAGCAGAAACAAATGAAATAGAAACAAAGAAAACAATAGCAAAGATCAATAAAACTAAAAGCTGGGTCTTTGAAAAGATAAACAGAATTGATAAACCATTAGCCGGACTCATCAAGAAAAAGAGGGGGAGGACTCAAATCAATAAAATGAGAAATGAAAATGGAGAAGTTACAACAGTCATCGCAGAAATACAAACCATCCTAAAAGACTACTACAAACAACTCTATGCCAATAAAACTGACAACCTGGAAGAAATAGACAAATTCTTAGAAAGGTATAACCTTCCATGACTGAACCAGGAAGAAATAGGAAGTATGAACAGAGGGCTTCCCCGGTGGCACAGTGGTTGAGAGTCCACCTGCCCATGCAGGGGACACGGGTTTGTGCCCTGGTCTGGGAAGATCCCACATGCCGTGGAGTGGCTGGGCCCGTGAGCCATGGCAGCTGGGCCTGTGCGTCCGGAGCCTGTGCTCCGCAACAGGAGAGGCTGCAGCGGTGGGAGGCCCGCATACCGCAAAAAAAAAAAAAAAAGAAAATATGAACAGACCAATCACAAGTAATGAAATTGAAACTGTGATGAAAAATCTTCCTATAAACAAAAGTCCAGGCCCAGATGGCTTCACAGGTGAATTCTGTCAAACATTCAGAGGAAGGAACACTCCTAAACACATTCTGTGAGGCCACCATCACCCTGATACCAAAAACAGACAAAGATACTACAAAAAAAGAAAATAACAGACCAATATCACTCATGAATACAGATGCAAAAATCCTCAACAAAATACCAGCAAACAGCATCTAACAACACATTAAAGGGATCATACACCATCATCAAGTGGGATTTATCCCAGGGATGCAACGATTCTTAAATATACACAAATCAGTCAATGTGATACACCATATTAACAAATTGAAGAAGAAAAACCATATGATCATCTCAGTAGATGCAGAAAAGGCTTTTGGCAAAATTCAACACGCATTTATGATAAAAACTCTCCAGAAAGTGGGCATAGAGGGAACCTACCCCAACATAATAAAGGCCATATATGACAAACCCACAGCAAACATCATTCTCAATGGTGAAAAACTGAAAACATTTCCTCAAAGATCAGGAACAAGACAAGGATGTCCACTCTCATCACTATTATTCAAAATAGTTTTGGAAGACCTAGCCTCGGCAATCAGAGAAGAAAAAGAAATAAAAGGAATACAATTTGGAAAAGAAGTAAAATTGTCACTGTTTGCAGATGACACAATACTATACATAGAGAATTCTAAAGATGCCACCAGAAAACTACTAGAGCTATTCAATGAATGTGGTAAAGTCGCAGAATACAAAATTAATGCACAGAAAATCTTGCATTCCTATACCCTAATGATGAAAAATTTGAAAGAGAAATTAAGGAAACAATCCAATTTACCATTGCAACAAAAAGAATAAATTATAAAATACCTAGGAATAAACCTACCTAGGGAGACAAAAGACCTGTATGCAAAAAACTATAAGACACTGATGAAATAAATTAAAGATGATACAAACAGATGGAGAGATATACCATGTTCTTGGATTGGAAGAATCAGTATTGTGATAATGACTATACTACCCAAACAATCTACAGATTCAATGCAATCCCTATCAAACTACCACTGGCATTTTTCACAGAACTAGAACAAAAATTTTCACAATTTGTATGGAAACACAAAAGACCCTGAATAGCCAAAGGGGTCTTGAGGGAAAAAAACGGAGCTTGAGGAATCAGACTCCATGACTTCAGACTATACTACAAACCTACAGTAATGAAGACAATATGGTCTGGGGCTTCCCTGGTGGTGCAGTGGTTGAGAGTCTGCCTGCCAATGCAGGGGACACAGGTTTGAGCCCTGGTTTGGGAAGATCCCACATGCCGTGGAGCAACTAGGCCCATGAGCCACAACTACTGAGCCTGCGCATCTGGAGCTTGTGCTCTGCAACAAGAGAGGCCGCGAGAGTGAGAGGCCCACGCACTGTGATGAACAGTGGCCCTCGCTCGCCACAACTAGAGAAACCTCTCGCACAGAAGCGAAGATACAACACAGCCAAAAATAAAAAAATTAATTAATTAAAAAAAAACAATATGGTCTGGCACAAAAACAGAAATATAGATCAATGGAACAGGATAGAAAGCCCAGAGATAAACCCTCGCACATATGGTCAACTGATCTATGACAAAGGAGGCAAGGATATACAATGGAGGAAAGACAGTCTCTTCAATAAGTGGTGCTGGGAAAACTGGACAGCTACATGTAATAAATTAAATTAGAACACTCCCTAACACCATATACAAAAATAAACTCAAAGTGGATTAAACACCTAAACGTAAGGCTAGATACTATTAAACTCTTAGAAGAAAACATAGGAAGAACACTCTTTGACATAAATCACAGCAAGATCTTTTTTGGTCCACTTCCTAGAGTAATGGAAATAAAAACAAAAGTAAACAAATGGGACCTAATGAAACTTAAAAGCTTTTGAAAAGCAAAGGAAACTACAAACAAGATGAAAAGACAGCCCTCAGAATGGGAGAAAATATTTCCAAATGAATCAATGGACAAAGGATTAATCTCCAAAATATATAAACACCTCATGCAGCTCAATATTAAAAAAACAAACAACCCAATCCCAAAATGGGCAGAAGACCTAACTAGACATTTCTCCAAAGAAGACATACAGATGGCCAAGAAGCACATGAAAAGCTGCTCAACATCACTAATTATTAGAGAAATGCAAATCAAAACTACAGTGAGGTATCACCTCACACCAGTTAGAATGGGCATCATCAGAAAATCTACAAACAACAAATGCTGGAGAGGGTGTGGAGACAAGGGAACCTTCTTGCACTGTTGGTGGGAATGTAATTGATACAGCCACTATGGAGAACAGTATGGAGGTTCCTTAAAAAACTAAAAACAGAATTACCATATGACCCAGCAATCCCACTACTGGGCATATACCCAGAGAAAACCATAATTCAAAAAGACACATGCACCCCAATGTTCATTGCAGCACTATTTACAATAGCCAGATATAAAAGCAACCTAAATGCCCATTGACAGATGAACAGATAAAGGAGACGTAGTACATATATACAATGGAATATTACTCAGCCATAAAAAGGCACGAAATGGGGTCATTTGTAGAGACGTGGATGAATCTAGAGACTGTCATACAGAGTGAAGTAAGTCAGAAAGAGAAAAACAAGTATCATATATTAACACATATATGTGGAATCTAGAAAAATGGTACAGATGAACTGATTTGCAGGGCAGAAATTGAGACACAGATGTAGAGAAGAAACATATGGACACCAAGGGGGTAGTGGTAGGGTGATGGTGTTGGTGTGATGAACTGGGAGATTGGGATTGACATGTATACACTAATATGTATTAAATGGATAACTAATAAGAAGCTGCTATAAAAAAATTAATAAAATAAAATTCAGAAAAAATATTTGAAGAGACATTTCTCCATAGAATATATAGAAATGTAGATAGGCAATAAGCACATGAAACAAACACTGAATATCATTAATTATTAGGGAAATAAAAATCAAAATCACAATGAGACACTACTTCACACTCACTAGGATCGTTAGAACCAAAAAGACAGATAACAGCAGGTGTTGATGAAGGTATGGAAAAGTTGGAACCATCATACCTGGTTCCACAACCTGGTTCCACAACCACAACCTGGTTGTGGTGCTCAGGTATGGACCCTTGTCACTCCTGGGGCAGGCTTTCCTCCTGGACCCTCTTCTGAGCATGTCCTGATAGCTTTCCATTATAAGTCCAGACTGTCCTAGTCTCCATGAGGCACAGATGTTTCTACCAGTTCTCTTACTTCTCAAGGGACCGTGAAAACCTTTATATTTGGTCCTTCAGGTCTCTGTTGACTCATCTGTCTGCAGGGAAACCAAAGCCACTGCTATGGTTCTGGAATTCAAGTCGGCTTTTTACAAGCCTATATGGCGAGAGGGAAAACAAGTAGCAGTCTTTTCACCAAGTTTCAGAAAAGCCATTGTTTGCATGAGAAAAGAAAGCAGAAGAATCTAGTATACTTAAGTGTCAGTATTTTTATGTATTTTCTCATATTTTAGCCTCACAACAATGATGAGTGTTAAGTCGGTAATGTTTCCATTTTTGAATGGGAAGACATAGTTAGGGAAGCTAAATGACTTTCCCAGTTCTCTGCAGGAATTAAATGTGCTACTGCAATTCTAACTTGGGATTCTCAGACTCCCAGATTTTCATTCTGTGTACTCTGCAGGGCTGGATTTCTAAACAAACCTACCTATAATAATCACCTGTTGTGCTTACTAAGAATAGAGATTTCCAGGATTATTATCCAAAACAGATTCAGCAAGTCTTGGGAGTGGGCCCAGGAATCTGTGATTTTTTTTCAAGTGAAGTGTAGGAACACTTCCTTCAACCAGACCAAGATGCTGTCTTTTACCTTCTGGTTCAAAAATCTTTTCTAGGGAATTCCCTGATTGTCCAGTGGTTAGGACTTGGCACTTTCACTACCAGGGCCCGGGTTCAATCCCTGGTCAGGAAACTAAGATCCTGCAAGCCACGCAGCCAAAAAAAAAAATCATTTCTAAATCTTGAAGCAGAGGCAAGATGATGTTGGAAGCAGTGTGCAGTATGATTCAGAGAAATAAGTAATCAGCAGCAAAGAGATTCCCTCAGAGAACCTTTCTAGCAAGCAGTGGAGAGGAAATGAGGTCTTGCACTTAAGGAAGGTTTGTGGGGCTGGAAAGGGGGCAGTAGGAGGACATACTGTAGGGCAGATGGACGACATGATAGGACAAACGGGGCAGCTAGTATATGTCTCCTTTGCTCAGGTGAGTTCTGGGGTCACTGGGACTGTGATGGTGCTTGGAATAAAATGAGGTCATGACACAAAGAATGGAAAAGGAAGAGGAAATAAGTGCCTTGCTTGAAGAAGACAGTAGAATCAAAGTCATTTTTAAGATTTTCTCAGTCACTGAAAGTATTATAAAATTGCTTCTCTTCTTAACGTGTATCAAAAAACTTTTTGATATTGTAGCTGCAACGAATTGAAGCAAAACAATAACACAAAGCTAAATTGAAGCAAGGGAAGACTCTTCTCATTTTATCATCTTGATCTATTCTCTAATGAGAAGTCACCAAAAAAAGATTAAAGGAAAGGTCACCATTTATTTAGGATAAAGAAATGTATGCTGATGGTTGATGTCTTGAGCTACTTAATAAAATGAACTCAAACCTGGAGGAGCCATCAACACTCAGAAATAGCTTGTTTCTTGTAATAAGTAGAGAACAGGCAATAGATAGTGGAGAATACTTAAATAGTAATACTTCTTCTATCCTGGATGTTATTCATATAATTCAAATGTTTTAAAGAACTTTGACTTAAAGAAATAATTTCAATTGATTAGGGAAAAATTTAAGGGCTACATTAAACTAAACATCAACTTATCTGTTTAGCTTGCTAGATAAGTTCTGAAGACAGTAATTTCAGTTCTCAGACTCTATAGGAAGTAGATGGTACAAATATGAGACATCTAGTTATAAAATGTGCAGGGAAACAATCGTGAGGCAATTAAAGTCTAATGTAAAGGCAAAAGTCCCACTGCAACTATGAAGAGAAAGGAGAATAGAAAAAAAAATTGCTAAAGCTTATTAAGTATCTAATATATGCCAGACAATGTGATGAATTTTATCTCATCTAATCTTCGTAGCAATGATGAGAGATAGATATTCACAAATGAGGCAACTAAGCCTTAGAGTTTGTAACTTGTCCATACTGGAAAGTAATAACTGATAAATCAAGATTCTAGGACATCCATCTGATGTTACGTGACATCAACTCTTCAAATAGAACGATTCCACTCTTCTCTCTGCTATTCAAAACTCTCCTCAATCTTAGTTGTTCAAAACCCTCCTCAATTTTAGTTCTAAGCTGTATCACTCACCTTAATATTCTCAAAACCATCCTCTAACTAGACTGATGTCCTGTGCGCATTCCTAGACCTGCCCCACCTTTGTGCACAGAACTTCTCCAGCTCTCAAGGTTCAATTCTGTACACCCTTCCCTAAAACAGCAGCCAGGGCACTGCTGCCTTCATCCAATGCCCCCTCCTCTCCATCCATGGATGGCCCTTTTCACTAATGACCTCATTTGCCAGTTGCAGTACTTGACCTCAGCCTGGGAATTCACTTTCCACACTACTTTGTGTTTTCTAAATCTTGCCATTGCTGGAAATGCTAAGCAATAACAAAGCCTTATATAACTTCTTCTTTCCTACAGAACTCAGTACAGGACCCAGAGTAAAATATTTTCCATTATTAGCACAAACAACAATAGTTACAACCATTAATTCAGAATTTATAAAGTAATTCCATCTCTGGTGTCTCATCTGTTTTAATACACACTTCATTAAATACTCATAAGAAAACTGGGTAAATATTATTATATTTCAATATAAGTATTATACTATAAAATAATAGATATTTCCTTCATGTATTCTTAAAGAAACAAAGAAACAGAGAAGATATAATTGTTAGCATCAGGTCACACTGTTAGGAAATCGTGCCTGTCTTTAGTGCCTCACTTAGACTTGACACTCTATATTTGTGTGATGAATGAGTAAATGAACAAGCTAGAATTTAAATTAGGTTTTTTAATTCCAAACTTTGTACCACACCATTCAGAATGATCTGTTTGACAGTATATGCTTGTTTATGTTTTCCTCATAAAATCTTATTCCAGTGTGGTCTACACCGCTCTGGCTTTGCAGCATCTCACAGTAAGTTCCAGTGAATACCAAACTCATTAGCTGAGTCAGAGAGAGAAAACAATATCTACCCTAATTTTAATAGGACTAAATTCTTCATTAATGATAATAAAAAAGTTAATGGTGACTTCAAACAAGCCTGAGCTTGAAAATTTGGTAGTCTGAGTGATCCTAATTACAAAAGATTTCTTAATTATGTTTTTTAAAACTTTTCATAAAGACATTATCATGATTACTTCGAATAAAAAAAATCATGGAAATATAACCACTTTCTTCAAAGTAAATGAATGACATGTAGTTAGAGCAGGTCAACAAAAACTCCAAAGCAAAAATTGAATTTCAAATAGATTTGGAGGGACAATCAGATGTGTTTAACATTTAGAGCACTAAGCTGGTCTGGGGGAGCCTGCTTTTCTGAAGGGTGGGTGGGTCTGGGCAAAGCAGGATGAGATGACGCAGGTTGAAGGAGAGTGGGAGTTGCTGTACAGTTTCCCCTTCATTAGAATTGGAAGCATTCAGATAGATCTGTTCAGCTCAGAAATTTATAGATAACAATGGCTAGAGGATATTAATTTGAAGTTTTATGCTGAGAAGAAATAAAGACTCCCTATAAAATACAGCATATGCATATAAGTATACTTTAAAATTAAAAGAAAGATGTAAATCAAGAGTTGTATCTTTGGTCTGGTCTCAGGGTCCAGACCTTTCTTGAGAAGGGACTAGTGAAGAGCTGTGACCCGCATGTCTAGAAGATAACCTGGTCATCTGGTTTCCCTTTCACAGGGCTCCTGTCCTACACTGTCTGATCTCTCCTAGGCAGTGTGTTGCCCTCTTCAAGGGCCCTTCTTACTCATCATAAATGGTCCTTGCTGTTTGCTTGTTAACTCAGCTCTACCCTCCTGATCTGAGCAAGCTGGGTCTGCAGTGATTCTGCAAGGATCAGCCATGTTCTGCTTCAGAGAGCTTCGGTACAGAATGGAACAAGGGAGAGGTACTAAAAGCCATTCAATGGGGAAGAGTCTGTTTATCCTAGAAGTTCCCAGTGAAAAAGACTCCTGGATGGGTGGCACACTGAACTTCCAGTATAATATCCTGGCCCTCTCCTTGGCAAGAGCAGCTCTATTTATTCCCGTTTAATTCATTTTCACCTAGTATTGTAGGGCATAAATCTTCATTCTTCCCGGGGACAAGTTCAGAGTTCAGGTTTAACTGAATCAAAATTGGGCCAATTTGAGCACAATAGTACAGAAACACAGGTAACAGAAGAAAAAGGTCTATAGAAAAGAAAAAAAGAACGACTAAGACAAGTGCCAGAAAGGCCACAGAGCACTCAGAAAGGTAAGATTTATATGGAAAGAACATTTACATTTTTCCTACTTAAAACCCTTAGTCAGTGGGGTTTTAGATCAAGCTCAGGTCCATTTGACACTCAGCAAATTAGTAAATATTATTGGGCTTCAGTTATATCAGCTAGTAAATGGTAATTCTGCTACTGTACCCTGGGACAGATCCAGTGAGTGGAGAAGAGGTAGAAGGTGATTCAGAAAGCAAAAGTTTCCAAAGAACTCCAAGATCCAGGAGGGTATATGACTTAGAAAACCATTAGTAGATTTGCTGAATTAAAGAGGAAGAGACAAAAGCACAAAAGAAGACCCAAAGCTGGGGCAATCTTTTCGTCAGAACGGAAAAGGGAAGAATATTCTTTATTTAAAAACAAAACTGATATAACAATTCCTTCTACTCCATAGAAAGTACATTTTCATTCAGGAAAACAATTTGTTACTTTCTAGTAGAAGGGTGCGCATTTATGAAAATACCTAGACAGTCTGCCTTATAAAACGAACACTCTCAGGGCTGATCTGGGAGACTAAGAACTTCATCAAAGAGACTACTTTTATCTACATGTTACAGTAAGGTGAATTTTGAGATTTCTAGGGCAAAGAGGATGGAATTCAGATTCTCAGGGCATCAGAAGGAGAAGGAAGAAGAGGGTTCTAGCCACATGGGGGCAGGTGGAGAGCCCAAGAAAAAGATCAGAAAGGGAAATTTTTGATGAGGTTAGATAGTGAACCCAAAAACAGTTAAGAAGAAAAGTGTAAAATTTTTAATTGTAAGTTTTTGTTGTTACAGTAAACCATTCTACAAACACCACCTCCATTGCCCCAAACCTTTGCTATACCTTTGGCACAGGGTGAGGAAATCAAAGAAAAGGGGCCACGCCCCACATCTGGGCCAAAGCAGCAGTCATTCAAGATGAGGTGCAGGGAAGATCCTGAGTTCAACTAGATTAGGAAATAAAGCAAGAAGTACTGGGCATTTTATTAAAATTCTGGGGAAGGCACGATAAATTTCTTCAGGATGTCATAGCAATTAAAAAAAAGTTCAAAGGTCAGTGTGACCAAAGCCAAAAAAACATTAATATGGCTTTTGCAAGACTCTTAATTAAACTAGGAGGATAGGTATATCTGTAATGTACAATCTTAGAGCAATGATAATAAAACACTTACCTACAAGTAGGTCAATATGGTGGGTTTGGACTTTTACTCCAGCACTTATCAGCTATATGGCTTCTAGGAACTTGTGTAACTACTTCTCTACTTCTCTGTAAAATGAATAAAGGCATAGACCCCACACTACAGAATTGCAAGCATTCAAGCAAGCTGCACATGCAAAATGCCTAGCAGACCACCAGCTATGACAGTACTTTCTATTTATTTATTTTTTTAACATCTTTATTGGAGTATAATTGTTTTACAATGGTGTGTCAGTTTCTGCTGTATAACAAAGTGAATCAGCTATACGTATACATATATCCCCATATCCCCTCCCTCTTGCGTCTCCTTCCTACCCTCCCTATCCCACCCCTCTAGGTGGTCACAAAGCACCGAGCTGATCTCCCTGTGCTATGCGGCTGCTTCCCACTAGCTATCTACCTTACGTTTGGTAGTGTATGTATGTCCATGCCACTCTCTCACTTTATCACAGCTTACCCTTCCCCCTCCCCATATCCTTAAGTCCGTGCTCTAGTAGGTCTGTGTCTTTATTCCCGTCTTGCCCCTAGGTTCTTCATGACCTTTTTTTTTCTTAGATTCCATATATACGTGTTAGCATACGGTATTTGTTGTTCTGTTTCTGACTTACTTCACTCTGTATGACAGTCTCTAGGTCCATCCACCTCACTACAAATAACTCAATTTCATTTCTCTTTATGGCTGAGTAATAATTCCATTGTATATATGTGTCACATCTTCTTTATCCATTCATCTGTCAGTGGACACTTAGGTTGCTTCCATGTCCTGGTTACTGTAAATAGTGCTTCAATTAACATTTTGGTACATGACTCTTTTTAAATTATGGTTTTCTTAGGGTATATGCCCAGTAGTGGGATTGCTAGGTCATATGGGAGTTCTATTTTAGTTTTTTAAGGAAACTCCATACTGTACAAGCAGCTCATGCAGCTCAGTATCAAAAAAACAAACAACCCAATCCTAGAATCATACTTTAAAATGAACCATAATGCTTGTGTTTATAATCAGAGTTTGAAAAAGGAGGGGGGCATACTTGTATTAATATAATGCACCATTTGGCAGAGTAATTAAGAACTGAAATTTTGGAAACTGACCCTCTGTGTTCATAATCCAGTCTCCACTGCAAAACTTTTACTACCTTTTAGAAGTTTTTTTAGACTTCAGGCAAGTAACTTAACCTCTCTATGCCTCAGTTTCCTTGCCTGCAAAATGGGTATGATAATACCGCATGGAGTTATTCTGAGAATTAAATGAAATAATGCAAGCAAAGTCCTTTAAAAAAGTGCCTGGCACACATTAAGTCTTTGATAAATGTAAATTGTTGTTATTACCACCTTGTGCTTAGGTTGCCAGTTCTCATAAGCTCCTCTGGGTCTGATGGATAACCAGACCCAAGGAGAAAAAAACAATCCTAGGCCTTTTGCAAAGGACAGTTGATGATTCAGCCATGGCAGGTGGAGTACTTTGAAGTGAAATCTTCAGAGGTAGAGCTAGCAGGAGACCTCAAAAAATTTGGCTAGACCATTTGGGAAAGAAACTCAGTACTCGTAAGTATTCACTGTGACCTAATCAAGTTTATTGCTAAGAATGAAATGAAATGATATACATGAAACTGCAGAAATTACATGAAACTGCAGATATACATGAAAATACAGAAATTCAAAAAAACAAAATAAAATTCCTAAATGTTTGATCCTAAAACTCAGAAAATAATCAACTCTAAGGGTTTCACACGGTGAAGTGTTTCCTCATGGGTCAGAAGCAGCTCTAAGCCCATCTGCTTTAGAGGCATCATGGCAGGACTACAGAGCACTGAAATATTTAACACAAAGATCAATAACTCTCCCCTTGGCTCCCCAATCCTCCTTATTAGTATTCTTGGATGCAGTCTCTAGGTTTCAGAATGTGCAAACCATTTACTAATAATGATCGTAATTTATATTATTTATAAAATTAATCCTAGACAAATCTCTAAATACTTTTCTGGTTCTAATTTTTAATATATTAATAGTCATTTTATTTTTTTTCTATTTTAGCATAATTATAATTCACAGTACTCTACGAATTAGTGTGTTTGCCCAAATTAACCCAGTGATGTAAACAAATAATGGCCAATGAAAAGACCTATTTGTAAAGCTATATACTGATGTAACTGAATGTAAGGTAGATAGCTAGTGGGAAGCAGCCGCATAGCACAGGGAGATCAGCTTGGTGCTCTGTGACCGCCTGGAGGGGTGGGATAGGGAGGGTGGGAGGGAGGGAGACGCAAGAGGGAAGAGATACGGGAACATATGTATACTTATAACTGATTCACTTTGTTATCAAGCAGAAACTAACACACCATTGTAAAGCAATTATACTCTAATAAAGATGTTAAAAAAAAGAAAAAAAGAAAACCACTTCATTATGAGTGCTTGGAATGAAATGTTTTCAACTGAATTATACTACAAACTACATCAGAGATCCAGATAAACCTGTACAGACAACTGTGAGCAGAGTTTTGTGGTGAAATGAAGAACATTCCTAGGAGTCAACCATGCCACCTGCAGAGAACACCAGTAACTTCTCTTAAGTAGCAGCCTTGTCACTCTATGTGTCTGGGACTGGGGCGTCACCCACCAGGCCAGGCTGTGTCAAACACAGCTTGGGGCCCCAACTGCTTTGAATATTAAAATTTGGTTTGGAAAAGATTGCCACAATATAAAATCTCTAAATTAGATTTGTTAGTGATTTCTACAGTTCCCTCCACAAATGTTTTCAACATGATCAGGTGTAGGAGGCAAGAGAATGGATTTAAATGAGATGATGCCACAAAAGACAACACATTTAATTAACAAATACTTTCAGAGCAAATATCAGATAAAACAGATAAAGGTGTTAAATGTTAATAAAGGTCTTTGCCCTTAAGATTATCATGCTATGGAGGAAAGGTCTCAGAAGGAAATAACTATAAAACAATAATACAATGTACAATAATGATACAAAAGAGGTATGGATAATATTTTTTGTGTTTTTATTTATTAACCTCTGTAATTTGACTAAACCGTAAAAAAAAGTACACATTTCAGAAATGGGAGTTCATTCTGTGGTCTGCCTTTAGCGATATGAGCACAGGTCTGAGTGACTGGTGCTTGCTAATAACTCTCTTGAGTCTTAGTAGGACTGAAAATGTCTTTCTGTTGTTACTACATTTCAGGACAACATGCCAAGTTGTAAAATCTTGGTTTACATTTGATTTTTCTAACGTTTTATAGATGTTTCTTTATTGCTTTCTGGTTTTGATTGTTGTAGCGGAGAAATTCGAATCTAGTCTGGTTTTCCTTTGAAAATGAACGAATTTGTATTTGGTAGAATTAAGCTCCTTATTTTTGCTTTAAGGTTTAAAAAAAAATTATCAAAGAATGTCTATATGTTAGTTTCTACTTAGTAATTTTACCTGTATAAGGTAAGCCTCTTGCCCTCAAGAGTCTTTATAGTTCTAGAAGATTTTCCTCTGTTAATAATCATTGATTCCAATCCATTCACCTCTTGCAGCATTTCTGTGTCCTGAGCTCTGTGTCATTCATGTACTCTTATGTAAACTTTATCTCCTGAGACGTTTCTTCTGCATCCTAAGTATGTTTTTTAAATTCATCTTACGGTTCTCTAATTTGATTTTTAGCAATGTTGATTCTGCTTTTCTTCTATATACAGTAAAGATCTTATTTATATTTTGTCCACATTTCACTACAGCTTTAAGCACTATCAATTATTTTTCATCTAATCTAGGATTAAAAGAAAAATATCTCATCCTAATATTTTATTTAATTCTGTATAAAAATATATTTCAAAGTAGATTTTATTCTGAACCTAAGCATCTTCATTGCCTAGTGTGTTCCAATAATTTGTCTTAAAAGAAAATTCATCTTTAAATGTGGGTTGATTGTAAGGTCCATTGGCCCGGGTGAAAGGAGGCCCGGGGGGGAAGAGAAAACATTGACCAGTATGAGGTAGGAGAGGCATTGGGACATAACGACCTCACCTGTTCTGGGAATCAACAAGAGACTCTAACTTCCTGCCCAGAAAACAATGGGGCTGACGGGAAGGGAAAATGGGCTTACGCCCCACAACAGACCAACCAACACCTGGCCCTGCTGTATCCTCACCAAATAAGGAATTACCCTGTATAGCAAACCACCCCCTCCCCTCGCAAGCCGCCTTCTGCTTTTACCCCAATAAAAATCCCCCTCATCCAGTAATGGACGTGACTTCTCTGGCCCCTTTCTCTCGGACCAGTGAACCTCGCCCGGGGGGCGCTCCCTAATAAAGCTCACTTGAAGCTTTCCTCTGTTTCGCGGTGCCGTTTTGTTAAGATCCGACCTTACATTGATAATATTCAATATTTTGACCAGAAGTCTAGGGGCCAAAGTGTGGTGCATGTACTAGGTTTTTCAACATCAACTGGGAGCTTGTAAGAAATGCAAAATCTTAGACCACCCCCCAACCCAAACCTACTGAATCAGAATCTACACTTCAACAAGATCTCCTGCTAATGCATGAACACATTAACATTTGAAGACAACCTGGCCTAGATGAGCGAGGTACTTGGTGGCTGGAGGTCATCTAAGTCAGCTGTGATCAGAGTAGATGCCAACACCTAAGCCAGTTTTTAAAGTTTCTGTTTCGAAGGTGTGGAATGGATAAAACATGCTTACCAAACTCTAATGTGACCAAAGACTATACAGTATCCAGCCTGCAAGTAGTTTTACATGTTTATTTAATCATCTTATCACGGTTTCTTCTCTAAAGCAGATTTAAACAGACAAGGCGCACTAACTGAACATTTCAAAGCCAGTCCAATAGAAGACTGCTGGTGAATGCAGCTCTATGGCAGAGCAGGGAGGGGGAATAGACAGGAAGGGCTTTCTTTGCCTCAATCTAGGCAGGTGTTGAGATGCAGGCCGGTTATGTTCATAGTTTTATTTTGTTTCATCTCTAAAGGTCCAGTTAATTTAGAGACCACTGCTTTTATTGTCAATGTGTAATAAAGATGATGATGGGCTTACCCAGGTAAGTGCAGGCCAAATTGGGATATTCACAACGATTCCTTCTGCTTGTCATCTTTATTCTTAAGTTGTTTTATAAATATTACAATGAGATCTGGGAGGAAGGTGACTCTTAGCCCAGTGGGTCACTGCCATCTCCCCAGAATTCTGCCATTGTAGGAAAAGTGAAAATCTGTTAAAATTTCAAAAACATTAGATCTATACAAGCCCCTCTTTTTAAAAAGAGAATATATTTCATTGGCATAAATTACTCTCTGCCCATGTGTTTATTCGATGAGTATTTAACAGACATTGGCATAGGCTCTGGTGATACGGCAGTAAACAAACAGATGAAGCTTCTTCCCTCATAGAGCTTATAATCTAGAGAAAATACACAGACACTATAAAAATAATCATGCAAAGATGGTAAGAAATCATAAGGAACTAGAGATTACCAGGTATTTGTATGTGTCTACGCTCAGGAGAAAGATATTGCTGTTTTATAAAGGGTACTCAAAGGAGCCGTCATTTAAAAAATGCATTTCAGCAGAGACTTGAGGGAAATGAGAGAAGGAGACTTGCAAATGTTTAAAGGAAGAACACTGCAAGTAGAGGACACTCAAGGACACCAGTACATGGTAGGGCAGTAAAATATTTTACATTAAAATTCAGGGGAAAAAAACTAAAGACCAGAATGTTAATTATGCCCACTAAAATCAGATACCAAGTTCCATTGTTTGTTGCTCCAAAATAATTTTTATGTCTCCCTGTCCACGCTACTGACGTGGTCCTAATTCAGACCCTCAGTATCTCTTGCTGGGATCATGATAGTGGCTTCATTTTTGGTCTCTTGTCTTTAGTCACATATTAACCAAGTCTATCCTCAAGCAAAAATGTACTCATGCAACAACTCTGCCTAAAGTTCTTCAGAAACAACCACGTGGAGAAAAACAGCACAGAGATCCATCACACACTCATTCAGGAAAGCCAATTCCAAATGGGTTTAATGCTTAAATCTAAAAATCGTATCTTCAAAACTTTTCAAAGAAAATAGAGCAGAACAGATCCGTGACCTCAGGCTAGGGTTACTTTTCTAAAGTAAGACACAAAATACACAAAGAATAAGGACAGAGTCTGACGAGTCTAACTATAGTATAATTATGAACTTGTGTTTATCAAAAAATTCAAATAAATAAGCCGTAAACTGGGAAAATCATTTGCAGTACACATAACTGACAAAAGGATGAGCATCCAGAATATGAAAAGACCACTTATAAATTGATAAGAAAAACTTTCAAAAGCTCAAGTGGGCTTTTCAGGAAAGAAGAAGTATAAACGTAAATACATTATAAGAGGAAACCCCCCCCCCCACCCCGTGCCTAGTAATTGGATTATTGAAATGCCATTTACAACCCATGAGATTAGCCCAGATTTTTTTTTTTTTATGTACTTATTGACAAGGTCATGGAAAGCAGATTGTAAGGATGGGGTTTTAAGTCAGTGAAATCAACTTGGAAAACGATTTAGTACTATCTTTTAAAATTAAATATGAACATTTACTGCAACCCAGAAATAGCATCCTAGATATAGTCAATACTCTAGAGAAACTTTTCGCACAGGTACATGATGAGGCATCGATAAAAATTTTACAGCAATGCTGACAGTAGAAGCAAAAAGACAGAAACAACAAATAGCCGTCATAAGGCTAAAATATAAGTGACTTGGGAAAGTATGTTCTCTATAACTACATTAGTCAACAGAGCTAAATCTCACTAATAGAAAATGGAATTTTAAAAAGTCACCAAAATATATGTTAAGGATTTTACTATTTAAATGAGTTCCTGAAATAGGGTGCTGCTAATCGAAAAACATAAGGTTTCAGTCATGCAAGAGGAGTCAGTTCTAGAGATCAGCTGTACAATGTTGTGTTTATAGTCAACTATACTGTATTGTGCACTGAAAACTTTGTGAAAAGGGTAGATCTCATGTCAAGTGTTCTTTTCACAATAAAAGATAGATAAACAAAGAAACAAACAAACCATATATTGTGGAGACGTGTACAAATTTAAGAACGTTATCCACTGGAGAATATTTAGATTTCAGAGGGGCATAAAGGAGACCTCAGTTGTTTTACTCATGTTCTGATATGTTAAACTGGGTAGATGGGAGCATAGTATTGTTTTTTTGTTATATTTTACATATATGTAATATGTATTCTTTGAATAAATGATATATTTCATAATTTAAAAAGGAGAGTGAGTGTTAGAAACAGCAAATCTTGGCTTCAAATCCCAGACGCTCTACTTTGTGTAATACACTGTAAGATTCACCATTTTCCCCCTCATATATAAAACGGAAATGGAAGATTAGACTGCACACCATGTACAATCACCAGCACAATGCTTGGCACATGGCCCTTACTGAATAAATACTGAATATTATGGGTGAGGGTTCTTTAATGACTTCTCATGGCTTGTTCCCTTCTTCATATGACTTATATGCTGCCTTGAACTGGCCTCAGCCAGCCTGTCCAGCTTCATCTCTCACCACTGCCTCTTCTCACTGCTCCTCCATCCATATGCCATCATTCCAAATTTCTTTGCCTTCAGTTCTAAGCCCATTTATCTGCCGTTATCCCTCAAATCTCAAGATAAATCACACCTCTACTGTGAGGCAGACATCACTGTAGCACTGACTCCTGATGTAGTAATTTAGTGTTTATATGACTCCCTCACCATAGTATTGTCAACTACATAAGGACAGGGATCATATCTTTTCTCATCACCGTATTACAAGAAAACATGCAAAAAATAAACAATGAACATCTATTGAACAGATAAAATCACAATTTTGGGATAACCTTAGTTCTCTACATTCTGGGTTGGATTTTAAAAAACAAAGCATGTATAAATTTATTAATCATGAGTAGACGAAGGTTTTCTTGCAAAGGCAAAATAATGAAGAAGTATTTCGAAAAAACAAAATATAGTTTAATCATAAATATTTTCCTATTCTAAGGCTATGTGAAAAATACATATATAATCATCTATGAGAGAACACACACATCTATATCATCCTAAGAACATCATAAAATTGAAACAAACAAAAAAAATATATATATATATATTTAATTATATAATGTCATTTGTCCACCAAGAATAATAAGTAATCCATAATGGCAAAATGGAATGAGTGAATTTCTTTACCAGGTTTAAATCAATCATTATATTTATTTCCTGGGACATTTAGTAAAATGATCCAAATTAGTCTTGTATCATTCTGATTTAAGTTAGTGATACCCACTGTAAATAGAAAGTGTGTTTTACAAGCTAGAAATGGCTAAAATGAAAAAAGAAATTCTAAGGTATTTATTCAAAATAACCTCTTGATATTTTGGAGGTTTTTTCTTTTCTTTTTACTACATATGCACAAATAATCATGCCCAAGGCATATATATAAGAGCAATTACTTAAGGAAGATGAAAAATGAATTGGAAATATGTGCAGAATGTATGAATTAACCCATAAATGTTCTTTCTTCACTATACAAAACGGAAAACACCAGATCCATTGCCACCTTATAATAAATGGACTTAATTTGCTGGAGAAAATTGTAATAGATGTTAGAAGATGGAGAAGAAAAGGAATTGTCTGTGAGAAAAGTAAAGAAAGAAAAAGAATTTGAATAGTGCTATGAGATCTCCCCAGAATGTTCTTACAAAAATTAAATGTGTTTTGCGGGGAAATAAAAATAAACTTGTTTAAAGTATACCACATGTTTGTCTTTGCAGTCATAGAAGATGAGAAATAGGAAAAAAACAACAAAAACTACCACCCTGCTTCAGAGGCATGTTGTATTAATCAGTACTTCTCAGTCTTTAATATGCATATGATTCATCTGGGGATCTTGTTAAAACAAAGATTCTGATGCCATTTAGTCTGGGGTGGCACTCAAATTCTGCATTTCTAACAAGTTCCTGGGGGATGGTGATGTTGCTGGCCTGCACCACACTTAAAGTTCCAGAGATAGAGGAGACTACACTGTAGTTCCACATTGTAGTCCCACAGTCCTACACTGTAGTCCCACTGTAGTCCTAGCTCTGCTGCGTATAATGATGTCACTTGGATGTGTGGCAGCCTCTGAGCCTTCGTTAGGTATATCTAGAAATAATACTTTGCTCATCTTGTTGTTCTGAGGTGTTAAGATGATGTTAGTAAATCTCCAGGAACAAAGAAGTTATCCAATGACCATCAGTTCTTTCTACTGAGTGCTTTAAAAATTATTTGTTTAAACTGATGTTACTGAAAATGCAATTAATATGTCTCAAGTGTAATGAAAATAAATAGGGCAAGATATCACCTAAATAAATAAAAAATTAGATGTCATTTCATTTTTATAACATTCATCTTTATATGTACTTTGACAGATGTCTCATTTATAAGCTGAACATTATTAGAAAGAAAGAAATTGTTGGAAAGGTACTGCAAAAATTTGGAAAAGAAAGAAGCTAAAACACAGATTTAGATGGTGACTTCCTCCCATGACATTTTTGTCTGAAAACAATTAGAGCCTTGGCAGCAAACAGTGTTCAGGAGAGCTGTAGTTCCAACAAATTAAAGCAAGGAAGGGTTGAAGGAAAATGGGAGATTGAGTCTTTCAAGTGTATGTAGAAAATGAGTTGAAATATTTTAAAAATAAAATGATTAGCGTAAGCCAAATAGGAACTGAAAATGTTATCAACAAAGAGTGTCTTAGAGGTTACCTAAATGATGCATTAACCTTTCTACAACAGACTCTATCAGAAACACATAGGATCAACTAAAGAGCAAGATGAGACTTGTCTAGTTTTGCACCCTGGTTCCAGAAACCCTATCAGACTGCCATTTACATCATTTGTGTCTAGGTTTCTGTTTGCTATTCTATAATGATTCTCTTTTCTCCTCCTGTTTAGCTACTCTGGAATTATGTACAAATGGCACATGACAACTCCGAAAGGCAGAACTGAAATGTGAAACAAGAACATCTTAAAATTAATGCCTTTTCTAGAAAGAAACACTAAAAAAATCTCTAATTATCAGGTTTGATTTAAGGAGGACTTTCTTTAGTTGCCTTTCTTATAGCAATTGTGGGTCCCTGAGGAGAAGCCTCACTTCTATCCACCACCTTGTCCATCTTCTGCTACCACGTGATGTGGGAATGAGCTCTGGATGCTTTGTCTCTAATATGAATTTTTATAAAAATAGCAAAAACTTAATAAATATGAAATCATATGGCCCAATCATACAAATAAAAGAAATAAAAAATAATGGTGTCATCCAAATATTCAGACAACCTGCCATAACTCCAGACCTTAACTGTCATCACCATAGTTGGAAATACATATGTCATGTTTATAAAAGAAGGTGGCAAAGAGATCTCAAAGGGTCTCAGACTTCTTTGGGTCTCATGCCTGCTCAAAGGTCACATTTAATATTTCCCTGGGATGCCACCTGCCTTCTGAAGGATATAACATGACACACCCAGTGTCTCTGTAAAACAAAATAAATGGTTCTCTATCGATAGACCAGAATGAAGTTCTATTTAAAAAAATATATTTTTAAGAAATCACCATTACAAGAGAAGAGCTAACACCTATCCTTCTCAAACTCTTCCAAGACAAAGCAGAGGGAGGAACACTCCCAAACTCATTCTATGAGGCCACCATCACCCTGATACCAAAACCAGACAAGGATGTTACAAAGAAAGAAAACTACAGGCCAATATAACTGATGAACATAGATGCAAAAATCCTCAACAAAACACTAGCAAACAGAATCCAACAGCACATTAAAAGGATCATACACCATGATCAAGTGGGGTTTATTCCAGGAATGCAAAGATTCTTCAATATATGCAAATCAATCAACGTGATACACCATATTAACAAATTGAGGAGAAAAACCATATGATCATCTCAATAGATGCAGAGAAAGCTTTCAACAAAATTCAACACCCATTTATGATAAAAACCCTGCAGAAAGTAGGCATAGTGGGAACATTCCTCAACATAATAAGGGCCATATATGACAAACCCACAGCCAACATCGTCTTCCATGGTGAAAAACTGAAAGCATTTCCACTAAGATCAGGAAGAAGACAAGGTTGCCCACTCTCACCACTCTTATTCAACATAGTTTTGGAAGTTTTAGCCACAGCAATCAGAGAAGAAAAGGAAATAAAAGGAAACCAAACCTGAAAAGAAGAAGTAAAGCTGTCACTGTTTGCAGATGACATGATAATATACGTAGAGAATCCTAAAGATGCTACCAGAAAACTACTAGAGCTAATCAATGAATTTGGTAAAGTAGCAGGATACAAAATTAATGCACAGAAATCTCTGGCATTCCTATACACTAATGATGAAAAATCTGAAAGTGAAATCAAGAAAACACTCCCATTTACCATTGCAACAAAAAGAATAAAATATCTAGGAATAAACCTACCTAAGGAGACAAAAGACCTGTATGCAGAAAATTGTAACACACTGATGAAAGAAATTAAAGATGATACAAATAGATGGAGAGATATACCATGTTCTTGGATTGGAAGAATCAACATTGTGAAAATGACTCTACTACCCAAAGCAATCTACAGATTCAATGCAATCCCTATCAAACTGCCACTGGCATTTTTCACAGAACTAGAACAAAAACTTTCACAATTTGTATGGAAACAAAAAAGACCCCGAATAGCCAAAGCAATCTTGAGAACAAAAAACGGAGCTGGAGGAATCAGGCTCCCGGACTTCAGACTATACTACAAAGCTACAGTAATTAAGACAGTATGGTACTGGCACAAAAACAGAAATATAGATCAATGGAACAGGATAGAAAGCCCAGAGATAAACCCACGCACATATGGTCACCTTATCTTTGATAAAGAAGGCAGGAATGTACAGTGGAGAAAGGACAGCCTCTTCAATGAGTGGTGCTGGGAAAACTGGACAGGTACATGTAAAAGTATGAGATTAGAACACTCCCTAACACCATACACAAAAATAAGCTCAAAATGGATTAAAGACCTAAATGTAAGGCCACAAACTATCAAACTCTTAGAGGACAACATAGGCAGAACACTCTATGACATAAATCACAAGATCCTTTTTGACCCACCTCCTAAAGAAATGAAAATAAAAACAAAAATAAACAAATGGTACCTAATGAAACTTCAAAGCTTTTGCACAGCAAAGGAAACCATAAACAAGACCAAAAGACAACCCTCAGAATGGGAGAAAGTATTTACAAATGAAGTAACTGACAAAGGATTAATCTCCAAAATCTACAAGCAGCTCATGCAGCTCAATAACAAAAAAACAAACAACCTAATCCAAAAATGGGCAATAGACCTAAATAGACATTTCTCCAAAGAAGATATACAGATTGCCAACAAACACATGAAAGAATGTTCAACATCATTAATCATTAGAGAAATATAAATCAAAACTACAATGAGATATCATCTCACACCGGTCAGAATGACCATCATCAAAAAATCTAGAAACAATAAATGCTGGAGAGGGTGTGGAGAAAAGGGAACACTCTTGTACTGCTGGTGGGAATGTGAATTAGTACAGCCACCATGGAGAACAGTATGGAGGTTCCTTAAAAAACTACAAATAGAAGTACCATATGACCCAGCAATCCCACTACTAGGCATATACCCTGAGAAAACCATAATGCAAAAAGAGTCATGTACCAAAATATTCACTGCAGCTCTATTTACAATAGCCAGGAGATGGAAGCAACCTAAGTGTCCACCATCGGATGAATGGATAAAGAAGATGTGGCACATATATACAATGGAATATTACTCAGCCATAAAAAGAAATGAAACTGAGTTATTTGTAGTGAGGTGGATGGACCTAGAGTCTGTCATACAGAGTGAAGTAAGTCGAGTCTGTCATACAGAGTGAAGTAAGTCAGAAAGAGAAAGACAAATACCATATGCTAACACATATTTATGGAATCTAAGAAAAAACAAAAAATGTCATGAAGAACCTAGGGGTAAGACAGGAATAAAGACACAGACCTACTAGAGAATGGACTTGAGGATATGGGGAGGGGGAAGGGTAAGCTGTGACAAAGTGAAAGCATGGCATGGACATATATACACTACCAAACATAAAATAGATAGCTAGTGGGAAGCAGCTGCATTGCACAGGGAGATCGGCTGGGTGCTTTGTGACCACCTAGAGGGGTGGGATAGGGAGGGTGGGAGGGAGGGAGATGCAAGACGGAAGAGATATGGGAACATATGTATATGTATAACTGATTCACTGTGTTATAAAGCAGAAACTAACACACCATTGTAAGGCAACTATACTCCAATAAAGATGTTAAAAAAAAATCACAGTGTATTTCCAACACACACACAGACACACACCAGACACACACATGCCAAATATTTTGAATATATGAAGAAGTATTATTAACCAATTAAAAAAAAACCCTGGTAACCAAAGAGAAATTTGGGCAAAATACTTGAAGAAGCTCTCAAAACAGACGAGGGGGATCCAAATGGCCATAACTCATAAGAAATATGGTGATGAAAATATTAAGTCCAAGACAAAATACATTTATAAATACAGCAAAATGGGAAAATTGAAAAGTCAAAAATACCACCAGTTTTAAGGATACAAAGCAATTGAAATGTCAATTTCTGTGACCACTTTGGTAAAAATTGTGGTATTACCTAGCACCTATTGACATGCACACCCCCGTTCAATTCAGCCAATCCATTTCTAGTTATATATCCTAGAGAAACACTGTATGTGGGGCAGGTCTGTTATTTTTTCCTTTGTTTCAAGTTCTTGGTTTTTGCCTTGTGACATGCTATAACAGAAAATGACTTTTTCTGTCCAGTGCGTATGAAGCCCTCTCATGCAAGTGCTGTATAAATTGTTGAAAATAAAGTCTGAACCCTCTCTGTAAACATGCAGAAAATCAATGAAAGATTCATTAAAGCACAGTATCCTAGGTAATCATAATTTGTTTTCTAAAGTATTTTGAGTAACAGGAAACTTTTCAATAATCTTTGCTGTGCTTAAGATAATAATGCCATTAATTAGTTTCCTTGAGAGACTTCCTGGGTATTTTGTAAACTATTTCTTTTTCACACTCCTGGGAAAGAAGTCATCATGCATTTAAATTGCAATCAATGCAGTCAACTCTATGCAAAGGAATTGTCTTCTCCACTTGATGTGCTCTGATTATTTCATGTTCTTAATCCATTTATCTCTGCTGCAAAGAGTGAGACACAAGGAGGGAGGGAACATCTCAGGCAAGTTCTTGGCCAGATGGATCAGGAGGGATTGTGGCATAAAAACAGCAGTGGAAATGAACACCAGACACAGCAGACTATATATCGCAATGTGCAAATTAAGTACCTTAGTAAATGGTTGACCTTGGAAATGCAGAATGCTCTCAGTCATAAAGTTGCTTAAATGTAAGAAGTGTTGCTCAAAGGAAGTTTTCTCATGACTTAGTTCAAAAACGTCTTTCAAGGGCCTAACATGTGAAATGCAAGATAATAAACATTTATATATTTCATTTTTAAGTATTTAAATAGCCCTTACTCTATGAAAGTTTGGGAGTCTTAAAAATAACATTGGACACTATGAGACCATAATAAAATAAATATAACATTAACTCATTCAGTCTAAAATGGAAGGGGAAGAATTGCATTCTAGCATCTGTTGATATGATCTGAAGTAAGTCTCAAACAAAAAAATAATAAGAAACCACGATATTAACAGTTATTGGCTACTCCTCAGGTACTAGGGCTAAATGCAACATAGATGTTATCTTATATAATCCTCACAGCAGCCTTATAGAGTAACGTAAAATATTCGAATTTTTACAGGTGAAAAAACTGAGGTCAAGGCAAGTTAAGGTACTCTTACAACTTTACAACGATCATGGGGGAGCAGGAAGTCGGACCCAGCCTTGCCTGTCTCCCATAGACTCTGCTTGGTCTACTGTATACCTTCAGCCTCCTAAATTGTTTTGAGTGTTCAGTGTCTGCCAAGACAGCATCAGATGCTGGGAACTGGACCCAAAATTCCCTCATGGTGTTCTATTATCATCAAGAATATAAAATAGAGATAAAAATTACAGAAGAAAAGGATAATTGCTAAACATATATGTGCAACATGTCAGGGGAGCATAGTGAAGGAAAAAAATGTACTGCTTTGTGAAGGAGGTGATCACAGAAGAGGAGAAATTTGAACTGGTTCTAGAAGGATGAGTAGGAGTTTGCCAAGCTGAGAAGACAGAATGATACTAAAATGAATAATAAAAACACAGATAAAAGGTTTGTGGATATGCAAGTAAAGGATTTATTTGAGGAGCAGTTAGCATTTTTACTTTAAGTGCCTTCACGTTTAAAGGGAGCGGTGTTGAAAAAAGGAAACAGAGCTCAGAGGGGAGAATAGAAGACGTGAAAGGAAGGTCTGCTAACATCTGCTAGTCAAAGATAAGGTTTAAATAGGGTGTGGCTTCATTAACACTGTGACCCTCTCAAAGTGTGATCTTGCAGTGTCTTCATCATCTGGGACCTTCATAATTCAGAACCTCTGGCCTTGACCCAGACCTACTGAAACTGAAGCTCCATTTCCACAAGATCACCAGGGGATGTGTGTGCACATTACATTTGAAAAGCGCTGATTAGATTAAAATGATAAGCTCTAAGAGAAACTGATATAAAGTTATATGATTGACTTCAGTATACTTGGGACACTCTAACTCCAATAACGCAGTACATTTTCTATAGCAGGAAACTATTTGATATCTAATCAGACTAAGTGTGGGTCAACGGTCCCTACACTTGGTGACTCCTTTGGTCAGTGAAGATAAATTTGAGAATGTGTATCTTCCCAGAAAACTGACAGACCATGTTGAAATGCCAGGGCTCTGGAAGTAGTGTCAGTGTTGACTGTCCACAACCCCAAGCCTAACAAAGGGCAGTTACTTGGCGACAAAACGGCGTCTGGATGAAAACAGATTGAGAAAAGTCATTCACGTTTATTAAGGCTCTGTGTTGTGATGAATATGTAACATATGCTTTCTCATTTAATTCTCACTTAAAAGAGAAGAATCTGTATATAAGATAGATAGCCAACAAGGACCTACTGTATAGCACAGGGAACTCTACTCAATATTCTGTGATAACCTATATGAGAAAAGAATCTTAAAAAGAATGAAGGTATGTATATGTATAACTGAATCACTTTGCTGTATACTTGAAACTAACACAACATTGTAAATCAACTATACTCCAATAAAATTTAAAAATAAAAAAGTGAATGAATGCTTGAGAGGAATATGAGGCTTGGAAAAGATAAATAATTTTCCCAGGTGTGATTACAGCAATAGTAGTGACAGTAATTTTGTAGCTAGCATTTACTGTGCACTTACTCTGTTCTAAATACCAGGCTAAATGATTTTATGCTCACTATCTCATTTAATTTTCACCACAACCCTGTACGATATGACTGCTTCCATTTTACAACTTAAGAAATGGAAAGGTAGACAGTTTAAATGACTTCATCAAGGTCACATAACTTACAACTATTTATGCATGAACATTGATGTGTTTGACTCAAAAGCCCATAATCTTTCATCAGCACCAAAGTAACTACAAAAGCCATCCTTTGTTCTCTGCAATCTTCTTCAAATGACGTAAGAGAGATTCTAACTTTTTAAAGGAAGGAAGGAAAGAAAGATCGTTTAAGGCGAATAATTATAAAGGGCAAGATTTCTAAGATTCACAAATGAGATTATTGAACTAATGTTTGGTAAAACATGCCCTTCAGCAAAGATGAAATAAACGCTTTGTTGCAGTTGTCTTCATTGATTTATCAGCAGATGGATGGGTAATTGGATTTCCCTACCTATTCTGTCATGTCAAGTCTCACACAAATAAGTGCAGAAATATTTACATGCAATTTACAAGATATTAACTATACATTTCCAAAACAAACTTCTAAACCGGCCCCCACACCCATATATCAAGTTCTCTAATTCCCCAGTCACACTATAACAAAATCGATGGATGTGTCTGCATCCATCCAACACAGGTACCTTTACTGCAGGGTAGAATGATTTAGAGGAAGTGAAAGGGTTTGGGTCTTCAGAGAGCTCTGTTTGAATCCCAAATTCCCCATCCAAGAGTCACATGGCCTCAGACAAGTTCCTTAATACTCTCTAAGTTACAATTTCTTCCTCTTAGACAAGAATTTGTGTTACTTCAGAGGATTGTTGTGAGGATTCAACACAGTCAAAAGGAGTCTGGTGGATAGTACTGCTTCAGGGGTGGTCCTTTTCTTCCACATTAAGCCTGGTGTGTCACATAGTCAGGATTTGAAAGATACATGTTTCTATCTTGAAATCAATACATCTGAGTAAACATCATAAATTGACAAGGACATGCAAGGTTGTGAGCAGTTACCATAATCTCTAGTTTTTTAGTTTTAGTCCATCAAATCTGAGTTTACCAATTTGATCACCTTGAACAGAACATTTGTTTGCACTGCAGTTAGATCATGCAGGGCAGCCTCGGGCTGATTTATAAAGTATGAGATACATATGTTCAAACCCTTCTGTGCACCCATTTTCTGCTGCTGCGTACCCCCCTGCTCCTTGACTTTCAGATATTTACATTTATCTGAGATGCTACTCACTTGTGGCAACACACGGAAACTTCTCTCTTAGTCTTGAATGATCTCTATTCTCTCCCTTTCCTAATGCCTAATTAAATATTATTTAAATACATCTGATATCAATGAGGTGTTAAAGTAAAAGGAATTTGATTTTAAAAATTCACAGTAAGTAGAAAGTAACCTCTAGTGGATATTACTTTTTTTTTTTTTTGCGGTACGCAGGCCTCTCACTGCTGTGGCCTCTCCCGTTGCGGAGCACAGGCTCCGGAGACGCGCAGGCTCAGCGGCCATGGCTCACGGGCCCAGCCGTCCGTGGTACGTGGGATCCTCCCGGACCAGGGCACGAACCCGTGTGCTCTGCATCAGCAGGCGGACTCTCAATCACTGTGCCACCAGCGAAGCCCGGTCATTGTTATTTTTAACATGCAGTTTGATAGCAAATCAAATCTATATCTAACAGTGGGATTTTCCTAGTATTTGGTGAGAGGTGCTTTCCCATATTCCTAAAATAAAAATTGGTCAGTGAAGCTTACATATGAGACTTTGGAAATTTAAAGGAACTCTGAGAAAGCAGGGCATGGCATAGCAATGAATCATGTTGAGAGTTAAATTGAATGTGTCTATTAGAACAGATAATCTGAATTTACCCACGGATGTTATGTGGAGAAAACAAATGCCATAGGAACACGTGAGCATATCCATCCTCCAGAATATTCCTTTCCCTAGAAATTCTGTGCACTCTTCAAACAGTGTCTTAGAAGATAAGCCTTGTTTGCCCCAGGTAAACAAGCTTTTCATCGGCAATACATCTGTCATATTTGACTGTGCTGCCTCTCAGTAGCCTGGCAAAAGGCAGCTGAAAATTGCAATATTCCATTTGCAAAAAGTCTAAAATTATGAACTCTGTGGACATCAGTGACACAATGATTAACCCTCACTTCTATAATATCACGGCTTGACGCCAGTAATTCATTGTTGGAGGTCTTGGCAATGTGCTCATGGTCTTCATTCCATCTGGAATGTGTCAGCTCATTTTTTGGAGACAAAAAAACCCACAAAAATAGTTTTCTAACACTATCTTGCCAATGCGTAAGGAAGCTGATAGAGTCACCACTTCAACTATAAGTTTTCATATATATATTTCAGTCCTTTACTCTAATTCCCAATGTGTACTGATCCCAACACCATAGATACATTTTTCCAAAATCTTGAAATTAAACATGGTGGTTGGCATACATTAAATGCTTTAACATACATATATATCCAAAGAGTTGGCCCATCTTCGAAGAATAACTTCTCTAGCAAAGCACAATGACTGATGTCAAATTACCCCTAAATCTTTGGGTATCCCCCCGTCACTTGCATAACCTCTGTGCAACATACTTCCTACTCTGTGTGTTCTAGCTGATCCTGGCCAGTCAGCCCTTCTCTACATCCTGAGGGGCACTGGGTAAGGATGTAGGAATGGGAAAAGTGAAGTTGGTACCAGATATAAAAGACCTTACATTCCACAATTACAAACTTGACCACACCTCGGTAGGCCAATGATTCTCAGTTTGCACATGGTGACCTGTGGATGTACTAAGAACTCTTCCTAACTGTGCCTCCAGTTTCTACAAAATCTGGGTCTTTGTTGTTGTTGTTCCATGTGATGCCAGCTGCGATCATAAAAAGGAATCATTAAATTTTCTTTGAGGAGGGAGGTGCTTCTTACCCACCACCCCCTCCTTAGGGTATCTCCTTAAAAACATACAGATCCAATAAGAAGCCTGATCTTTGGTATTTAAAATATTAGGCTTCTATTAAAAAGAATGAAATCTGTAATTTGCAACAACATGGATGGACCTGGAGATTATCATGCTAAGTGAAGCAAGTCAGACAGAGACAGACAAATGTCATATGATATTGCTTATATGCAGAATCAAAAAAAATGATACAAATGAACGTACTTACAAAACAGAAACAGACTCACAGACTTAGAGAACGAACTTATGGTTACTGGTTGGGGGGTAGGGTGGGAAGAGGGATAAATTGGGAGTTTGGGATTGACACGAACACATTGCTATATTTAAAATAGATAACCAACAAGGACCTACTGTAACTCTGAACAATATTCTGTAATAACCTAAATGGGATAATAATTTGAAAAAGAATAAATACTTGTATACGCATAACTGAATCACTTTGCTGTACACCTGAAACTAACACAACATTGTTAATCAACGATACTGTAATATAAAATTAAAAAACATAAAATATTAGGCTTCCGATCCTTGGAACTGTAAACATGAACCTACAGATTAGTTCAGGGGTCTCTCACAAGTATACAGTAGACGACAACAGGGTGCATTCACTTATCTCTACAGGGAATAAGAGAAGTTTTCATTGTTGTTTTGACTGCCATTTAGTTTTGTGTGAAATCCTGTCCAGAGTTTATAGTCTCTTGTGTGCTCCCTTATATGTGTACATCTGGTGACGCTTCCTCACAGTGGAACTGTCTTCTCTCGTTCTTCTGTACTGGTACAGAGTAATCTTTTTTTTGGAACAGGATTGTTTTATTTACTCAACACCACAACTCTGTATGTCGGTCAGCTCTGAGGTGAGTGGCTTATGTGATGTCACAAATATCCGGGTACAAAAGTGCTATGAGAAAGAGGAAAAGGTGGCTTATTTTTTCAGGCGGATACTCAAAGATATTGCCTCATGTATATAAAAGAGGATGGAAAGGGCAGTAAACAGCAACACACTTCTAGAGGGTGACACTTGGAACAGTTTTAGGCACACTCTGAGACATTTTAATGCAGTCATAATTATCTTAACAGTTATTGTATTATAATTCCTATTGGCTTGTGTTATTCAAAAACTTTTAATTCCTTCGTCTGTACTGAGAACAAAAACAAGTTGAGGATCTATTGCCCTTAAAGAAGGCACAGCCAAGCACAACTTTGAATGACAACACCCACATTATTTTCTATGGAAATGGAACCCCCCAAACCCAGTAAGTGTGGTCAGGTTCTAGACATCACTTGCAGATGAGACAGAATGAAGTCAGCAAGTAAGTTACTGCAAGAGTCCATTTCTGAGAAGTGGATGGAGCTGAGCAGTGGTGGTGGAGAGTGCAAGGAGGGAACAGATTTGAGAAATATTTTAGAAGCAAAATTGAGCAGACAAGGGCATTTGATTAAATGGCAGGGTGAGAAAGAGAACAGTGATGGGTGCTTTTGGAGTTTTGAATCTGAGAGAATGAGAGAGAAGAAACACCATTTTTCTAAGTCATAGAATTTTAGATGAGGCATAGATTTAAACACTAGGTAGGTAGATGGCTTAAGACATGGTCCACGCTAGATGCCAGTGAGGCACCCAGAAAGGCGGCAGGCTAGTCATGGGTAGATCAGCTCAAGAATAGAGTGGCATATTTGGAATGCAGGCAACTTATGTTTGTTTAAACTTTACAAGTGGCTGCAGCCACTGAGAAGAGTGAACTGAAAGAAGTGACCAAGAGAGAGCCATAGGAAATGTCCCCTTTCTGTGACGTCATTGAAGAGGAACTCCTGAATCAGAGCAGGAAGAAGCTGCTGGAGGAGAATTAGGAGGACCCTCATCTACTGGAAGCCAGAGAAGGAGAGTTCCAGAAGATCAACAGTGTTACATGTAACAGAACAAAAATAAAGACTAATAAAAATGTTTATTTTCTTTTGTATTTTTTTTTTCCTTTTTAGATCTTAATTTTTCTAATCCCCTCAATTTGAAGTTTTCCTAATTTTGGTCATTCTTTCATAGCTTCTTTAATTTATTTGAAAAAGATATGTATTAGCCTATAACTTCCTATTATTTGGGGAGCATTTTTCTGGTATAGTGTTATTGCTGAGTCATTCTGCTTGTATTCTTTTTTCCTAATAATAGCTTACAATAATTTTGCATGGAAATTGACCATGACTAATTCTCATCGTCTCCTTCCTGTTCCTCCTCCCTTTGCTCTTCTCTCCTGTCTCTTCCTTCTCTTCCTCCTTTTCCTTCTTCGGAGTTTCTCTGTACTTTTAGGAAGGCAGATGGGTCAGAACAGTTTTCTTAGCATTACGGCTCTAGAGCTCCCTCTTCTGTCATTTTTGCAAAGTATCTAATAACAACAACAACAAAATGACCTCACATTTACTGATAATGCAGCCTCTGTTCTTTTTCCCTATTCTTTTAAACCATTTTTCCCCCTTTGCTTCTATTGTGGCTATTCTGATCAATTTGGGTTTCTCATCAGTGAGGGTCTTTGCCCTGGAGGGGACCTGCATTTGATTAGTTTAGACAGTCCCGGGGGTCCAGACTGCACAGCACTTGACTTCACTGCAGAGCCCTTGACCTCACGTGGAATGGTCAGGCTGCTGATCCATGGTGGACCCACCACGCTTCAGTGGGAGTTGTGTGGCAGCCTGAGGGTACTACTGGGCTTTGAGGATCTTATGAAGATTTTTGCAGTGTACTCCATAATTTGTGTTTGTTTTAATAACAAAATAATGTTTTTAATGTCTTATTATTGAGTAAAATCCATATTTCAGGAGAATGTGCCACACGCCATGATCTCATAGGAGCCTGAAAGTGCATATCTAACCCTGTTGGACCAGCTCATATATCTGTCTTAGAAGTTTCATTACAGTTGTAGGGACACTGGCCAGACTTCAGTGGGCAGTATTATGTATCCTGCTTTTAAGAGTATACATAACTAAATATGAACTTTTGGTAAAGGAAATAATAGATATGACACTTCAGAGAGAAACAGAATTGAGGGGAAAAAGGAACTTCTTTTAGAATGAAGGAGACCTTAATATATGTTTTTTAAGCATGAGAAAGAATTGGGAGAGGTGAGATTAAAAAGGCAAATGTTGAATAAAGAATACAGTCCAAAAGAATAAAATCCAAAAGAACTAAGAAAGGCTTTTTATAACAGGATTAGCTGTGCAACACACACACACACACACACACACACACACAAGAATACCTCCTCTTCTGTGATACCAAATTATCATCAAACTTTGACAATCTCCAGTAACGGGAAGCCAAATACTCCAGATAGGACTCACTTCCAGAGAGGTCCTTGTTTTATTAGTTGGAGAACTTTTTATTTCCAGTAGTTTTGTACATGAGCTTTAATTCCTCTTTCTCAGCACCAGTCAAAGAGAAGAAATCAATTTCTGTCTACATGATGGTTTGCCTGTAGAAATGTGAGCTTTTGGTGAGGAAAGAGGTAGAGATTAGTTTCCTTTTGTCCAGCACCAATGACACATCCGGGTGAGTGGTCAGTATTCCACAAGGGGGACATATGTATTAGAGGAAGAAAGTATGCAGGATGTGAAAGTTGATGGAGGAAGTGAGTTACAGGGAAGATTGATGTTAGCTGAGCTCCACTGATCCACTGTGGTAAAACAGGATATTATTCGGCAAATGTGTTTGTCTGAGGCCAAGATCTGTTTTGTGACAGCTGGAAACCTAAGCTGGAGGGTAACTTGGTTGATTCTACCCAAGAGCCATTTGGTCTGCAGCCAGGTCCAGCTCTTAGGAATACGGCAACATGACAGTGCCTACAATTAGTGTTCTTTCTTCTGTTTATTAAGCATTGTATTCAGTCACAAAAGGCTTAGACTTTAGGGAGTAAACAGAGTAAACAAATGAGCAGACTGGGCTTTTATTAAACCCAAAATTGCGTGGCTTAGCTGAATAAGCACCAATTTATACTTACTAATGAGAAATCGTTTCAGGCCAAGAAATACATTTCAATTACATGGAAATGCTACCTGATCAATTAACACTAAAGCCTTGGAAAATACAGAGATTCCGTGTCTACCAGACTCGATGACGTTAGTTATGTATTCTGAAACCAACACTGATCCTAAGGGATGATTTGTCAGGGAGAGAGGGGATTTCATCACGGGTTTGTAGAGCTTATTTTTCACCAAAAAAGAAATTATGGATAACATTCTGAGTAAGATGACACCAAACTTATTATATGAGGTATTTTCCTGTACTTACAAACATACACACAACGAGACACAAAAGTGAAAAATAGAAAACCAGAAAGGTAGCTGGCTAGAATCAAGAAAAAGGCTGCACAGAGTAGAAACACAGAATGATGTTCACAGTCCAAGTCCTACTCCAGACAGTTTGGGGGAACCAAGGCAGAAAGTGGTACCTGGGAGTTAATCTATTACAGGTTAAAAAAAAATAAAGAGAATGTGGTATACTGCATTATATAATAATGTAAAATGCTCATTAACCCTCTTGGGGGAAGAAGCTACTTTATTGTGCTATTGACGTTAGGCTTGGCCTTATGATTTGCTCAAGCCAATGAAATGTGAGCAAAAGTAATATGACTCCTTATGGAAGAAGATTTAGGAACCACTGACCAGTTTCCACATATCTTCGTGAGCAAGAAAGAGAAAATCCCATCTTCCTGGGTCTCAGAATGAAGGTGATAAGGAAGCATAGCCACAGCACTCCCAGCTGACATTAAGTGTGAGAAATAAAACTTTGCTCTTTTTTATGCCACAGACATAATGCGGTCATTGGTCACTGCAATATAACCAACCTTATTCTGACTAGTACCTGGATCTAAGAAGGCTTAATGTTTAAACATACCTTATTCTGACTAATATCTGGACCTGAGAAGGACAGAAAATGATGAGCGGGGGAGGGAAGGGCGGGAACTTTCCAGAGTTCTAGCTCCTGGGTAGCTGCAGGCCTAGGGAGAAGGCAGTCAGAGACTCATAATCACATTGTAGGAAAATCACTAGCTTTTTTTATGGACTATGGCCAGGACATCTTAGGCAGGAAAAAGTGAGCATAAACAGAGAAACAAAAAAGAGGAATGAAACAAAACAATATCCTAGTCAAAAATGAACCAGCAAATCCAAAATCCAAAATTCATTTTGAAATCTAACACTAAAATTATAACATCCTATCCAACACAGAAGAAAAATTGACTCCAGATGGAATGACAAAATTTCTAGGAGTTATGTTTCAAGAGAAAGAGTTTTTCTTTAAAGTCCAATTTTCAAAAAACAAGGGATTGTGAAACAAAAATAAAGAGAAATGAAAAGTTGATTTTACAGGTAGATTTTAGAAAGAGTTAATTAAATACACAGAAGATGAAAATAATCACTATTAAAAATAAAAAACGAGTCATGGTATAAGAGAGGTAAATGAAATGGAAGACAGTCTCACAAAATAGGTTGACAATCATGATGTAGAAATTATAAAAACTAATGAAATAAAAAATATGTCATTGGAATGTGCAACAATCAAAATGATTTTCAGCAGGCAGAAGAATTTGGCAGGCAGAAGAAGAAAACAGGGAATGTGAAGCCAAATCAACTGAGATAATATGGTTTGAGGAATAGTGTACCTCATACCATAATTCACACTGACATGTGCATAATGGACATCTCAGAAGGGGAGCAGAGAGAAAACAAAGCAAAAAAATATTTGAAGACACAACTGAAAATTCCCCAGATTTAATGAAAAACAGTTTATACATTGAAGAAGCTCAATGAACTCCAAGGAGGATAAACTCAAAGAGATTCTATTCTAGATACATTATTATCAATTTGTCAACAGATAAAGACAGAGTCTTGAAAACATCAAGAAAAAAGTGAGCCATCACATACAAGATATCTTCCATAAAATTATAGGCAGACAGCTCATTGGAAACCATCAAGGCCAGGATGCAGTGAGATGACTTACTCAAACTGTTGAAAGGAAAACACAGCTAATCAAGAATTCTATATTTAGCCAAAGTGTTCTTCAAAAGCAAGGGGGAAATTAAGGCATTCCTACATCAGGGGGGTACGGGGGTGGATTTGTCACTAGCAGAACTATCCTACAAGAAATACTAAAAAGAGTACTTAGGGCTGAAATCAAATAACATTAGACAGTATCTCAAATCTACATGAAGAAATAAAGAGCAACAATAAAGATAAATATATAAATATTAAATACAGTACAGATTTCTGTACTATTTTATTCTAATTTAAAAGACAATTACATAAAGTAATAAATATAAACTTTATTGATGAGATTATGATGCATACTTCGACCAGGGCTCGAACCCATGTCCCCTGCATTGGCAGGCGGATTCTCAACCACTGTGCCACCAAGGAAGCACAGGACCAAATGAAACTTAAAAGCTTTTACACTGCAAAGGAAACTGTAAACAAGATGAAAAGACAACCCTCAGAATGGGAGAAAATATTTGCAAACGAACCGATGGACAAAGGATTAATCTCCAATATATATAAACAGCTCATGCAGCTCAATATTAAAAAAAACAACCCAATCAAAAGATGAGCAGAAGACCTAAATAGACATTTCTCCAAAGAAGACATACAGATGACCAAGAGGCACATGAAAAGCTGCTCAACATCACTGATTATTAGAGAAATGCAAATCAAAACTACAATGAGGTATCACCTCACACCAGTTAGAATGGGCATCATCAGAAAATCTGCAAACAACAAATGCTGGAGAGGGTGTGGAGAAAAGGAAACCCTCTTGCACTGTTGGTGGGAATGTGAATTGGTACAGCCACTATGGAGAACAGTATGGAGCTTCCTTAAAAAACTAAAAATAGAACTACCATATGACCCAGCAATCCCACTACTGGGCATATACCCTGAGAAAACCATAATTTAAAAAGACACATGCACCCTAATGTTCATTGCAGCACTATTTACAATAGCCAGGTCATCGAAGCAACCTAAATGCCCATTGACAGATGAACAGATAAAGAAGACGTAGTACATATATACAATGGAATATTAGCCATGAAAAGGAACGAAACTGGGTCATTTGTAGAGACTTGGATGGACCTAGAGACTGTCATACAGAGTGAAGTAAGTCAGAAAGAGAAATACAAATACTGTATATTAATGCAGGTATGTGGAATCTAGAAAAATAGTACAGATGAACCAGTTTGCAAGGCAGAAATAGAGACACAGATGTAGAGAACAAACATATGGACACCAAGGGGGGAAAGTGGTGGGGTGGGGGTGGTGGTGACGGTGTGGTGTGATGAATTGGGAGATTGGGATTGACATGTATACACTAATATGTATAAAAGAGATAACTAATAAGAATCTGCTGTATAAAAAAAGAAAATAAAATTCAAAAAAAATTAAAAAAATAAATAAATGGGACCTAATTAAATTTAAAAGCTTTTGCACAGCAAAGGAAACCATAAAACAATGAAAAGACACACTCAGAATGGGAGAAAATATTTGCAAATGAAGCAACCAACAAGGGATTAATCTCCAAAATACACAAAAGCTCAGGCAGCTCAATATAAAAAAAACAAACAACCCAATCCAAAAATGGGCAGAAAATCTAAACAGACATTTCTCCAGAGAAGACACACAGATGGCCGAAAAGCACATGAAAGGATGCTCAACATCACTAATCATTAGAGAAATGCAAATCAAAACTACAATGAGGTATCACCTCATACCAGTCAGAACGGCCATCATCAAAAAGTCTACAAACAATAAATATTGGAGAAGGTGTGGAGAAAAGGGAACCCTCTTACATTGTTGTTGGGAATGTAAACTAGTATAGCCACTATGGAGAACAGTACAGAGGGTCCTTAAAAAACTAGAAATAGAGCTACCATATGAACCAGCAATCCCACTCCTGGGCATATATCTAGAGAATACCGTAATTCATAAAGATATCTTCACCCCAATGTTCATTGCAGCACTATTTACAATAGCCAGGACATGGAAATAACCTAAATGTCCATCAACAGAGAAATGGATGAAGAAGATGTGGTACATATATACAACAGAATATTACTCAGCCATAAAAAAGAACAAAATAATGCCATTTGCAGCAACATGGATGGACCTAGAGATTGTCACACTGAGTGAAGTAAGACAGAGAAAGACAAATATCATATGATATCGCTTATATGTGGAATCTAAAAAAGGGGTACAAATAAACTTATCTACAAAACAGAAATAGAGTTACAGATGTAGAAAACAAACTTACTGTTACCAGGAGGTAAAGAAGGGGGAAGGATAAATTGGGAGCTTGGGACTGACATATACATACTACTATATATAAAATAGATAATAAGGACCAACACTCTGTAATGGCCTATATGGGAAAAGAATCTAAAACAGAGTGAATATATGTATATGTATGACAGATTCACTCTGCTGTACATCCACAACACAACATTTTAAATCAACTACACTCCAATAAAAATTTTTTGAAATGTAAGTGTGTTAAACATTCATATTAAAAGGTAGATATTAATAGAATGGATTAAAAAAAATGATCCAAGTCTTACGTCATCTACAAGAAACATATTTTAGAGTCAAAGAACCAAACAGATTAAAAGGGTAGAAAAAACTACCATGGAAACATTAACTAAAATAGAGCCTGGATGGCTATACTAATATCAGACAAAATAAACGTTCAAAAGCAACTCAATTAACAAATGGGCAAAGGATTTGAATAAATATTTTTCTACACAAATGGTCACTAAACAAACAAAAAGATGCTCAAAGTCATTAAACATTATGGGAATGCACATCAAAACAACAAGGTACACGTTTTTGCCCTAAAAATTAAATTAAATTAAAAAGTTAATAAAAATTGTTGGTGAACATGTGGAGAAATTTGAACCTCATACATTGCTGGTGGAAATGTAAAATGTTGGAGCTGGTTTGGAAAATTCTTTTCAGTAATTCAAAATGTTAAACATGTAGTTACCACATCATCCAGCTATTCTACTAGGTATGCACACAAAATAAATGAAAACATATGTACACATAAAAACTTGTACATGAATGTTCATAGCAGCATTATTTCATAAAGGCTTAAATTTTAAAACAACCCAAATATTTATTGACTGATGAATAAATAAACAATATCTTACATCCGTACAATGGGATACTGCTTTGTAATAAGAAGAATGACACATGCCACATGAGTGAACCTTAAATACATTACGCTAAATTCAAGATGTCAGACACACACAAAAAATATATTGTATGATTTCATTTATATAAGATGTCCAGGATAGGCAAATCCATATAAACAGAAAGTAGATTAGGGGTTGTTAGGGGAAGAGGGGAGGCTATTGGGAGTGACTTCTAATAGATACGGGATTTCATTTTGGGTGATGAAAATATACCACAATTTGAGAGTGGTGACGGGTTTCACAACTCTGTGTATATACTAAAAGGAACTGAATTGGACAGACTGAACTTATATACTGTGTGAATATCATGGTATGTAAATGATATCTCATTAAAGCTGTCATAAAAATATCACAGAAAAAATATAATTTTTTAAAAAAGGGATAAAAATAAGAATAATAGCAGAGTATTTCTTAGTAATATTAAATTCTAGAACATAGGACTTCCCTGGTGGTGCAGTGGTTAAGAATCCGCCTGCCAATGCAGGGGACATGGGTTCAAGCCCTGGCCTGGGAAGATCCCACACGCCGCAGAGCAACTAAGCCCATGCACCACAACTATTGAGCCTGTGCTCTAGAGCCCGCGAGCCACAACTACTGAGTCCGTGTGCCACAACTACTGAAGCCCGTGTGCCTAGAGCCCATGCTCCACCACAAGAGAAACCATGGCAATAAGCCCGTGCACCGCAAGGAAGAGTAGCCCCTGCTCGCCGCAACTAGAGAAAGCCCAAGTGCAGCAACGAAGACCCAACGGAGCCAAAAATAAATTAATTTAAAAAAAAGTTTAAAAATTTTAGAACATAGTGGAAAATATTTTTAAAGCACTAACAGAAAATAACTATCATCCTCAAATTGGTCACAAAACTATCTATCTAGAATAACATAAAGACATTTTCAAGGTTTTCAGAGACCATCAGTTTACCAATCTTGAACTTTTACCAAAAAATACCTTTTAATAAGGAAAAAAAAATGAGCCTAGTATACTAGGATTTTTAGCAAGGATGACGGATAAAAGATTGACTTGAAAAAAAATCCTATATACCCCAAATAGTCCACTGGAATATATAATGGAAAATGAGTACCATTCACAATAGCAACAATGTCTTCCTAATGTAGTAGGAATAAAACCAAAAGATGTGCAAGATTGTTATAGAGAAAACACATAGATAAATAGATAAAAATAGAGATTTATTAACAAGAACCTAACTAGAATGATATAACAGGTTCATGAGTGAGAGGAGTCAATTTTCTGAAGATAAAAATTTCCCTTAAACTAATTAATAATTCCAATACAATTCCAATGAAAATTTCAGTAAGACTTTTCATAAAACTTGACAAATTTATTTAAAAATTTATGTAAAAGAGCAAAGGTCAATAATAAATAATATTGATGTAGAAAGGACTTGCCTTACATGATATTAAGCTATATGATAAACCTATAAGTGTGATAATAATAGAGGTAAAAGAAAATATAGCATAAAAAAGGACAGATCACAAATGGATACCCCCTATATAGAATATTGATATATAATACAGGTAGCTATAAATAATATTTGAAAAAATATAGAGTAACACCCTTTATTGTTAATCACCTAGAAACAGACAAGAATGATAACCATGGAATACAGCACCACGATTTTCTTGATAAGGGGAATAGGGGAATATAACAAGGCAAGGCAGGAAGCTTCACATATAATTACAATCTTTTATTCTCTTAAATAATCCTTCTGAAATAAATATTAACATTTGATAAATTTAGGTGGTGGGTGCATATGTATAACTCCAGTGAGGATTAAGTAAAGGAATGTACTTAAATCTACCAGTTCAAACTTCGACCTTAAGGGATATTACTTTCTCCTTTCTCTTTTCAAATGACAGATATTTTATTCTCTTTTGGTAGTACAGCATCAAGGAAGCTTTAGTAATTTCTAACTTTTATATAATTTTATTTGCTGACAGTAGCAACATAAGATCAACCAAAAACTTCTTCGCCTAGTGATAATTTCAATTTCTCTTACTCTCAAACATGGAAGCAACAATGACAATGCTAGATTCTCCAATTTCAACCCAAACGAAAACAACAAACATAAAATGTATAAAGTACAATCACTCTTGTTTGAGTGACTTTCTAAACTCCTTTCACAGGAAATATTCTTAAAGGAATTTTCAACTCTATTTCTTTAGCTCTATGATATAATCTGCCATTGTATGGCATAAGAATAAAGCTATTTTCATTAAGACTAGGTTCATCATGCCTGGAGTGCACTTTGACTAGAAAATAGTGACATAACCAAGTGGTTCTCTCCAGCATTGTAGCCTGCAAAAGCTGGGCTCAGAATTCAAAACAATCAGTGATGTGAAATGGTCATGATATTTGTATTTGAGTTTTGACATTCAGATAATTTGATACTCATTCTTCATTCCTACACACTGAAAAGAGAGTAGTAACAAACACCACCAGGCTATGCCATGGGGACTCCAGGGAGCTACAAACTGCCAATTTCTTAAGACTGCAGAAGTAACTTCAGCTTGGATTTGAAGACGGAAGGATAACGTCCATGGGGACAGAGGAACCTGTTCAGGCTCATTTTAGGAGAAAAAAACAAAATAAAACAGGTAGTATATCTATTATATTTGCCTGTATCCATGAAGTAACTTTCTACTGCCTGTAATGCCCTTCTGTGACTTCTAAGTCCTAGAGAATTCCTCCTCTTTTTTCATGGTACAGCTCCTACATCGACTACTCCCTGTTTGCCTAGACGTTATTATTAGTCTATTCTTTACACATTCATAGCAGGATATACTCACCTAGAGCTTTTGAAAGTGAATTACTGAAGAAGCACTTTGGTAGGTAATAAGGATAAAGTTGTGAAGGGCAATTTTGCCTTTACAAGCTAGTGAGGGACATAGCTCAGGTAACTGGCCACTGCAGTAGGGCATAATACATGCTACAGTGAAAGACAAGAGGGCACAAAGTCAATACAGCATCACCTAGTTTTGAGTGTGAGGGACAGTTGCATACTGAGTCCTAAAATGAAATCAGAGAAGTATGAAGTAAATACACAAAAAGGTGTGTGTGTGTGTGTGTGTGTGTGTGTGTGAAAGAGAGAGAGAGAGAGAGAGAGAGAGAGAGAGAGAGAGAAAGAGGTATTGAGAGAGTGTGAGTTTTGGAGAGATGGCTGGAGGAGTTAGGTGTTTCAACCAAAGGAAGCAGCATGACCATAGTTCCAAAGATGGGAAAACTCTAAAAATTCAAAATCAATTCTGAATGGCTTGTCTGAGTATAAGAAGATACACCAGGAGAGCTGAAGTTAGCAAAGCAGGCAGGGTAGAGATAAGGGCAGTATTTGAAAACCACTATAATGACATTTGCAGGGGTTTTTTTGGTCCTGATGCATCCATTCCTCCTTTCTTTATGTAACAGAACCTTTATTTTCTTTCCTTAAAGTCCATGTATTCAGGAAAGATTGATTCTAACCCACCCTTTAGGGAAGGGGAGTAAAAGGAAGACCTACCACACACTCAGAGTTAACATTTGGTCAAAGTTATCTAATCGAAATGAAATCCAGGATTTTAGACTATTTTCTTGGTGTTTGTGGGAGTCAGGGAAGATGTAAGGACATTGTCCTTGCCTTTGGGCATGAACCTGAATATGATAGCCCAAGAAAAACTGGCAACCATCTCACAAACACGAGAGAACCAATCAGAAGCAAATTCAAGCAACTGGTTCCGGCCATGTGGTTTGTGCTTAGAATAGAGCCTTTCTTGATAACTCTGAAATTCAGTTACAAAAGCCAAAATACCAGCTTTATTGATTATCTTTGAATTTTGTTTTACATTATAAGCAGTAAGGAGTCCTAATTGATAAAGAGAGATTAGGGGCATTGATTTTACCTGAGAGCATTGAGTATTAACTGAGGAATTTTAAGTGGAAGGTAACAAGAAAGCATGCTTTAGAAGGATAGCCTTGATTTCTGGTGTGGATAAGACGACATAGACTCATTATTCTTTATTTCTCCCATCTTAGCACAACTATAAACCCTGAAAATAACACGATAGGCTACCACAGGAGGACTCTGAAAAGTGGGAAGAGGAATGCAAACTAGCTAGGGACCGCAGGACTAGAGGAACGGCATTATGCCCCAACATCTTCCAATTCCCATACCATTCCACACAACAGCAGATGATCCAGACCCGGTGTTCCCTGAATCCCAAACTGGCAGGAATAAGCAGCCCAGGTCCTCTCCCTCCCAGAGACAACAGGCAGCCCAGAAGTTTGGCCAGGATAAAGCAAGAGCCCATAGACAATCAGAGGCCAGGGAAAATGCTTTCCCAGGCCCTAGAGAACAGAGAAGTCCCGTCTGGAGAACCACTATCTGCCTCACAGATGGCACCAGCAGGGATCAGCAAAAGACCCGGTGGTACCAGACAAACTGAGCAGATGAAAATATCTCAAAGGCTTTGCAAATTAAGTTGTCATTAGAACTGGAGCTTAAAAAAGTAGGTCAGTATCTGCATGCTGAATGTCAAAAGGGTGACTGTTTGCTAAAATAGAAAATTTATCCAGAGTCTCCCAAACATAATAGTCAAAGTAGCCAAGTTATAACTGAAAAGCACTCACCATGCCAAGAAGCAGGGAAATCACACAGTTTGAGTGAAAAATAAAAGATACAACATTAAGGTAACACAGATGTAGAATCGTTTGACAAAGATTTTAAAGTAGCCATCATAAAATTGCTTTAATAAGCAACTACAAGTATCCTTGAAACCAGTTATAAAACAGATAATCTCACTAACAAATAGAAATATAAAAATAAACAAATTTAAGTTATGCAACTGAAAAATGCAATAACCAAATTTTCAAAAAGTCACTGGAAGAGCTTAATAGCAGAATGAACACAACAACAGAAAGGATCAGTAAACTTAAAGATAGAACAGAAAGATATCCTTGCCTATGGATTAGAGATCAGCAAGACTACAGAGGTTGGTAGGGATATTACAGTAATAATCCAGTGAGAAAGGATGGTGGTCTGAAATGCAGTAGTGGCAATAAAGAAAGAATCAGACTTTTGATGTGGTTTGGATGGAGTATAAATAAAACTTAGTGATTTATTTGGACACAGGTATAAGAAAAAGGGAGAAACCGAAGGTGAATTCCAAATTGGCTGAGGCAATACAGTCAATGTTGACATAGATGACGGAGAAAGCAGAACAGGTTGGGAGAAAAAAATCACAAGTGTAGTTTTGGATATTCTTCATTTGAGGTGCTATTGAGCTGGATAGTTTGACATGTCAGCCACTTAACACAATAATTAATGAACTCTCCATTGAATCAGGATAACCTAACTGAGCGCCTGGCATTTAGCAGGTACTAGTAAGTTTCATGAATGATGGAATGAATAAGGGAATACGTTTATTTTCCTCTAAGTTCTAAGAACATTTTCACCTCAGCACAGAGGAGCTTAGGCAGACAAATTCACATGATTGCCACACTTCTAAGGATTAGCTAGGCTGCTGAGATATCAAGAGTCCACTGATAAATGAGACTGACCAGTTAATACGGGATGCCTTTGCATATCCCAAAAGGGAACTCAAGCTCAGTAATTGTAGCATCTAGCATTTAAATCCAGACACTATAGGCCATAGAATAAAACATTGGCCTAGTTTTTTGTCTTAAATTATTTAACTTTAGAAAGAACACTTCACACATATGACTAAATTAAACCATCAGAGAAAAGTTCATCAACAACATATATTTTATCTCATATTATTTCCATTTTCTCCATGATTAACAATTTGTTTGGGAAGAAAAATAATGAAACTTTGAGAAAAATGTACCAGATTCTGGAATGTTAATCCATCTGGTACCCTTTGCTCCATTATAATTCACTTCAGTTAGATGCACTGAGACCCTTGTGTGATCTTCCATTGCTATCCAAGAGCCAGGGATTAATCTTTGGATCATCATGTCAAGAATTTGTGCCCTACAAATCAGCAGGACATTATTCCTTCTGCTAGATCAAGCTTTCAGGGAGTCCGTGCCGGTATATCACCTGATACCTTTGGGAAGCAGCCACCTAATTTTTTTTTTTGGTCTCTCATTCTGATAAATGTCCCAGTGAGAAGACCTAAACACCATCTCCCTAGAGCTCTTGAGTATTCTGTTCCTTCACCATGGCACCCAAAGGAGAGTCCTAATTTCTACTCCAGCTAGCCCCACAGAGGACACACAGCTTCCTGCCAGCCCTTATCTCAAGACTGGCATCTATCTCAGCCTATATGCACAATGTATCTACACTGCCCTTCTGAATTTAGGGTCTATTTTGGTTCCATTCTGACAACGCTTGCCTGGAACACGTTCAGATTGCCAAAACACATTCCTAGTGTTTGTTTCTTTCCACCTCTTGTCTGAGGGATTTTCAGTCTTCCCTTGGCACTTCTGCTTTCAGAATGTCCCTCATCTCATCTGGCTGAGGAACCTAGGCCACCTCCATAGGTTCCTTCATAGGTTTTTAATCCAATGAAAAAGATACAATGAAATTCCACTTAAAACAAATTGAAGCATTTTATATCATTAAAATAGTCAATGACATTAGTTGCTATCAATGGTAGAATAGTTTTTAGTGAATGTGTTGTTTGCATCAATTCAGAAAATGATGTTAGGCACTATGGCTGAAAAAAAAAAAGAACATTTGGTCTGGATGCTTGAAGAGATTGGAATATCTACAATTACTTTAGGCGGGTTATTTAAGATGGAGTTATAAATCTCTAGGATAATCTCTGTTTAAAGATGGGGGATTGACCACGTGCATATATTTTCTTTTCTTCCTGGGACCCAGTGAAAATGTTAAGTATAAGAATCAATAGGTCATAAATCAACAACAAATAAGAGACTGGTAAAGAAGTATCAGGGTATAAGAAATTTCTATGAATTATGGAAGGCAGCAAGTTCATGGAAGAGCAGTTACTATTGCCCTGAGATGGAGTAAGTACCAGTGTGGGACATGATTGAGAAGTGAGACAGTGTTCCCAGTAAAAGCATAGAGACTTGGGACTGAAAAAGTGCCTAGCACACATGAGAGTATAAGGAGGACCTGTGACCAAACACATGATGGTGGAGAGAAAGGGGGAAATACCACGTATGGAACTGGGAACATTCCCTACTCTGCCTTTAGATAGGAGAGGGGAAGGCAATTCCATAGAGAAATTGTGACTCCAATGACATTCTGACATTTAAGGGCCCTCAAAATGACACCAGCTCAAGGCAGGTATCCTAAAATGAAGACCCCAAGTCAACCAGCAGTACACAATTACACAGAGCTCCAAATGAGCTTCTCATGTCTTGCTTTCAAACGTAAACAGAGGACCACAGAGAGAGAGAGGGGATTCCCGGAGATTACAGAGAGGATTCACAGGAAGTAAGAAAATAACAAACTACTTTTAGAGAGATGCAAAAAAGTATCTTATTCATTTTTGTGGCAAAATTCTTGGGGAAAGGAAAAATCGGTGGATCTGAAAGAGCTCTTAGAGATTAAAATGCTGTGTTTAAAATAAAAAGAATTAAAACAAGAGTAGGAAGATAAAGAAATCTCCCAACAAATAAAGAAAATTGACAAATACTGGAAAAAGATGAAAGAAAAAAATCACCCCAGGAAATCCAATAGCCAACGAAGAGAATTTTAAGAATGAGAGAACAGAAAACAAAAACTGGGGAGATGAAAATTATCCAGAAAATTATAAAAGGTTTCGCAGAGCAGACAGATCTAAATCTCTAAATTAAAAGGGTCCATCAAAAGAATTTAAAAATATCCCTGCTAGCATGAGCATAGAATAAGGACATATTCAGACACACTAGTGATACGCAAGAAATGTATGCTCTTTCTTTGGTCGAAGAAGGGAAAACAAAATTTTAATCAGGAAGGCAAGAAAATCAGAAAGCAACATTTGCAAGCCAGGACAACAGAGATCATAAGTCCCAGGAGAACAGCTGGGCAGCGGATCGAGAGGGAAGCTGTGCAGAAGGGTGCTGGAGACAAAGGGATCCAGGAGAAAAGTAAAAATAATTGGTCACTAGGACAGCTGAGGATGTGGGGATTAAAAGAGCTGTTAGATACTCCAGAAAACCCAAGAAGTCTGAAGAAAGTAAATACTCTACTTGGCTTTGAAGTGCACAATATATTAGCATGAAAAGATTAATATTCTTCGTACAGTCCCAGCGTTTAAAATATACCCATAAGGTAAGGAAGATGTTTATGGCTACAGAACATTTAAGTGTTAAAATACATGGCAGAAATAGGATGACAGAAGAGCAGAGGAGGAGAGATAAAAAGTACTGTATTCTATATTTGAAATTTGCTAAGAGGGTCATATTAAATGTTCTCGTCTACTGTTCTTTAATTCATGAAGGATATCAGTGAGCTATACTTGATATAGAAGGCTTATTCTCAGAATAAGAAGGAATAGTTTACTAAGAGCTGTACTACAAGAAAACTATACTCCCACTCTCAACTCCACTGCCAAGACCACATTATTGATCTGGAATAAGGGAAAGAATGTTGCACCAAAACATTTAGACCTATATTTACCTATATTTAAATCATCTATTACCCTACCAACCAACTTCAAGCAAATCATAAAATCCATCCTCACCCTTAAACTATTTCTCAGATTAATTTCCACTCAATACAAGCAAATCTGGAAGAAAGTATATAATGTGTTCTTTTCCTAAATCTTTAACTAGTTGTGGTCAGTTTTTTAATGCTTAGGCTGACCTCTGCAAACTTCAGTATCCGCATTAAAAGTCAGTGTCACAATAAAAATGAGGAGGTCCACCAAAAAGTAAAAGGAAAAACTGGCAATAAAATGTTTTTCCTGCTTCGGGAAGTGGTTGTTGCCTGCTGTTTACTTTTGTATATTCACAATGGGAAAATTTTAAAGCAAATTTTGGTTCATTGATTATCAAGAAAATATCAACAAATCTATCAGAATAACTACTCTTAGCAAACTCTAAAGCCTGCATCACTTTTTGCATTCAGAAGTAATTTCACTGGAACCATAGGCTCATATATCAAAAGAGCATTTAAAAAGAGATTTTTTTCAAAGAAATAGGCACATCAAAGCAACTGAATAAGAAGTAATCATGTCTAACTTCTACAAAGCAATATTATCCTTTCTGAAATGAAAACCATGAACACACAAAATCTGAGTTGAAATCAAATCTGATATTAAATTTCATTACTTAGAGAAGACTTGCTATGTCGGTTAAGAGCTGACATTTCAAAAGAATTCAAAAAATCATGTTCAGATAGATGACATTTATTCATTCCACAAACTAAAATTTAGTCTACAAACCTTGTCCCACAGCACAAGAGAGCAAACATCTATATGCATACCATATTGTTAGCATTTCACCTCAAGATGTGTACTAAGTTCCTTCAGTATAATTTTCCTTCAAAGGGAATTGGCATGAGGGAAAGATAAGAGTACACTCAATTAATTGATAGTGTGGCATGGCTTTTTTCATTAACTTTATTGTGTCTTCCTTCCAAAAGACCTATCTTTGGTATTTGTTATCTCTCTCAGAAAAGAGTGATCACTTAAAGAATGGTGGTTTGTTTCAACTTGTGAATAATTAGCATCCTTGAGTTCATATTTTCCTCACTACCCTTGAGGTTGAACAACTTGTCCTATTTCATTCTCCATGTATTTATTTATAATCTTTTCCACTATAATTCCAACATTCACATCATGCTGAATTATGAATCCTTTAAACCCAGATTACATTTTTAAACTATTTAAAAATAATTTTTAAATTATCTTTTTGTTTTATCATATGCAAAGATTTAATCTCCTGAAATTTATTTTGTGTAAATTGTGAGAAAAAATTAATTTTATTGTTTTTTAACACATAGATAGCCCAAGAGTAAATAATGTATTCTTTTCTAACTTAAAATATCACTTTTACCTTCTAATTTTCATATGTACTAGGTTTGTTCTGGAAAAAGGGAAGATAGTAACGATTAGTTTCCTAATTCATTAACTATTTTCTGACTTTCCTCATGTGTTTATTCTTTTAGTTTTACTTTGTTTTTATTGAAGTATAGTTGACCTACAACACTATGGTGCACACCACAGTGATTTGATATTTCCATATATTACAAAATGATCATCACAGTAAGTCTGGTTACCACGTGTCACCACACAAAGTTATTACAATATTACCATTATGTCCCAGGCTGTACATTTCATCCCTGTGACTCACTTATTTTGTAATTGGAAGTTTGTACCTCTTAATTTCCCTCACCTATTTCACTCATTCTCCTACTCCCCTCCCCTCTGGCAACCACAAGTTTGTTCTCTGTATCTGAGTCTGTTTCTGTTAAGTTTGTTCATTTGTTTTGTTTTGTTTAGATTTTAAATATAAGAAGTCATATGGCATCTGTCTTTGTCTGATTTATTTCACTTAGCATAATACCCCTAGGTCCATCCATGTTGTCGCAAATGGCAAGAGTTCATTCTTTTTTTATGGCTGAGTAATTTTCCAGTATTCATTCTATACCCATTCAGCTGTGGATAGGCACTTAGGTTGCTTCCAAATCTTAGCATCTTAGCAATTGTAAATAATGCTGCAATGAACATATAGGGGTGCATATATGTTTTCAAATTAGTGTTTTTGTTTTCTTCAGAAAAATACCCAGAAGCAGAATTGCTGGATCATATCGTAATTCTACTTTTAATTTCTTGAGGAACCTCCATACTGTTTTCCGTAGTGGATGCACCAATTTACATTCCCACCAACAGAGCATGAGGGTTGCCTTTTATCCACATCCTCACCAACAACTGTGTTTTGTTGACTTTTTGATGATAGACATTCTCACAGTGTGAGGTGAAATCTCACTGTAGTTTTGATTTGCATTCTTCTGATGATTAGTGATGCTAAATGTCTTGTCTTGTGTCTGTTGACCATCTTTATGTCTTCTTTGGAAAAATGTCTATTCAGCTCCTGTTTCCATTTTTTCATCTGGTTGTTTTTCTGATGTTGAGTGGTATGAATTCTTTGTATATTTTGGATATTAACCTCTTATCAGATAAGATAGATTTCTATATATTAAATTGTATCCTGCAATTGTAATGAATTCATTTATTAGTTCTAATAGCTTTGTGGTGGTCTCTTTAGGATGTTCTATGTATAGTAAAATGTCACCTGCAAACAGTAACAGTTTTGTTCCTTCCTTTCCAATTTGCATTATTTTATTTCTTTTCCTTGTCTGATTGCTGTGGCTAGGACTTCCCATAATATATTGTATAAAATTAGTGAGAGTGTCATCCTTGTCTTGTTCCTGATCTTAGAGAAAATGCTTGCAGATTTTCACCACTGAGTATGATGTTGGCTGTGGGTTTGTCATATACAACCTTTTTATGTTGAGGTATTTTCCCTCTATACCCACTTTGTTGAAAGTTTTTATCATAAATCGTTGCTGTATTTTGTCAAAAGCTTTTTCTGCATCTATTGAGATGATCATATAATCTTTATTCTTCAATTTGTTAATGTGGTGTCTCACATTGTTTTATTTGCAGATATTGAACCATCCTTGTATGCCTGAGATAAGTGCCACTTGATAGTGGTATATGATCCTTTTAATGTACTGTTGAATTTAGTTTGCTAATATTCTATTGAAAAGTTTTGCATCTATGTTCATCAGTGATATTGGTCTGTAGTTTTCTTTTATTGCGGTGTCTTTGTCTTATTTGGTAACAGGGTGATACTGGCCTCTTAAAATAAGCTTAGAAGCCTTCTGTCCTCTTAAATTTTTTGGAATAGTTTGCAAAGGATAGGTGTTAACTCTTTAAATATTTTGTAGAATTCTCCTATGAAGCCATCTGGTCCTGGACTTTTGTTTGTTGTGAATTTTTTCTTTTTATTTACAGATTCAATTTTATTACTGGTAATCATTATATTCATATGTTCTGTTTCTTTCTGATTCAGTCTCAGGAGATTGTATGTTTCTAGGAATTTGTCAGTTTCTTCTAGGTCCTCCATTTAATTGGCATATAATTGTAGTAATCTCATAATCTTTTGTATTTCTGTGGTGTTAGTTGTAATTTCTCTTTCATTTCTGATTTTATTTGGGCCCTTTCTCTTTTTCTTTTTTGATGAGTCTAAAGATTTTATCAATTTTGTTTATCTTTTCAAAGAAACAGATCTTAGTTTCATTGATCTTTTCTATTGTTTTTTTAGTCACAAATTCATTTATTTCTGTTGGGATCTTTATGATTTCCTTCCCTCAACTAACTTTGGGTTTTGTTTGTTTTTCATTTTCTAGTTCCTTCAGGTGTAAGTTTAGGTTGTTTATTGAGATTTTTTTTCTTGTTAACCTGAGGTAGGCTTGTATCACTATAAATGTTGCTCTTTGAAATGATTTTGTTGCATCCCAAAGATTTTGAATTTTGTGTTGCCATTTTCATTTGTCTCCAGGTACTTTTAATTTCCTCTTTGATTTCTTCAGTAACCTATTGGTTGTTCAGTAGCATATTGTTTAGCCAAACCATTGTGGTTGGAAAAGATGCTTGATATAATTTCAAACTTAAATTTATTGGGACTTATTTTGTGGCCTAGCACATGACATATCCTGGAGAATCTTCCATGTGCACTTGAAAAGAAAGTTTGTTTTGCTGCTTTTGGATGGAATGTTTTATTTATATATATATATATATATATATATATATATATATATATATATGATCATCTGATCTAATGTGTCAGTGTTTCCTTATTGATTTTCTGTCTGGATGATCTGTCCATTGATGTAATTGAAGTGTTAAAGTCCCCTATCATTATTGTGTTACAATCAGTTTATTCCCTTATGTCTGTTAATAGTTGTTTTATGTATTTAGATGCTCCAAGATGGACGCATACATATTTACAATTCTTATATCTTCTTTATCATTATGTAATATCCTTGTTACAGTCTTTGTTTTAAAGTCTATTTTGTCTGATATAAGTATTACTCCTCTAGCTTTCTTTCTGTTTTCATTTGCATTGACTACCTTTTTCCATCCCCTCACTTTCAGTCTTTGTGTCTCTTGTAGGCAGCATATACATGAATCTTGTTTTTATATTAATTCAGCTACTCTATGTCATTTGATTGGAGCATTTAGTCCATTTACATTTAAAGAAAGTATTGATAGGTATGTACTTATTGCCATTTTGTAACTGTTTTCTGGTTGCTTTTTAAGTTCTTTTTTCCCCTTCCTTCTTCTTTTGCTCTCTTCCCTTGTGATTTAATGACTGTCTTTAGTGTTATGTTTGGATTCCTTTCTCTTTTTCTGTGTCTATTATAAATTTTTGGTTTGTGGTTATCGTGAGCTTTATATATAACAACCTACATATATACTTGATTTTTTAGTTGATGATCTCTCAAGTTTGAATGCATTCTAACAATCTTGTATGTTTATCTCCCCCTTCCCACATTTAATAATTTTGACATCATATTTTACATCCTTCTGTGAATCCTTTAACTACTTATTGTGGATAGAGATGACTTTACTACTTTTGTATTTTAGTCTTCCTAGTAGCTTTATCAGTGGTTGGTCTACTACATTTACTGTACATTTGCCTTTACCAATGAGTTTTTTTTTCTTTTCATAATTTTCATATTTCCTTTCTGTTCCACTTAGAGAAGTCTCTTTAACATTTCTTGTAGAAAGTAGAATGAAGTATCTTACATTTTTTTTATACTAAGTTTGTGAATTACAGTATGTATTTTATACTTACATCAGCACATCATAACTTGGATTAACTATATTTCATGGTACTCAATAGCCACACGTGGCTAGTGGCTACCATATTGGACAGCTCAGATATAAGAAATGAAGTTATGGGAATTCCCTGGAGGTCCAGTGGTTAGGACTCCATGCTTTCACTGCCAAGGGCACAGGTTCAATCCCTGGTTGGGGAACTAAGATCCTGCAAGCTGTGTGGTGCGGCCAAAAAAATAAAAGAAAATGAAAGAAAAGTTCTTAAAAAAAAAAAGAAATGAAATTATTTTTGTAGAAAGATTTTAAAATCAGCCACCATTTTAAACATGAAAAGCTGTTTCTCATTTATTGTAGGGTTTCCAGCTAGCTAAAATGTAAATGCATATACTGATAATATTCTTTATTTATTCCTATATTCATTGCTTTGGTTATTTGTTATTGCTTTGTTTAGCTGTCCGGAATAGTTTTATTTTATTTTGCTTTGTTTTAGTCTTAGTCTTGTTTCGAGTCTAGGAGGAATTCCTGAAAATCCTTAGTCTTGTTTTGAATCTAGGAGGAATTCCTGAAAATTCTACTGTTATTTTGATATTTGTCAGATTTCATGTGCTAATTTTGTTAGTTCTTTTTAGTTTTGATAATTATTCTCCATTTTTTCCTGAATTGTCTACATAGATAAATTGTAGCTGCTGCAATTTAAAACAATATAATTTTGCTTCATCCTTTAAAGTCCCTTCATCCTATTGATTTTCCTTTTATTAGGCTTGCTAGAAATTCCAATATTAAGTTGGATGATAGAGATGATAATAGTATTTTGGCTTTTCCTTTTTTTAATGATTATGTTTCACTATGAATTATCAGGAGTGATTCTTTTCTCTTCCTTTTCATTTAATTTATTATAACTATTTTTATTTTTGATTTGAAACTTTCCCATGTTTTCTATTCAAATTTTGCACACTTTTTTCTAGAACTCTCTCACATTGTTCCTCACCTTATCTCTTTGTGCTTCATTCTGGGTTGACTTTTACATTTGCCAACACTATCTCATGGATGATTTTCTTACATGCTTTTTCTTATTTTTGTTGTAAATTTTCCTGTGAGATCACTAGCTTTATTCATTAGGGACTTGATGTGCCCTTGATTGTGGGCATCTCTATGGGGAAGCTTCCTATTTGTCTCTCTTGGGACCCAAGGTTGTGGAGTAGGTTACCTGCTACTCTATCAACTCAAAAGTAAGAGTAAATTCAAACTCCAAACCATGGCCAAGTACTTATCTTTGGCTTTCTTCTTTCTGCAAAGACCCAGATAGGTCATATTCCAGTTGAGGGCACTGGATGGGGTGTTTTCTGATTTTTATTTCACATGAAATACATTACTTCGAAACTCATGGCTTTAGCCCTAAAGCTCATTTCCACCTGCTCATTCACATAGGACCCTTGGAATTTTCTCTTTGTGTGTTTTGTGCCTAATCTATCTATATTTTTCTTTCTTTTCTCTTTCTTTCTTTCTCTCTTCCTCCCTTTCTTCCTTCCTTCCTTCCTTCCCTCCCTCCCTTTTTTTCTCCCTTCCTCTGTCCTTTCCTCCTTCTCTCCCTTCCTCTCTTCCTTTCTTTTTTTCTTTAAAGATCAGATCAGTATTATTATTATTATTGATTTCTATTTTTGAATGATAGGATGTATTGAGAAGATTTCTGTCAATGAGAGTTGGGACTTGTGGTTAGAAGTTTCCTTTCTCCCAAGGACTTGTGTGCCTATGTGTGTTACCCTAATTTTGCTGGAAAAGAGACAATCTCGTCACACTGGCTACGTGTACCTTCCTTGGTCGCCCCCGTTGTAGTGTGTGTCATCTGTGCCAAGAGCAAACCAGAAGCACCATGATCAGGCTCTCTGTGATATGAGCACTGGCATTTGACAGATTTTTCAGAAAGTTTTGGTAAAACACATTATACCCTTCTGTCCTCATGACTTACTCTTGTTTTCATTCATTGCTGCTGTTGGTTAAAGAAGTTAATGTGGCTTGACTGAAGGTAGAGGTGGTCTTTCACTCACACTAAACAGTACTTTTTTTTTTTTTACATTACTTTTTTTTTTTTAACATTAAATTAAATGGGTCAGCCCTTTGCCAAAACCAATCTCACCTGCTTATTATTTTAGAAATTTCTCTCTGTATATAGAGCATGTGAAAGACAGGTTTTCACTAGCCCTCCATGCTGAGATAGAAGTGCCTCTGTTCTTCTGTTCTTTACCAGGACAAGATGAATTTGGGATGCAGTAAAATGGATAGCCACAGATTGCTGAACTGGATCTTCATTGGTGAGAAGGTGAGGGAGAACAATCAGAAATCACTAGATTCCCTTTTGTTAAAACCCTGAAATCTTGAGAATGTTTTTTCTCAAGATTTTTAATGAGGATAGAGAGGGAAAGTTGAGTCTTATCAGAACTTGCAATGGGTTGTCATACATTTATTCATATTTTTTTATATTTTATTACTGAAAGGGAGAATTTGTATTCACTGAAGTATTTCCCTTCTCTGCTTTTATCTCTCTAGAACTATTTCCTCTTATATTTCATGACTCATAAAAACCCTTCTATATTCACTGATCTGGTCATTTATAATTTGGTATTTCATGACTCATAAAAACCCTTCTATATTCGCTGATTTGGTCATTTATAATTTGGAAAACTGTTTGACTTTGGGTTTTAATTCTTAAAACTCTCTTAAAAACTTGTTTTCAAACCAGATGTTCTGTAAACTTCCTCATTTGACAGTGTCATCCAAGGGTATGCCCAACACTGAGCATTACAGACACTTGAAAAAACATAGATTCGGGAGGGTACTGGAGCATTAAGGTCAACCTCAAGTAAGACCATAAAAGCAGAATCAGGCTTGTAAACTTCAGCAATCTCCATTCCACCTCAACTGCAGTAAATCAAAACTGCTTCATTTCGACATGGGTATGACAAACCATTTGAGGTGAAATAGTTTCAATTCACATGGGACATTTTGTTCAAGTTGGCTTTACTGATACTATTAGCATAGAGAAAGACTGAGAAAAAACTATTTTGGAGAGATTTACAACTCTAGAGATAAAGACACTGACTAATATCATTTAAGCTGAAATTCCCAAATAAAATTGCTTTGAAACTAAAACTCAATAGGAGTTTTAAATTAAAAACAATTTGTCAAGAAATAAAACATACGCATTCCATTCAACTGACAACAATTATTCCTCTGTTCAGTAAGTATTTACTGAGTCTTCCTTTCTCCTCCTTCTCAGTTATTCAAATGAATCAAAGCACTTCCTGTGTGAGGACTTTGAACAAAATGACCTCCTTCACCCCACTCCGCCCTTGCCCCCAACAGCATGTCGTTAACTAATGCACTACCCATCTTTTAACTCTGCTCGAGCTTTACCTCCTCGGCAAACCCACCACATCTTTATACACTCTGCATTCCTTGCTGTTACTACTGAAGATACCCTCCTGCTTTTATCAAAGGGCAAAAGGGCAACCCTCCTACTTAAGCACTAAATTAAACTCCACTTGCTTTCTCAGGAACTTCACTTACGTAATTATTTTCTCTCTACATGTATTTTATTATTTTAACATAGAAACGTTTCTCATAAAAAACCATAGCTAAACGTCTTATAATGAATTTCTGTAGTGACTGCTTTCTACTTCCTTATATTAATACTTCTCTCAACCAATTTCAACTGGGCTTACTTTCCCTATCAACCCAAGACACTGCTCCTAGGAAGATCACAAGTGTCCTCCACGTACCCAAATCTAATTTTCAAATATCTTTTATTACATTACTTCAGCCCCTAGTGTCACTTAAGATAGCTGACCACCTTCTCTTTCTCTTAGTTTCTGTAAGCCCCAATCATCCTGCGTTTTCTCACACCCCTTGCTGCTTCACTTCAGTCTATACCTTCGGCTTTTCTACTTTATTCTGTTTCACAACGTCAGAGAATCCTGGGACCTCCATTTAATTTTTTAAATATATGTATATTTTGTAACCTTTCTTTCTAGGGGACTGCATCTTTCCCCTGACTTTAATCACTACCTATGTATATGCTGATGATTCACAGATCCATAAACCTCACCCTAATCTCTCTGCAAAACTCTAGCCTCCACACAAACAGGCATCTCAAACATGCTTGCTGAAGCAGAACTATTGATTCCCCTCACTCTCCAGCTAAACCTTCTCAAGCTGTTATAGTTTCTGCATTGGGAAGAGCATCCATCCAGTTGCTCAAGTGCAACTGGAAGTCATTTCTGATTTGTTTTCCCCTTGTTCCCCACATCCTTTCCATTGTCTAGTCCTGTTGACTTTATTTCCAAAATCACACTTCCCCCTATGTGTATTAACACTCTGGTTCAAAGCACCAGAATTCCTTGTTTTCTAACAGATGTACATAATTCTGTCCTTGCCCCTCCCTCCTACATTTATCACACAGAAGCCAAAGAGATCTTTTAAAACTGTAAGTGACTTACATCACTGACTTAAACACCTCCAATGGCTTCACATCACAATTAGAATAAAAATATAAATAACTCACCCTACTTGAAAAATATGCACATGATCTAGTCCCTGACTACACTACACTTGCTCACCTTCCCAGCCTAAAGCAGAAGTTCTCAACCTCAGCAACATGGGCAGTTTGGACCAAATAATTCTTTGTGTGGGTTGTTGTCCTGTGCGTGGTAGGAGACCTCTAGCCACCTGATGCCAAGCAACTTCACCCCCAAGTAGGGGTGACTAAAAATGTCTCCAGATGTTGCCAAATGTCCCCTGGGGGGCAAAATTTATCCTGGATGAGAAGCACTTGTCTAAAATGATCGTAAGCCCAGACTGTCCAGATAATCCTGCATGCTTATTGCCTAGTTACTATTACTCATAGCATCTACTTTCACTCTTAAAGTGTCCTGATTAGAAGGACAACTATTATGGTTGGTCTTCATCCTATGTGTCATCATCCTATGTGTCTTCATCCTATGTGTCATCATTCTGGCCTTTTATACGTATGTGTATGTTTTATTTTGAACATATCAGGTTTACCCCAGGCTTAGGGTCTTGGATGTTTTCTCTTCATGGAATGCACTTCCCTCAAAGGCTTTTTCCTCTCTTGTTATTCAGATCTCAGTTTAAATAATATTTCTTTTCTGATCAAATTGAAAATAAAATAGCAATCCAATCATTCTCTACTCAAATACGCATCACTGCCTGTTAAGATTGTGTATATACTTATTACTCTGTTTATTCTGAATCAGTATCTCACCAATCACATAGATAAGAATAGATGCTTTGCCTATCTGCTTAGAACAGTGCTTGGTCCACAACCCTCCTCCCAAAAAGGTTCAATTTCTGTGTCTTATATCATTATTGAATTCTGGATGTTTACTTCATGGCATTTTTCACAAATATTAATTACTTACTTACTAGTATAATTATTTATTCTTATAAGTTCCATGAGGACAGGGTCTGTATCTTTCTTTCTCAACTCTAAAAGGGAGAATCTGTAGTCCCTTGTAAAAGGCACTGCTTATATATTTTATGTGCACAATCAAATAAATCAGTGAATCACAATTAGTGCATATGTATATAGGGCACAGGTGGGACATCCTTGGGAAAGCACATGATCTGATTGTAAAGTTCAATTTGAATTTTTCGAGATAAGTACACATTTATCCTTGAGAAGAATTTCACATACATTATTTTGTAAAATTTGTCATATGTATGGTTGCCTTCCTTTCTTTTACCAAATGATTTTATAAACATTGTAAGTCTTGGCTTCATCAGTAATTATAAATGATGGGGAAAATGCATGCTTACTTAATTCCTTATACTGAATTTCCCTTAAAAATATAACAGTTTTCCCATTCTCTGACATTACATGCGAAGTAGAGAAAAAGATCAAGTTCGAACTGGTCAGGAAACCACTAACACACTAGCACGCTTCATAGATAGGCTTGTTCCCCTCAGTTGTTTCCACCGAATGACAAGGGGACCTCAGAGTCATTGTGGTACAGTCAGCATTACACTGGCCTCTGAGTGACCCATTTCCACTCACAACTGGTTATTCTTCTCTCAGGTTTACTGAAACTATACTACTTTAACGATAAAAGCAGTTGACACAGACATATAAATATAGGTTCAGAAACCTGAACATTTAGATCTTAAAAGGAAAAGATGCAAAGGCCAAAAGAAGAATTGAATTGGGGGACGGAAGGAAGGGTTTGGTATTCTAGAGCAAGACAAAAAACAGGAAAAGATTTGCCTGCCATTTGAAGATGCTGGTACAGGCATAACTTGTTTTATTGCCCTTCACTTTATTGTACTTAAGAGATATCATGTTTTTCGCAAATTGAAGGTTTGTGGCAACCCTGTATCAAGAATGTCTGTGGGTACCATTTTTCCAACAGCATTTGTTTATTTCATGTCTCTGGATCATGCTATGGTAAGTTTCACAATATTTCAAACTTTTTCATCACTATTATATTTCTTATGGTGATCTGGGATCAGTGATCTTTGATGTTACTACTACAACTCACTGAAGGTTCAGAAGATGGTTAGAATTTTTCAGCAGTATTTTTAATTAAGGTATATAGATTATTTTTTTTGAGATAATGCACACTTAGTAGACTAAGTAGAGTGTAAACATAGCTTTATATGCACTGGGAAGCCAAAAAGTTCATGTGACTTGCTTTATTGTGATATCCCTTTTATTTCAGTGGCCTGAAACCAAACCTGCGATATCTCTGGGGTATACCTGTATAAAGTTATTCATGATTAAGATAAAATAAAATTAATCCGTGTGTTAAGTATAGTCATATTTTCTTTCAAGAAGAAGCAAGTTTTGTACAAAAGGCTGAACAGACATAAAAAAAGAGCTGTTGAAGTACAGAATGATGGATAAGAGAGCATTTCAGTACAAATGAGTTTTAGGGTCCCAGGCTGACTGGATTATATCCCAGATCCTGAGAGAGAGAACTTTGGACTGAGATCTAATCTACCATCTGCTTTCTTAGAGGATTCACTGCAAGACTGAAAACCATATATTTTCACATTTAGAGAAGAGAAGTGTATAAAGTAAATCCTTAGACTATAAATCAGTGAGCATGCTAAATACAACAAAATGCAAAAACACATTTATGAGATATTGGTCAGTGCTAACAAGTGGAAGACGTTGGCCTCACTGAGGGGCAACCTGGCTTTATGAAGAACAAGCAAAGTCAAGTTTACTTTCTTCTTTGATTGCAATACTCAACTGGAAGATCAGAGAAATGTGACATAGATGGGACACCTAGACCCAACATCAGATCCTAAGGACAAGTAGAAAATAAATTATGTATCAAATTTTGGTCTGTGATTGTTTATAAGTAGTTCATTAACAGTAGAATGGTTTTCTCTGTTTTTGTAGATATTTCTCTTGCCTAATCCGTACAAATTTCCTTTGGTTGCAGTAATCCTCTCTCTTCTTTCAGGAATCTCCCCCTGTGGAAGCCAAGGATGTCAGAGCTGTCCTTTCCCTGCCGCTAATACAGCTGTGAGTAAAGCTTATTGCTTAAGCCTCACCTAAAACTATGATCCAGCATCACACCTGCAAAATGGCAACAAATAATATTAATCTCAGAGGCTTCTGGGGCAGAGAGACAGGGATGAAATGAAATTAAGTGTGGAAAAATAAGAGGTATTAGGTATCCAGTAAATGGCAGATCCCTTTCCAGGCTGACCATGTTGAGAAGAATATACAAACTGTTATGAGATTATAGAAGAGCATACATAACTCCATCAATGGTAGATGGAGTTATGACTACAAAAAAAGTATACTAATAACTGCTTGTTTAGGACAAGGGAGGATGGATACATCTGACTCTATATTCTGCTTCTGGGCACCACACAAACTGGGACACATGAAAAAGACAGTGGCAGATGGCCAAAAAGCACATGAAAAGATGTTCAACATCAGTAATTATTAGAGAAATGCAAATCAAACCCACAATGAGGTATCACCTCACACCTGCCAGAATGGCCATCATCAAAAAATCTACAAACAATAAATGCTGGAGAGGGTGTGGAGAAAAAGGAACCCTCCTACACTATTGGTGGGAACGTAAATTGGTACAGTCATTATGGAGAATAGTGTGGAAGTTCCTTAAAAAACTAAATATAGAACTATCATAAGATCCAGCAATCCCACTTCTGGGCATATATCTGTAGAAAATCATAATTCGAAAAGATACCTGCATCCAAATGTTCACTGCAGCACTATTTACAATAGCCAAGACATGGAAGCAACCTAAATGTCCATCGACAGACGACTGGATAAAGGAGATGTGATACATATATACAATGGAATATTACTCAGCCATACAAAAGAATGAAATAATGCCATTTACAGCAACACAGATAGACCTAGAGATTATCATACTAAGTGAAGTAAGTCAGACAGAGAAAGGCAAATACCATATGATATTACTTATATGTGGAATCTAATAAAAATAATACAAATGAACTTATTTACAAAACAAAAACAGACTCACAGATCTCAAAATCAAACCTATGCTTACCAAAGGGGAAATGTGGAGGGAAGTGATAAATTAGGAGATTGGGATTGACATATACACACTACTATATATAAAAAATCGATAACTAATAATGACCTGCTGTATAGCACAGGAAACTCTACTCAGTATTCTGTAATAACCTATATGGGAAAAGAATCTGAAAAAGAATGGATTTACCTTGCTATACACCAGAAACTAACACAACATTGTAAGTCAACTATACGCCAATACAAATTTTTAAAAATGCATTAAAATAGTAATGTGCACATTAAGAAAAAAGAAAAAGAGCGGCATTCATATTTTTCTTTGCTAATAATGCCTTGAAGATTGTCCTGAATCATGCTTGTTAGGAATAGAATAGGAAGAATAAAATTACCTGAGCTATTCATGAGATATATCCTTCTGCCCCTGACCATTTCCCAGGTAAACTTCTTTTCTAAGGAACCCAGGGTTCCAACTTGAGATATCATCTGGTTCTTCTCTATCAGCACAAAAAAGATGTCAGTTTCAGCATTCTTTGATGTGCTGACCAACATGAATGTTGAACCGTTCAATTCCAAGATTATTAATAGCACAGTAGTCTGCAGTTGTACAATTGTTGGCATGTTTCTGCTCATGCTCATCACATACTAAATTACTAGTATCACTAACTTCTGATATTATGATAATATAGACCAGTAATGAGTCGCCCCCAATAATATAAATTTTTATGTTAAACTAATATATATTTGTTTTAGAAAATGAAACCTCCTTAAAAAGTGTGAAGATGGAGGGATCTAATAAAGCAAAGAGCGCTATCAAACAGTGAGATTGATCTCTGGATGATAAGGTAGTTGCCAATTTACTGGGGTTAAGCTTCGTCCTTTGGAAATGTTGGCAAGTCTTCCTCCTGGCTTTTGTCTCTCTCTGTCTCTCTCTCTCTTCATCTCCCTTATTTTGTTTATTTATTTATTTATTTGCCACCTGTCTTCTTCTGCTTCATTAACTCATGGCCCATCATGGCTACCTTTAAATGTAACATACAGCCCCCAAATCTATATTACTAATAAGTTGTGGGTAGTGAATTAGTTAATGAAACCCAAACAGTCAGAAAATCTGGGGGGATGGGTTTGGGTAACTGAAGGAGAACCTGCCTCCTCCTATGTATTTTAGTTAAGAATATTACACAAATAGGTCAATGGCACAAAATAGGAAGATCAGAAATAGAACCAAATTAAATATTTGATATTTAGTTATGCCTTTTATATTTTATTTATTTATACATATATGATATTTAATACATAAATGCCATTTAAGTCATGAACATATATGCTACTGATAGTTATAGTACTAACAAAATCATCTTGGGAATCTGTGTAATCATCTAGGAAAAAAGAAATCTATATCTTTTTCAAGATTTAAGCATAAAATAATAAAACTATCCAATTTATATGGGAAAACTATTGAATAAAGTTAGTGAGAAAGATCTTTTCAAAGTATTACACAAAACCCAGTAGCCCCAAAAGAAAGTAATTGATTCATTCAATTATACTATGAGAAAGAAAGAAGAGAAAAGAAGGAAGGAAGGAAGGAAGGAAGGAAGGAAGGAAGGAAGGATGTTTCCTGCTTGGCACAAACTACTATAACCAAAGACAAAATGTAAATGTTAAAAGAAAAAACGAACGATTTCAACCTCATATCACTCACTATCAAAGGCCTAAATTCCTTTACATATAAACAACTCCTACAAACCATTACAAAAACTGAACAGAAAACTCACCAAGGGATATTAAGAGAGTTCACAGGAAAGGAAACTAGCTTTTAAACATATGAAAAGATGCTCCATGTCACTCATCGTAAAAGAAATTAGGTTAAAAACTACATGACTAGCACCCTTCTAAGTTTGAACAAAGATAAAGTAGTTTGATAAAGCAATATGCTGTGTTGAAGAGTCTGGAGAAACAGAAGGTTTGGAGAAGGTGTGAGAGTTTAAAATGGTACGACTGGAGGACTGACAATGAGGACAAGCCCAATATCTACAGAGATACATATTTTGGATTCAGATGTTCCACTTCCAGAAATTTATCCCTCATACTGTTTAAAACAGCATACTGTAAATAAAAAATAACCTAAATGCAAATCCACACATAAGATGCTATTTGTCATATTATGTTATATGCAATTGATGTAAAAAGAAATAGGCTATTCAATTGTAAAAAGAATGCAAATGTTCTATAGGTACTGAAATAAAATTACCTTGAAGATCCACTGCTAAGTGGAAAAGCAAAATACAGAACAGTGTGTACTATCAGCTATTACTTATACAAAAAAGGGGGGATTTTTGGTTCATTTTGCTTTTAGAAATATATTACTTATTTATAATATACTATATTATAAATATAGTATAATAATATATTATAAATATAATGTATTTATAATAAATACATTACTTTCATTTATAAATATATTATAAAATAACTATAAAGTTTTATAAGACACTAACAACACTGATTGCCTGTGAGAGGAGAAATGGGTGAATGGGGAATGGGGTAGAAGACTTTAATCTTAAAACTTTTTATACTGTTTGATTTGAATCCTAGGAATGTATTACTATCCTAAAATTAAATTAAGCCAAAAATTGTATTTTAAAATATTGTTACTATATTAATTATTCATAACACTTAGCAAAGTCGTAGACATTGAGTTGATACTAAATTTTGAAGTGGATGGACTAAAAAACATATTTAAAAATGAGAAGTAGAAAAACATGTAAACTTGGACAAGTTTCTATTTCACTAATTCAATCAAATATACCTCTACGTCTAATATGATGGAAGCATGTTAGGTACAATACTTGGGATATAGTGGTAACCAAACCCAACACAATCCCTGTTCTCCTGTAGAATCTGCATTTTATTTTTCAACAATCTGCTGATTAAATTTCATAATGAAACACACACACAAAAATAAAGGTTTAAGAAATAGTCTGAGGATTTTATTTGAAACTATAGTGAAATATATTCAAGAAACAATAGACTTTTACAAAATATGTTCTATATTAGAGCACGCTATGTCTCTCAATTTGTCTTCTTATTTCCACAATAAATCTCCACAGTTTTCTTCCTCTAGATATTGCCTACTTAGTCTTGTTTGTATTGTTCAAAAATAAATGGGGATAGAAATAACTATTTTATCTTGTACTTGTCAGAGTTAAATGATAACCTATATAACATATGTGAGTGCACCTGGCAAAGTTTCTTGCATGAACCAGAATAGGTCCTTAATAAATGTTATTTATATCAGAATTGGCTTACATTATAGAAATGTTTGCGTTTTAAATTCCTCATTGCTCATTCTTAATTGAGGGGAAACATTTCCAGATTATCCACGAAACACTCCGATTGGGTCTGGAATGTGTTCCTAGACCACTGAGGTGGGCTATGCCCAATATCTGGAAACTTCCCGCAGGCATAATTACAGAGCACTGCTGTGAAGACAAGAAACCAGGAAAAACTGAAAATTTGAAAACCTCCTCATGGTTTAAAACACAGTGGGGAATCAAGTGTCTATCTGCCAGATCGATTCCACATTAATTTTTACACCACCGAACTTTCTTAAAAGGACTGGTTTTCAAGATTCCAAAGAAAATGGAGACAATGAAGGTACCAACCAGTAAAACTGAATAGTTAACCTCTATTCATAAGGGGAGACTGAAAAGTTAAGAGAGCCAGAAATTTAGAAGATCCAGTGCCTGTTCTCAAAAGTTTATTCTCATATAAAACAAATCATCAAAAATTCATTATAACTGCTCACAATTTCATCAAGTGCTTGTTGTGTGTTAGGAACTAGACTATGCACCTTGTACTGTATAGCTTAATACAGCATTCTATCCCAAACTGTACTAATTATGCACCCATCTTTTCACCTATTTTAAGTTGAATTTTTAAGCATACCACTAGCTATGATGGAGAATGCCTTGCCCTTAACTCCTCATGAAAAATCAATCAAGCAAACAATCAAAGGACAGAGAGATAGATCTATCTAGATAAATAAATAAAAAGCTCCTATTGCAACAAACATTCTAAAACCAACTTCTGTGTTACTTTGTCCTTGAAACGTCAGTTCCTTGGCTTAAAAATAAAAACACAAACACTTTATTGGTCCCTAAGAGAAAGTACTTGGAAAGCTAAAGGGTATAATCTACAGATTAGAATTTAAATTCTTAGAAACTCAGTGATTTTGACGGGTTAATTAATTTCTCTGAATCTTAGTTTCCTCAACTATAGAATAATCCCAAGTAAGGGGTGGGTAATAAACGAGGAAGTAGAGATAGTGGCATAGACAATGTCTGCCATACAGTATGTCCTCATTCCGTGAAAACATCTCTGTTGGAATTAAAAATATGACTTTAGTATTAAGAGAAAACCCATAACCCTGTGTCTCTGATTATTGACAACGATGTGGTAGATTTTTATACTTTTCTGTCTCATCTTTACAATCCACATTATGAGAGGCTATTTACAATTTGCATGTCCAATTTTTAAAACTAGATAAAAAATGAAAGAGTGATGGTAGTACCAAATTAGAAATGAAGATGGTAATAGCTCAAATCATTCCATTTCATGTTAGTTACACAAGAGTGAAATTGCTCTATCATGCTCTCTCAAAATAGCTCTCTCAAGGAAAGGAGGATGGGGGGTGTGCAGCTTGGTACAGCACTATATTGGTCATCTCCCAGCAACAGCATCATATAAAACACTTTCAAAATTAACAAGTAATTCTGCTATTTATCTCCAAAACGTAACAACTTCTGTGCACAGGATGTAAATAAATAGATGCATTTAGGAAAGGCTTACTAACATAGAGGAAAATCATTATTTTTTTTCTGTATTTCATAGAGGGGAGTGGTAACTCTCTAGTGATGCATGTAATGTTATTAGATGTGATTTAAATTTATCCAAAATGGAGTATGAGGAGGAAACACAAAAAACTATGAGCAAGGTAATCTCAGATGCCCTGTACACCCTTGGGTAAAGGCCAATTTAGTCTTGTGGTTACTGTTTCTTTGTTTTTAATCTTCAGATACTCTTGGCGAAACTTTCCACCATTTTTCTTTCAATTCTTCTTATGCTCAAAGTGTACCGCTTGGAAACTTCCAAATAAAAAGGCCACTGGAGGGCTTCCCTGGTGGCGCAGTGGTTGAGAGGCTGCCTGCCGATGCAGGGGACACGGGTTCGTGCCCCGGTCTGGGAAGATCCCACATGCCGCGGAGCGGCTGGGCCCGTGAGCCATGGCCGCTGAGCCTGCCCGTCCGGAGCCTGTGCTCCGCAACGGGAGAGGCCACAACAGTGAGAGGCCTGTGTACCGCAAAAAAAAAAAAAAAAAAAAAAAAAAAAAAGGCCACTGGAATACTCAGTAAAGGTTATCTCCACATAGATTTTCAGTGAAAATGGCAATACTTTATGGATACTGGAAGAAAGTTACATCAATGTATAAATCTCTGGTGTGGAGGTGCCACCCTCATGCATAAGTAATTAGCCAAATATGACAAATATAGAAATAAACTGCAAAATACTGTGTATATAAAATTAAACTGTACTGAAGGCTGAATGTACTCAGGCTATCAACAGCTTGTGTGAGTAGTAAGAACCCTATTAAGATCCCTCAAATTGGAGAGGGTAGGGGAAGGGCAGTGGGGGAGGGGTGGAACCAGAGCACCCATTCTGAACTGAAGCCTCCCAGAGCAGGTAACCCACGGGCTACGCAACTTCCGGCTTACACCAACCACAGGTGTAGGTGCCCTCTAGGCAGGGAAGGAGAGCCCTGCTAGGATTTCCTGTTCAGAGAGGTAGGTGTGGGCGGAGTGGAAGCCTCACGGCAGGATTAAAGACCTAAATGTAAGGACGGATATTATAAAACTCTTAGAGGAAAACATAAGTACAACACTCTCTGACATAAATCGAAACAATATCTTTTTTGATTCACCTCCTAGAGTAATGAAAACAAAAACAAAAATTAACAAATGGGACCTAATTAAACTTAAAAGTTTTTGCACAGCAAAGGAAACCATAAACAAGACAAAAACAGTCCACAGAATGGGAGAAAATATTTGCAAACAAAGTAACCAACAAGGGATTAATCTCCAGAATATACAAACAACTCACGCAGCTACATATTCAAAAAACAAACAGCCCAATCCCAAAATGGGCAGAAGATCTAAGTAGACACTTCTCCAAAGAACACGTACAGATGGCCAAAAAGCACATGAAAAGATGCTCAACATCAGTAATTATTAGAGAAATGCAAATCAAAATCACAATGAGGTATCACCTCACACTTGTCAGAATGGCCATCATCAAAAAATCTACAAACAATAAATGCTGGAGAGGGTGTGGAGAAAAAGGAACCCTCCTACACAATTGATGGAAATGTAAATTGGTGCAACCATTATGGAGAATAGTGTGGAAGTTCCTTAAAAACCTAAATATAGAACTACCATATGATCCAGCAATCCCACTTCTGGGCATATATCTGGAGAAAAATCATAATTCGAAAAGATACCTGCACCCTAATGTTCACTGCAGCATTATTTACAATAACCAAGACATGGAAGCAAACTAAATGTCCATCAACAGAGGAACGGATAAAGAAGATGTGGTAGGGACTTCCCTGGTGGCACAGTGGTTAAGAATCAGCCTGCCAATGCAGGGGACATGGGTTTGATACCTGGTCCAGGAAGATCCCACATGCCGTGGAGCAACTAAGCCCGTGTGCCACAACTACTGAGCCTGCACTCTAGAGCCCGTGAGCCACAATTGCTGAGCCTGTCTACCACAACTACTGAATCCCATGCACCTATAGCCTGTGCTCCACAACAAGAGAAGCCACGACAATGAGAAGCCCATGCACTGAAAGGAAGAGTAGCCCCTGCTCGCCACAACTAGAGAAAGCCCGTGTGCAGCAACGAAGACCCAGTGCAGCCAAAATTAAATTAATTAATTAAAAAAAAAAGATGTGGTACATATATACAATGGAATATTACTCAGCCATACAAAAGAATGAAATAATGCCATGTATAGCAACATGGGTGGACCTGGAGATTATCATATTAAGTGAAGTAAGTCAGAGAAAGACAAATACCATACGATATTACTTATATGTGGAATCTAATAAAAATGATACAAATGAACTTAATTACAAAACAGAAACAGACTCACACATCTTGAAATCAGACTTATGGTCACCAAAGTGGAAACGTGGAGAGAAGTGATAAATTAGGAGATAGGGATTAACATGTACACATTGCTATATATAAAATAGATAACTAATAAGGACCAACTGTATAGCACAGAGAACTCTACTCAATATTCTGTAATAACCCATATGGGAAAAGAATCTGAAAAGAATGGATATATATATATATATGACTGAGTCACCTTGCTGTACACCTGAAACTAATACAACATTGTAAGTCAACTTACAATGTTCCAAGAAAAATTAAAAAACAGAGAGCATCACCACAGGACATGCTCACTTACACCGTGGTAGGACTCCCTCACCCACCTGCCTTGGAGACCGCCCTGTTCTGCCAGGGACTGAAGTGGCAGTTGGAAAAATAAAACTAGATAAAACTAGACGGCATTCTCCCTCCTTCATCCCGGCCCACAGTTTTGTAAAGGGACCCATACATAATGTCTCAGCAGATACCTCAAAGTCTAATACAGCAGAGTCTGAAATGTCACACAGAAAAATAATGATGTTCAAAGGAAGGGGACCAATAAGAAGAATCATAATGATTATAACTCTATGGGAAAGAGCTACTGTCAACTTTTGAGACTGTCTTTTCATTTTTCATATTTAGACTGCATAAATTATGGGGTTCAAATTCCAGCCCTACCACTTACTTAAAGTGTATCCTTGAGCAAACAGTTTTACTTATCTTTGTCTCAGTTTCTTCATCATTAAAATGGGGGGTTTTATTGTATCTACTTCAAAGAGCCATCTGAGGATTATCTGAAAAATGCTTAGAACAGTGCCTGGCATGTAGATGCATCAAAAAGTGTTATTATCATTCTTTTAATAAGTACTGTTAATAAATATGTACTGTAGAAAATTAGAAAAATAGAGAAAAATGTTAAGAAAAATTATGTGTAATCTCACCACATTTTGCAATGCATGGCTTACAAATTATTTTTTAAAGGACATATATTAAATGTAAACATACATATTTTCCAAATTTGGGTGACTATATATTCCACATAAAAATTACAAAACAGTTGGAATGCTATGACCTAAAATGATTATTAGTGGTAAACTCTGAGTGATGTGATCATGAGAAACTTTTTCTTTCTTGTAAATATATTAATCTTCCTACTGTTCTAGAAATGGTGTGCATTAGCATGTTTAATTGGTAAAAGTTAGGTTAGCAATCAAATATCTAAAAACAGCATAGATCTGATAGAATTGATGGACTTTGTAAGATTCAAAGAGGCATGATCAAAAGCTGATAATTCTGGTACTCTTCTTTCAAGGCCAGAAAAAGGGTATTAAGAATTGCAAATTTTACATATTAATACATTCTACTAACAATGCTTTTATGGCTACTGGAGGGCAGAGTAATGTAGGGGACTTAAGTATTCTGAGTAGATTTCAGTCTGGAAGACATCCCCTCTCATCAGTAAGGATTAATGGGCCAAGAGCAAGTGGTTATTAGTTTATGCTTTGTGCCCTCAAGAACCTTCTGTTTCTCCACCTAACTTATTAATGGAAATTTCCTACCCAGGACCATGTAGCCCACCTCCATAGAGACTCATTCACACTTCAGTACAAATGATACTTGTAAAGTTGGGCAGTGTGCAGCCTGTGCAACAGTACACAGCCACAGCACCCCATGTGAAAAACTCACTGCCATGCTCCTGCCTAGATAAGCCTTTCCTTCCACTTCATGTGAATTTTTATTGTCCCCCATTTTGATGATAGTTCCTTAAACTGTCTGGTCTTTTATGTGTATTATTTGTACTTGTTTGTACAATTTTTTCTTGCCTCTATGCAACTGAAGATATTTGAGGTCAGATAATATGTCTCATGCAGCAATACCATGTAGTTATAAAGGCAATAATAACAGTTAAGATAAAAAATAATGATAATTCTAGATAACTTTTATTGAGTTTTCACCATGTGTCAAGCACAAACTACTCTGAATAGATTTTATTTAATCCAACAATAGCTGTCTGCAATAGAGACAATTAATATTTTATTTTATAAAGAAGAAAACCAGGACCCATCAAGGCTAAGCAACTTCTCCCATGTCAAACTATTAGTAAGAGTTGAATGAGTGAATGAAAAAAAACACTTTAATGTCTTACAGATAGCACATTCTTTGGAGCCTATAATTCAATTTAAATAAATGCAGTTTTCTAGACTATGAGTTTATTGATGGTAGGATCCTTAATTACTACTGTTTGACTCCACAGCATGGTGTACTTTATATGTGCTTAATTACTTAGAGGATAAGTGAAGGAATGAATAAAAAGATTATTTCAGCTGTGCATTTGACCCTACTTTTGAATGGCTTGCAGGGACAGCCTGCTCGGTACTGAGGGCTGTTTTCTTCTTTTAACCAGGGTGCCTGGAGGATTCTTCTACAATAAAGAAACTGAGGCTCAATTGCACTGTGATTCACCCAAGGCCACACTGCTAAGAGCAAGTGGTCACAGGATTAGAATCAAGATCTTTTAACTCCTGATTCAGAGGACCTTTTCTTATACCCTTCCATCTAGTAGTTGTCACATTGCACACGTTTCCATATACTACATGAAATCGGGAAAGGCAAAAGGGTGGAATATGGGTCTCTTTGGGAAACTCCCCACTGATACCCTTCAAGGAAACCTCTGCAACTGCTTAGTCAACTCCTGCTTGGGCTCCCAGGCCCCACATTGGCTCTTGGAGGCTCTCCCAAGTTTCCCTCTCCCTCACTGTGCCACGCATGGCAAAGCACCACCACTCTGCCCTGGGCTGACTGGTTTGGGCACTGGGTAAGTGATGACCCAATCCGCTTCCTGGTACACAGGGAAGGAGACCAATAGTGCTGAGACCTGATGAGTTAGTTGTCCCTGCAAACCATTCTGAAGAGGGTTCTGTGAACTGGTTCACTGCCTGGTGCTCCCTCTGTGGCTAGAACCACATGTCACGGCAAATTTACTTTTTGGATCTGCAAAGTGATTATTCCTGAGAAGCTGGGGTACACAAGCCCAGTTTGGAGTGATGGAGAGTCTAAAAACTCCTATCATATTTTTTGCTAGTCTTCATCTGAATCGTATCCTGACAGGCTGCTGGCATCTTACAGGGCACCCTGAGAGCACAGCCTGGTTTCTAAGATCCAAAGAAACCAAAGTATGAATGTAAGACAGTACGGTTAAAGTTACCAGGTTAAGACCAAGATGGAGTCACTCATGCTAAGTCTCATATCAGCAAACAAAAACTTAACTAAGTTTCTATGCTTGGCTCTCCCAGAAAAGAAGGGCTTAGCTTAACCAACCAGTGCTTGCCTGCTCAGCACAAGTTACCTGAGTTTCCTTTGCTCCATATAAGTGGTGTAACCTTGCTTTAACCAATAAGCAAACACCCAGTTTAACTTCCTTGTTCTTGGTCACTTTGGTCTTTAAGAATCTCTCATCTTATACAGTTCTTCAGAGCTCCTTTCTATCTGCTGGATTGGATGCTGACTGATTCATGAATTGCTGAATAAAAGTCTACTAGATCAGTAAACTGTGGAAAATTTTCTTTTAATGGTTTATATAGACTAGAGATAGAAGTTAGCCTCCATCCTCCCATGCGGAAGAGCAGATGACACTGAGAGTTTAAGCTGTATAAGCCCCGTGCCAAACTTGGGGCTTGCAGACTTATCAGCTCCCTCCAGCCCTGAGGATACTGGGTATTAGATGCTGATGTGGACAGGAAGGCACAGTGAGGGCCGGAAATGGTTACCACTGGCTGTGTGTCGGGAAAAGGACCCACACTGCAGATGGGTGTCTTTTCTACCCTGTACCATTCTTTGATTCTCTTAATCCATTCTCTGGAGCTGCTCTCAGGCTTTCCTTGGCCAAGGATGAGATCAGGATCTTGCTGATAACTCAGGTTGACATGTGCACTGAAGCGGGGAGACCCAGGACAATATCTGCCTGAAACCTTGGCCAGTTCATGGTTCTTCAGTTCCATCTAGCTCTGCCTTAAGGCTAGAGATGGTACCTGACCTGGGTGGGTACTGGAGATAAGAGAAAACAGGAGTCTACAGGTCGATCCTGTATTTGTGAGGAAAACGGATTTGTTCCAAAGCAATTACATTAGAAATCATCAAGAAGATGACGGCGCTTCCTGGAAGTTCACAGTGGCTATCCATGTGTTGGCAGCAGTAGGAAGCAGGGGACAGGTATAAGCTCTTCAGGAATTCTAGATTAGCTGGCCCTGGCTCCTCCACAGAAGGTCACGTCCTCTTGATCTTGATGAAAGTCTGCTCCTCTCACTGTCTTTCTTCTGAACTCCTGCTTATTCATCCTTGTGACGGGAATGTGGCTTCCATACCCTGGGTCCATATGAGGTTTTGAGTAATCTGACAATGCATTATGCTTTTCCGAAAACTGACATCAAGAGATCGTATAAGTTTGATTCTTATGTGTATACAAGTCTTCCTGAGTAGAGCTGACTACAGGTTCAGCTTGTGAGTTTTTGGAATAACAGGTCTGAAGACCCAGCCTGGGGCCACAGTGCAAACACTGGTCCTATCAGCCATTGAGTTTCTCACAGTGACATCCTGGCTTTGCTTCCCTAAATGCATGTAACTTGAGGTTATTATTATTATTATAATTATAATTAATTAATTGACAAAGGTACACATTTCTGATCAACTCTGCATCGCCTGGGGGAGAATAAAACAGCAGAGACTTCTACCCACTGTTCCTTAGGATTTCACTAAATAGAACATGCAATCAGAAAATGGGGAGAGAAGAAGGGAGAGGGAGAAGAAAAGGGAGAGAGGAGGAAAAGCAGAGGGAGGGTGTTGGAGGGATGCTTATTTCCAGAGCAGAGTCATTCCAAGATACCATGAGCAGCAAATTAAACGATCCTTCAGCAAGAATTCTGACAAGGAAATTTCATTAGGGATTTACATCTCTATGGAAGCTCAAGTTGTTGCATTAAGATATGAAAATTGTGCAAATATTGCTCCTTAGAATAATGTTTGCTGCAGGTCACTGAGTTTCAGCCAATGAAATTTAGAGTGATAAATATCATATTGAAAATAACTAGAGGAAGGAGGGGCCTAGGAAAGGAAGGAAAGAGCCCTGCAGTTGGGAGCTCAGGTCCCAAAGTCATGTGGATTGGAAGTTAGACTCCAGCATTAACTAGCTGTGGGACCTTGAGCAAGTTGATTTAATATCTCCGAGGCCTAATTTCTTCATCTACAAAATGTGGTCATTTGCCAGTAACTCTGCTGGACTTTGATTGTGAGGGTTTAATGAGATAATCCAAGCAAAGTCCTTTGGCCCAGTGCCTAACACACGTAAACTCTGAACACATATTAGTATGATTACAATGAATGAGCAAGGAAGTAGGCTGATGTTTACCTGGAACTGACCTCCTGTCAATCACGGTGATAGATGCCTATAGGTATTATTATTGGCAGTATACAGATGACAAGCCCGAGGCTCAGGGGCTTAATAAATCTGCCAAGATCACAAAGGAATAAATGTTTTCCACCAGAAACAGGCCCGTGCTTATGTGTCTACATGTTTTTCTCCCTCACTAGCCTTGGGGGCCTTAGAGCCTAAACCCTGTTTGTACACTTCTGTACTAAGAGAATCTGACCAATTATAGATGGCCCTTGGTGGGTGCTCAGAAAATATTTGGGGAAGGAATTAATGATTGCATAAGTAAATAGATGCATGCATAGATGAATGGGAAATAAATGCTTTTCCCATTTAAACTGTGTCACAGGGACTCATCCACAGGTTTCTCAATGTTTTGTTTTGTTTTTTTCAATTTCAAGGTGTATGGTCAGGACACTCAAGATGGCTGTTCTCTGGACATCCCCCGCTTGACTAGACTAGTGTCTGTTTCACCTACACCCTACTCACCTGACTGACGTTCTTACATACTTGCCCCAGGCTCCAGTTAATGACTGTCCTAGCTTTAGATCAGAACATCTCCACTCTGATAGCTTATCAAAGGGGCAGTGAGAAGCAGGCTGTCCCTCTGCTGGTTTCCCTGGTAATCAATGAGCCGACCTGATGTTAATTCCCCCTGTAACTGGTGACCCTGCCCCCCACCCCAGCAAAGCCCGCCACCATGTTCTGCCCGCCATCTGCCACAGATGGTGGGGTCCTGCTCCAGGACCTTGCTTCAGACATGTAAGCTTCCTCATCCATTAAGCCACTGCTGTCTCTTGCTGACTCTGGGCTCTTTCTTTGGTGTTGAAGCTGGGCAAGCACAGGGCTTGCAGACCTGTGTCGTGCGGCCCAACACAAGGCATCCTGGCATTTTGATTCACATAATGATATGTCATTTTACAGAAAACAGGATAAAAAGGAAAATTTTTCATATACTTCTATAATCCCAATATTTAAAGTTCCCTTTTAGCATTTTAGTGTATGTTTTTTTCCACCTTTGGACCTAAGAAAGTTCTTATTGCAATCTTACATGAAAATAATTTTCTAACTTGCTGTTTCACTTAATAGGACTATTTCATACAGCTCTTATTTTAATGATTTACTGGAACATGATCGATGTGCCACATAATGTGCTACTTAAACATAATCTTGTTTTTCAGAATGTGTCTATTTTTTCACCATTGTAAGTATTGTTGAACTAAATATTTTTGTGGATGTGAGACCGAGGTTTTCAGGGTTGGTGACTCTGATCATGGGATCATTTTTCTTTGAGAAGCACACAGTCCTTATAGTGGCCTCATTCTCAGCTTTTGCAGTGATGGACTATCATATTCAACTGAATGGCAAAGGTTTGATTAGACTGTGTAAAGAAAGATTATTTTACCCATTCTGTACCATATGCAAGCCCTGTCCCAGTACCCGTACTGGACAGATATTCCACAGCTATATAGGAAAAGAGAGAGAAAGGAAGGAAGGAAGGAAGGAAGGAAGGAAGGAAGGAAGGAAGGAAGGAAGGGAGGGAGGGAGGGAGGGAGGGAGGGAGGGAGCATAAAGGGATGCAAGAAAATAATAAAGAGAAGAAAAGGAAAGGGGACAATAAAAGGGAAGGAAAGAGAAAGAAAGAAGGGGAAAAAAAACAAAGAGGGAAGCTAAGTATAATAAATCAAAGTGAATAAAAAGAGAAAGAAAGAAATCAGCAAACCCACTCTTCTTTGTAAGATTTCTAGTATTCCAAATTATACATCTCTAGCCACAACCATACCTTTTAGACATCAGCTTAGCAAGTGGCAAAAATCACAAGATAGGAAAGATTCAACACATTCTAGTAACTGCCCCCTACCTGGGAAACTCCTATAGACCAGAGCCTCACATTTCAGAGAACACAGATCATGGCTAGCTTGGTTGCTGGCTTTTAGGCAACAACCACCTTTCTCTAGGAGAGCTAAATTTGCAAAAAAAAGAAGAGCGAACGCCGTACAGTGGCAGCTTGCCTTGACAAGATAAAACACGAGCAAACTGAATTAAACAAAAATTTCCTTTTTAAAAAATATTACATTTACCCGAGGAAACATACCTAAAAATTCAAGGGGGATATGGAAATATGCATTTTGAAAAGGTGTTGAAGGATGGCTAAACATGGTCATTATGCAGCGATGTGCACATTCACAGACCGGGTGACCCCTGGCTGTTGTCAATGCATGATAAAGTTTATGCTATGCATGTTTGGTATTCAGAGAACCAAAATATTGCCTTTACGATTTGGAAATGTCTGTCATTATCTTCACTGAACTAAACTTCTGATTCAATAAAAGTCCCCTTTTCCTTAGTGGCAATGCAATTGTAGCAGTCATTGAAAGAGCTGATTATTTACAGATAAAGTAAAAATTTCACATTTGACCAGAATTGGGCATATTCATATAGAACGTTACTTTTTACTCTGTATAGAGACAGAAACTAATGAGTGGCAATATTTTGTAGTGGCAAATTGTCTTCTTTCATGAATGGAAAACCAAATAATTTGTCATTGGTACAGTAATCGCTGATACTCGAAGAGTGTTGCTAAAAATGAGGTTTTCACAGTTGGTTTGAAAACTTCTTATATATTTTTTTATGTGTATTTCCTTACTTTAGGAAGGTAAAGGTTAATAGGTTTAATATTTTCACAAATTACCAACCAGTGGGTAAGAAGCAATACGATACTATAGTTCTCATAATACTCTTTTGGATAAAAAATAAGGTCTTTTATGTTTCTATATTCTTGCTTTCATAATGGAGTGATAGTGGGGGAGTCTGAAAGCTAAGGGAGCAGGACTTGCTGCAGTTCCCAGCAGAGGGTTGTGGTAGAGATGAATCTGGAAATCAGACCCCACCCCTGGAGAAGACCTACACCTGGACAGAGACAGTTCTGAACAAACTTTGAATGTGACTGTCTGTCCCGAGCTCCCACCCTTGGCAGCACTCAGAGACACAAAACTGAGATACAGCCGTCAGTGAGTTAGCAACTGTGGCTCAGAGTTTTATATTGTATTAGAGACAGAAGAAAAACGCTTGACCTACTTGGATCCGATAAGATGGAATCAGTTTTCGGCAGAAATTGATCACAACGGACTCCTTGGTAGCCTTCTTTGCACCTGAGAAAAGGGGTAAACGACAAACATATGCAGGTGTTTGTGAATGGTTCGAGATTTCAACAAGCAAAGTAGCCACCAATTACATCACCGTGAGAACAGTACATTCGTGCTTTTGTATGGCTTGGTTCAGTCTGTTTCTAACATTGATAGTAGGTGAATTTTAGTCATGTCTGTGTAAAAAAACAGCACCACTTTGCTTTTATAGTTTTATAGGTAATATCTAATGAGCAAACTTAGTAGCAATTTAAGATGCCCCTCAGAGCAGTATGAATAATGGTTACCCTCATAATTCTGCAGGATTCTTTATGCAACACACTGGTCTCTCAAAGACTGCAAATACCCCTTCGGAAAGCATCATATTGCAAGTGTTATTTTCCTAGCAAAAAATCATTTTCTAACGTGATTGATCAAATATTATCAGTAGATCTGGGCTGTTTATTTTCCTCGTGTTTTACTAGTTTGTTCATTTGCTTATTTTACCTTTTTTTTTTTTTAACTTAGCAATTCTTCCATCAGTGCCGCCTAACTGCTGGGTCAGAAATAGCAGCATTTATTTCAGATCTGGCAAGATCTGAAAGGCATCTATCTCTATGTGCAAGGCCTCTGTGCATTTTCTTTAAACTCACATTTTCCTCTCCTCATTTTTCTCTTTTATATTCAGCAAACGGGTGCAAAGTGCGTACTTTCTGCGAGGCATTGTACAAGGCAACTTTCCTAAGGTGGGTGCAATTTGGAGGCAGGGAATTTGCCTGAAAACCCCTGCAATGGGGCATATCGCTTCAGCCCTGCCAGTCCACAGTCTTCTCACAGCTCGCTCAATCAAGGCTGCTTGGCCGCTTCGGACAGCCTCAGCTCATCAGCGGGCAGTTCAAGGAACAAAATACAGCTGAGGCTCCACACGCCTGCCTCTGAGCAGTGTCTGTAAGCAGGGAGGTGGCATTTAGTATATCTGCTTGAAGCTTAATCTCTCATGCTCAAGTTAAGCAGGAACACATCCATTGTTGCTTGTGGGATGAATCTGTCCTACTTACTGAGGAGGAAATTGTGCTGCTGGCATAAAAATCAGATTTAAAAAACAATCCTCTGGTTGTTAGAAATCGACAAAATCAACAAAAGAATTCAAAGAGATCATTCTGTCAGAGATGGGAGCCGTGGATTCTTCCTTCAGAATATGCTTTGTTTTCTGAGTGTAATAAACACTTTATTAGATAAAGTCTATTGCAACTGGAGCAGTCACAGTGAAAGGCACCTAGGTAATTTTTCTACCTTTCATTGTGAGCTGAACTGGAATGCAGGTAACGGGGCAGGCTCTCTTTAGCACCCTTTTAAGCCTGGAACGCTGGAGTGTATTTGGCAATTTTCCCTATAGATTGAGAACAAAGACTTCTGACATATGGACACCCCAAATACCCAACAGGCTACTGAGAGAACTTGCTTAAGCAGACACATATTTTCAGAACCTTTTTAAAAATTCATTTATTGCACTTGAAATAAAGCAGGCATATCACTGGTTCGATAATGGTACAAAGTCAGAAAATACTTAAGACTGAAGCACATTTGTGATGAAGAAATAAATTCCTGTTCTCTGAAAGCTGCCCTAACATTGTTAGTTGGCCTTTATTCAAAATTACCTGAACCACAGTGTTTGGGTTTTCATTTTCTTGTAATGATGACTTAGGTGCTGGGTGGGTGCTGTAACATGCATTTATTTACTCCTGAGGTTTTTATTTCCAACATATGTGGGGGATTTTAAGCACACTTCACTCTTTGTATCTTCATTTAATATGAAAGTGGTATCTTAGGGAGATAGCTGCTTTTAAGGGGAAGTGCTTTTGTTTTGCTTTGCTTTTTAAGGGGTTTTTATCACTTAAAATGCATTATTCCGTTTGCGTGTGGAGAAGAAAATAAGGGACGATGTTTGAAATTTTTCTAGTCTTCAACTGATTTTCCATGACTTTGAGCCCACTCTGAAGTGTTCAGGCCTCATGGAGTATCAGGAAAATTGCACAGTGTGTTCCTTCATACTGCCTTCACACCTGTGTGCTGGTATGAAGATAAAAAAAGTATGATGATGTTGGAGCAGCCTGGCCCAGGCTAGGAAACCTGCCGAGGGCTGTGACTGGCTATGCAGCAAAGCCCTGCTCCTTTGTTAAGGTGGCCGCGTCCCTGCTAATTGGTGCTGGATTTTCAGAATGACAAATTAAAATTTCCACTTAAAAATCACACGTCACCTTGATAAGTTCAAATCCATCCAAATTGGAAGACAAAATGTGGCCAGCAGGTAAAGCCAATGAGGTGGATTGAATTTATGACACTGTTAAGGAAATAAAGCAAAAGAAAAAAATGTCTAAGATGCACTTCTGTTGAACAGATTGGGTTTGGCAGACCTTCTGACAGTGTGATAAACAGCACATCTTTTGAGAAATATCATTGCATGTTTGTTTTGGTTTTTGTTAGTTGTGGGGGGATTTTGAGACAGTTTTTTAAGATTTTTTGTTTTCTGAGAGATACAGGTATATGAACAAGAGAAGTTCATATAACAGAAAGTTCTTTCTGTTCATCTTAATAAAGCATGACAGAATTAGTAAAATTTTACAAGTACATGTGTAATCTTTAAGGGTAAATACACGTTTGGGAAAAAAAAAAAGCACAAATCTTGCATTAACCAGGTTAAATACTCTATTTCTACTCTGCATTGCTTCAAAGCTCCACTGAATTCATCCACTGCCTGTTCTCTGAATTTATTTATCCCTGAGAAGGCTTGCATCATAGAAATTTTATTAAAAATATCAGTGTTCCCTGGTGGTCTTAACAGGTAAGTTTTGCTTCTACAACTCGATGGCCAAAGAACAGGATTAGAATAGAAAAGACAGCCACGGGTTATAAAGAGTTGGGTAACGAAACTGGGAGAAGTGTTATCCACAGCAGAACAACCACAAAGTCAACTCAGTCAGTAAGAGCTAAGAATTTTATTTTGAAAAAAAAATTAGTCTTAAATTCTGTGTGTTCACCAACATTGAGATGAAGGACTTGTCACTTCAGAAATCAGTGAGTTCTTGATTGTGTTGTGTGTTTTGTTTATTTACAAATTTAAAAGGCAGTGGGGAAGGGCATCATTGAGGAGACAATGTCCAAAGCAGGGTAGGGCGGATGAGGGGTTGAAGAGAACCGTGGTGTGGTAACCCTGAATAAGGGAAACTGGCCCCTGGCAATGAAGTGGGGTCAGAAATTGGAGATTCTGAGCCCAGTTTAAGTGTCAGCAAAGTACCTCTCTTGGTGAGCCTCAGGGCCAAATCACGAACCAGGTCCCTCCCTTTCCACAGGGATAGGGCCAGCTGTATATTTTCAAATGCAGACCTCACTTTTTCTACTTACATCCTTCTGATTTGGCCCTCATGCCCCTCCCACTTGTTCAGCTGTACCTAAAATAACAAGCCACCCCTTCTATTCATGTTTTCCCCTTCTACATCATCCCTGAAGAAAAGCCCAGTTTTAGAGAAAAGTTTTAAAAGGCAATTCTTGGGCAAAAGAAAAGAGAATAATCCTGGCAAAGATAAGAAAATACAAAATGCATGACTGTCAGCTAGAAGATAATACTTGATTTGTCTAGGGTGTTAAAGCGAAGCAGTGAACCTAGCACTCAGCCTGGATGTGGAGGACCCCCAAGGAAGAGACTTTTTAAATGGTCAGCTCATTTGCTGATGTTCCCACAGAAATGGGCATCCTTTGGCCAGCTAAAAGTGGCTCCCATGGCCATCAGCCCACAGTACTAACTTCAGACCATGCCTATCTCTTCTCTTACAATACTCACATGCCAATTTATTTCTTTGAACTCATTTTATGAATAGCAACAAATGAGAGCTAAGATTAATGACTTTGAGTGAAAATGAAAGAACTCTCACTTCTCACCAACAGCCTCCCTACATTTCCAGATTATTCTTCCATTTCTCCTGCTTCCTCCTGTTAGGAGAGCAAAGCAAAGCAAAACAAAACAAAAACAAATAACACAAAAACTGTCCCATGGGGGGAACTATACTATCCATCCTCTCAATCCTCATCTGTTGATTCCCTGGTCATTTACTCATTACTGGAAGATGTGATCATTGCTTCACCCCCTTCTCCATTGCTACTCTGTCTTCACTGTCACAGTCTCTGTTATCTACATGGATTCTCAGCCAACACAATGTCTCTTATCACTTCTTCCTCAACTATATCAGAATGATTAACAGTGTCGAGTTTATAGCCTCACTTCTTCACTTTGTATTTGCATGGATATACTTTACGCAAACCTTTTAATATCCCTCTTCCCCACTTTAAACCCGAACAAAATGGGAATGATACCAGGAAGGAGAAAAAATAAACAAGCACGCATGGTTGATATTACATACATGAATTTTGGCCATTCTTAGGCTTAGGGACCTTCTACCTCGCGTATTTGCAGAGATGCATTTTACATAATTTACAGAGAGAAATATATGGAGGTTAGAAAAATGTTCAAATGTTTGCTTCAATCCTGGTGTAGGGCCTGGTCTATGCATACATTTTAGAGAAAGTATACATGCTTCCTTCTTGGAAACTTGATTTTAGACATAAAATTCAAACTAGCAGAAATCAATTAACTTCACAAGAGAAATGGTGGCAAACTGTATGGTTTGTTTCCTGACTGTACCAACTTTTACGCATAGACCAAAAAATGGTAGTTACTCTTTGGTGTTACAGGAAAGTAGACACTTTGTCAGTGATATACAAGTCTGCCAATTTTAAGGGGCCTATTAAATGCTGATTTGATAAAAGAACAATCCCTCCAGTTTGGCAATTATCTCCTGCCAATTCTCCTCAGCCTCAATGTCAGCCCTTGGTTGGGAAAAATGGAAAAATCATCAGGCGTTTAAACTTTACATTTTAGAGGCAGGGTGGTTTGGAGAACAGCCTGGTTTTAAATCCAGGATCGGCTATTTACTAGCTGCTTAGCCTTCCTCTGCCTCCTTTTCTTCATCTGTAACTTGGAGATAATAATAGTAGCTCCCTCCTAGAATTATTACGAATAAATAACACCTGTTGTTCATGGTAAGCACTCAACACGTGTTAGTTTTTTAAAAATATTCTTTGAATTTGGAATCATCATCCCAGCTTTTCAAGTGAGGAAACGGAGGTTCAGAAAGGTTAAGCATCTTGTTCCAAAATCACACAGCCAGTGAGTACTTGAACTAGGTACACACTCAGCTGGAGTTGACTTTAAAGCCCTTGCTTGATCTGTGGCACTTTCTGACATTCTTCATGGAAATTCAGTAGATACATAAATCATCGTTCACCCAGGTATCTTTCCTAAGTTTAGTATTTAAAAATATGGTCCAAATATCATGAACTGAAGCCATGATTTATGGTAAGAATTAAAGACCTAGATTTGTAAGTTATTATCCAATTTCAAAATGTTCTTAAGCAAACCATGTCACAGAGGCTGGTCACTGATTTAAAGGCAAATGTCCCTAGCTTTGTGTTAATTTAAGGGGTATTCACTAACTATGGGTCTTTAGGAGTACCACTCTTAAAGAACGACATTTCTTGATTGTGGACTGTCCTCAGTTTAATAAAAAAGAAAATTAAAAAAGAAAGAAAAAAAAAACAGAAACAAAACAAACAAAAACAGAGGATACAGTCTCAGCAAGGTGAATGAATTGCCCAGCATGGAAGAGATGGGGGGTTCTGGAGCCAGAATCCCAAACCAGGTCTCTATCTGAATGCAAATGTGTGCTGGGGGGACCAGAAACTTTTCTAGCTAAGGATCTGCAGCCTAGAGTTATAGGCTCAAAAATTATTAATGGTGTTAGAACAAATTCCCTTCCCTGCCACTCACTGCTGAAACTGAGTACTAGGTTTTGCTCTGGAGAATACTGTGACACTGATTAAGGTGTAAGTTTTCTTTAGCTGAATTTAGAACTTAATTAAGTGGTCTTATTTAAAAGGAGCACTAATTAAGACAGCAAGATCTTTAAGTTAATCAACTGGAATTAAATTTACCTGTAGCCTGGCTGTAGGTACAGTCTTTGAACTACAGATGGAAGAATTTAGAATCAGATTATTTTAAATTGCAGAGCAACAACTGTCTTCAAAAGCATGAGGGTCCTCCAATGTGTTATCAACAGCTTTCAAATATATCACAAATTCCATGGCTGAGGCAATGTTGCTTATGTCACTCACCTTACAACCATGATTATTCTTGCTAATGAAGTTATACCTGCAATTTTCAGAAAATGTAATACTTTTTAAAATTTCCCCTTAGCAAAGTTTGAATTCAAAAGTAGATGGAGGCCAATTACTTCATCATGAGTCTGATATGATTTCAGAAGTGAATTTGAAAGCATCTGCTCAAATTCAGGAGGTGTGCTGCATTCAGTTACTATTTGAGCCCTAAAGACGAAAAGGAAAAGAATGATTTCAAGTCTGAGACATTAAAAAAATATAAGAAACATGTGTTTCTTCAACTGCAAGTTCCTCTCAACCATGTGTAAACATTAAGTTCCTGGTCCAGCAGTCACCCATACACTTCATTGGTCAATTTTAGTACCAGAGGGACAGAACCTGTTTACATTATCCTCTTACTCTCATATATGGTACATGCACTTTTGAACAATCAGTGGCTAAGGAGTTCCCATGTCAGTCTGAATAAATATCTTGGCCTTTATAGAAATTTCTGACCCTACTTGGTCAAGAGCCTCACTCAGCCTTACTACTTCATTCACAAAATTAAAACACGTAACATGACGTGAAGGTACTACGCAGCTTAGAGTGCATAGCAATAGTACCCAAAGCAGCTATGTGGGCTGAAAAAGCCATTCTATCTAACTTAGCTTTGACTTTTACTGCATCTAAAAGAAAAAAGAATCCCTTTTTAGGCTAAGAAGGTAAATTAAGAAGTAATCTATTGGCCTTCTTGCAGGAAGACTAATTTCAATATCACATTAGAGGTAGTAAAATAATCATTGTCTTTATCAAGAGCCAAAGGGTTAGGGAGTAATAATGACAAGTGGAGGATAGATGGAATTTTGCTTTATAAATTCAAATTGAGAAAATGTTATGTTATTAGTTTCCTAGTATACATAAATTCTAACATGACGAACATGAGATTCTAGCTTTCAAGGGAGGTAGCCCGTTATGGTGGAAAAGGTATGTCCTATGGATGCAGAACGACCCCTAATTCTGCCACTTAGAGGTATGACAGACGTCAGTGACTGACCTCTCTAAGGTCTCAGGTGCTCATCTCTAAGTGGGGTTATGAGCCTTGATTTCGTGTGTGCTCTGTGCACACTGCACACACACAGACATAGACACACATTGCCCCCAATGCTTATAAATATGTTTAGTAATCAGAAAATTTAGGCAGATAATTAAGGTCCTAACATTAAAGTCAGAGGACAGTCATGCTCCCTTCCCCCACTTCTTTAGTTAATTCAAAGTTCCCATGACTGCCTTTGATAGTTCCCAGCCAACAATGGACCGGGATTTATTGTCCCATCTACTCCCTATGATTCCTCTTGATTATTTTCACTTAAGATGTCGCTAAGATTGTGAGATTAGCCAATCACAGACTTTCTCTGAGGCTTAAGGTTCAACTATTAGCAGATCCCTTCACTTTTCTCTCTCTACTTTCTTGAAATTAGAAGTGTAATGGACTCACACGTTGAGACTAGTCAGTGGAAGAAAAGTGACAACCGTCTTTCCCAGCTCACAGTTCAGCGAGAAATGTAAAACTGAGACAGAAGGAAAACATGCTGAACTTGCCATTTTAGTCAACTTGGGCTGCCAGAGAAACATATCACAGACTGGGTGGCTTAAACAACGGAAAATTATTTTCCCACAGTTCTGGAGACTAGAGGTCCAAGATCAAGGTGTCAGCAAGGTATGCGTCTGGTGAGGGCTCTCCCTTTGGGTTGCAGGTGGCTGCTTTCTGTTACCTCACATGGTGGAGAGAGAGAGATTGATCTGGCTCTCCCTCTTCAACCTCTCTCTGCCACTTCTTCTAAGGCCACCAATCCTATCAGAATAGGACTCCACCTGTATGGTCGCATTTAACCTTAATTATCTCTAAAAGACCCTATCTCCAGATACAATCACACTGGAATTTAACGCTTGAACATACGAGTTTTCAGAAGACACGATTCAGTCCATAACCGTTACTAAGCTGGGTAACATAGCTATAGAGTAGCAAAGACCAGAATTTGGATTCTCCCGTATTTAGGGTTTCCAGATAAAATAGAGAACACCCAGTTAAATCTGAATTTCAAACATATTTTTTTTATATCAGTGTGTCCCACATGTAATATGTGGGACATACTTATACTAAAAATGTATTCATTATTTAGCTGGCATTTAAATTTAACTGGGTGTCCTGTATTTTATTCCCTAGATCCAGCAACTGTACCTACATGAGAGTAGAAGCATCTGAATAGTCAGAGAAGTAAGAACCATCAATAGGAACATCTAGATTAAAGTTAATGTATAATATTTTTGCTGTCACTATATCTTGTTCTGATAAATTTAGCAATCTCTTGTTTTAAGGATAAGGAGCCTGGGCACATTACATTTATTTCTATCAACCATGCAAGGGACATAATGAGCTCACAGAGTCTGGAGGAGGAGAATAGGAATTTCAATAGCTAGCTTTTAAATGGCCAAAGCGCTGAAAGGCTACTTCCAGAATGTGGTGAAGATCAGATGAAGTAATGTTGTCTGTAAACGTTAGGTGCAGATCTGTGACTTGATCATGTGAATCACTAGCTACTATTTTGCATAAATTCTGAATAAACTGTAAGAGCATCCTGGCCAGGAGCCCAAGTAATACCAAAGGAAGAAAGAGGGCCCATTCTCCCTCCTTCATTCTGCAGCTCACTTTACTTAGGATCATTTCCATACTGAGGCACTCACACGCTGTTGAATTTGAAAAGCAGTGAACACAGATGTGGAATACAGGGCAACGATAACCTAAAATCAAAGACACAACATAAGAAGAGGCTCCTCTGGAGGAGTGTGATGTCCTTTCTGGAATTCACTGCTCTCAGAAGGAGACAGTGAGAGAGCATGATATCAACAAGAGATCAAACAGACCAGCCTTGTTCCTTGCCTGGGTAGTGTGGGTGATTCCTGAAGCAAAGCCATACACAGCTTGATAAGGAAGAGTGAAAAGAAAAGAAATCTGAGACATACATCTTATTTAAAAGGCATCTTTATGATTGGCATTAGAAAGCAGAGAAGGAGCTCATTAGCAAAAGAACTGATAAAACCACTCACAGCATGCTTCAAAACGAAGTGGTAATAATTATTGCCTCTCTAAGAAAGGGGGCAAAATACCCACACAATGTCATTCACAAATCTGTTTGCAGACATCACAGAGCAAGCTGCAAAAAGTCCCACAGCTTTCAGATTTAATTAAGTGAAGAAAGCAAAAAAAAAAGACTCTTACAGCTCACATGCCTGGATCATAGAAATTCTACGTGAAACATGATTTTTTTAAAAGCCATTTTAGAAACCCCTAGAGTTTGCTGAACCCTCATTCAACAG